>NC_091017.1:46684213-47888855 GCF_041296385.1 Aphelocoma coerulescens
AAAAGCAAAGAGAAACTTCAGATGGATGTGATGAGTCAGAGATGGGAAAGAACACAAAAAGAAAAATAGAAGGCAGCGGCATACATTGGTGAATCTTATTATTTATGGTCTCCCGTCCTGCAGTCCTTCAGTGACAGAGCATCTCAGATCACTACAGCTGCTCTTCCCTCTACAATTCAGTAGTACAGTTACTTAACTGGAGAGCAGCAAGACTGCAAGATCTGATATCCCACCACGATGTTCACAGCTTTCTGTCGTGTGTGGGAAATTGGCCATCAGACCCCATGTGGTATATTTAGAACCATCCCTAAGGGACATATCTCCATCTCCTGACAAATACAGCCCAGGCAAGCAGAAACTGGTTGATTGTACTTCTTACACTAAAGAAAACTTTTTAGGATACTTTTTAGGAATGGACCTGGATAAAGCATGCCTGAACTACTAACTGGTGAGTGAGCTGCTGTTAAAACTGATGGCAATAAAAACCTGAAGGTCTATCAGGTTCACACCCAAATATCTCAGCTTTAAGGCTCTAATAAAAACTCTTCTTGGACAGTAACATAGCATTGCTTTGACCTAGTCTTTCTACCTACCTCTGTGTTCTTCGCATGCCCTGCCATTTTTCTCTCCTATTCTCCTGTGAGTAGGAGACCCTCCTTGCTATTTGGCTTTCTGCCAGACCTTTTCGACTCTATCGAAGCTTCACAGGATTCAAGTAACATCTGAAAATGTAGCTCTTTAAATATTCCCTTTCCTTCTCCAACTTTTGTTTCCAATTTAACATTGTGACTATTTATTTCTCAAGCCTGTTGACAGCCAATTATCGTGAATAAAGGGCCCTAAAGCTAAAAAATTAAGAAACAAAATGAGACTGTATGGAGGCTGGCTGACCTACAGACTTAGCAAGGAGTGCAGGAGGGCACAGCAACCCACTGGGTACTGTGTTAGGGGGCTATGTCTGACAGTTCATCAGGAATGAAAAATCTGTGTGTGAGAGAATGACTGGCAATTAGAAGATCAGAACACTCACCTCCTACATACAGCTTGGATTTGAGGAGACAACAGGGAAAAGAAAGTTATTTTTAAAGGATGGGAGATTGAAGGGTACATAGGGGTTTGGAAAGATGTTCTAACTTGTAAGTGACCTCTTGTCTTAGCTTCTTATCAGATGCAGCACTGAAAGGTGACATTCATCTTTCATCCTAGTCACTCCTGTCTGTTGTCACAAACTGTTTCTGAAATCAAGCCCAGGTTGTAGCTATCAGTGTAACTCTATAAATGATACAGCAAACTAAATGGGTGTAGCTAGCACGTATTTGCTCTGCAGTACAGACTATTACACCTTTGTAGGTTCGAAACATGCCCAGCTTACTTGTCTGTAGCTGACACTATACTTCCCAATCAGCATCATCAAAAACATACAGCTTGTAAAAAGGTTGTGTGCAAGGCAAAATAACTGTTCTGCAGAGTCATATGGCTGTCACTTTACACCCAAGTGACTTGGTGTCAGTGATCCCTAATGAAGCTGTCAGCTGGGACAATAGCTCACACAGTATTTTAGCACTCCAATTTCCTCTTTTTATAGAATAGCAATAAATAAAATTGCCAAGGCAAGTTACTTAGGATTTTCAAAAACATTTCTTATGTAGTGCTTAATCTGAAAAGATGAAGCTTGGGAGAGGACACGACCATAGATTTCACTGACATTAGGGTATATATTGAACACTTCTCAAACCCTATCCTACATAATTGGCATATATAATTTATTTCTACATGTACTGTACAAGGAATGAGCACAGCATAATAGTCTTTCAAATACTGAAGGAGTCAGTTCCAGTTGTGCCACTCACAAGGCAAGAGTGACAACAAAGTTCCACTGTAAGAAGCAAGGGATCAAAAGTACCATCATGAAAAATAAATCAAGAAAACTGAACTGGTCTAAACTTTTCCTTCTATGAATATGCTGTGAAGGGAAAGTGGTTGCAGGCAGAAACATTGTAACCAGTTCCTTAATTCTGCCATAACATCTTTCTATTTAGTGTATGCAAACAGCCTGCTACCACAACAGTCAGCAATTTGTAGATTGTGCAGTAGGAGCCAAGCTACTGAGGAACTGATGTGCCGATGTACTACCTGTTCCTGGGTAGCTTCCTCCTTTTGGAGTCTATGAGCAATAAATGCCACTATAGCACGGCTAATTTAAGTCTAAAGTATCCATAATTAATATCAGAGGCACACATATTACAGCATGAGGGTAACCATGATATGGTCTGTGGGCATCTCTCATTAGGTCAGCTGATAAAACTGGAGATAACAGAATGGCTTTGAGCACATACTTCTGTTCTATTGTTTCAAAAATAATGTACAGATTACTACCTTTTCTTTTCTAAGTGAAACCTTGTCCCACTTATGGCTAATATCCCTGTGGCAGATTCTTAATAACTTTTTTCTTTGTTAATCCATTTACCATCACTGCTAGTATGAAATGCCATTACAGAATAACAAACTAGATTTTACCATGCCCGCTACACTAAATCTCTGTATGGTTTATCTTTGATGGTGGACAAAAGTTCCCATATTATCCTTGCTGGATATATTCCTTCAGGCTCACAAACTGACTTCTGCTTCCAGTCAATACAATTCTTTAAGTATCCTGGTTTAAGCCCAGACAGCAAATAAGTACCATGCAGCTACTCGGTCACACACCCATGCACACCACAGTAGGAGGGAGAGGAGAATCAGAAAAAAAAGTAAAATCTATGTGTTAAGAAAAGTTTAATAACTGAAATAAAATAAAACTAATCTAATAACAATAACAGTATAATTGCAGTGATAAGGGAGACAGCATAAAGAGAGGGAGAGGAATAAGCCCCACCTGCTGACCAATGCCCAGCCTGCCCCTGACCAGCCATCAGAAGCTCCCGGCCAACTTCCCCCCAGTTTATATCCTGAGCATGACATTCCATGGTATAGAATATCCCTTTGGTCAGTTCAGGTCAGCTGTCCTGGCCATGCTCCCTCACAGCTTCTTGCTCACTTCCTCACCAGCAGAGCCTGGGACACTGAGAAGTCCTTGACTTGGGGTAAGCACTGCTTAGCAACAACCAAACACCAGTGTGATATCAACAGCATTCTCATACTGAATTAAAAACGCAGCACTGCACCAGCTAGTAGGAAACAAATTAACTCCATCCCAGCTGAAACCAGGACATTACGTTATCCTCTAGTTAGTATCTATGGGACTGGGAATGAACACACGATGCTGAGTCTCCTGTACTTTTGCGATCTGTCTCAGTCCGACCTGGCTGGATAATGCATGAGGGATGAGGGAGACAGATGACTGTGGAAAAGGGGGAACCATCACAAGCCAATGCAGAGCCATTTTCAGCGGGTTTAGACCTTCTAGAATACTCCTTTCCAAACAAAGTAACATCATATTTGAAGACATAGAACACATTAAATTTGTAGCTTAATGAAGTCCTGATTAAAATGTTAATTCAGTAAGTGAAACCTCTTCATTGCCATTCTAATAACAGATCATAGATTTTCCTAAATGCTTCTTTTAACTTCAATTTCTGTAGATATTATTTAAAGATGAACAGGTATAAAAAAATGAACTAGCAAGATTTTTCCTTTCCTAAGAGAAAATGGGTGAGAAAGGTCCAGGAAAGTTACAAACACTCTGAAATTATGTCTGAACTGAGACACCTAGGAGCAGGTCCAGACTCCTGGCCTGGCTGTGTACTAAGGTTACATCATATGTCAATATGTCTGTCAATGCATCTCCTTCCTGCACCTGTGCTGTCAGCAGGAAGACCAGAAAGGAGCCACAACATATTCCAGACTCATCCTTGATATGGAGAAGCTTGTGACTCATGCAAACTCTGTGATTTAGATGTGGCCTTAACTTACCCCAGTGGAGGTTCCTTGATTTCTCCCCAGGCAAACTAGATGCCAAAACTCAATTGAGAAGTAGCCCTCTCTCCATGTGTAGGCAGGCACACTCACAAGAACAACTCTGCAGGAGCGCATGGTGGCTGTCTCTGGTAAGGTCCCCTAAGCCCATTAAGCAACAGAGCTTCAGGACATAAATCAACTCAGCTACTGCAGACACAATCCTACCCTGCTGCCTTCCAGAACAGGCCCCCTCCACCCTGAAGGGGACAGCAGTCCATGGAAGGCCCATGACAGAACAGAAGAAAACAGCAAGATGGAAGGAACAGCAGAGAGAAAACACAACATCCTAAGCATAACCTCCTCCCCACGACACACTGCTCCAGTGGCTTCCTTGCTGAAGGGACTGAGTGTAGCTGGTGGTGGTAGCAAAGAGGAGTCTGGAGTGAAGGAGTGAAGTTGATCCTGGGAGAGGTGGGGGAGAGAGTTCTTTTTCCTGTGTATCTCAATGTTAGTCTTTTTTCTTCCTAAATTAGTAAATTTATATATATAGATATAAATTGGCAATGAATTACATTAAATTTTCCCAAGCCAAGCTTGTTTCACCCACGATAGAAACTGGTAAGTGATCTCCCTGTGTTTAGTTCAACCCACAGGCTTTCTCTTTCCTATTCCTCCTACTTTCTCTTGGTATCCCCCTGAGTGAGTGGTTGGGTGAGTTTGGCTGCTGGCTGGGACCAACCCATTACATACAGCTGGGAATCTGGGACAATGCCTGCAAGCAAGATTTGGTTTTATGGGAGGAAACATGGGGGAGTGGCTGATGAAAGTGAAAATTATATCTCAGTTGTACATCACATTCCCGGTTACACTCTAGTTTTGCACTAGACTAAACAAAATTACCCCATATTAATATACAAGTAATCCAAGAGAAGCATCTGGCCGCTGGTTCTCACAATAAGGCAAATAAAAGGCTGTTACCTAAGCTATGCTATAAGGCCTGTGGGCTCTCTCCCACTCAACCTGGGAAAAAATAGTTGATATACACAGTGCTATATAATTATTTGTTTGGATCACATTCAAGTACAGAATCATGCCACTGAAGGTCAAAAGATTCCTGCATAAACATTAATTACTTCTATACATCAGGTGTAAGCTTGATAATAGTCTTTGAAATTGCAAGATTTAGTGAATTCTGAAGGTTAACTTCAGCCAAAAAAAATGGCTGCAGAGAAAACATTTCACCACGGAATGATCAGGTTCTATTCTTTCTATTGTGACAAAAGCCAGGCCGTAACTTTAGTTCCTAAAACCCCCTCCTCCCTTATTCTGTGTTTCTAATCTAACAGATTAATCTCTTTCTCCTGCAATGAAGACAGAGCACAGCTGAGTGCACAGCAAGAGGAAGAAGGTAGGGTCCAGTGCTGTGCATCTCTGTGTGTTTTATTTTTTATTCTTTTGGTTTCTCAAAGGTTGGTGAGCTTTGCTAGATGGCCTTTTTCCTCTGTCTCTCCTCTTCACACCCTTACCATAGGACAATCAGAGAATACTCCTGGAGCTAAGACATGTCACAGAAATTCACGCACAACTGAATCCATGATAACTGCAACCCAGTCAGAGGGCTATAAAGGAAAGAAATTGAGTGGAGGCCTTGCCATAAAAGCAGGTGAGGAACAAGAGCCCACCAAAATGCATTCAAGGGTTCTTTGGGACACGTTTGGAGATTGCCTTGGAGATACCATTCAGAAGGTCACATATATCTCATTAATCCAGTGTCATATCCAACCGCCTTGTGTGCTGTGAGGAATGAGACAACTCTTTTTAGAAATTAAAACAATTTATTAAAACAGAAAAATTGAAAAATTGCAAAAAAAAAAACTAACAAAATATAAAAATTTGGGATCCAGATGGCTCGAGAGATATGCCCCAGGAGCGCAGGGATTCAGGAGCTTTAGGCTTAAGACAGCTCTGAACCTCAGGTAGAGAAAAAAATAAACTTGCAGTTTAGGCTGGTCAAAAAGAAATCTATTTCTAAAAGCCCCTAGAAAGGGGTAGGCTTCTCCAGCACTGCCTTAGCAAGCTGGAGAGGAAGGGAAAGAGACACGTGTCTTTCTTTTTCTCCCTGTTATAGCTTTTGCTCCGCCCACAGTCCACCCCCCTGGTTCAAGGCGGTTGGTGTTTTCCCCTTGACAGACCACCTCTGTCCACCAATGGCTCCTCCTGGTCAGAGGGGTGATATCAGTTGAGATAAGGGTCATGTGCTTATGGGGGGCTGGGCTGTTTGTTGCAACCGGGGTTTTTAAAGTCTGCCTTGAAACCAAGATACAAGTAAAACATAAAAATACATCCAACACATCTTAAAACACTTGTAAAGGTATACAGTAAACACAGGAAGATCATAAAAACTTGATTAGTGTACCTGGGCTGATGGATTGATTTTAACATTCAATTTAAAAATATTAAGCTCAAATTAATTAAGGCACTTAATATGCAAAGACCAAGCACAAATAGGGATTTCATGTATGACAAGTCCCCCCTTTTTCTCTTATGCTCACATCTTTGGTCTTTGCATTTAAGTGGAGGTGGATAACTCTTCAGGGATAGATTCAAGCTCTTTAAAACTGTCCCACACTTGCTGGGCAATTTTTCTCTCCTTTCTAGTTTTCTTATTGTTACTATTATTGATGTGCATAATCTTTTGAGCGAATGGTGGACGCTGCTGTTGTCCTTGAAGATCCTGGATCAGTGGCATGCCTTGGACGACAGTGGTGATTAGACGGATGAAACAAGGGATTAAACAAGGGAGAAAAATAAGTCCTGTAAGGGAAAGTCCAACAATAATTAAAGCTTTCTTCCACCATTGTCCTTGGAAAATATTTTCCCACCATTCAGAAGTGATCAAGGGCTGCCATTTCTGCACTGGAACATGGGCTAGTTTCCTGATGTTTTGGGTAATCTTGGTGATGGCTTCACCGTGATCATCAATATGGATGCAGCAGTCTGAGGTGTTAAACTTGCCACATACTCCACCTTCTTCAGCTAGTAAATAGTCCAATGCCAGCCTATTTTGGTACACGGCCGCTCGAGTTTGCCCTTGCTGTGTGTTAAGTAGTTCAAGAGCAAGAGAGGTCTCATTAGTGATTACCTCAATTAGTGCTTGCAGTCTGATGATCCGGTTTAGCATGTAGATGGGAGTTCGGTACCCCCAGCTCCCATCCTGTGCCCATGTTGCAGGTCCATAAGTCTCTAGGATCCTCTCAGCTGGCCACTCTTCTTCTCCCCATCTCTGGGTCCCTCCTATTACATGTCTCTTAGTACGGAAAAGTTCATCATAAAGGGAGATTCCAAGGTGGGCTCCAGCGTTTTCAGCAAGTAGGAAGAAGTTTGGTTGAATGGCTCCAAGAGTGCAGCTCCCTTTCCAGCGAGGTGGTAAGTTGGAATAAGCTCGGTTACCACAGATCCAATAGAGGTCTTGTGGTGCTTCCCAGAAGTGGGGTTGTATACTTGCTGCTGTAATCCAGTACTTGGAAATTTGTGGCAGGACAGAATATGGATTTCCTTGATCCCAGCACTGCCAGAGTTTTTTAACAGGATTCAAAATGCAATTTTTGTTTTTAACCTTTTCTGCAGACTAGAATACATCTGGTTCTTGAGGTATCCACCAATGTTTTTGCCCATCAGTTACCAGGTACCTTTTGCATATTGTCTCACCAACTTCTTCTAAAAATTTTCTTCCTTTCCTCCAGATGCATTCTTCTCCAATAACAGTATTGCTTAGCAGCCAGGTTTCATTGTCATGTCTGGTTGTGGGGGAGAGATTACTCAGTCGGAGTAAATCGGGGGGTCCAAGACTGACTCCCCGCCAAGGCCAACTCTCCGATTCTAAAGTTCCTCCGCACACCCAGCAATTTGTTAAATTTAGCTGTTGTCCAATCCTTTCTGCCAGGTCAATAAACAAGTTTTTCCTTGACATCAAAGGATTGTTTTCTTTTTGTTTTTCCTTTTCTTCTATGACCACCTCTTGGATCAGGTCAGTGTCATAGGTCTTTCTTTTTAACAAATCTTCTGTCTTGGTTATGTATCTAAAATTGAAACAGAGCCAATCGTCTTGGGAGGGGCACTCTCCCTTCTGCTTATGTATTTGGGTGCCAATGTTTTTGCCAATCCAGTACTTGTGACCTTTTTCTGAGCAGATACTCAACCTTGTTATGTTATAACAAGATGGATTAACATAAGTATGTGCTCGGAAAAAGTGTCGAATTTGAAATGAGCCTCCTTCTGCCTGGTACACAGTCTTGTAACATCTGTTACAGCGGCTGTCGGCTGCTTGTGTAAAGGGAGGCCAGAGGACCCAGAGACAGATGACACTTAGTAGCAGGATGTTGCTCACTTTCCCCTTTTGGCATACCCGAGAGGAGCTGTCAGCATTTGGGTTGCCTCTGCTGGTGGGGGTTGTCATCTTTGCTTCTTTCGTCCTTTCTTTAGGCATCTCACCTTCAGATGGTTCTTCAGTGACCTCAGGCTTCTGGAAACTCATGGTTATTTTAGGGTTGGCCTTGTCAAAGATTAGAGTTATTGTGCCCATAATTTTGGAGTCTGATTGGACTGTTATTGGAAGAGAATGCTGGCTTCAAATGGAGCCTTACTATACAGTTGATGTGACAATATGGTTGTGTGAAGGCAGAATCTGTAAAAGGGAATAACAAAGAACAGAATTAACAGCAAAATATTTTCAACTTAGTTTAACAACTTGTAGCTAGCACTTATTACTGAGGTATAACTGGGGAAGAACTGGGAGTACAGGATTTTATTAACTTGGAGTGAGGGATGCTGAGTGGAGCTTTCAAACAGGGTGTTTAGTTTGATGGTTTGTCTGGAGGTTTCTTCTCTTCAATTGGTGGTGCCACTGGACCCTTCACCCTCTTGACATGCGTCCAGCCCTTTTCAAATGTCCGGACAGCTGTTTCAGTGGTTAGCTGGACCTGAAATGGACCTTCCCAGGATGGGGTTAATGACTTTTCTTTCCAGGATTTTATTAACACCCAGTCACCTGGATTGATGTGATGTAAATTAAAATCAAGTGGGGGAGTTTGTGGTAGAAAACCTCTTTCCCTTAGCAACTCTAGATTTTTGGCAATTATCTGTACATATTGTTGTACATTGGAGTTTCCACACTCTTTCACATTCAACTCTTGTGGTGTAGCAAGGTAGGGTAATCCATACAACATCTCATATGGTGAACAACCCAAATCAGATCTTGGCTGTGTCCTAATTCTAAGAAGAGCAAGTGGAAGGCATTTTACCCAGGTCCATTTTGTTTCCAGCATTAATTTTGTGAGGGTGTTCTTGATTGTCTGGTTCATCCGTTCCACTCTCCCAGAGCTCTGTGGATGCCACGGGGTGTGTAATCTCCAATTTGTTCCTAATTGCTGAGCCAATTGTTGTACAATTTGGGAGGTAAAATGAGTACCTCGATCTGAATCTACGCGGTGGACTATCCCATAACGGGGGATAATTTGCTCGAGGATCACCTTACTCACTGTCTGGGCTGTTGCATTGACAGTTGGAATAGCTTCCACCCAGTGGGTAAGGTGATCAACGATTACCAATAGGTATTTCCACCTCTGGACAGGAGGCATTTCTGTAAAGTCAATTTGAATGTTTTGGAAAGGCCTGATTGCTAATTCAATTCCTCCGCCAGTGTTCTTTTTCATTACCTTTTTGTTAACCTTTTGACAGATTACACAGTCCTGGGTTATTTGGTTGGCTATTTCATAAACACCAGTGCATCCAAAGGTTCTGAGATAGTGATCCGCCAGAGCCTTTGAACCCCAATGATTGCTTTGGTGGATATTTTGTAGAATTTCTCGGGTTAAATTTTTGTTTAAAATTTGGCGTTTATCTGGTAAATACCAGCGGCCTTGAGAGTCCTCATTGGCACCAATTAAAACTAATTTCTGTTTTTCCTGATCAGTAAAAATGGGCGTGGGTAAAATGTTAGTTTGTGGAATAGTGTCAGATGTGGTGGTGTTAGTTGGAAGTTGGTTTACTTCCATCACTTTTACCTCTTCTTCCACTGCTGCTTCTTTTGCTGCCAAGTCTGCTAGGTTGTTCCCCCGAGCTTCTTTTGTGGTTCCCGATTGATGACCTGGAATATGCACCACTGAGATCACCTGAGGCAGTTGCAGTGCTTTTAGAATTTTTAGGATCAATTCCTTATGTAGGATATCTTTCCCTTTGGTGTTTAGGAACCCCCTTTCGGACCAGATTTTTCCAAAGGTGTGGACTACGCCATAAGCGTATCTGGAGTCAGTGTAAATGGTCCCGATGCTTCCTGCTAGTCGGTGGAGTGCTTTTTCTAGGGCATAGAGCTCACAGACCTGAGCTGACCAGGTTGGTGGCAGTCTGCCCTTTTCTAGCACACACATTTGGTGTCCATCGACCACTGAATAGCCAGAGCATCGCTTTCCATCCACCACTCGAGATGACCCGTCAATGAAGAGGATTTCCCCTTCATTGAGGGGACAGTCCACTAGGTCCTCTCTGACTTTTGTTTGGATATCAATTATCTCAATGCAATTGTGTTCAATTTCTTTTTCTGATGGGGTCCCATAAAGAAATTGAGCTGGATTTTGGTGTGTACACACAACTAACCTCAGGTGGTCTGAGTGCATGAGAATGGCTTCATATTTGACTATTCTTGGGTCAGTTAACCACTCTGCAGCCCTGTGAGCTAAAATGGTTTTGATTGAGTGTGGTGTATGCACTGTCAAGTCTCCACCAAAAATGAGTTTTTGACTCTCCGAGACCAGAACGGCTGCTGCGGCGATGGACTGGATGCAGACGGGCCATCCTCTGGACACTGGATCCAGTAATTTGGA
Organism: Aphelocoma coerulescens; assembly: GCF_041296385.1. NCBI lineage: Eukaryota > Metazoa > Chordata > Aves > Passeriformes > Corvidae > Aphelocoma > Aphelocoma coerulescens. The sequence goes on from NC_091017.1 coordinate 46,694,989, forward strand.
AAGAAAAGCAACTGGCTTCCTGACTCCACCCCACTCCTGGGTCAAGACGCCATAGGCAACTCCCTTCTCCACATTAACAAATAGATCGAAGGGTTTTTCTAGTGAAGGAAGGCTTAAAACAGGTGCTTTTGTTAATTTCTCTTTCAGATTTTGTAATTTTTGTGTGTCTGAATTAGTCCAATTAAAAGGTTCTTCTTCTATTAGTTTTTCATATAAAAATTTGGCAGATTGTGAATACTGATCAATCCACAGTCTGCAGTATCCAAATAGGCCTAATAATTGCCGAATTTCTCGTTTTGAAGTTGGAGGTGGTAGATTTAGGATTCCTTCTACTCTTTCAGCACTGAGTTTTTTTGTGCCATGGCCAATTAGATGTCCCAAATACTTCACCTCCTGTAGCACAAATTGTAATTTAGGTTTTGACACCCTCAGCCCGTTCCTCCCTAGAAAATTCAGTAACTGAATTGTAGCAGTTCTTACCATAGACTCCTGTTCCCCAGAGAGGAGCAGGTCGTCTACGTACTGAGTTACCTGAATCCCTTCGGGTGGAGAAAAGGAACTTAGCAAATCTTCTAGCGCTTGGCCAAAGAGTGTGGGTGACTCGGTGTAACCCTGAGGCAGGCGAGTCCAGCGCAGCTGCTGCTTCCGTCCAGTGTCCGGATCCTCCCAGGTAAATGCAAAGATGTCTCTGCAATGAGAATCTAGAGGACATGACCAGAAAGCATCTTTAAGGTCAATAACAGAGAACCAGGCATGTGCTGGGGGTACCCGACTCAGGAGTGTATAGGGGTCCTGCACCAGTGGGTACCTGGTTTGGACTCTCTTATTGACCTCACGCAGATCTTGTACAAGCCGGAATGACTTATCTGGTTTCTGGACAGCCAAAATTGGAGTGTTGTAACTGGATTTGCAGGTCTCAAGAATTCCATCTTGTAATAAGTCCATGATAACAGGCTTCAGGCCCTTTCTTTTGTCCTTGGAGAGGGGATATTGTGGTACACGTACTGGCTGGCTATTTGGGAGCAACTCAATTGTTAGAGGTGTGATGTCCATTTTTCCCCGGTTGCCAGGTTTGGCCCACACTACCGGGTTAATGTGTTGCTCATCTACTAAAGATAAAACAAACAATTTAGTGGTCATTTTTCCACCCTGCGGTACCACCCCAACCCTCAGAGGTATTTGGAAGTCACGTCCTAAAAGATTGATCCCAGCTTGAGGTAGGTATAGCACATCCCCTGTATGGGTACGTCCTTGTATGGAAAGGGTTACATTTTTAATTACAGGCACAGCAAAGCTTTCACCATTAGCACCATATATATCTAATGTATCTTGAGAAATAAAACATCCTGGAGGTGTTTTAGTGACACAGGTTCTTTCAGCACCTGTGTCCACTAAAAACTCCACTTGTTGTCTCTGGGGTCCAGCTTCTAATTTTATCAAGGGCTCTTTAAGATGTTTTTGCCCCAGAGAATAAAGCCCCTGACCCCTTCAGTTGTTCAAAATTTGTCCCTCCATTTGAAGGACTCCTTGATCTCTCTGCTTTTTAAAACAGTACCACTGCCCGTGGCCTGGTTTATTACAGTATGTGCAAATTAACCTCTCAGGTCTTTGAACAATTGGGGTAGATTGTTTATTGCAAACACAAACCTGTGGCTGTTGCTGAGGGCAGATTTGGGTTTGCTGTTGTGGGATGCCCCTTTGGGAAGTTCTTTGTGTAGGAGGGTTGTGGATTGGAGCATTAGTACTGTTATTCATTATTCGGCTTTTAGCCTTCATCCTCTCTTCATCCCTCCTAACAAAGACTTTTTGGGCTTCCTCCAGTAATTCATCTAGTTCCTTCTCTGGCCATTTTTCCAATTTTTCCAATTTTTTCCTGATGTCAGGCCAGGAGTGAAGTACAAAATGTACCTTTAGCATAGTTTTGCCTCCCTCACTGTCTAAGTCAATGACAGAATAAAGTTGAATGTTATTCCTTAACCGAGCCATCCAAGCTGTTGGGGACTCATCCTTTTCCTGTTCCCCACAAAATGCTTTTTTCATATTATTAACTCGAGGAACAGCTTCTCTAATGCCTTTTATAATTAAATTTCTGTAGTCTTTCATGTTCCTCCTGCCCTCTTCTGAATTTGGGTTCCATTCAGGGTCTGTCAGTGGTAATTTTTGTTCTCCAATTGGGCCCTGATTAGAATTATTTTCTCTGTCCCAGACTGTCACTCCTGCAGCTCTAATCAATTTTCTTTCCTCAATGGTGAATAAGGAGTGAAGGATGGATTGTATCTCTCCCCAATTATAAATATTAGGGCCGAGGAATTGATCAAATTGGTCAGCTAGACCAATGGGGTCAGCCATCAGACTTTTCATTTCTTTTTTAAATTCCCGTACCTCAGATGAAGCTAGAGGTACAACTACATAACCAATTCCTCCTTGAGCATTTCCCATGGGTACCTCCCTAAGAGGTAAAATTTTAGACTCATGGGGAGTGCTAAGGCAGGTGGGACAGTCAGGTGTTTTAAATGATTTCTTTCTAGTGCAAGATGCTGGGCCATCCTGGCTAGAAGAAATCCTTTGTCTGGTTGTCTTTTTGTGAGAGCAGGAAGGAACAGAATTTTCTTTTTCACTTTCATTCTCATTTTCTGAGTCCCTTTCGATTGGGTGGCTTGATGAAGGAAAGACCCTTTCTTGTTCAATTTGGACCCTCCTTTCTGGAGGAGTTACTGGAGGAAGGTAGTCTAGGGGGTCCCACTTTGGTTTATTTAATTTAGGTTTTTGTTTTTCTTTCTGTTTGTGTTCTTCTGCAATGGAAAAAATTTGGTTTGAATTTTTATTAAGTCCAATTAAATTAGATTTAGTTTCCTCTTCCAATTCTAATTTTTTGCTTTGGTCTTCATTTTGTTTTTGCCAATAATTTAACCAAATTTTAGCATAGTCTAATTCATCAGAATGTTTTGGAGCTTTGTAATGTACATAAGAATGCAAAGCCTCACAAAGCCATTTTTCAGAAGACCCATACTTGGGCCATTTGAGACCATCTTTGTTAATTTTATGTTTTGGCCACTTAAAAACACAGTACCTAATCATTTGACACTGGTCTTTTTCTTTAGTTAAAAGATTTTCTTCCCACTTTAGGAGCATTTGCCCTAACGGGCTCTCTGGGAAAATTTTGTATTTCTTCATTAGGTCTTTCTTTTTGCTATTTGCTTGTCCCATTTTGTTACTGGGAAGCAAACAAGTAGCTAGTGCAGAAGAAAAAAAATTTCCTTTTTTTTTTTTTTTTTTTTTTTTTTTTTTTTAATTAATTAAATAAACCAAAGTATTGTATTATATAAAACAATTAAAATATTGCATAAGGAAATAATGTTACAAAATAACCTAAATTCAATACACTATCACAATTAAAAAAATGATAATAAAGTTATAAGCATAAAATACAATACAACTAATATAGAGAAAAGCAAGCAGGGTTAGTAGATATATAAGGGAATGAATGATGGCGAATCTGTGGGAAAATTAAATATGGTAGGCTGGTGAGAAACAAATATGTTGCAAGAAAATATTAATTTTAATTATAAAAAGAATAATTAGTGAATATTTAAATTGGTTAAAGTATAACTGAAATTTAGATAGTTTTATACATATATACTTAGAATTTAAGAAACAAGAGTTGTCTTTATTAGCAAAGGAGAGATAAATTTAAAATATTTATAATCGAATTAAAGGAAAAAGATTATAATGAATAACACAAACAGTAATTCAAAATATCAAAGTAGTGTCTTATGATTAAAGCAGATAAAGCAAATTACAACTACAATCCAATAACCCAAACACTCCAAACTAACAGGAAGTATAAAGGTGCTAGATAGCACTGACCACAAGAGTGCAGCTAAAACAAGTTCACACATGCACAGGGGTAGCAAAGGGGTGCAGTTCAAATTAAAAGGACACAAAATGGCGGCCGACCACGTGGCGGCCCGAAATTTCAAAATGGCGGCCGACCACGCGGCGGCGCGAAATTTCAAAATGGCCGCCGACCACGCGGCGAAAAGAAAAAAGAGAGGGGTTTAAAATGAGGTTTCTCCTCAGTTCTAGACCCGAGGAGACTGAGACACTAATAAAAATGAATTTGGGGCTGCGCACACCCCTAAAACGTGGAAACCTCCCCCCAGAAAGGCTGATCACCACACTCGATCTTCCCCTCTGTGTCTCTAAAGGGTGATCCCTCGTGGTGCCCTTAAAAATGAACCCTTTCAAGCACACTCACACACACACTGGGGGCGGCCAACCCCCCCACACACTCTCTCACAAAAGGAATTCCACTCGGAGGTTCCCCAAAAACTAATAGCCCTTAAAAAGGGTAAGTCCCTAACTAAGTTCCCTTTAAGAAGGGTTCAAGCCTTACCACAAGTCTTTCTCCACCGGAGGTGTCCTTTCTCTGCTGCAGTAATCCTTGTGGGAGCCCAGAAAATCCAAGGAGAAAAACCAAAAAAATCGCAAAAATTCAAAAATAGTAAAATTAACCAAAATACCTGGATTTTAGGGCAAAAATAGGATCCCGGAGAGCCCCCAAAAGAGTTGTGAGGAATGAGACAACTCTTTTTAGAAATTAAAACAATTTATTAAAACAGAAAAATTGAAAAATTGCAAAAAAAAAAACTAACAAAATATAAAAATTTGGGATCCAGATGGCTCGAGAGATATGCCCCAGGAGCGCAGGGATTCAGGAGCTTTAGGCTTAAGACAGCTCTGAACCTCAGGTAGAGAAAAAAATAAACTTGCAGTTTAGGCTGGTCAAAAAGAAATCTATTTCTAAAAGCCCCTAGAAAGGGGTAGGCTTCTCCAGCACTGCCTTAGCAAGCTGGAGAGGAAGGGAAAGAGACACGTGTCTTTCTTTTTCTCCCTGTTATAGCTTTTGCTCCGCCCACAGTCCACCCCCCTGGTTCAAGGCGGTTGGTGTTTTCCCCTTGACAGACCACCTCTGTCCACCAATGGCTCCTCCTGGTCAGAGGGGTGATATCAGTTGAGATAAGGGTCATGTGCTTATGGGGGGCTGGGCTGTTTGTTGCAACCGGGGTTTTTAAAGTCTGCCTTGAAACCAAGATACAAGTAAAACATAAAAATACATCCAACACATCTTAAAACACTTGTAAAGGTATACAGTAAACACAGGAAGATCATAAAAACTTGATTAGTGTACCTGGGCTGATGGATTGATTTTAACATTCAATTTAAAAATATTAAGCTCAAATTAATTAAGGCACTTAATATGCAAAGACCAAGCACAAATAGGGATTTCATGTATGACATGTGCAAACGCGTGGACAGATGAATTCAGCCCCAAAGCTTCCTGAAGCAGGAAGAAAAGAACAGGAAAAGAAAGAGTGAAAGATGATTGAATGGAATAGGACGAAAGACACAATCTCATCAGGTCTGCAGTACTTAGTTGGTTTGCTAGCTGAAGTTCAGGAAGGTACCCCACATGGTTTCTGTGCAGGGAACTCAAGACTTCTACTTACCCTTCTTGTGTATATGCAAATTAGATATACCCTTGCCTGCTAAATAACTCAAAAGAAATAACTGAGCAGTCTAACTCTTATGTGCACATACAAATGTGTGGGAAAGTGCTGGAATTTACTTCTCTGGATTTCATGGGTAGAATGGCTTTCTCCAGTCACAGATTCCACAAGTCTTTCATTCATCTCAGTAATGACACTGGCTTCTGCTCTCCAACTGGTATGACAGTTTTGGGGATTGAGTTTTAATTTTTGGAAAAGAATAGAATATCTTTATCTAGTCCAGTGCTTTTTTCTTTTAATTAAACTAATTCACAGCTAGACATTGGAGGGTGCACAGAGCTTCTATTGACCACTATCAGCATCTCAGAAGTACTTCAGACTGTATATAGGGCCTATAAATGCTTCAAGTTCTCAAAGATATACTGATATATTACCATTTTCTGGAAATAATCAGCTTTTATTTAGAAGTCCAACATATTTCCCAGCCTTCATAAAGCACAAAAGTTTGTTATATAACTTTGAAGTCTTTCTTCTAAAATATGTAAATAGCATGTAAAGAGCAACTAAATTACAAACAGCACACACCCACGACATCAGCTAATTTTAAATGTAATCAGCACACTCTGTGCAAGAAATATGTCATAAAGGAGCACAGTTAAGAAATGAGATTCAGTCTGTGAGCCTTTTAGATTAAAAATAATTCTACTCACAAATGAGAAATAAAATGCATATGTTGGCATACCAGGAATCAAACCTGAGCATGAACTGGGGGTATCTGACATTTCCATCTTCATCAAGGGGGATTCTGTCAAGTAGCAGCTCAAACTCTTCATCAGTAATCTCCACACCAAACCTGAAACAAACAGGAGTTAGCAGCACTTGCTTGCGGAGTTCACATTTGGGTCAACAGTACCCACAATACCCTGAGCATATGGCTGCCATTAACTCTTTGTTACTGCTTCGGCCCTCAAGATCAAGAGCACCACGTGAATATCAGAGGTTAATCAGGGTTTTGATCGCTTCAGCTTTCTCAAAGAAAGAAATTCTACCCTAGAATCCCGGCATTGGTGGGGCACAGAAATAGAAATACTAGCATATTGAACTGTGTGCAATTGTCTTCTATAAAAAGTTATTCATTACACTAAAACACTGGTATTGCTTTAACTAGTTAACTCTGAAAGGCTTTTCATTTGGACTGTTTAGCATGAAAGAAAATGTAGAGAAAAACTGTCTTTTTGGGAAACAGCTTCTTAGTGCTTTTGGAAAGCATTTCATAATGGCTTTAAAGATATTTTGCATACAAATATTTAAAAGTGGCAGTGTTTATTCATCAGCAAGAAAGTGTTTTCACCTCTTCAGAACAATCAAAACATAATCCTTGAAATACTGGCATAAACAGGAGTGACTTAAGCAATAATAAAGAACAAGGCATTCATTCATCATTTTGTAAAGCTGATAAACTCAGCTGACTTTTGGAGGGATACATTTTCTTTTTGATAAGGCAACTGAAATGTATACAAAATAAAGTATTTATTTGTTGTTTTGGTTTCATCATCATGCTTTCCCATTTTATGTAACTCAAGAAATCTTCATGTTAGAGTGTAATTTGTCCTTAATTCCTTTTGGGGATTTCTGATTTAGAGGTCTGGCACATGGAGAACAGCTCACTCTGTAGAATCCTTTACTCCGCTTTATTTCTGAGGAAGTCTGCTGAGGAGGGCACATACAACTGCTTTTGCATTTGCCCTCAGCTGACAGTATCTTATTTTACTAGCTTTCACCTTTATTTATCAACACTCACTTATTGTTTAGACACATGCATTTAGAGAAGCTTGAGTTCAGTCAACATGTGTAAACCCACACAGAAATAATGCATGCCTGCAGCATTTTTTACCTGTTGAAGAACATAAAAGATAACTTGGCCAGGGAGCGTGAGTGAGAACACTTTTCCAGGAATCCATAATTATTTTGGGGTTACACACTATTGCACAGGTCATTTGAAGACTAGCTATTTGCACATGTGATCAATGGGCAAAATCTATTTGCTTACATGATCAGTTAAAATCTCTGGATTGTTGCTATCTCCTAATCCTTCCCCCCATCACTTGCATCAAGGGGTATCATCCCAGAAAGGAGTTTAGGTTGTATATAAGGCATAAGCAGTGGGAATCTATGTTGAAAACCAAAAAGTTAGGTAAATTGGCCAACTTCTAGCTCTGAAACTAGAACAGATAGACTGTCTAGTCATTATATTACTTCTCCATGTGTAACCATACTCACAAAGAAAGCTAAAAAGGTTCCACATAAAGTAACACATGAGATCCAAGGAAGAAAAAGAATAGCACTTACTGCAATATTTAAAGAAAATATCTTTTCATATTCATCATTAGTGTCTTCAAATAGGAAGGGGAACCACAAAGCCACAAACAGCTCAAAAAGTAAAACTGAGCTCTTTGAACAGTGTTCTGGATATAAAGAAAAAGGATTGCTGTGATTTAAAAAATGGAAATAAGGAGAGGAACATAGGTTCATGAGATTTGAAGTTTGTCTTAATGTTTATTACCCAATTTGTAAGTAAGACTAAATAATTACTGAAGGGAGTCCCTACTTCTCTGGCAATGTCACTTGCCTCAAAACAGGATTTTTTTTAAAGCCTAGAAGTAGACAGAAATTCACACAGAGATGATTTAGCATTTTTAGTTGTGAAGAAACAATCTTTCAATCACTAATTAGGTCCAGCTGGCTCCAGGCTCTGGCTTATAATATTTTTTTCTCTCCATAGCAAAAGATAGGTCCTCATATAAGTTCCAATGTAAGTCTATGAAAAAACCACAGAAATGGTGATTTTCTTTTTTTTTAATCAGAAGAGATTTTTGATGCAAAATGAGAGGGAAAAATCTTCATTTCTGGTAATGAAATGGAGAAAAAACCCCAAACAATGAAGTGTCTTAACAGGCAAATGAGTAAGGATTTTCTTGGTGTGGACACAATCTGACCATGATATGTTGCTGAGAATATTTCTTATTCTATAAGTTCAGTATAGTTCTGAAAAACTGCTCCTTTAATTTTACTTAAGGAGGCTGATAATTCATTATTAGCTGGTAGCCTGAGCTAGAGAGGAAGGTCTCTAACCTGGAGTGAACCAGGCCACGGAAGCAATCACAACAAGAGCTCCTGGTCAGACTGCTTTCATAAGAAGAATGTCTCAAACTGCTCTCCATATCCAGCTACATTAAGAGACCACAAAATAAAAGAAGGTTTGTCTATGTTTAATGTTCAAGAAAGTTAATGACCTGTAAACTGCCAATATGGATATATTTATACTCACATAGACAAGTTAACTATCTCTTTCCTGTAAATAATTTCCCATTCCCAGCATTAGCCTATAACTGTGATCTAGAATACCCAACCAGAACAGCTGATCTCTGAAACCTCAGACATATACTTGACAGTGTACAAATATATTTTGTGAGGAAAATACCACAATCACTTAAAGAGGTAAATAAATAATGTCATTTCCATAAGGAGGGTGGGTCAGAATCATGTTCTCTTCAATGCTTCGCTGTTCATCAGCCTTCAAACAGTTATAACTGGAGCACTGCTAGTGACACACAACCCATCCCTGAATGTGGCTGGGGAAAACAGCAGCCTGGAAAGAACCCAGTGATTTCTGGGTGCCACAGTCCCTCTTAAGAAATGTCAAAAATAATTTCAGTGTTGAAGGTCCCTAAGCTTCCCAAATGCATCCAGGAGACAGAAGCTGATCCTGAAGGTGTGATCCAAAAGTGTATACATAAGTGTCTGCATATATTTACTTTTTAGGGTGGTCAATCCTACTGATATAGGAGAGGAATCAATGTAAGGTCCTTCAGGGTTTCCTCTCCCTGCCATATATTGTGTCTGCAAGGTCAGAAACTACATAGGCTGGCCTAAGGGAGTGAAGCTGGGGGAAGGGAGGAACAAGGCAGCACCAACTTTGCATACTGACATTTTCCCCATTATTAAAATTCCAAAGACCTATTTTAAATTACTGATCTCAGGATTTCTGGAAACATGCTGTGACTACATTACATCCATCGTGCTCACTGGTGTGGAAACAGAAAAAGCATTGAATGAAGAGAGTGTATGGCCTATACCATTTGTTATCCCAAACACTGATATTATACCTCTCATTCTGAACTTCCCCTCAAGCTTTACAAACACTTCCACGACGTACAAAAGCAGTAAACAGGAGGATCAAGTGTTCCAGCACACAAATGCAGCCACCTGAAACTAAGCAATGATTTAATCAAACAACAACAGCACACAACAGATGAATCACTGGGTTCTCCAGGGCACATTTTCAAAAGCAGGTGCAATGGGCAGGGCTTGAGAAAAAGATATCTATTAACTGGAGGGCTAAGCCTATTTAGACAGAAGCTGATGCAAAACACAAGGGACTGGTTAACAGTGAGGTTGAGAGAAAATGCTTTGGCAAGAAGCCCAGAACCCTGGCAAAGGGAACACCTGCAAAAAGTCACGTGTGGTTTATCGTACCAATACCTACATTTGCACATGCAAACCATGACACTGTTATTTGCATTTTATCCTATGTTTAATATCAGCAATATCCCCAATTAGAAGTTCGTACCTCTCATATCTTACATTGAAGAGACAGAGAGGAAGTTAAGGTACATTTGGAAATTCAGCAACTCTTTCAGTCAGTTACAAGTGCTTTTTAATCACCTAAAAAGACATTACTCCTGGGTACCTATGCAACAGCATACTTTTAAAAGGTCAGTAGTGGAAAAGAGAAGATGCAAAAACACATCCTCTGCAAGAAAACAATTGAGAAGAAGCACAGAAAGCAGAGGTGAAGAACTTAATAAGGTGTCAAGACTAGCATGCTATAGGAGCGGAGATGGCAAGGCAAATAAGACTGCAGACCATGTCAGTGGGATAAGCAGTCTAAAATTCTGATGGACATTTGAAGCAAGAATGAGGCATTTATACTGATCTGATTGTAAGAAGAAGTAAGTGGGAGGAATTTTCAAACAGGGCATGATATACCCAGAAAGATAAGCTAAGGGGATTATTCCAGCAGTGTGACCTCAGATCTGTCCCAGGAACAAGGGCAAGGCAGAGATGCTTGCAGTTGTTGAGAAACAGCAGGCAGTTGTGGGGTGCACAACCCTACGGCTCCCATGTGCAAACACGTGCATAGAAACCATGGTTTTGCTGGCAGGCAGAGCATGAATTAACTACATGCTGCATTTGCTTACAAAAAACATGGCCTCTGTCAGCACCTCTTGTGCATTTTCTAAGGGATCACCAGGTATTTTGCCTGTGAAAGCAACATTAATGAATCAGTGTCACAAAGGAACCAGAAGCAATCTCTCTCATCTGGCAGTTTTTAAGGAATCAGCAACAACAATCTGGGCAAATACTTAAATATTTATGAAAAGTGATTTTAACAATGGCCTTCAAAAAATCTGAAATTATATTTTATTGGCAAAAATCACCAGTTCCACTTCCCTCTAGAAAACCTTCCTTTTTCCACCCCTCACAAAACAAACACTATAAGTATTGGCACATTCTTATCTGTGGTGTTGGATGTCTATTTGGCACTTCAATCCTCTCATAGGTCTCAAGGAAAACACCAAATGTATCTCACCAGTCTTCACCTGTCAGGCAACTTTGTTGAAGGGGAGACACCTAAAATATAAAAACTAGGCTTGGAAAGCTGAATCACTGCAATCTCTGTGTAAAATACTGCCTGGGAAAACTGACATGCAAGATTTAGAGGCAGGGAAAGGAAAATCAACCAGCTTGTTAGTAATACTTTGCTTATATGCTGTTGCCCCTCTGGTTTGTAATGCTTCAAATAACCCACCTACTGCAATTGAACTCCAAGTCATCATTAGTTCAATATATTGCAACAATATCTTTTTTTGCAGGATAGTTTTCCAACTAGTGCCCAACATTTAACACTAAACAGGCCCCTCCATTCTTGGCATTTATATTTACATATTGGAACACTGTTTCAGAGCATGCTTAATTTCAAAGCCAGACCCTTCAGTCACTTAGGCAAGCAGCAGTAAAACAAAAATGTTTTCTGATTTCATCACAATTTCTCCATCAAAGCATCAGCCAGGATGATGCAGGCTTCAGCAGCAAAGCAGGGCTTAACCCAGTGCTCCAGGCAACATGGTGCTCCTACAGCCACAAATTCTTCCAGCTCTTAATTTTATCCTGCCATTCAGACCCTGCTAAAAGGCAACAATCTGCCAGGGTTATTGGATCGCACCACAGGCTATTCAGAGCCTGATCTCCTCCTAGTTGGCGTGAGCTACTTAAATACGTTGCAAAAATTGGCCCAAATGTCTCTTGTTATTTAAATAGAACCAAGGCAATAAAAATTGGTTCCATGGGAGCAGTGTGAAAAGGAAAGGTAGCACCAGGAGTGCCTGTTTCTATTTTGTTTCCTTATAAAAACTAAAGAGGTCTAAAATTTCAGTAAGCACACAACAGCACCAGGGTGCTGAGGGGAGGGGACAGATTTTGGCAAGGGGGTTTGCCCAGACCACCATGTTTTAGGCTCTGGATCACTAATAAGCCAAGATCCCTACACTCTCTCCATCACTGCAACTCTCTTATCCACCCTGTCAGTAACACCTCAAGGAAAAGGCTCTCATGTTGCTAATGTAAAAAACCAAGAAGCAAAGAGCAAATATTCCCCCTGTTATAATCCCCATATATATTGTGAGAAAGTGCAAACAAGTCCATACAATTACTTTTACTAAGAGCAACCAATTCAGCACGTGGTATGAGGACAGTATTTTGTTGAACTGTCCAGTGTCTTTCCCTCCCATATCTTGGATTCTTCTACTCCTTATGTGCACAAACCAGGTTGCTCAGCATGTCTAGATGACTTTCTGTCACCCCCAACACCTGTGCCTTCACAAACTGATGGATTTTATAGTTACTGACCTCTGCCTGCCATAGAAGGGACAAGGGATGCATTGTCCAGTGTCCCACAATGGTAGGAAATAAAACCAGATCTCATGAACTCTCATCCTATGCCTCTTAAACCACCCCTTAATGCAGCACCTTTCTACCCTTACCAAAGGAATCTCCCAGATCCCAGCTCTGTGTGGCTTCCCCTCAGGCAAAGCTATTTCAGTGATACCATATGTTTTTTGTGTTACTTTAAAACTCATGCTTAGAGGAGGCTTAAGTAAAGTAGTGGTTAAAAGGCTGCAAGCTGTCACCACCTGTCAATACCAGATCTGCCACAGCAGCATCTCCCTTGCCGCTGAGTTAGCAGTAGAAACAACAGGAACTGGGAGAAAATGAAAATGGAAAAAAGTAACTATGCTAGACTACTAAATACCTTTCCACAGCAAAACAGAAATCTACAACCCCATTGTAAGGACCTGCTACTGCAAACATTTCTTATCAATTACGGGAAGTACAAGACCTTCACATCTCCTTACCACTGCTTCAACAGCAGGTAACAAGTGAAAAAGAGAGAGACCTCATGGGGATTCTGCCAAAACATCTGATCAAGCATTATCAGAGTTATCTTTCTTTGGGTGCTCAGCTCAGAGATAGTGTCATAAGCAGGGACACCATACAGGACCATTGCTGTGTTCTCCACATACGCTTTCAGGGCTGCTTTACATTGTGTCCAAGTGTAGCTTTAATTCCACTGTGGCCTGAGAACATCTGTTATCCAAGAGTTTCCCAGCAGCCTCCCATCACCTATGTGAGATATATGAAGGAGGATGATGTAAACCCCAGCTTTTCTTCTGGACTGTTGACATTACATGCAATGGAGGGTGTGAACTGCTTTGTCTGATCCTCAGAGCAATGCCAACCTATAAAGCATGGGTGAAAAATCCAGGCTGGGTAACAGGCTACCAGACAAAATAAAGGATTATTTCTCACTGAAAAGGACTTCTTTCAGAAGCAGCTTCCTGATCCAAGAACGGCAGTGTTTGGTACCTGGGGGTGCAAAAGTTGCCATTTCCCAACTCTGAAGAACAGATGGAGATGTTAGAGCAGATTTCTGAAGTGAAATGTAGACACAGCTAAAGGAAGCCATTCTGATACTGCAGGAGGCAAAAGAGAGTTTTTATTATTAAAAAACCAAACCAAATGAGTAATATTTAAAAGAAGAGCTTCTCACCCACCCAGGATGTTTTCTCTGAAAAACTTGGAGGCATTTTTGCTACAGCAAGCCAGAAATCTTACATTATATGAAATAAATCAGTTGCTACTCCATTCATTTTAACTGAGGCTGGCTGGGCAATTCCACCAGGCACCTCTCAGCAAGAAGCAGTGTACCAGCTGCAGCTTTGCCAGCACCGCCGGCTCTCCTCACAGCTGGGATCTGCACACTGCAGCTGCTCCTTCATGCCCACAAGGATGCTAAAAATACAGCACCTCCCACTGGAGCACAAGAGATACCTCATGTCTGATAGCCTGGAAAAACACATTCAACTCCAGTTTAGATGTGATTGGAAGCCAACCAGTTAGGTCACCCTACTCTGAAATCTGCCCTTGCATGCAGATAAGACAGATAAAAAGGCTAAGTGCAAGCCTAGTAGTGTATGAATAGTGTATGTGCAATGCAGGCAGCCTCAAGAGAGAGATACTCTTGTGTAACAGACTAGGAATGCTGACCCCTTTTTTCCTGTGAAAGCAGATGTAGATCATTCTCAAACTGAACGTGGGCAAAACTTCACAAAAAAAAGTCCTGTATTTCGTTATAGCCAAAGGATCCAAGTCATGATTCAACAGGCTTAAGAAGGGTCATTTGTAACAAAGCTTAGCCAGTGGCAAGTACTACAAGTAAGTAACTTCTGAAAATTTGATTTTAAAATTGCACAATATATCACACCATACACCACTTGAAAATATCTTTCACACAAGTTGAACAATGTCCTCTCTAAAACAGCTTATCACAAAATATTTGTTTCCCTGAACTTACACTTTTCATTGTCAACCACAATCCTTTTATAATTTAACTAATTTAAAATATTTTTCAGTCTTTTTTTAAAAATAAAATATAAAAAACTATTCCAGAAAAAGAAAAATTAATCCATTTCAAACACCACAAAATATAAACTTGAAAATGCGGTCATTTTTGTTAAATTATTTATTTAGTTTTGAGGAACTTTGTTAACAGGATCATCTACCCTGATAAAGTCAAAGTTAACTTGTCATTATATTTATTAAATGAGTCAACTAATTTAAAAATTAGCTATTTATCCATTAAAAAGATAAAAGTTCAAAATTTTGAGAATTTCCCTACAAGTTTTCTATATGTGTTAGTAAAGAAGTGTAATGCTACAAAAACCATGACAAAACACCTGGTTTGGTACATCTTTTACCTTTCCCCCTCATTAGCTCACAGACTCAGTGATGTGGACCTGATCTTAGTGTGGTCATTTCAATTCACCAATGTTTAATGCTGCATTTCAGAATAGAGGGGTGTTACACACACCTTCCCCTGATACAGATTTATATCTGGGATAGTAAATGTGCAGATTCCTCCTCTTAATATTCTGAATACTATAATAACTCCAGTCTAAACATAAGTATCCTTATATCCTTATATCCTTCTTAGCACCATTACACAAGTTTCATTCAGTTGAATTTATAAGATGAAGATCTAATCCAAGATGAAATTGATGTGAAATAGTGAAAATTAAAGCCCTCAACTTTTCTAAATGCTAACTGGATCTTCCACCTGCAGCAAACTGTCAGTCTAACCTATTTAAAGCCAGATTCCAAGGTCACTTGGGCTAGTCTCCTCTTTTGAATTCACTTCAAGGACTGAGTACTTCAGAACTTGGCACAGCAAATACAGCACGTGCACAAGAGGCAGAAATTTCTCCAACACATTCACTAACATATGGTTTAATTGTGGTTAAAACACAGCTTTTCTTTACTATCTTATTGTGTCAAGCTCGGCGAAACTCAGTTAAGGTATCTGTTTTACCAGGGAAAATTTAAAAATGCACGTTAGTGCTGTCAAAGGGCCATAACATGAGTTCTCTCCAGAGCTAAAGCCGCTCTTCACTCCAGGAAAACTCTCGATAATCTCACTAAGAGGTTTGGAGACTGAGAGCAAATTAGGGTCGAACACAGCCTAGTGCTTCCTTTATCCAAAGGGCACCCTGCCATCTAGTGGCCAGGACATTCCAAAAATACCATTCTGCTCTTTCAGCAGAGGAACTTCATACGGAAACCCTCCCACATCCCTTTCACATGTTTCAGGTTTAAAAAAAAAAAAAAAGAAAAGAAAAGAAAGAGAAAAAAAAGTTGAAAATCATGGTAACACTGCGTATCTTTTCTAATTACCTGTGTAGAGAGGCCCTAAGAAAAAACACATGAAGTTAAACATTGAGCTCCTCTATCTTACCTTGGCATACTGTCTTGGGGTGACTTTGTGTTGTATCCCATATCGCTGTTCTATGCCCAGAAATTAATTTTGTGCCTCTCTATGCATTTAAACTGAGCCTGAGAGGGGGAAGAGAAAAAACCCAGAAAAACTCTTCAAAGCATTTTTTTTCAAGGACACAGAGATAGAGACTCCTCTCTGCATTCAGCAGCAGTGGGAGTGGGAGGAAGCAGCTTGCTTTTCAGCCAGCTTTCAGCTACTTTTTCTCCGGAGAGAGACAGAGAGTTGAACTTTTGTTTTCCTGGGACTTCGCTTTTTCCCTTCTTCTTTTTTGGACTGTTTCAACATCAGAACACATTGGGACTTTTCCCACAGAGGTGGAGGCCCTGGAGGAGGGGGCCCCACCCCATTCCAGCTCCGGGGAGGAGGAGAGAGACTACCTAAGGAAGGGCTTTGACATTTTCCCAGGTTTCTCTCAGCAGAGCAAGAGGTTTTATTATTTAGCATTATTATCCTTTTCCTGTGTATTGTTAAATAAATAGTTTCTATCTCTTTCACTTTCCTAGAAGGAAAATTTATTTTTTCCCGAACCTGCTGGGGGAGGGATGGTTGTAACTTGCCTTCTCTCAGAGGATATATTTCCAAATTTGTCCAAACCAGCACAGCATACATAATGTATATGAGTGATTTTTATATCTAGTTCTATAGCATACATTAAATATTACGTTTCTTTTTCTAGGTAACTGTTAATGAGAGATCCATGCAACAGAGCTTCAGAGAACCAAGCCACTGGATCCTTTTTTGCATCTGTAGTTTTCTCTAGCTAAATGCTCTAAAGCTGAAGTAGGAGCTACAGACCACATGGTGATAGCAAACATTTAGAAGGAGCTAAGTGGAGGTGGGGGAGATTAATTAGGGGTATATAAGAATGAAGAAGTACAACCACTGTATAACAACCACTCAGCTAGGTCACAAACTGTCACGTCTATTCCAGAAAGGTCACTTCTGTAATTTTTCCCAGCTCCCTGACTATGTAACAGCTTTGACTCACTATTGAGGACATGCTGAAGACTCTGTTTTTGTAAGACTATATGATTACTAGTGCTGACGTGAGAGGAGATGGGGAACATATGATGGGAAGGGAGAAAGAGCTGAGCTGTCACTGATGCATCAGGATCCTTATGCCATCCATGAAACTATCCCGATCTACTATGAATTAGTGTAAAGAAGCTCTGTTCTACCAGGTCTGGCTGGAATTGAGTTAACTTCATGAAAGCCCATGTGTTGCTGTGTTTTGGTTTTGTGACTAAAACAGTGTTGTCAGTAACACACTAGTCTTTGGCTATTGCTAAACAGTGCTTGCACAGCACAGCATCAAGGCTTTCTCTTTTTCTCCCACTGATCCACTCTGGTGAGTAGGCTGGGGAGGGCAGGCACAAGAATCACAGAATGGTTTGGGTTGGAAGAAGCTTAAAGATCATCCACTTCCAACCTCCCTGGCATGGGCAGGGACACCTTCCACTACACCAGATTGTTTAAAGCCCCATCCAACTTGGCCTTGAACACTGCCAGGGATGGGGAATCCACAACTTCTCTGGGCAACTTCTGCCAGTGCCTCACCACCCTCACAGTAATGAATTTCTTCCCAATATCTAATCTAAACCTGCCCTTTTTCAATTGAAAGCTATTACCCCCTGTCCTTTCAAGAAGATGGGAGGGAACAGTGCCAGAACAGCTGACTCAAACTGGCCAAAGGATTATTCCATACCATATAATACCATGCTCAGCATTAAAAATTGGGGATGGGGTTGTCTCCCAAGGTAGCCATTGTAGCTGATGCTCGGAGACAGCTTGTGGAAGGTGGTGAATGATTAGCTTTGCATCCCTTTGCATTTTTTCTTTCACTTATTAAACATCCTTACTTCAACCCAAGTGTTTTATAACTTTTGCTCTTCCTGTTCTCTCCCCTGTCCTGTCTGGGAATGACTGAGTGAGTGGCTGTGTGTATATTTAGATGCTGGCCAGGGCCAACCCGTCACATCCATCCAAGTAGCTTATCACAGCAGATACCAGACAGACATTTCAGAACAGACAGTCCAATGCCACACTTTTGCTCCATTGATAATGCAACAATGTACTGAAAAGGCACCTCCAAGACAAGCAGGTCTTTAAATACACCCAAAGGAAAAGCAAGGTAGAAAGAAGCAATGAAAAATTATAGCTACTGGTGACAACCAAGACAGCTGTTATTTCCTTGTTGAAAGTGGACTGTAGGAGGTACAGCAGAGCCTCTTGTTCCCAGCCTGGAACAAGCAATGCAAAAAAAGGAATCTATTTGCAGAGGCGAACACAGAAGAAAGCTCTCTGTGAGCACCAGTTTCTGAGCTATTTGACAGGACAGCTTCACATCCCCCACAATCTTGAAGAGACTTCAGTTATATCTGTGGTAGCAGGAAGTGCATCTCTTCCAATCATCATCTGTTACTTTCCACTCAGAGTGACTCCCCTCTGTTCAGGACAACACTTAGAAATGTCCACTAGTGAAATGGGTGAAATTACTAAAGAATCTCAGACACTTAGCGTGTGGAAAAAAACAGAAGATGGGTGCAGCTGGAATTCCTTTCAAGAATTAAGAGGATCCTGATGTAAAAGTACCTGTTGTCGTGAAAACACTGACAGCAATAAAACCCTCCATATCTGAAATAAATCCAACTTACAGGAAAGTGCTGAAAAAGAAGAAAATTTGTGCTGAAGCAATATAAACTGGTGACTAATAACCACCATGAAGCTGATGCCTCCACACATTCAGACAGACTGCAATCAAAGCATAAGCAGGAACTGTCAAACTCATTCCTGCAGTGCTGAGATCTCCCTCTTAGAGACAGATGGCAGAAACTGCTCCCTGTACTGAGAATGAAGTACAAATAAAACCTGGTAATGCAATATTCCCCTTAAAGATACAGGATATTTGAAGCTACAGCTATGACACCATCCTGAACAAAGGACAAGAATCTCCAATGTGACTGAACCAAGAATAATTAAAAGATCTTCAGATTTTTAGTCTTCAGGTCATCAGTATGTTGGGTACACTGAGGATGGTGAGGACTGTCCAGTTGTGGCTTGAAAACGAAAAATCAACTGAAAAAATCCATTATTTTCCTGCCCTTTAGATAATCCAGTTACTTCACACAGTTTCCCTTATACAGAAACACAAATGCCCTGAATGCATTCAGCTGTAGGGACTATGAAAAAGGCTGCTTAAGGAAACACTCCTAGGAAGTTAAAATTCTATCTCCCCACAGAGAGATTGTTTTGGATAAAGAAAATCATTCTCACCAGAATTCAATTGCTTTCTGAAATTCCTGCTCATTAATCACCTTTCTCTTTAATTTGTCATTTATTCCTGAGAAAAATGTAAAAAAGACAAAACAATACTAAGAAAACATACTTTCATACACATTGAAAACAAATGAGGCCTAGGTTAGTGAAGAGATTGAACGACTTTAACCACATATTCCATCTTCCACTTGGAGAAAGGGTCCAATTCCATTTAAAGAAAGTTGCTCACCCTATATGGTAAGTGAAAAATTGTGTCCCTTCCCCCTCCTGGCATACAGGTTCAGCCCACACTGTTCAGGAATGGCATAGGACTTAATGGAGTTTACAAAAATACTGCCTTATATAATACAACATATCAGAGATCTCAAACAACCTATTAAGCACAGTAATGAATTATTTAGGACACTTTGCTGATTTATTTAAAACTAAACATTTACTTCTGAACTGGTCCTCTGTGACCAGTACCTCTCCAGAATAAAGCCTACTGCACTGAGAAACACACAAGTCCAGTTGAGAAGCATTAACAAACAACAAAAAAAAATAATCTGAGAGCCACATACAGTTTTTGCCAATGCTGTCAAATAGCAAGTGCAGGGTGGACACAGCATTCTGCAAATATGAGAGCAGGCATCATTCCGAGGTCCAGTGGCTGGCACTTCTGGTGACTGATGGGCAGAAGGAGGCAGTGAGTGGAGAATGCCAGACACCCATCAGCTGACAGCCAGATGCCAACATTTCTAAGCTACCATGTATTTTCTTCCACAAGGGATACTTCCACATGGTTATTTAAACCAGTTCCTTAAACCATTTATCCAGCAGCTTCAGGAGGAGTGCAAAGGTGATAAAGACAGCATTTCTCCGTTGGTCACTGCTTTGTCTGCCTCTGTAAGGGACTGAGAGCACACTGATGGAAGAGGCTCTGCACAGCTACTAAAAGTAACAAAAAGAAAAAAAAGAAAGAGATCCACCCTAGTATCCGAATACCTGGGAACTATAAAAGCCACCTAATGATGATCTTCGCAAGTCTGGGCAAAAGACACAAAAATTCCTTCCTGAAAAGAACTTAGTGATGCTGCCACTTTCCAAACAATGGAGCCCATATATTCTCAGCAAATCTTTCACTGCAGGATTGGTGGAGGCTGGAATGCACCTGTCCCAATGAAGATATTCACAGAGCCTTTCTCTACATGTCAACTCACTAACTATAAAAACAAGGATACACACACGTCTAATCCATGACTTCTTGACACATCTCAGAAGGTGCTCATATGGTAGCATCGAATTGTGGATCTCGCTCTTCTATCACAGGTGATTTTTCTGTGTTTCAAATTTCACAGACTTCTGTGGCTTATGCAACTTCTGCAGTTTACACTCACAAAGGGGTCACAAATTAAACAAAATAAATGTGACTGGACAGATGTTTACCAGAATGTGGCCAAGAGTGAAATAAAATTAGATTGAACCAAGTTTGCCAACTTTGCTTCAACTGCAGTCACACCAGATGCTGGACTGATTCTCCCATCTCCCATTTCCCTGTGAAATCTATGAAAGAAAAGACACAATCAGATTTTACCGGTTCCCACTTTTTTCAACTCATATCCTCAAGTCGGAGACTACAAGTAAAACTGATCTGGTTTTTATCTTCCATTAGAATTTTTTTTCAGCTGTAAATGCAATGTGATGGAATCAAATACTAGCCAACGAAACACCTGGGCTCTGTAGAAAGCAATATGATCACTTCTATGCAACCAGGTCCTCCTGCCAACTTGGATGAGGTGTGAATCTTGCTTGCACAAATCAGCATCCCAGCCAGACAATTGTATAGTCTCTCTCTTCTGCTATTGGGAGCCTGGGAAATGAAGCCAAATGATCCCAAAACTGAAGAGTAAACCAAGTGGAAAGGAAGGTTAAACAGACACTTATACTGGTTCTCTGTCTTCCCCCAAACAGGCCCAGAGTTATGGCCTGATTATGCTTTACAATACAAGCAGAAAAGTCCTCACCTTTAAAGTTCAGTTTGAGGTTGCAGGCTTGAATGTTAGAAAAGAGTTTCTCTAACAGAATCCTTCCTCCTGAAGGCAGGGAAAGCCAATAAACAGCCTCACAGCTGCGCTGTTACAGCCACTTCCCAAAGTGAAATCACACCTCTAAAAATCCTTAATTAACTCACATATTTTGAAAGAAGCTTTTATTTATTTTATTATTCATTAACTGCCTGCATGAACAAGTCACCACAAGCCTCTGCACACTGTACAATTTGTTGAGTTGCTGAAAAGATTAATGACTACAGCTGCTTTTATTTATCACTGTACAACATTAGTTGAGTCACAGGGTTCTGATCAGTTCTGCATTTATTTATATTTTATAGATTTTTTTATTAGTCAGAAAATTGGAAGTTTCTTTCCTTTGAAAGGGAGCCACAGGCACATTGATAGCTAAGTCAAAATCCCACACAGTTGGGACAGGATGTTTGGGACAAAGAAATTGAAGGCAAGTGTTTTAAAATCAGTATCAAAAAGTGAAACATGCATATCACATTTAAAAATACAAACATTAAGATGGCAATCAAGGCTAACATTAAAACCTGTTTTGCGAAGCGAAGCAGTGAGTTTTCAGAATCATACACCACAAGTTCATTTACTTCATTAGGGCCATGAAATCAGCCCAGCTGGTTTGATCCAGAAAAGAACCCTAAACACAGCTCTTACAGCTGCTGGGATATTTGCAGATGTGCAAGCATTCAGGGCTACACAGGCTCCAAATCTATCATGGGTGTACTGCATCATGGCCAGGAAATACCCCTTGATGGCAATTCCCTCTAGCTCTGATGAAATATCAGATTACTTCCGTTTTGCTTCCACACTGCCTCACGGATCAGCTATGGAAAAAAGGTCCTAGACACCTCCAGGTGTCATGTACTTAGACAAGATGGCTGTAGCTTTCTACACAACTTTGTATCAAACGTGTAAGTAGGGAATTTAATAATTCTACATAATAATCAAAAGTATAGAAAAGTTTTTGACATCTGAATTACTGATGGAAATTCCTTCCTCTGCATCTCCCCTGAAACACAAACTGAAACACAAACAAGCATGTCAAAAAGCATGATTTCTGTGTCACAAGTTGCTTTGCAGAGTCACAAGGGCCCTACCAGTGCTAAACCCCAAGAAAACTATTAGCTATGTTCTGTTGCTAGGATCAGAACTGCTAGTGATGATATTAGGGCACATTTCAACTGGCTGAAGCACTGCCTGAAACATGAAGCTGAAAGCACGAATTCACCTGCTACTGCTTTCCTAGTTACACTTCGTTATGGATTTGCGGGATTTCATCACTGATTTACTTTGTTTCCCGAATCTAAACAGCAGAGGGCAGCACTACAGCCTGGTTCAGCCTGGCATTAGCTTCTGGAAAAAGACTCCATACGGACTCTTCTGCTGTTTATCAGAAAGGTTATTCCAGGATACTTCTCTTGCACTGGCCATAGGCCCAGCAGCTAGAGGCCCTGTCTACTTAGTAGGTATCTCTGCCTTCCTGAGTCACCCCAACTATGAAAGGCCATGTTTCCTGGCTCTGTTCCAGCCTGACCTATTCAAGGGAAAATTAATCCTGCTTCAGAAGGCCAATGCTAAAATAAACCCATGCTTGCTGGAGAGTGGAGAGGTGGCAGGGAAAAGGAGACTATGTAAATGCATGCTTCTCATCCCTTGCTATAATCAACCTCCTCCCATCCACATCACTGCTGCTTGAAACTGAGAACAACCTCCCCTGCTGAGCTGTGCCCAGTAGGAGAAAGTGCACAGCTGCCAGATAGCTTTCCCAAAACTACATCAATGGGGTCTCTTCTCTCGAACTGAGGATGTTTCAGAAGTGGAGGAATAAGGGGAAGAGAAGTGCTCTGCTTATGGTGGTTTGGGCTTTTTTAATCTTATTTCGCAGAGGTGACGGGCAGAACAGGAGACAAAAGTATAGAACTAGCTGCAAGGTACCTGGTACTGCTGTCTCACCATTTTCCACTCTTTTAGCTCTTTCTGTCTGTGGATTATTACCAGTGAACAAAAAAGCCTGCAACTTCAAAAACGCCTCACATAAATGAAGCATGGCATTGAGGAAATACGTGGAAGCCAGAGAGATATTTTAAATTGCATAAAGATCTATTTTATTTGAACTGTTTCTTCTGACCTGACTCTCTCGTCTAGTTCTGTGTATAAAAAAGGGTGCCAACCTACAACATTGAAAAGCAAATCACAAACAAGCAGCAGACTCATACAGCTTGTGAGGGACTCCCCCCAGTCACTATGATCCTGGAAGTAACTTACAAGATCCAGATAATTTATCCCTGACTGACTATTTCAAGACCGTTTCATGTCTGGAACATTGTTCCTAACACCTCAATTTTCCTCATTATATATACTCAGACCATCCTCTGTCTTTTATCCCTTTATAGCCATCTGGAAAATAGAAAATAGCTCAGTCTCAATTTCTTCCCTTACTGTATATTACTACAAAGAAAAAGAAATTAAATGGAGCAATAGGACAATTCCTTTTACAGTGTTGACCTGCAAGCCACTTTTACAGCATATATATTCATTCATTCATACCTACCTATAATATAACTATACATACATTTATGTCAATTTCAAACAATACTGCAACATTTAAGAATGTATGGTAATACAGTATCTTCATTTATTTCTTATGATGCCATTAATATTTTTTGCCTTTTCTTTTACACCCCTGTTATACCTTTTTACAACTTCTGTATTGTTAGTGCTTTTTGCCTACATTCTTGGACTTGTTTGTTCAGCTAGGAGACTGAACATTTTAGAAGCTTCGTAGGTAGGGGTTGTGTGCCCCAGACCCCAAGGCCCTCTCCAGAACACATTCTGTAAACCAAGATAGAACCATCCAGGGGAAGGGGGAGGTTCTTTGGGGAGGGGGGCTCATTCAAGCCTCTCATTGGGGAATCTTTGATAGATATGCTAATTAGTAAGACCTATAATGATATACCAGATCTTTTGGGGTGTGCATTTTTGCAGGGTGCATTTTGGTGCATTTGACCTGGACATGTGCGCCTAAGGATCCTTAAAATAAATACCAAGGTAAAATCCCTTTTCCCCTTCTAACCGTGTTTGACTCTTGATTTTAAGACCAGGAAAAGGCATCACTTAAGATTTATAAGAAAGTATTAAACTGAATTCCTATTGAATCAGAAACTGGCAGTCATTCTCTAGGAATGGATGAAATACAGACTGATGTTTTTCATCAAGCGGAGGTAACATACCACATAATCCAATTGTTTCCTGGCTTCTGCTTCTGTCCCCATAATTTTTTTCCTTTCATATCCTGTATATCAGCTGGGTTTAGCTGAGAAAATTCAAATTCAAAGAAATTTTTGGACCTGGGACTCAAACTGGATTTTTTCCACAGTGAGTTCTGAAGCATTGAAATACCCCATGAAGGGACACGAGGCTTGATGCCATAAAACCCATAAACTCTGGCATCTAAAGACTTTCTCACCCAGTTTTCTCACTCTTCAGCAGTGTAGTTATCATTTTCAACATCAGCATCCCACTTGCTGGGATTTTGGCTTTTCAGCAGACCTTTATTTTCTTCAGGCATTTTAATAATGTGTGGCATGGAACTGACCTTAATTTGTCATTTTCTTGCAAAATAAAGAAAGATTAATATTTGAATTTATTATAAAAACATTTCTGGCATTATAATCAATACAATTTGAATTACAACCACAATGTAATTGCGGCCTATTCAACCAGCATGTAGGGTGACAAAAAATTGATGATTCATTCACTAAGTAATACAATTTATTCATTTCTCACTTACTTGAAAATAAGCTTGAAATTCTATTAAAACTGTTGTGCTAATAGCTATTGCAAGTTTGCATAAAAATCACATCTACATTTAATGCCTGAAATTGTTTCTGTTTTATAAAAATATGATTACCTTGTTTTGCTACTGCAGTGCAGTTATCTGACTGTGCACGAAGCTGTGATTCAGTTAAATATATACTGCTGTCAGAAATAATTTCAGTGTTTCCTACAATATATGAAAATAAAATTATTGTCAGCAAGAAAACAATGAACTATTATGAACTATTTCACAGAAGAACGACTAGTCTAAAGTAAAATCACAGCATGAGAAACTCTATAAAATATCTGAAAACAGGAAGATGTAACAACTTGAGCAGGAGCTAACAATACTGACACTTTTATTTAAAAGAAAACTATTATATTATAACCAGATGTATTGTCCAAAATAGCAGATGGAAAAAAAATAAATCACTTAAATAATTTAACAATTCAAATATGTCTGCCTGAAACAATTGATTTTAAAAACACCTAGAACAGTAAAATCACACACAGAAACAACTTAGAAAATGCAAACCAGAAGATTAACAAAACAAACAGACAAACAAACAAAAAGATCAATTTAAATAATTTTTGATACTCCAAAATTACTGCAACACAAAGGATGATAAAAAGATGAATTGAAAAGAGCAAAGGCCAACTTGAATTGAATAAAGACTTGCATTATCCCATTAAGATTTATATTAAGATAATATTTAGAAGAGTAAGCTTGAGCAAAATAGAAAATAAAACCCTACTTAAAATGCTGCATGAGATTTCCTCATATACTCTAACTTGCACCAATGTTGTATCAATGATTTTAAATGGTAATTACTGGTTTATGCAGACCTAAGAAGAAAGAATAAGTCCCTACAACTCTAAGAAGAGTCAGGCAATTGAAAACTAGGCAAGTGTCACCAGAGCTATGGAAAGCTGAACATGAGAGTCACCACACAGGGTATTGCACAAACAATGTAAAGAATGTTGCACTACGCAAAGAGGGCTGGGTGTCATACTGGACATTCTTCCAACCCAAAAGGTTTTCTGAAGAAGAGCATGTTGCAAACTTCAGGTCAGAGATGTCTACGTTAATAATTTCACTTTTCATTAGCTTTGCTTTGCCAAGCTTTGAAAACAAATCAGGCCTATTTTCTAGGTCATGGAACTTAGGCAAGTGCTTCTGAATTCTGCATTCACATAACCCAGTATTTCTCCAGTTTGGAAACAAACATTAAAAAAAACCCCACCAGGTAAGCAGGAGAACTTGGTGAACAACTTTATTTCCTGATCGGGACATAAAACACATTTGGAATGTTACTGCTAGGAAGTGTTACTCACTAGCAGCAAGAGAAAATTGTGTCTTGTGGAAAATACAGAGGGCTTCAGCCATAGCTTGGCTTTGCTCTGATCACACACCTGCCCAGGCATTGTTGATACTGTTTGCAACTGTCAGACCTTCCAAGAGATCTCGTGAACACCATGAGAAGCATATATCTGGGAATGAACTGGAACATGCAGAAAAGCAAAGTACAATGTTAATTATCTCTTAGCACAACTTCTATCTCAGACAAAAGACAAAAAAATCATAGAAAATAGAATATTCCAAGGTAGTAAGTAGGAAAATAAAGCTTCAAGTATCTATCAAACATAACAATTAGGACCCTGGAAATGTAGACTTCTCTTGAGAGGCAAACCTTGCCCTGAAGGTTACAGTTTTTGCACAGAACACAACACTCTCCAGATCTCATTTCTTCCATGCAAAGTTAGTTTAAACTAGAAATTAAAAAAAAAATAATGAATATATAAACATCAGAGATCCTCTCAGTACGTATTTTTTTCCTGGAAGCACAAAACCTGAAAATCACAGAATCCAATAAGGGAAATAAGTTCCACCACGTAATGAAACATGTTTGGAAATGACTAAAGGAATTATTTTCTGCAGAGATCTACACCAAAAGAAAAAGTACAACATTCCTTTCAGCTGCAAAGTAAGCTTTCAAATTTTGCGTTATGCTTGTTCTGAATAAGCTTTAATGGTTATTATTGAAATGAATATAATCTTGTCTCTTAATATTACTGCATATATATACAAATGGCATGTGCAAGAGAGATCTGGCAAAACTTGGAAACATCTATTCATGCCTTGCTCTACCACACACTGACAAAATGACCTTGAGAAAGTCACCTCACTTTTCTTTGTCTTTTCTTCCAAAATGCCATCTGAGGATAATGAGTTATGCTTTATATCAAAATATATTTACCAAAGAAGAGCTAGTAAATAGTAAATTATTATGGAGTCTAACAAGTCATTAATTTGCTTATATACATTGCTTGGAAACTGTCCACAATACCTCTGCTTTATGAGTTTACCAAAATCTGTGATGTGTACTGCTTGTTTGGGTCATGACTGCATTAATAATCAAACAATTAATAGATATTCTGGAGTACTGTAAATGTTTATGACAGCCTGTAGAATCCATTAATTATTCACTGTAACACACATCTGTGACATAAAAGATGACTTTTGTTCTCAAGGTATGTTGACATCTATGAGGAAAAACCACTGATGTTCTAAATCTTAGCAATACTGTTATTCTGTCTATAGCAGACCAAGTATTGATTGTACAGTCCTATAGAGGAGTGAAATTAATTTCACAGTAAAGACTGTGATTGCAATTCTTCAAACAACTAGTGTAGCAGAAATTAATGCTTGTCTGATTTGAGTATCAGATAGTTTCTGGTTTAGTTCTGTTGCACTAAGGATCTGAATTTGTGTGAAATAAACAAATCTCTGATGAGGAACCAAATCCTGCAGTATTGGTGCTTGATTTGTTTCCCTTCCCCCTGGTTCTTCATGCCCGACTCTTTCCCAGTAATCTTTGCCTTCTCCAGTATCTCAGAGTGGCCACTAGTGAAGCCAATGAAGAACTGGAAATTGAAAAAAAACATATTAACCTTAGGTTAGTTGCCCTCACCAGAGCAATTTTTAATGTGGTAGAAGACATTCAGTCAACACATACACTTTCATTATTAGTTCAGTCAACAGGGAATGTCAAAAGTATAACATGCCTGGCCACACACATGCACAAGAGGAAACCAGTCACTGCAGACTAGAGAGACTCTGTCTATCTTGGTTAACCTTGCTTGTGGGCTATTTCTCCACATCTCTCACGTGCTCTCTTGCTGCAACTAATCTCTGCACTCCTCTAGTTTTCCCTCCCCACCTAGCCTGGGGTTTCATCGCTTCCTTTTTATTCCTTCCGCTGCTGCTTCTTGTTTCTTAAACAATCTACCTGAGGCAATGAGCCCTACCTCTTACTCTGCCTCCTTGGTGCTATTTTCCACACCTACACTTCTGTATCCCCACTCTCAAGACTTTACCATTGCTCAACTGGCCCTTCTTGTATTTCTGTTCTGTCCTTCTGCCTGGTCCACTCCCCTTTCTTCTCTTCACTTGCTGCAGCTGGGAGATACACTTTAAATACTTCCCATAGGCCTACTACATCTCAGTGTCCACACATCCTGGATGCCCTTGCCTGACTCTCTGCAGATTCAGTCTCTGTAAGAGACTTCCATTCTCTCCATCCCATCCCACCCCTTACTGAGGCTACCCTCACCATCCCCATCACATTTTGCCTGCTTTTAAGCAGTATCTCAGCTCTTCTCCCCTCTGAAGTGGGAAAAGCCCACTTCCTCCTCCTTTGTCTTTATTTTCTAGCACAGATTAATTGTAGACTCTCTCTGTTTCTTACTCTCCACTCCTATCTCATGAATTATGAAGTATGATTGCCAAACACATACCTCAGTCTGCCTTCAGCTTCAACTTTCTGGCTGATCTGTGATCAGGTTTACTTCATCCACAACCATTTAATTGTCTCCCCTTCCAGTTGTGCCATCTTTATAAATTTTCTTCCTACTTTTCCAAATTAAATGAAGACCTGCACTTTTCAAGTGCTCTCTTCCTGAACATCTTCTGCACAAATCCTTGCCAAAGGAAGTATTAATATGCTCACTTCCTAAAAGTTTATTCCTTGTGTGACAGGTTGGGTATTTTTCCTTCCTACTTCCATGCCCCATGCTTATCCTGTTAAAACAGAACCCCTGATATTAATTTTCATCCACTTCCTCAGTTTTCTTCTGAAATGTTGACCCTCCTCCAACTCCTCATCCTCACATTACAGACATGCTCTAATAAACAAACACACCCTATGCTGACTCTTATTGCTACTTCCACTTCTCAGTGTGCTGCTTACACTTACTGTCCAATTTTCCCTCTCTCCAGCTCAACGTAGGCTCCTAAGACAGGTAACACCAACACCCAGCTAAAATAACCCTCACTAATACCTGTCCAAAACAAAACTCAAAGCTCACATTACTTCATTCTTCTTGATCATCTTTGTCATCACCAAACTCATTATTTCTCTTCAGCTCTTATCCTCAATTAGTTCTGTTTTGGCTCTCTTATTCTCTTCTTCCTGATGTCAAATATATACCAATCTTAAAAATGAGAACTTACTACAATGCCACAAGTCATTCCTGAAAAAGCCAATATCTTTCTTCTTGGCATCTTCCCAATACACTGACTACTCACCACTGTCTAGGCTGGGAGACAGGATGGTCTGACTGATTCCTTGTGCTCCCCCTTGTGTATGCCATCAGGCTTGGACTGCTGACTTCTGAGGAAAAGATTTTTTATTTTGTGTCTGGCCTAGCCTCAATGCTAGGGTTCCCATTGTCTTGGACACATAAATAAACAAGGGTATGCACTACTTTGGAAAAGTTGATCTCCTGCAGTCTTTGAAGCTGGCTATTCACACACTAGAGCACAATGCAGTCAGTCACTAATCTCTCTTGAAAATGTAGATGTAGGTTATTTTTGGCTCAGAATTTTTAAGAACAAAATCCAGTGTCTTTATGTTATGTCAGCAGTGCAGAGCATCCACAAACTCAGCCTAGAAAGACAAACAATCCATCCAAAGCTGCAAAGATCTAAGGAAGATGAAGCTTGAAAGCTGGCTTTCAATAATTCAGAGAGCTTGCATTTTCAGAACTGTTTTAACCATTTCTCTAGGAAAGTATCAGAATATTGAATACCAAACACCAACTAACTGTATGAAAAGCCAAAGGATCTTTAGCGTTTTTTTTTTTTAATGACATTTCCAGCTAGTGGAAATACTTATGCTCAAGGTACTGATGGAGTTAGTAGTAAATTCCTTACAGGATATGTTTGAACTTCTACAATAAGTAGCATTATTATAGCCCCTCATTATCATACATAGGAAAGATTCAAACCAGGCATTTGGAGCAAAGAATCAAACAAATAAAGAATAACTCTCAAAGTAGCCAACAGATGTCCTGGTCCAGACCTGCTTTTGCTAAAACTGTTTAGAAGCAGAGTCTCTCCTGGAAATAGGTATCTGGGCTCAGAGAAGGGAGAGCAGAAGCAGAAAAGTGGCCACTCACTTGCTATGCAGTCCTTTCTTTAAATACTAGCAGTTATGGGTAAATAATACTAGTGCTACAGAAATATCTGATCAAACAATCTCTGTGGATGTGATGATGATATCCAACAATAACTTCAAAAACTAACTGGAATTCTTATCATAAAGACTTTATTAAAATGTCATTTAAAAACCCCCAACAATTGAAATGACCTAAAAAAATAATTTAAAAACCCCACCAATTTAAATGAGCTAAATCAAAGATGGTGGGGAAGGGGCTGGCAAACAATCCTTTCAGGCTAGACCTCCACTCCAGTCTTACTTCAGGCCCCCCACTGCTTCCCTCCCCAGGAGCATCTCACTGCCGCTCTCCCATCTCCCACTCACCATACACCAGTCAGCAGGGCACTGGCTGACACCTGAGTGCACACCCTGAGGAGACCTTATCGGTCTGAGTAGCCAAGCAGCAGCTGCGAGCATCACTATCCCAGGGGTCTGTGTGAAACCAGCAGCAGAAGTCTCAAGGTGTTAAAGGGGTGTTTGCTTTCCTGTGAAAAGAGGAGACACCAGACTTGGTGAGTCTGAAGTATGAGGAAGAAAAAGGAAAGGTCAAAGGTAGCAGGCAGCCACATATGTTAAACAAAACTCCTTTCAACTCACAGTCTAATTCTAGGGATCCCCTATGCTTCCTACTTGTGCCTGCTTTTGGTCCTTGCTTGGGGAAATGTCTCTTTGGGGGCGGGGGGAGGGGCGCTCTTCCCTTTTCTTGGAAGCTGGGGAAAGGCTCCATCCTCTCAGGAGGCCAAGGTGCAAAGGGTGCTTCTGGAGATTACAGCTGACACCCACTTCTCACACTTGAGGTTCATGAGAAGAGACCTCAACAGACCTAAGAGCAGCAGAGGGCAAGAGAGACAGGGGATCAAATGTACTATCCCGTTAACTCATGCTAACAAACACATTGGTGAGAAGAGATGCACTGCCCTGGCAAGAATGTTTCTTTGTGGGACGGCCAAGCTTTTAGCAGCTACATTAAGATAAATTCTATTTTCATTACTGATACCATATTACAAATCAAAAGAAACCCTTATGAGTTCCTTGTTATAACACTGTCCTGTCTTAATAGGTCTTTAGGGCAAATTCCTTGGTATGCATCTATACTGTGCTGCATTGCCTTTCCCATTACTATTCCACACAACCAAGTCACCCAACAATGAATCATAAGCTCCTGCTTTCTTATGGGGTTCAGCCAGAAAAAACAGATGAGAAACAGGCAATCTAATGAGGGAGCCATGTAATCTTCATTTGAGACTCAAACATTTTTCTAAGAACCAGATGCTGCCTGAAGGCAGAGCTTCACTACAGCCTTTACTCGTTTCACACTTGGTGCGAGTCAAGCCACTTCAGCATGCCGGGGTATGTGCTTCCTAGAGTCTCTTCCCTTCCCTCCCTCCTTCAGAGGGCACTGCCTGTGGGTCTTGCGAGGGTCTGACCTTGCAGGGGTGAAATGAGGGTACAATGCAGGAAGTCATGCTGTCTCCTCCTCGGGAAAGCTGAGTCCCAGAGCATGCTGGGGTATTTAAAGACCTCGATGCCTGCAAGTTCCACACAGCGCGTACAACATGAAGCAGCTCTCTGGCCTTGACCCAAGGGAGGCCCAGTCCAGTGCTGGTCACTGATGCCTATGACCACAGCACCACCTTCCAGGCCGGCAGCCCTGAGGAGCTGTGCGGTTGGGCATGAAATCCATGTCCCCCCCGCCCCTCTCTGCGTGAATCCACGCACATCAGGGCAAGGCTTAAAGCACCTTCAGTTGGCTGGTCGCACTCTCAGACCGCTCTGGGCAGGCTTTTAGCCCTCAGGCGCTGCCTCCCCCCTGCACGGAACGGTTAACGTGGCCTGAAGAGCTCCTGCCAGCTCCCCATGTTCCCTCCGGTGCCTCCCGGGAGCTATAAATACAGCAGGCACATGCTCTGACACCGCGTTCCCCAGCAGGTACCAGATAACTTTAATTTGCCCTTTAAACGTCCCGGGCCGCGCGTCCCTCGCGGCCGCCGCTCGGGGGAACATGGCGGGGCGGGCCCGGCAGGCCGCAGCCAATGCCCGCGGCCCGGGGGGGCGCCTCCTCCTATCGCGAGAGGCCGCGGGCTATAAGCGGGGCGGCGCGGGGCGCAGGGCCATTTGTCCGGCGGGGTGGGGAAGTGCTCGCTCGTTGCCTCTCTCCGGGCGGGGCTGTCGGACCGGCTCACGGCATGGGTGACCAAGCGCTCAGCTTCGTCAAGGACTTTCTGGCCGGCGGGATCGCCGCCGCCGTCTCCAAGACGGCTGTCGCCCCCATCGAGAGAGTGAAGTTGCTGCTGCAGGTGAGGGGGAGACGGGGGGCGGCGGTGCTGCGCCACAGGTGGTGCCGGCGCGGCGGGCGCTACGCGGCGTGACTAAATATGGGAAGGAGCTCGGCCGGCTCCGGTTACGCGGGAGCTGCCCGGGACATTCAGCACCGCCTCGGGGTGGCGGGAGCAGGGCCGACCCCGTCGGTGCCCTTCACTGTGTGGGGTCACCTCTGCGGTGCCCCTCTCTCACCGTCCCGTCCTCCTCCTTCTTCTCCCTGCAGGTCCAGCATGCCAGCAAACAGATCACGGCCGATAAGCAGTACAAGGGCATCGTGGACTGCATAGTCCGCATCCCCAAGGAGCAGGGCATTCTCTCCTTCTGGAGAGGCAACTTGGCCAATGTCATCCGGTACTTCCCCACCCAGGCCCTTAACTTCGCCTTCAAGGACAAGTACAAGCAGATCTTCCTGGGCGGAGTGGACAGGCACAAGCAGTTCTGGCGCTACTTCGCAGGGAACCTTGCGTCCGGGGGTGCCGCGGGAGCCACCTCCCTCTGCTTTGTCTACCCGCTGGATTTCGCCAGGACCCGGCTGGCGGCTGATGTGGGCAAAGGAGCCACTGAGAGGGAGTTCTCTGGCCTGGGCGACTGCCTTGTCAAGATCTTTAAGTCTGATGGCTTGAGGGGCCTGTACCAAGGATTTAGTGTGTCTGTCCAGGGCATCATCATCTACAGAGCAGCCTATTTTGGCGTATACGACACGGCCAAGGGTAAGAAGGTGCATGGAGGAATGACTGCAAGGGAAGATCCATTCAGGAAAGGCACTCGCAGTACACTGGGCAGTACAAGGACAAGCAAGGCTTGGCTCAGCACCGGCTGAATGCAATGCTAGAATGTGCACAGGTGTTTCTGACATGCATTCCTGCCTCCCTCTTCCCTCTACTTGCTGCTCTGAGATGCCTTGGGTTTGGATTGACTCCGGGGTTGGTGGGTGATTATTCCTTCCACAGCCATCTTTCCCACAGCCCTTTCCCTCTGTACTGATTCCATTCATTTGTTCTTGATGACAGGTATGTTGCCTGATCCAAAGAATGTGCATATCATAGTGAGCTGGATGATTGCCCAGAGTGTCACTGCAGTGGCAGGGCTGGTTTCTTATCCTTTTGATACTGTGCGACGTAGGATGATGATGCAGTCTGGCCGAAAGGGAGGTAAGAATAAGTGCTCCTGTGGTGTTCTGGCTGCAGAAAGTTTCTCTTCATCAAGATAAAATGGGAGATACTGTTTTTTTTGGTGTTTTTTTTTTTTTTTTTTTGTTTTGTTTTTTTGTCTTATGGAAAATTAATAACCTTCTCATTGGAGTCCTTAAAAATCCAGTGGGGAACACATTGCTGGTTATTTCTAGCATGTTGATCTAAAAGACTGAGAAATTACTTGACTTCCTATGGAGAAATAATTTTCCTTAAGTGATTACTAAATTTTAAATCCTCTGCTGTACTTTGCTTATTCCTTGTTGTTTTTAAGATACAAAAATTGAAACATACTTGCTGTATAACTTCAAGCCTTCTAACCTTTATGTTTGTTTCCGCAGCTGATATTATGTATAAGGGCACAATTGATTGCTGGAGGAAGATAGCTAAAGATGAAGGATCCAAAGCATTCTTCAAAGGTGCCTGGTCGAATGTGTTGAGAGGCATGGGCGGAGCTTTTGTATTAGTACTTTACGATGAAATCAAGAAGTATGTCTAAAACTTAATATCATAATGCAGTAGTTCAATTGTTCTCAATCAACTTTTTAAAAAATATGAACTTGTGATGTAGTGGACAACAAAATATTTCCTAGGGAAACAGAATAAAATTTGAGTAACATATCTGGCAGAGATAAGGATGCATTAATTTAGAAATTGTCCACAACATCACAGTTACATTTTGTATGAGAATTCCTCCACCATTTGTATTGGAACCTGTGTATATATTATATTTCGAATTGCAGGTAATAGATTTTGTCTGGAGACAATATTTAAGTGGTCTATACCTAGTTTAAAAATCTAATATTGTGAACTGTTAATAGATTGTCATAAATATTTATTATACTAAGTAATGTCTCTAGCTTCCCAACACTGTGATGACATAACATGAATTAAAATAGTGTTTTCTTCTAAAGCTCTATTTTTTAATATAAGTGAAAAGTATGTCTGAAATTATAAACTATACTAAAGCACCAGGCTGAGTTCCTAACTGCAGCCTCTTCCTTGACAAATTATACAGTAATATGCTTGAAGCCATAATGTGATTTTTCAAATATATTTTGTAGAATATGGAAATACAGTGTTTCAAAAATTCCTTGTATTGTCACAAAGGAAAAAGTTGTCTGCTCTGATGTTCAATTGAACTAAAACTGAAATTAAATAAATTAATATATTAATGAACTTTTTCCTGTTGTTTTCAGTACACTGAACACATTACAAGCATGTCCTCCAAGGTGATGTGCTAATCAGGACACTGTTAGTGGCTGTCTCTTGAAAGTTTTTTCAGCAGAGCTTTAGGTAGGTGGTTATTGATAATTCTACAACTGCAAAACCAAGTGGATTCAGTTTAAGGGTACTGCAGCCAGCTATCTTAGAGATAGGCTTCCACATAGTCTTAGCTGCTTGTATAATTTGTTAATATTACCCTTAACTTTGAAGCATGTCCTCAGTGAATAAAGAAGTCATTATTGCTTATTTTACTTGAAATAGTATTCTAGAACTGAATACTCAAGAGGTATTTAAATAACTACACTTTCAACCATTATGAACACATTGCACTATTATTTACCAGTGAGATCAGTCCATGCTCAATACACTTTTTGAACTTCAGATGCTGCAGGGTTGTGAATGCATGGAAGGAACAGGCTGGCTGATTAGGCAAAGGAGGGAAAGTGAGTTGTGGCCATTTCAGTTGTTCAGTTAGACTACATAGAGACAGGCATTTGGTCTGTACCCACCTAGGAAAAAAACCATAGAATCAGAGCATAGTTTGGGTTGGAAGAGACTTTAGAGTCCATCTAGATCCAACCCCCGTGCCATGGGCAGGGACACTGTCTGCTAGACTCAGTTCCTGGCCTGGGACACTTCAGGGTTGGGGTGTCCACAACTTACCTGGGCAAAAGGATAAGACTAAGCAAGTAATCAAATGAACTTTTATTTCACCTTCATCTTTTACTACTTCATATGTATGGCTTCCAGTTATCCTTTTCCTATATTTGAAGCATTTGTCCGATGCAGGTAGTCCTAGCTCACTGTCACTTGGCATGATAGGCTCTGTTTGTCTGCCACAGATTCAGACCAGCAGCTCTGTTCTTCCTGAAGGCAGGTACCAGCCACTAACCAGTGTATGGAAGCAACATCTATCCACTTTATCCACTTGAAGAACACAAGCTTTTGGGAAATATAGATCCAAAAAATGACAGGCTCTTTTTAAATTAACCAAATATGTATTTTTTTTTTTGTCCCAGGACAAAAACCTAGCCTGATTGTTACATCTCCCTTTTTCATGGTTGGTCTCTTAAATACTTACTTTTCTAGATACCAGGTCTGTCTTCTTTTCCATAGTAAATAACCAGTGTTACAATCTATCAAACTGTAAGTTTATGAAGAAAATATTTTTACTGGTTTTCAAAGTGCTTTAGTTTTCCTTAAAAACTCTGCCAGTTTCTGCTCCTTCTTTTTCTTCTTCCTCTGCACATTCCTAATGGTTCCTTATGAGAAGCTTGCTAACACAATCCAACTATCCATTTCTGATCTAGCTCACTGATAAGGCTGCAAGTGGCATTTGGATGTGCTAGAGAAGATATAAGTTGGCTACAAAGAGACAGACTGTAATAGGCAGAGGTATAAAACCTTGGGGAAAATGTATGTATGAATGAATAAGGTAATTAAAAGGAAGCAAAGAAACTTCAAGTAAGTGTAAATGAAAGAAGTTACATTCCAGAGAAGAAAGTAAACAGGGACTAAAGACTATTAAAAAGGAGAGTTGAGTGGTATCAATGCAGGAAAACGCCACTGGGCTAAGAGAAAGTACATGAAATAAAGTATACAGAAAACACAGGTAAATGGCTCATTTCTGCTTCAATGCCAATGCACACAGTATGGGAGATTCCAGGCAGTGCTCTCCATAAAGATACCTGTGGTCAGAATTCAAAACTGTCCATGAATTAACCATTCTTCTGAAAGCAGCTCTGCCCTGAGTCTGTGGCACTCAGTGTAACACTTGCTGAAAGTGTAACCTAAAATGCAGCAATCAATTCTGAAAGGTTGGAAATGAGAAGGCTTTACAGATGGTTTATAGTTGCTACTTGAACTCCCATTGTCACAGCCAATTAATACTACTTCTTTTGTACCTTTGCAAGAATTGGTCACAGGTAAACTAAAGCCAGTGACAAAACCATTATTCCCTTACATCTAACATTTGAACAACAGAAAACCTGCATTTTTTCTATGTACCAAGCTATTCAACCTTCTTTGCACCTTAATACTAATTACAAAAATCTGAAAGAAGCCACTGCAATAACAATTAATGTTAAATATTTTATTTCTTACGATTTACAAGTGACATACAAAATTGACACTCTTTCATACCAAAGTTAAATAAGATGAAGCAATTAAAAGTTGTGAACTTCTTCACAGAAAAAAACCTATCATATGAACATTCAGAAATACTTAAACTGTTATTTGGATATTCACATTCAAGGACAAAAATCTTTAAATAGAGAATAATTTTAATTAGCACAACAATAGAAAATAAATACAGCAGCACTATACAAAGAAATCATTAACAGTTCCTAACCATGAATAACAATCGCAATACAAATCTGTTTGCCACAATGCTGCTTAAAAGTTCCAAGTTTTGTCAAACAGCTAAATTTGATCGGCATGTCACCAAGTGAAGAAGCTCTGCCAAACTATCACAAGGACCAAGTAAAAAGTGTGTTACAATGCAGAATACCTGAAAGCCTAAGCCTTCATGCAAGCACTAGCAAAGAATAATACACTTTTCATGTCAAAGACCCAGCATTACCAAATACAGCTTTTTTCTTTATCCATAATACAGAGATTTCCTGTATCTCTCCTGGGAAGAAGCTAGGGAAGCAAGCAAAGTTTCAGCAATATCCACAGATAGTGGCGTCACAATTTATGCTCTTTATAAGGCTACAGGCCTACAAAACAAGCTCACTGAAAGTTTGCCTTTATGTATAGAAATAAACCACACCACCTACTATTGTGATTACCAATGCCATTAAATTTTACTCCTCTTGTAAATGGATGTTGAAATTGGAGCTTATCTGACATTACTACAAATATTAGATATGAACATGAGACTTAAAAACAGGTCAAGAAAAGTAACAAGACTTTGTTCTCTATTGTCTTTTTTTTCCCCCCTAAATCCTGGTTAGTAGTCACTCAAAATCAAATGTTCAAGATGTTTCCTGCACCTCAAGTTTACATCTCCTCCTTGAGAACACACATCTGCAAAAACAGGGCCATGAAATATTTCCCTTGCTTAATATTATTCTCTAGTTTGAGAAGTAACCAGAACTTACTCTTGTTTACACTGAATCTGAAACTGCTGTTTACTTCAGTCTTTACTGTTCAGATAATATCAGACGCTTCTTTCCTATGCAAAGATCCCAATACAACTTCCAAAATCCTTTTGATCTGGAAGAGACACAGCCTTGCATACAAAACACACTCCAGGTGCTAAACGTTTAACAGTGGCAAAACATCATCTTCTGCAGCCTCAGTATTCTAGCTCACCATGCAGGAATACACAATCTGCTTTTCATCTCTTCATACTGCTGTTAAAGATTCCTTCAGTCACAAGAACATGACCCACAAAATTCAGAAGGCTTTCATAAAGCCAGGATGTAAAGCAAGGACAAACCAGGAATTAAGCCTATGTTTATAAATTTAATGCATTATTTTAAATGATTATTAATATTTTAAAAATTTTATTTACATCTTGCACCTGTAGCGCAGCAATTCTTTCCTTCCATGGTATGGATACAAATTCCACTTATGATCTGAGACTAAAATAATAGTTAAATTTCTATTTCACTTGTCCATTTAAATACTGCCTTCTCTTTCTTAAGTTCTTCCTGTCATGGAAAACAGTGACAGAAGTTTTTCATACCATTTTAAAACCATTTTATAAGCAGTAACTCTAAATGCAATGCATTTCAATCACTGAACAATGCAGAAAATATTTTTGCACACAGAATTTACAAAAGCACTAAAAATAGAAGTTTTAGTATCATCTCAGTATGCAAGGCAAAGAACACACTTATAACCAAGCGGCACGAACATTAGTGGGTTTAGGTCTCTGTAATGCCCCACTGGCTGAATCAGACATGGGCTTTTCATTCCTCTGGTTCAGTGTACTTTGTACAGTGGATGGTCTTGAAGGTCCTCCTGTTAACACACAAACATACAAAGGGAGAATGTTTATGCTTAGCACAACAGAAAACTTCATGCTGTGTTAGCACTGCAACACTCATTACCATAGCTCTCAATAAAACCCCAAAACAAATCACAGTAAATTGAATACAACCCCAAAATAGTGGATTATGAGTTGTTTATAAATGATCACAAAAAAAAATTCAAGCCTGTGGTTCTTTACCCTGACACATATGGCTCTATAGAGACACATTGTCTATGTCCAAATCTCACACATAGAGTTTCTGAGAAAAACAAGGCTACTATCAGTAGATCTGAATTTTCTGAATGAGAATTTGAACATTCATTGATGTTATTTTGGGGTTTTTGGTAAGGTTTGTTTTTCCCCCCTTCTTCTTTCAATAAAGGGTACTGGCAAAATGAGAAACACTTTATTACAGGGATTGTTTCTTCTTGGAAAAGATGATTGACAGGATAATTTATTGAAAAATTAGGATGGCAACAAAACAATGCATATAGTAATCACTTTTGGTATGATTGGAAAAATTATTTTGATGACTTTCGTTTGATAAACGATCAATCTAGAGATGACAGAGAAAACATTTGCTATTCTTAACAGTAAGTGCTTCACAGTTCTAAATTATAAAAATATAAACATATGCAAAGAAATGCAATAATCTGCAACTTCAAAGTACTTACTTGGAGGACTAAGCTGGCTGAAAGGAGATCTACTTCTTCTTACAGAAGATGAAGAACTCAGGTAGCTCATCTGGCGGTGATAGTCCCTCAGTTGTTCAGAACGCCTCAGACCAGCTGTTGGTTTCACTGCTTCCA
Source organism: Aphelocoma coerulescens (assembly GCF_041296385.1). Lineage (NCBI taxonomy): Eukaryota > Metazoa > Chordata > Aves > Passeriformes > Corvidae > Aphelocoma > Aphelocoma coerulescens. The sequence goes on from NC_091017.1 coordinate 46,735,129, forward strand.
ATCTTTTCAGGAACGCCTTAATATTGAAGAAAAATGTCATCAAGAAAGACAAAGAATAAACAAGATGCTGCAAAACAAGCGGTCATAAATTTATTTTTATTTGAACTGCAAGAAACCCCAAAATTTTGAGCAGTGCACAACAGGAACTCCTCCACTGGTGACCAGCATATGGTCATATATTCAGTTCTTTTCTCAATGTTATTGACACAAATTGTAACTATCCCTTGCACGTTATCAGTTCTACACTGAGTACATGTTTAATACCTCACAGTTCTCTGTACTTTATGGGGATTTGAAACAATACATCTATTTGGTGACTATCACCAAAGCTAGTGAAGAATTGGGTTCCACTATTCTAATCCTACCTTTGGTTAGTCCTCCCTTCTGAATTTCCAGAAGAATGAGACGTCTGGGTTTTTTTTTTAATCTTTGCTTTGCAAACAGACCATTTTATATTGCCCTATGTGAAGCCCAGAGAGGATTACTGACCCCAGTTCTGTGAAACTAACTTCAAAAGGAAAGCATGAACATCTATGAGAGTTCATTTTATCCATAATCTAATTTTATGAGATTCTCTTTGAAATTATTGATAAAGACATGATTTCCTCTTGTTGAAATTAGCCCTGGAAATCATGTGGCAAGTCATATATTGGAATAACTACTTACACAGTATTCTTAAGATACAGTTTCCTAATCTGCATAATTATTTCTACTTGAAACAGAATTTACTGGTTTAAGACATTTCAATCTAAAAAAAGAACCTGGTAGGAGGACAAATTGGGAAATACCAGCTACATGCCATTTCCAATTAACAACTTCACATTTTTAATATATTTCACCTTTAGTGGTTGCCTCGCATAGATCTATATATTTCCTCTACTAACTAATTTCAATTCATTTGATGGCTTACAAACATTAGGCAATGACACAACCATTGCTGGTCTGGGTTCTGACATGCATCCTATCAACAAGAGACAATGCAAACTGTGCTTACAATAAGTCTCCAAAGTACTAAAGATAACTCTCTTAATAAGATGCATTGTCTAGATGTATACTTGTATCATGGAAGTCAGAAGGTGTATCACCATTAAACTGTGCACCCAATCATGTACTGTCGTTTTGGGTTTTTTTTAATAAGAATAAAAACATTTACAAGAAGTGACTTAGGAAATAGTACAGTATTCACAGGATGTCAGTTGCCATTGTCTAACTGTAACAGGAATCTCCAAGCTCTTAGCAGTTTATGCATGAGCACTTGAAAGCTGCACAGAGTGCACAAGAGAGAAAGGACAAGTGACTTTGGCTCAGACATAACATGTCACAAGCGCTTGCATCAAGTGCCAGCCAGTTCATCATCAAGCAGGAATACCTAAGTAAGCAAAAGTCAAAGGAAGGACTTCAGCTAGAAATAGCTCTTCACTAAAGCCAGTTACAGAACATGAAATGGTAGACTTATCTCTAAATGTTATTTCCAACATTTTTCTCACAACTTCATCCACATCTCCTCATACAACTGTATATGTTTAGACTTGCAGAAATCACTTATTTTACCTTCAGTATTAAAAATGGAAGCTTTGTTCCATTGTTACATCACAAATAGATCAGGTAAATTGTAGAAGTGACTTTCCTATGACAGACAAGCATGTTTCAAGTCTGCACTCAATTGTAACAGCCTCACAAAATTTGCATACTTTAACACTGCAGTAATGTCAAGCTTGATTCTGAACATACTGGCTTTTTATACATACATACATACATGCATACATACATGCATACATACATGCATACATACATATATGCCCACTTCATTCTAGTATAAATAGAATTGTCTGCTTTTGCTTTTATGCCTGTATTTTGAAAAGTATCAAGTCCCCACTAAGAAAAAAAAAAAAAAGCTACAGAAGAAGCAGATACAGATTCTGTAGTGCAGCAGCGTCTGAAGGAAAGCTTTTCTAGAGAATGTGAAAAAAAGCTCCTGTGGTTCCCTTGCCCTCTGCTGTGGATTGTCCCAAGGGCATGTAAACTTCCATGCTATATTCAGAAGTGAATTTTGTTCAGAGAATTTTGTTTGGAGAACAGCCTGCTGCATACAGAAATGAACACATTGACACAGTGAAATGGCAGTCCTGACCTACTAAATCTGTAACCCAGAACTAATCTGATTCTTATGTTTTTATTACCAACCCTACATACTTGAGGTCCTTAACTGAGGAACTACCTGGTACAATAGTATAAACATCTTGAGCAAATGCTGTTTTTAAGTCATACGTAGAAATCTACTAATTCTTTATGTTCTCCTTCTGAGAAATGGACTGAAGAAAGCTGACACTTTCCTTGTTCTTCTGAAGCACCAAATCTCTGGAGCCTTAATCCTGCATCACTGAAGTAAATAGAAATTTCATCACTGACCTCAACAATCAAAGAATCAGATCACAGAACATAACTCAGGTGTTTAGAACCAAATATATGTTCCCAATCAAATTTTAAGGAATAAAAAAAATTAGTAACAGACACTAATGGCAGGAATGTTATTAGTTGCTCCAAGTTGCATTGTAGGTCCTCAGAGCTCTCGATTCAAGCTCAAAATATATGTATAGTATCACATCATTGAAGACCTCTCATCCTGGCAAAATACTTCCCTGGCTTATATTTTACCCATCTTCTTTTACTTTAATACTGAATTTACAGTAAAAGTAGAATATTAAGAAAAGAAAAATCACAGAAGGTGTTCCTGCATTATTACCTTCTAGGAATGGGATAATCCTTTATAAATCTAGGCATCTGGACATAGATTACTATCTATAAAGATACTAAAATACATATTGTCAATGACAGAAGGAAATGTCAGAAATGCCAACTTGAGAACAAAGAAACCAAACACAATCAAAAAAACTGCTGCCATACAACGGGCCAAAAGAAAATCCGCTAATTCAATTTTGAATACATCAGGAGAACAATGAAGGTAAATCTAAAGTGCTCTGTCAGAAAAAGGAAAAAAAACCCAAACAATTAGTACAGACTCTTCTGCAGCTATGTTGAAAAAGGAAGGAAAAAGCTACTGAAAATGTAGCACTCAAACTGAGTTCAGAGAGAAGGTTAAAAATTTTACTTTTTCTTGGTTTACTTTGCTTTTTAAAAGCATGAAGGCTTCAGTTTCACCTCCTGTGAATCCTAACCAGCTGACTAGTGTGCCTTGACAGCTGTTCAAATTTATTTATATTACACCTCCTCTAATGTCACTGATGCTAGAGTAATGTCACTGTCCCTTTGCAAAGTCTGGGGGGAGGGGGAAACAGATAACTGCATTCAAGGACACCTTTCTGTTCTTATCAATACAAGTATTTGTGATTTTCTTTAATTTCCAGTTGCATTAACTAGCTCTAACCTGACACACTCTAACCCTCAGAAAACTCTTAAAGGTCTTCAATTTACAGAAAAGTCTTCTTAACTGAACAGCTATCAAGTTTATGTGTGGCTGGCAACACCACAAGGAAAGTAGGCTAAGAGTACAGAAAAAAATATACCACAAAATTAAGCAGTTTGCAAAGCATTCAAAACTTTCCTTGAACATGCCAAGTAGTCAGTCTTTATTATAATTACCACAGCAATGCTACAGTAATCTGAAGTCTGGGTCAGGAATCTGAAGACCATAAAAATCTGACCACAAAGAGCCCATAGCCTAAATACTATCATCACAGAATCCCACTGTATTTGTACTGTACTGTAGTGTATTTTAGCCATGCACATCTGTGTGCCAATCCCACATCCTGACAGCTTCCCATTGACAAGGCCACGGAAACCTTTTTTTGGCATTGCATTTTGTAGTCTCAGGAACTACCAACATTTTGTCTTTAGGCTTGGCATACACCACCTTTGAACTCAGAAAGTGAAAGTACCGTATAAAACTCTGTGTGCTTGGGTTTCTGAGGAGTCATCAATGCAACATGAGTATTTCTGAGTTCCTAAGACCACAAAGGAAACTACCTTCTCTTTCACAACTGCATTCTCTACAGCTTTCTCCTTGTCTTGAGGTGGCTTTATGATGTTGTATCTCATATTGCTGTTCTATGCCCAGAAATTAATTTTTTTGCCTTTTCTGTGCCTTTAAACTGAGCCTGAGAGGGGGGAGAGGAAAAAAGCCCAGAGAACTTTCAAAGCAGTGTTTCAAGGACACACAGATATACACAGAGACCCCTCTTGCTTCTAACAGCAGTGGCAGGAGCAGGAGGAAGCACTTGGCTTGTTTTTTTCCAGCCAGCTTTAAGCCAGTTTTTCCAGCTCCTTTTCCTCCGGAGAGTTGAACTTTGTTTTCCTGGGACTCCGGTTTTTCCCTTCTTCTCTGCTGGATGGTTTCAACATCAGAATACATTTGGGAGGACTTTCCACCGAGGCCTTGGCCCTGGAGGCGGGCCCACCACCCTGTCCCAGCTCCAAGGATGGGGAGAGAGATCTGCAGAAGGACTCTGAAATTTTCCCAGGTTTCTCTCAGCAGAGTGGGAGGTTTTATTATTTAGCATTATTATCCTTTTCCTGTGTGTTGTTAAATAAATAGTTTTTATCTCTTTCACTTTCCTTCGAGGAAAATTTATTTTTTCCCAAACCTGGTGGGGGAGGGACAGTTATAACCTGCCTTCTCTCAGAGGATATATTTCCAAATTTGTCCAAACCAGCACACTCCTCTAGACTGAGATCAGTGAGACTGAACAGACTTGGTATTCTTTCTATAACCATGTAAGTGTGCAGCATCCAAGGCCTGGTCATGCTCTCTAACTCTAGGGCTAGTTCTTGGGGACAGGACAAAGGGAATGCAGAGAAAAAGCAGCATGGAATACTTTTAGGGAGGAAAGGACAATATGCTCAGGTGCAACCCTGATGAACCAGTGGCGCTCCTTCTACTTCTTTCCATGCCTAGAAGTTATTTCCCTTGTTGCAGCATGACACAGTTAGCAGGACAGGAACAGTGCAGCACAGGATTGAAAGAATATTCTTTGTACATGGTGTCAGCCAGGTAGGGGGATGGCCAAAACAACTGTCCCTCCCTTGGCCTTTACTCCCCACCCAACTATGACAGCACATCTGCACCATTAAATCAAATGGAGACAAATGAATACACATTCATTTATGGCAGTATAATAAATGCATTTCTAAAGGAGATTTAGGATTTCCAGCAGGACAAAGCCAGCTCCAACTGCAAGAGAAGGGAAAGTCTCCCTGAAGAATCCTTTTGCTGGGACAGGCCGCTGACTGCAGCAAGTGGTGGCCGGAAGCAATAATGAATCTGCAGCACAGAGGACTCAGGAAACCAAGTAAGTGAAAAGAGAAAGCCCTTGCAGAGAAACACAATCAGTGATTTTTTTTTTTTTTTTTTTTTTTAAATTTGTGTGGAAGGGTCACTATACTGGAACTGGGATCAGAGTTGGATCTATTTGGCCTTGGGGTACATTTTGTGGGAATAAGAGGTGAGGGAATGAAGAACATGGAGTCTTATGAGCAGTGAGCCATAACAGCATGAGGTAGGAAGAATGTGCAGGGATGCATGGAAAGACCAAATATTCACAAAAAAGGAACACCCTTATCCCTCCTGAGCTAAGGTTTGAGAACTGCCCCTACCAGAGCTGCTGAGATCTTCCAGTGTGAACTCAAAAAGTCACTGTTCACTAGAAATTTGACTGAACACAGCAGCTTAGCTCACTGAGGTTATCCAACTCCTAAATCATAGTCAGAATTAGTAAAAATTATGAAAAAAACCACCAGAAGATAACACAGAGATATGAATTACTTCTAAGTTCTGATGAAATGACTGAAGAATGATGTGATGGCTGTAAATCTGTATTTCAAGGACCCCAAACACTTACCTGTATATGCCAGTACAGATTTTTACATTACACAATAAACCATTAAAAGTTTCAATGGCATACAGCCTATGGAATTCAGTATCTTATTTACACTGCCAAAAATGATTACTGTATCAATAGAGATAGACACATATATGCAGACATAGGAACAAAGTAACACATCAGTCACACTTAAGCTCCTTTCCACTGAAGAAGAGGGATTAAAATTATGTTCCAACACAAGAGTAGAATGTTTTCTGAATCAATAGCATCCTCTATAGGCAAGAGACACACTTTGATCTTGCTAGCTCTGAAAAGCAACCAAAAGTAGGTTCCATTTATGAAAGCACAGTCAAAAGCAGCAAGTACAAAATTCTGGCATTAATTTTAGCAGTCATCTGTTCTGCTAATTGTACTTTTCCCATAAATTGCTAATCAGTACTTTAAAACTACTGTTCTTCAGAGCAGTGCATCTTTTTATTCTGTCATTGCTCTTTCTAACAGAATCTGTGGGAATGACATATATTTCCTGTACCTCCTTGCACCCTTTCACAAAGCTAGGGAGCACCAAACCACTCAGATGCTTCTCTAATTTCCTAAAATTTTACTTACTTTCCTGCATCATCTCTGATGCTAAATGCCTGCAAGAGAAATCAAAGTTTCTGATAACAGTAAGTACAGGCATTACTCCAAGAATGTTCTGGTGTAACAGGTGAACATCTTCCCTAGACAAGTTCTTAACCTCAGGACAAGAAATTATAAAAGCTGTGCCAACACCAGCAAAAGAAAAATCTCTGCATCAAAATCCTTTAACTCCCTGCAGAGACTACAGTTGTAGATTTCTATTCTTGAATTGTTTACAAAACTCTGCATCCTTCTCCAACAAACATTTCACAGAGGTGTATCAAACACCATATTCTGTATGCAGTACCCTCAGGCCTTGTATAAAAAAGACTTCCAAGAAGTAAAAGAAGAAAGATGATAAAAGTTCCACGGAATTCCACCAATTCTGCCTCTTTAAATTTATGAAGGTGAGGAAAGCTGCTGACCAGAAGAAAACAGGTTCATAAAGCACATACTTTTATCAATATTAAGCAAAAAAACATCATCAGTGAGCAGGGTAGGGCTGCTCTTTCATTTACAGTCTCAGAGAAAAGTATGTCACACCTGTAATCTCAAAAGGTAGTGCTACAAAAATCAAAGTTAAAACTGTGATGCCCTAGGTATACATACACTTCAAACAGAATAAAAATGCAAACAAAATTGCTAAAAAATGATAGCAAAGTTAAACAAAATGAAAGAGCTGCACTGATGAATCACTGATCAAAAATATATCATCCTGAGTTTGGAAAAAAGAATAAACCAAACACTTTTATAGTCTAAATTAGCACGATGTCCTAACAAACTCTCATACCAAACATGTCCACCCACATTGCTGACGACAACTAAACTATAAACGAGTAAGTAAATGAACAATACTATCTCTTGGACTACATGCAACCACCATTAATCTCTAACATGTACTAAAGCAGCAATATGTGAAATGACTCTATGGGTTTAGGTCTGATGCATTTTTGATCCAAAAGTTGCAAAGGCAAGACAGTCTTGAACAAACACTGCAATATATCATAAGAGAACGGGGTTGCGGCTTTGAGTAAACAGAAATGTATTTTAAAACATCCTATACATTCATTTACTGCAATCCTCAGTTGTTATGCAGTATAGCATATTACTGTTACATCCTAAGTCACTGTGGCACAGCACCTCCTCCCCCTTGCCTAAGAATATATTCCTATTAACAAGGTTCATGTGGTAGAGCAAGACCTGTTTTCAACATCTGAAATAAACACCACCAACACCCTCTTACCAACCTAAACACACCAAAGCCTAAAAATATTTCTTCCCCAGCCAATGACAAGTATAGCACATCTATAACAAAATTTTGTGCTTAATTCTTTCAGACTGTAAAGTATAATGTGAACTGCAGTCTAGTGGAGCCGGGGAGAAAGTTTCCTAATCTGAAAAGTTTTAACAATCCAAATGTCTGAAAGCTGCAAGAATGAAAACCTAACAGACTTTTCCAAACAGGGCAATCAGACTTTCTCCATGTTGAATCTGTACTTCTTTCTATGTGTATAGAAAAGGAAATTGCAACCTTTATACTTACACAGAGGTAAAAAGTAATAAATTACTTCCAGTATACATTTTCCAATTATTTGAACTATAATTTTATCTCTTTTTCAAACACACTGATAAATACATAGGAGATATGAAAATGTCATTACATGTATGTATTCCAATTCAATTACTAAAAGTATCTTATTCAAACCAGTGCTACTTCTATTATTTGAGAACTCTGCCAATATCCCTACAAATGAGTCTGAATTTTTGTTTTCCAATAAAGTAAACTATTGTAATTGCCATTACACTGTGGCAATCAGAGCACTACAAATATTCAACGAGAGATAGTTATAAGGCAAAACCCAAAACTGACATTAACATTGTATCCTGTGTATTTCAAATATAATGGGTTTGATGCTATCATATTGATTGTTTTATTTTATGCAAACTTGTTTTTGAGAGACTAGTAGTCACGATGCATGAAGCAGAATGAACAGTCAGATTGCTATCCAGTGTTTTGAGTGTGTTAACAACAAGGGGTGTTCCTCTTAAATTAAACAATACCAAAGTAAAGCAAATGCATATAAACTAAAACCTATTTCCATATGAAAAAAAAAGCATCATTACTCCCGCCACCCTCCCAAAAAACCAAGAAACTCACCCAATATGAACAATTATGCCAACACCATAGTAATGGAAATTCATTGAAGACTTACTGCAGTAAAGGTTCATGTGCTGCCTCATCAATTTTCCAAGTATTTAGCAACAGCTCATCTGACAAGAGAGAGTCCTTCTCAATTTGCTGATCCACATCCAAACTCAAAACTTACCAGGTTTTCTCTTTCAATTCTTTGCTGCTCTTTTTGCCTGTTGAGGGCAGTGTGGTACAACCTAGGCTGTGGTACAGACGTCTTCTTCATCGTGCTACTTCTCCTTGGCCTTGCAGACTGTTTGGACAGTTCTTTTAGCAATCTTTGGTTTTCCCGATCAATCTGTCTTACTTCTTCATTTGTGAAAGAGTAATTTTTTCTTATTACTTTGGATGGATGATCGATGGTTAGTTTTTGTTCTTTTTTATCCAACTGTAAGAAAGCTTTAAAACAGCAAGAAGTGCAATAAGCAGATTGGAAAACAGCTTCAGGAACCCAGGACTAAACATAAATTAGAACCAAGAATTAAACCATTACTAGTATTTAGATGTTTGCACATAGAAAAAGATTTAAACTTTGCTCGCAAATTAATCTAAAGTACCAGTCTCAGCTGAGAGGCAGAAGAGAAACAATGTTTCACACAAAAAACTGACTCTGGGGAAGCCTGACTCAGAGACACAAAGTGCACTTCCTGAAGTGATTTTGTTGATACTTAACTCCTAAAGCAATCCTACATCATGTTGCTGCAGAAAACGCAAAGGGAATGATGAAAATTTAATTTAATGGATGGAGAGAAATAAGTGAGCACATATAACAGAAATTACTGGGGCATGGAAATTTAAAACAGTAAACAAACAATCAAATCGTGATATAAGGTTTCAAGACAAAGAATGCATACTTAAAAATACACAGCAACTTGACATGCACAATTGCAAGATAACTGGAAACTTCACTCTTAGCCAGAGCCAGCTATATTTATTACAGTTCCACTGGAGCTTTGCTGTTGATCCATTTCTAAGCCTCCACTTTCTAAAGCTGCGCAGCAGGTCTTCTGGCAACTACTTTAAAAGTTTTGCTGTCATGGTGTTACCCCATCAAACCATTGCATTATCTATGGTACAGGAATGGCAGTACCAGGTTAGATTAAACCCATTTTTGGAGCTGAGACACAGACAAAAAAACCTTACTCATGCCATTCCCCACACTCCTCTAATAATCACAGTGCCTTCAGAAGACACCCCTCACTCTTATCCCTGAAGTCCCACAAAAGCAAAACAAGCATCCAAAGCAGAAAGAAAAAAAAAAAACAAACAACCCAGACATGCAGTAATATTTCCTCAGCAAACACTTCCACATTAGCAATCTGTTTGCAAGAGATGTCTGAGGCAGCCTGGCAGCCTAACAGCAAAAAAAACCTCAAAGAACGAAGAGCATTTTCTTACTTCAAAACAAAATGAAATCTTTATTGCAGTATCTCAACTGAGTTTATTTCGGAATTGATGCAAGTAAATATTGCTACTGTCTTTGCAAAATTTAAGAACAGTATTCAAAATGCAAAATCCAAACACTTCATTAATTTCAACATCCATCTGGAAATGAGTAAACTTGCACTATCAGCATGCTAGCCAATATAGGCAAGAACTACCCCTAGGTAGCTCTGTGAGGTCGCCCACATTAGCAAATTCTGCTTTCGTTTGTCAAGCGAAGATGCAAATCACCTTAAAACCAAGACACAATGCAAAGTAGCACAGATCAAGTGTGCCAAACAACAGGTTAATACAATATAAACGTCCTGAAAAACACCTCTACAGTTTAGTAAGTTATTCTCAAGGTAAAACTAGTATAGTCATCAATACCATTGGAGGAGACAAACCTGGAATGAGACTCATCTGGATAAGCCTACAAGGGACAAAAAGAAATGCAAAGAAAGTAACTAAAGACACAGAATTCACATGACAACAAGCTGCAGCATACATCTCAGTAGAAAATATTTCAAAATGTCTTTATGGGAACAAGCAAAAGCAGCACTGCAGAACACAGCTAGAAGAAAGTAAATTGAACAACTATCTGAAGATGGTATCATGTTACATAATTGATAGTTGCATTATTATGGAGCTATGAAAGATAACTTTACCTTTTGCCTTATATCCATAGCGTCTCACGGGTTAAAGTGGACTGCCCATCATATGCAAAAGTGGAAATCAGATTGTGACAAAGAACAGTCATTGAACTGAAGTCTTGACCTAGCCTTGTGGCATCAATGCTATTGGTGATGAAGTGTATTACAAGAGACATTTAAATTTCTGAATGACTGTCAGTGCAAATTCCCAACAATTCTTTTGCTTCTGTGGAAGGTGTCAACCAGTCAAAATCAATTTAAAGCAATAGCATTCTGGATAAAGACTTTTTCAATCAGAAATACAGGTTTCATGCTTTCACTGGTCAATGACTTTTAATTCACTATAAGATAGCAGGCTATACTTTGGAAGACACTGTATACACTTTTGACGTAACTATGAACTATAGCCAGTAAAGATATTAAAAATGCTTCAAGGTAATTACTTGCTACCTATTTTCTGACTTGCTCACTTTTCTGCTGAACTGCTTTTAGGTGTGATGAAAAAATAAAACCAGAGCAATGACGTGGAACAAAGGCCTTTCCCTTTCACCCCAAAGCTGGTCAGTAAATGCTACTAGAAACAAGGATTCAAGGAACCCTGAAGCGATTGCTACACACAGGACCCAACAAGTACTGCGTTCCTTTGTCACTCAGGTCTCCTGGGGGTAGTGGTATGTAACTTCAGCAGCATTAAACACCCCCTATTTTACCAGAAGCTCTCAGGCAATTAGGGTAAATCCATATCTGTGTACATATCCATGCACTGCTCTACTGGATACTACTACTTATACATGCAAGGGCAAAATTTTACTAACTTTATTCTCATCTTCCAGCTTCTTCAGTCACATCCCCGCTCAACACACAGACTTTTTTCATTCATCTCTTCTTTCTTCTTCTTTTCCTTAGCCTCTTGTAAGTCTTTTTCCTTTGAATATGTATCACTTCTACAGTGCCTCATCCACACCTTTTATCAGCTCACCACAAAGATAGTCTTTCTCTCTTGTGTCAGGCAAAAGGAGACTCCAGCCCACTTTCTTCAGTATGTTGTTCATTCTTAACCTCATCATTATTTATTTATTCTTAATGCCAAAACTGACTTTACTAGTCCCAATATTTTTCTGGCAACTTTTGAGGTTGAGAGCTTGCTAACAGTCATAATATTGAATTTATAACAACTCAAGAGAAATATATTAATACAGTGAAAGAATTAAGAACACCACAAAGGTTCTGTTGTGAAGTTACTCAGTGAAGCCTTAGCGGAGAACTGCCAAAACCCAGTAAGTAATCTATTGACAGATGGCTGAATTACAGAAGACTCATTAATATTGCACCAGAAGTTCAGCTCTAATACAACACAACACAAGTGTTTTTACAAGGGGATGGAATGAAAATATCGATCCAAAACTCTCTAGTTCCTCAAATGATCTTTTTATTATTAGCCTTCTATATGACCCAAGAACCACATTTGAAATTTCACAACTAGCTCTTTGCTGCAATTCTGCTGCAATACACCAAAGCATTGGATCAGGTAACACAGTAAAAGTACGTGGTTTGTTGTTCTTCAAGCTGCAAATTACTGGAGTTGTGTTTTACTTAGTTAAGATCTATGTTAAGGAAGAATTTAAACTGCAAACACCACAACAAAGCAAACCATAACTTAATGGACCCTATCCATAGATAATCTTTTTTAAAACACATAAATGCAACACTGATTTCCATAGGAACTGTGTAACAAGAGTCTAAAGTTTTGTAGGAAAAAGAGACAACAGAATGCATACTGCATCATTTTACTGAAAGAGCATCACTGATACTACAGCATGATTGTTCCCAACAAAACAAGCAGAAGAAATCACCACTCCTTAAGTGATGCTCAAATAAAACACAGAAGCAATCTAGAAAGCAGTGGGGAAAAACTTCTGTAGGTCTTCCTGAAGGAGAGGTGACATTCTTTCCTTGATTCAGAAAGACACTTCTGACCCCTAACTTTAAATCAGCAGTAACAGTTACCACTGCTTCCAGTTATCTGGCTGAAAATCTGTCCAACCTGCCTCTGCAAAGCACCATTTATACAGCACCATATTCCTATTCTCCACATACTTGCTATGACAGAAAATCCACAGGTAATCCACAGCAGGAATGTATGTCCAATATGCACTGAATGGATGCCACCACTCACTGGCAACATGCTTTCATGGCAAAGACAGCACGTGTCCAAGTGAGGTCAGCACATGCCCACAAAACCAGGGAAAATTCACCATCAATAAGCAAAACCAAAGTAAGATTCCAAATGCTATTAAATACTGGTAGTACAGTTCATGTTATGTAACTCAGGTGTTTGATTTTCATACCTATTTCAGTGATTTATTCAACAATGCACCCCCCACACTACCCTTTAATCACAAAGCCTAAGCGTCTGAGTGGTGTGCGTGACTATTTTTGCAGCGGCCATGACAACATGAGATAACACTACAGTTTAAGGTTACGGTTTAAGGTTCTAAAAGTTTGTCTTAGAACAATGAAATATGATTTATCTATCATTTTCATACTCTATCAGTGGGTAATAAGTAATTTAACTAAACCCCTAGTTACTTCCATTGTCAGTCAGACCATAAATATAATTTGGGGGAGATGATAAATAAGGAGCAGCATTTGCATAACGACTTGCACAGTGCACAGTCTAGTTGTCATTTACTGGTAAGTAGGAAAAGAAAATTCCCTGGTATTCACAGGATTTCTATGAAAGCTGGTTTCCATGGAGAGATACCTGACTTTTTTTTTAAGCCATAAACAAGCTATTTATTGCTTTTAATTTCTAAGCATTGAAGTAACCTTGCAGAATGAGAAAGGCCAAACCTTATATAAAATATAATTTATAATTAGCAAGTCAAATGCACTAGGAGAGGGCAATACAGCTGTCCTAATGGCATTAAGGCTAAAATTAAAATCATGCATGTTTCAATGTATCTTCTGCAATCCCAATATAAGTTGCTTACACTTGACTGATACTTTATTTTATACTGCTACACTACCACATGCATATCACATTTGAAAAATACAAAAGGATTAAATAAACCACAGTTCTTCATCAATATATAGTAGTTTAAGAGTGAAACTATTTCCCTGTGGTATCTCTAAATAAATACTTCCTAGAACATCCATTATTGCAGGCTGCAGAGCTCTTTAAAAGTGATTTTGGAGAATGCATGATTTGGTGGGTTTAAGAGAAAGAGAATGTCCTTTTCAGGTAAAAATTTTCCCGATTTAAACATGCTTAAATAGGGCTGCTAGTTATCTCTTGATATCATTAGAAAGACAACAGATATCTTACAGGCGCTGGACTTCTTTTCCCCATAACTACACATTTGCTCATAGATGTTGGGAAAGTCTGGATTCTCCATAATCTCACAGATTTTCAATATGTTTTCAAACTCTAAATATAAGAGTAAGATAGTAATTGCTTTTCTACCTCAACATAGGTTTCTAGACCTGTGAAAACCAAGCATGCGAATATACATACACATCGAAAATTAGTTCAAACTCTGAACATACACACTAAATGGAATTCTGCAGGAAAGCTATATATGCTTAGTTCAACTGTACAGTTTGGGTATGTATATACTGTAAAGTCTACTTTAAATTTATATACTGCTTAGCAGCTTTTCTACAAATACACTAGTTCAGCACGAATGAGCACACAGATAACATATCCCTAAAGAGAACAAAGTTTCAGTTATCAAAAACTTGTTCTATTTCCTGAGTGACAAATTATATGAGAAAAAAAAAAGTTGAAGTGATTGCTACATGTTCAGTTGAAGCTGCTATTTAATTTTCTACAATAGATTTTATTCAGAAACACAGAGCTTTTACTTTCATAATAATGATATTTATATTACAGCGCTTTTCACAGAGGGAGCTCTGACTATTTTAAAAATCTAAGGCATAGAAGAGCCTTATCAGCACAGAGGTCAGTGAGAGCTTCAAGGATAGAATTGGTCTTCAGTCTGTGGCCAATTGCCCTACTTACCCCATCACACCACCTCCTCAAGTTAATAATAGCTAACACCATGGATTTACAGACTAATTCTCACAGACACTTCTGTAAAATAAGCAGGTATCAACCCCATTTTACAGAGAAGAAAACACCAAGTACTAAATTCTTTATTTAGCACTGTATACACCTTGTGCTACCCCATTGTATTGATACCAACCAATTGGATAAAGAGATATAGAGAAATTTTAGCAGAAAACTCTGTTCTGAACTACTAGAAACCAAGAGATTTGTCTAAAGACAGAGAGCAAGTCTGTAGCATAATGGGTTGAGATGGATGAGTGCTTAGTCACACTCATATACTTAACTCATCTCTCTATCTGCATAACAATCATGACATAGGATCAAGGAAAAATAGCATCAGAAGATTTTCCAATTTATTTTATTCCCAGTTTTCTAACATGGTGATTTATGAAATTACCTTCAAAAACAATCTTTTACAATCTATTTCTTTGCATTGCCATACTTAATTCTCTTTTTGTGTTCAGATTACTCAAGAGTACAGCAGAGGAAATAACTGACATTTTTTATTATTATGGGTTTAGAATATTGCTTTCAGTTATTAATTTTCTGAACTATCTTTAAGGTTTATAGCAAAGTGCAAACATCATCGAATCACAAAATAATTACATATAAAGATCTATATAACATCATGAAACAACTGAAAAATTGTATCTCTACCTGAAAATTTATAATCATACCTGCTATCAGCAATACCTATCTAAAAAAAAAAATCAAAGTGCTATATACAGCAGGGAGACTATGAGATTTCCAACTAGAATTATGCTATTTTCAAGATTTTGGCTTACTAAGAAATGCATAATGGAAAATTTGGCTTTTATCAAGAACAAGCATAGCTTTAGGAGTTGTAAAGGCATGATAAATTTTTGTCCACATACAGTTTTTTAAATGCTTACAAATGAATAATTTTCAATATGAACACAAATAGGTGAAGGACATATAAAGGAAAACTTTTTCAGTTACTTTTAAATTTAACTGCAACAGTTTCTAAATGCTGCAAATTAATTCTGCTTTAAGATACACAAACCACCTTGCTGCCTAACAACCAGACTCTTGTGCTAGTCCAAATTTTTTGTTTGTTTGTTTTTGCAATTTTTTTTTAATACAAGAGATTCCAGTCTTCCCAATGTATGCACTGGTAATGTGAACAATCATACAAAATTAATTACTGTGTGCCCCGTAGAAACAACACAGTAACAGATCACATGGAAATTCTGCAAGTGTCTGGGGACCTTGGGAAGTTAAACTTGTATAACTGCTGTAAATGCTTAGGTCCAGCTATATTACAAGTGTATTTGAAAAAAAACTTAAATAAAATGCTTCATCAGTATAAAGTACTGGGAGAATATTATACTTTAAAACCAAATAATGATTATTTAAATATTTTTTTCATGCATTCTGGGCTGGCAGTGCTCTCACTTGAAGCAATGTTTATGCCTATGCAGTTCTGATGAACACTTAATGGAGACTGGGGGGTGTGGGAAAATTATTTGCAATTTTTTTCTCCCTGATGTGTACAAAAAAAATTTGTAAGCCATAACTCAGAATAAGATTAGCTCCTATTTTCCCAGACTAGTTACTTTCCACCATTAATAATTCTGCCCCATTTAAACTTCAAAATGCCCAAACTAATTAAGCTGAGTTGTGCTTGCCGATTTAGAGAGGCACTTGGGAGTAATGTACACATTAATCAGGAACATTAGCTGCTAGACTATATGAATTCTACTTCTCATTACTCTATCTTTATTATTGTTATTTAAAATTGGTTTTCAGTTTTGAGAAAAAAGTTCCTCTCCCCAGTAGAGATTCATCTCTGAGAATACCTGCTCTGAGCTATAATACCCATTTGTTTTAGGGATGAGATGAATCCATTGGTAATCACTGGCTACTAAATAGCTTCTTGCTAACAGGGACCAAATAAAGACATAGGACATCATAATTTCAATTGCCTAGCAACAACTCTTCTGACATCATGTTTTGACAACTGGTTGGAATTGTTTCTAGTATGAAAGAATGGCTGAAGCACAAGGACTGTCAGAGATGAGAGCCAGCGCTACCTTTCTTGATGGCTAGTGTTGTTTTTCTTAACCTCAAAGAATTTCCATACAAATAAAATCCTCATTTTTTAGTTATAGGCAAGTTAAACCATGTATACAATACATTTTAAATCCTTATTCACTAGAAACTCAGTCTGGCAAGGTGCAAAGTGAAGAAACACAATACATGCAGTTTTAGTCATACCAGGCTTACTTCAACACAGCAAACCTGGCTTGGAATGTACCAGACTTAAACTGCAAGAGGGTTTCCTCACCTGAGATCATCAGATTTCTTCAGTCAAGCCTTTTTTCTTCCACAGATTTTAGTACCAAAAACGCTGGGCCATGAAAACAAATGCAAAAGCACCATGTAGACCTTAAAATACGCATGAGATCATCCAGGGCATTCTCACCCCATATAATGAAGGTTTGCAATGAATGCAGGGAAAGAGACTCCAAATTTTCTTAGGCTTCATTATTAGATTTTTTTAAGTCCATTACCCAGAAGCAACCACTCAAGTTTTAGTAAAGATTATCTGCTATTTTTCTATTTAAAATACCATTACTCAACCTATGGTATTTTAGAAAGCAGACACCTAGTTCAGAAAAGGATTTCAAATACTTCTGTTTAATTATCGAAAAGGTACTAGAAGTTTAAGTATACGAATACCATTTATCATGCAACAGAATTTTGGACTGTCTTTCAGTTTTGATAATCCAGCCCTTCTACAGAAAGGCTGATGCTTTAATTTAGATATTAAACTGCGCCATAGTCCAGTAAACCTTAAAATGCCTGTGCAGCTTTATTATTAAATTCGTTAATATATCAAATCTTTTTAGATTCACTCCATCCATGTATTCATTCTCTACACTTGAACACAGTTGTTCTCAACAACATGCAGATGTTGTATTTTGTAAAAAGAAAATTTAAAAATCACCTTTCAGAAGCTGATTCAGGTCCATGGCATCATGCAAGACTTTTCGACTATATCTGCGATCAAACTCAGAATCTAATGAAAAAAATACAGATATAAGATTGAATTTCCCAGCCCCATAGGTTTTGCACATTTTGTGTTATACTTAAATTCTGAAAATTACCATATAATTCTTGGTTCACATTTTCCTGCCTCTTTACTTTTAGTTTCTTATCATTTGATGCTACAAATTCAAAAGACTGGATAGGACTGATGTCTGGAGTTGATAGAGGCGTTACGTCAGTCACTGTGTCTTCAGACTCCTCCAGGTCATCACCAAGCTTTGGTTTTCCTTCCACTAATTTCATTGCTGACTTGAATTTTTGTTTTGGAGACAGAAGAGCATTTCTACAGGCATTCCTCTTTGGGGATAGATGAGGTGAATCTGATAAACAGCTATCAGAATCTGTATCAGAACAATCTGTATCTGAGCTTGAGGATGAGGAGGAGGATGAGGAAGAGGAGGAAGAAGAAGAGGAGGAGCTGATAGTATATTTTTTGCTTGCCTTTTTTATGTTGTTTGGTTGCTTAGCTGACTTTGGTCTAACCTTCTGTTTTTTGCCGTCATCACTACTATCTTCTTCATCTGTATAGTAATCTTCTTCACCTTCTTTAACTATTTTAGGAATTCCAGCAGGAACATTCTCCTGTGTTCCTCTATTTGCCACAGGGGTTGCTCCAGAGGTACTTGCATTCTCTGCAACTGAAGAAACTGTCAAAGATGAAGTATTTTCAACAGAATCTTTGCTGTTTTCTAGGGACTGATCCTTTTGCAAATCTGTGTGCTTTTCTTCACTTTCTTCCTCACAACACTCTTCATCCTTTGAATGAGAAACCAAATCAGTGTCTGTAAGGGCTGCCTTTGTACTTTCTTTCTCTATATATTCACCATTTTCTTCAGCTTTCTTTTTCTCTTCCTCAAAGTCACTGTCAAAGAAGGCATGATCCACTTCACCATCTGATATGTCTTCAAAATGGTCCATAATGAAATATGAAGTGCCACCTACAAGCATTAGAAAACATTTCCAAAGATTTGTGTTAAAAACATGTCCAAGTATACTTTTAGTGTAATAGTTCTGCTCTTCAATCTTTTAGCTCTAGTAATTTATAATTCTGCAATTAATTACATGAAGTTGATAGAAACAATTCCATAGTGAGCTCGGTAAAAAAATGTAGTGCCACCTTATTGCACACAGCTTATATGTTAAGACTGGAAAGCTTTACTGTAAGCCAACCCATCACAATTTCAAAACTACTACTTCTAAGCAAATTTGTCAAACACTGTTAGTGGCTAAAAAATCTCATCTATTACAAACAAGCAATTAAAGTGTCTTATTTTGTCCCTTTAAGCTAGAGTCACTTATGAGCTATCATTAGTTGGAATTCTGTATTGTAAACCTTGTTTGTATACAGTGGTCACCATCTTGGCTGACACAGCCAAACACACTGCAGACTTTCAGCACTTAAAAATAGAAGAAATTTCAATTTACATCGAAAGATCCATGGCTCTATAGGTTAAATTGTGACAGATGTCGGGTGTGTCAGTGTTCATGTTTTAGTTTGGATAAGGAGCCTGCTTTTCTTGACAGTCCTCTGTAGCTCACACACCACAGTACAATAAGGGAACTTAATTCTTTCAGATGAATCTAGACTTTAAAAAGTGTGATCCAAGCATGAAACCAGTGCATTTAAACCAGCAGTCACCATTCAGTCCATGGGACCAGATCATGGCTAGCCCAAATAAATAATATTGTGGATATCAGGACCTCAGTGCAAACCATTATGTTCTACAAATCTGGTCCTATTGTGTCATACTTCTTACAGAATTCTGTGGTGTTCGATCTTATGCATGTGGCAGGACTCATTTGTAGTATATATACAGAGTTAAAATAAAAAATCCAAACACCCCACAACCAAACAAAATTAGCCAGTATCAAAGACTACCAGTCCCATCTAGCCAGAGGCACTTTTCTCCTACTCTTTACAACAGATTTTACACAAATTTAGAAAGATACAATCAATAAATACGTAACATTCTTTAGACCCAAGGAAACCAAACATGAAGACATTGGAAGCAACTATACAAGGCTGGAAAACCAGAATATTTTACAAGATGGATGGTCTCTCTTAAACCACATACAGTTTGTTGCCATGTCAAACAAAGGTGGAAAAAAGGGATTTCCAGGAAAGGTTCTAGCTAAAACTTATTTCAAAATACAAAATTTTTAAAGGTCACTCAGATATTTTGCCACTTCTCAAATAATACTGGTTTAGAGTAATTGAAAATATGCTTCTTAAATCACAACATAAAACCAGAAAGTCTGGAACCTCCTATGGTTTTAAGAATCACGAAGCCAAAGAACTGAAAAGAGACTTCGTATGGTTAGATGTTGTATAAAGCTGAAAACACTATTAAGCAGCAGAAACAGAGATCAATTTTCAGGATCACAACGATAACTCTCTAAAGCACCTAGCTCTTCAAAGAGCAACAAAACAAAGGAGTAAAACACTTTTGGGAATGCAGACATCCAGCAAGTTAGAGTCTCCCACAAGAACAGGTGCTAGCCATTGTGAAACCACCCTGCTTCTTACAGATCTTCAACTTCATGTGTCTCTTCATCATGGCAGGGTGGCCTGTAGCAGACACCCCTCAGGACGACTGCCTCGTTGGCCATGTCCCTGGTTCTCACTCACAGGCACTCAGCCTTACCATTGCTATCCTTGAGCTCTACACAGTTGAAACACTCCCTAATGGGCCACCCCACCACCTCTCCCTCCTTGCATATCCCTCCTGAGGAGCTTATAACCATGCATTGCAGGACTCCAGCCGTGACTATCATCCCACCACATTTCCGTGATGGTGGCTACATCATGGGTTTCCTGCAGCACCATGGCTTCTGGCTCCTCCTGGTTTTTACCCATACTACATGCATTGGTGCAGATGCACTTCAGCTGGGCTGTTGATTTCACCCTTCATGTCACTTCTTGTGATACCTGGCTTCAGGCAGCTTGCACAGCCTGCAGTGCGCAACTATCATGTGAATTCCTGAAAGTTTTTCTAGAGCAGCTTCCTAAAAGGATAATACATTTTAATAAATAAAAACATGCACAATAGAAAAATAAAAAACAATCAGAAGAGTAACACATTATTTACATTTAATTTTCTACCTCATGTAGTCTAAACCAGAAGGGAACAAAACCTACAAACTACAGATCATTAATTATTTATTTAGCAAATACAACTTGAACAAAGGCATTTCTATGAATAAAATTAATATAGGAAGTACAGTGTAAAAATTAAAACCCTTTCTTCTCCATGATGAGAGACTTTTATTACTTAAGGAACTAGCATCTCTCCAGCTCGTAGCTGAAAAATATTAGGACTGATTGGTAAAAGTAGGCACGTGGTGTATTTCACTTGTCTCAAACACAAATCTGAAATACTGTTAGCACTGTTGTATACATAAGAGCATAAGGGGCTAGGGCAAAAAGGTTTGCAGGCGGACACACAGAAACTAGTACAGCTTAATATAGCTGAAAACTTTAGTAGAGCTTAAAATATAAAGTTTTGTTGAGTGTAATCAAACCCATGTATTTATAGTTTATGTAATGCTATGCCTGCAAAGGAGACTGAACTAACAGTATCTCATCGGCTATAATGTGCAATTACACCATGACTTCTCAGATGACTTTTCTGAACAGTCTCTGAAGTGATGATGGGATTTAACTCAAAACAAAAGGGCAGTGTAGAGGTGGCAAAAGGTGATAAAAGACAGCAAGAAGCTTGTACATTCCTTTCCACCATTAATGCCAGCCAAAAAGCATCTTCCCGCTCTACATGATTCAGGAATAGTTCATCTGCCAGTGGGCTGTTTTCTATGAAGACTGAGGCATAACTGCTTCACAGACAGCAGCCACCAGTACAGGAGAGATCATTTAGCAGTCTGATCCCGCCCAAGGAGCAGCAGTCATTCCATTGCCAAATACATATTCTGTTCCTCTACTACAAGTCCCTAACAACTTTAGCTTTCATCTTAATGGGAAACAGACATGCCATGTCTCTCACTGACACTCAATCATTCACAAACTAAAGATTAATTAATTCTGTCATTTCCATTAAAAACAAACAAGAGGAAATAAAAAAAGAGATGGTATTCTTGGATCCTATTCCACTTCTGCATCTAGAGTGTCTGCAACAGAGTTGGAATTTGCCAAGATGATGCAATACAGAAGAAGCAATTTTGCTGACAAACCATTCCTAAATCAATAAATTGGCTCTGTGTACAGTTTCACACCCATTTATATGCAACACAGAGTGTAATTTTACTTCTAGGAGAAATACGGAGTTCTGCTATGTTGCCAGTTTTTAAAATACAGAATCAACAAATGATATTTTGAAATCCCCCAAAAAATTGTCATTACAGTCAAATACTTAGCATTAACTGCTAATTCTAGTGACCACTGTATTTATTTACCAAAAAACCACATGCTTTTTGTGGCTTTCTGCCATGATACTCTCTAACACAAACATGATCAACTCCAAAGAGCAGGCTGGCCATTAATTATTTGCCAGATCTTTTTTTACTGTAATATTTCTTCTCCCCATGTAATTCTCTACCTCTCACCCCATTTTTCTTGCAGCCATAACAATCACTCATTACCCCAGCCAAGTGCACCCTTTTGTCTTTTTCTCTTCCTCGCTGCAGTTCTTCCTAGTTTAGGAAGAACTAGCTTATACCACTTTTTTAATCCCCTCAAGCTTGACCCATTTAAGATCAGAAAGCAGTGGCCAAGCAGCCAAGGAAAACATGCAGTCTGGTTGTCAGGGCTTTAGGGGCCCACACTTTCTTGTCAGGGGGTCAACACACTGAGCATCTGACTACCTACCGAGACCACATCCACATTCTCCCCAGCTGGACACTGCAAGAGCAAAGACCACTCAGCTCCCGCACAGGTCAACCACTGCCTGCTGCTGCACTACCCAAAGAAAAAGCAGCATTTTGACATCCTCCTCCATGTCAAAAACCAGATCAAGACCCTAATTACACTAAGCATATTGAATGTTTTTCCCCTGCCAGCTGCAAACCTGCCAACTACAGCACCACTGGAAATACTTTTTGTAGGCAATGCCTAAGAGCAGGCCATTAAACATGACTGCAATATAAAGACTTCTACCAAGGTAGGATGGTACACAGAAAGTCATGTAATGAGGATACAGATTTAGATATGGGTTTGTGTTTGAACATATACTGCCTTTTGAAAACATTTTTGAATGTCAGAAACTAACACTTATGAAGTACATTAAGTACCCAGTGAAAGATTGGAGGTGTTTTAAACTTGGTTAAACCTCGAAGTTATCCACTATATCTTTTACTTTTTAAAATGCACAGCATCTGAACCACGTGCATCCAAGATATTCAGATATAAGCAGTGACCAGCTTTCTTTTCTTGTAAGCATTCTACTTTCACAATCAAGGAAGAAGCTGATTTATATAGAGAGGACAACTGGGTTTTTTCCTTATCTTGTAACATAAAAACTCCTAGCATGAAGACTACCATGCTCCAAGGAAAGCTGGGCTTTTTTCCAATCTGGTAACACACAGATCCCTAGCATGCAGGACACCACACTCTGTGTTTATATGCTATGCATGCTCTGAAGGGCCTAAACGCTTTCGCGACATCATAAGTTTCTAGTATTTAATAGAAGGAGAAAACAAGCCCTTTGCACATGCTAGGGGCTGAATCAGAAATGTCTGATGTTACTGTGTGCATCCTGTGCATCACCACAAAGACCATAATACAGCACAGCTATAGTACACTCACAATGAGTCAATAGTATGTTTACAGCAACAAAAAAGAACAGACACCATCTTAGGATGTATTAAAAAACATGTAAGTATCAGAAGCAGTATAATATTGTATTTAGCTCCAACAAGGCACCTTCTGGTTTAGGGTTGAAAGTGTTTTAGGTTGAAAGTGTTTTAAATAAATGATTTATACTACCAACAGTAACATTGGTACATGTTCTTTGCGACAGTTCAAAATCCTCTGATTCTACATTCTCATTATTTCCCCTCTGGGGATCCTGCCCCCTTAAACCTGCTGGCTGCCAAATTGCCTCTTTGTATGGTGAACTTGGGAGAGGTTGAAAATGCTAAAGGAACTGCACCTGGC
This sequence comes from Aphelocoma coerulescens, assembly GCF_041296385.1. NCBI lineage: Eukaryota > Metazoa > Chordata > Aves > Passeriformes > Corvidae > Aphelocoma > Aphelocoma coerulescens. The sequence continues at coordinate 46,759,106 of NC_091017.1, forward strand.
TCCGTCTCCCACCCTTCCTCATTTTTGGCTGAAGCTTAAAAAAACCTCAGCAAACAAGCAAAAAAGATAAATTTGAAAACATCTAGAAGAGAGCAATACAAATGTTAGGAGAAGAAAAGTTCTACTTTTCGGGGTTTGTTAGTTCAAAAGAGAGGAAACATGAGAAAACACAAGTCTTAAAACCTGTGTGACAAACCACACATACTCAGCCCTATTTACCTCTTCTTTAATTAAAGCTTTCATATTTGCTACTAAGACCAACAAAGCATGCAAAGGAGGAAATATAGCTCTTAGGAAACTACCTCCCTTAACAGAAACGCCCAACGAATGAAACAACCAGTCTCTTTAGTAGATATTCTGATTTTCCAAGTTCAGAGCATAATACCTGCTACAGCTGTTCTGCATACCACAAGTTCTCAAAACCTGGCTACCAATTTCCCCAATCCAAACCATGATTGGTTTTGAACCAATCTACAGAATACAAGGCCTCAACTTCAGCTCAGAATAAACTCCAACACTATAAATCTATTCAAGCTCCATACATTCCTCACTGAGCACAAGATGGAAGGGCCCATTAAGGCACAGGCAAATTATTCTGCAAAACACCACAAGGTAGACAAGAGCTGGAATTAGCATCCAAGAAAAATGTTTAGGAAAGGATCCTCTGGACATTGTCCAGTCCACTGCTCAAAGCAGGGTCAGCTTCAAAACTGGATCTACTTTTGCTCAAGGCCTTGTCCAACCGAGTTTTCAAAAACTCCAAGGATGAACACTTGTGCTATGTGGACATCTGCTTGAATGCTTAACAACCCTTATTGGGGGTTGGAACTAGATAACTTTAACGTCCCTTCCAACCTAACCATTCTGTGATTCTACAATTAACTAGGTTTTTTTTTTTTTTCTTTAATCAGAATTTTCCATGTCACATCCTGCAACTGTTCTTAGCTTCTATCCTTTCATGGTACATCTGCAAGAAAAATCTGGTATCCATTTAAGATAACCATGTTGCTGCTGATCACCCCAGCCATAACTACATGGCAGTGAATCCCTCTGCTCAGATTACAGCCCATGTATAAGTTATTATTGTTGATTAATGACAACACTCTTGTTGGCTCATGAGACAGTAGCAGACTTGTGCCTGAACTAAGTAATCTGAACAGACCATGGAAGCACATTTGTCCTTCACAGACCAAATCTCACAGGACCTAATTCCAGCTCAGATCAGAACTACCATTGTTTCTAGTGCATGTGAAACCACTCGTCTAACTGATTCTCAGCTGACTTTCACTGTCTTTTTCTCTCTCCTAGACAGAGAAGGGGAAGAAGGGAAGACTTACTACTTCAAATTTATGAGATCAGGATACACCACTACTGCTGCCCTTACTCCTCTACTTTTTTCTCCCCATTTTTGTTTTGGTTTGCTTTTAGTCCTGGTCCTCTCTGCTGGACACAATGGAAGGATTTTCCCCTGTGTACTCTAAGATACAGTTTATTAATTCCCAAACCTATGACAGATTAACCCTCAGATCTCAAACAGGTAGGCTCACTGGAGATGCTTCAAAGTACTCTTGAGTCTTTTTAAAAGAGTTGCAACAGAAAGTCCTGAGTCTCTTGGCTATTTCAAGTAAGAATTCAGTTCCATCAATGGGCACTAGAAAGTCCTGGAACATAGCCAACTACCATAATGGTTAGAGCAAATGAAAGCACATGACCACCAAAGAGCCCCAGATAACTGCTAGGCAAAGGCTTTCAAGTTAATGTACAAGGCAGGGAGGAGAGACAACAGGCAAAAACAGGGGGAAAAAAAGAGGGGGCAGGAAAGAAAAAATATTTCCTCTTGAGACAAAAATAAGCCAATCCCCTACTGGGAAAAGCTGCAATACATTATGCTGAGAGGTGTGTATCAGTAGCTCCACGACTTTACTCATACAAATACTTTAAATATTTATTCTTCAGGCCCTTCAGCAAAGGTCCCCTTGTGACCTCTTGAGCAGAAAAGTTGGGTCAGAATACTGAGCTTAAATGATGGGAGTGATGATGGCCATCAGGTCTGTCTAAACAGACCATGGCTACTCACTCATTGCTGAGAATCCCAAGAAAATGACTCGCAAACCCTCTAAACCCAGGAAGAAAAGAAGTAGCTTACAATTACAATCAAAAATAAAGACAACTAATCATATGTTGGCTGATAAAAGTAGCAGCAGCTTCTGGAAGGCCTTCCATTTCTATAAGTGTAAGTGACACCACCCACACTGAAGTCTCATGGGGGTGCTGCCATACAATTTCTCACTACCTGGAAGAGTCCCAACTCCAACTATGTCAAAGTGTAAAAAGCAGCAAGCTGCTAGGGGAAAACTGGTCACTGGGATTGATCTTTCCCAAAAGTGACCCATAGCCACAGTCTTTTGATAATACAGAACAGGTACGAAAAGCCCAGAAAAAGACAGACTCTACTGCCACATATCGACGGTGAAGACCAAAGTAAAGGCCCAGCTTTGTTTTCCCACTCCTTCTATACTGGTACATATCTATGAAGAGTATTTCCATCCAATATCAAGATTTAAATTTTGGGGCAACATGTAGTCAACCAGGCTATCCACAACTGATGGGGGAGAGTCTGGCCCAGCAGTTCAAAACTGTATGCAAGAAAAAGGAAAAAACTGCTCTTATTAAAGCAAAGCTTCAGGATATCTGCCACGTGAAGGCTGGAGTTCCATTTGCCGGTCCTGAAATAGATGGCAGGACCATAACGGAATCAAGTACACCACAAACTATTGATGGAGTCCCGCAGCAGATAAATCACAGCATATTTCTGAATATCAGGCCATCTCTACCAAGTGGCACAGCACATGAACTGTCTCTCACAACACAAATGCCCACTGAACTGCAAGCGTTTTCATGCTTCTAACATTACAAGCTTAGCGTGCTTAGTGACCTTGATGCCATGAAGATTTTTGCCTTTTCTTTTATACCCCTGTTATACCTTTTTACAGCTTCTGTATTCCTAGTGCTTTTTGCCTACATTCTTGGACTTGTTTGTTCAGCTAAGAGACTAAACATTTTAGAAGCTTCGTAGCTAGGGATTGGTGTGCCCCAGACCCCAAGGTCCTCCCCAGAACACATTCTGTAAACCAAGATAGAACCATCCAGGGGAAGGTTCCTTGGGGAGGGGGGCTCACTTGAGCCTCTCATTGGGGAATCTTTGATAGATATGCTAATTAGTAAAACCTATAATGTTATAACCAATGTTGGGAGAGGACAGAGACAGATAGACTCGTCAGGGTGCATCTCGATGCATATGACCTGGACGTGTGCACCTAAGGATCCTTAAAATAAATACCAAGGTAAAATCCCTTTTCCCCTTCTAACCGTGTTTGACTCTTGATTTTAAGACCAGGAAAAGGCATCAACCTCACAAGACAAATATGTGTGTCATCAGCATTTCCTTTAACGGTTTGCATAGATGTGCTTCAACACACGTCAAACAGACCTCAGTTTCTGGAAGAATTTCCTTCATGAGGCTCTCCATCACAAGATGTGCCTATTATCACAGTTTAAAACATACACATACAGTTTTACAGATGTAACAATTACATTTTCCACACCCACTGAAAATAAGATGCAATTCTTAATTTTCAGTGAATATATTTCTATTTAAGAGGAACAAGCACTGCCTGGTACAGATGAGCAGGAGAAAGCATAGAAATTCAGTCACTAAATCAGTATACAAAAAGTAGCTTCAAAAATATCACTCAGGAAGAGTCTAAATATATTTCTGTTTCCTCAGAATGTGTGTAAGGGGCAAATGAGGTAAAAGCCTCTTGAGATAATCTCTTGCATTATATTTTTGTGACTTGTTCCTTTCTTCAGATGAGAAAACATAAAGTATGGAAAAACAGAGAAGATGTCGAAACAGAGGATTCTATTAAATTCAACATAATATGGGTTTCTTCGAGTTCTAGTGTTTATTATTACAATGAAACACTTCAAGAATGACAAATACTGATCATTGAATTGTGACTTAAACATCAGTTGAAATTGCTGGATGGAAAATAACTCAGCCAAGGAATATGGATCATGTTTTAGACCATTACTATCACCAGTCTTGGTCAAACATAACATCAGGAAGCAAAGAATGAAACGGCTTTAAGAAACAGCTCTGGTGGAAGCAGTAAGGTAACAGTCTGCCTATCCCCCATGAATTTAGGGAGTACCTAGGCTCACCTAGGATCCAGCTCACTTTCAGATTCTTACACCTAAGCTTCAGGTGTAATATTATGTCATCCAAAAGGGCAGACTTTAAAAAAGTTTGTAGATGATCCCGTCATCTATGCCACCCATCCTACAAAATTCACACTTTTATGTGTTCCTGGGTTGAGCCTTTCAAGGGATTGGCCAATTGCATTCAAAGCCTCAATGGGCTCAGCAGTCCTAATGGCCCTCTGAGCCCATGTAAATCTTACGAAGAAAGACAGGGCCCTCTGAATGCCCTTCTAAACATGGGCAAGTACAAAACCAAAACAATAAATCCCAGTAGGTCATAAAAGCTTTAAGTTCCAAGAAAAGGAATGGAATAGAATATCTCTAAATTACTTGTCCTTTCCCCTGGTTTCTATTCCAACCCATTACAAGTATTACCTAGGTTGAGAAAAATCAAAGAACATATACACTACAGAAACAAACAAACAAACCAGGAAGAAGTGTTGGAAGAGCTTGAAGCATTCCAAAAGCAGAGTTCAAAGCTCTGACAACTATATTTTTAAATGCCAATTATTTCACAAACCCATTCTTAAGCTTACTTATTTTCTAGCAATGACAACTTCACTTTAGTCTTCAAATAACTCCCCTGAAGAATTTAACTTTATGGAACTTTGTTCTCTCTCCACTGACAATTCCAGCAATCACTTTCCATCCAAAGAAGAGAGATTAATTATTTTTTCAAAGAAGCACAAATCTGTACAATGCATCCTATGCACTATATTGAGCACCTCACTATAGACAAAAGCAGGGATATAAAAGAAACCTAGCACTGCTATTTCTGTTACATTAATTCCATCCCACATCGTTGTTCTGGTGTTTTTATGAATGTTGCATAGAAATTATAACCATAACATTTTGAAACATATACACGTCCAAATACAAACACCAGGTGTTTTTTATTTCTGTTATACAGTAAGAATACATAAGTGCCAGTATTTGCATACTATAATTAAAACAGTTTTCAAAAAACTGTGTTTGGAAAGGAAAAACTTCAGCCAGGCATAAAGGTTATATGACTTTAAATTAAGTTGTGCCATAAACCATGCTGAACTACATTTTTAAATGCCAATTTCCATAATGTGCTGTGAAAACTCCAGAAGAAAAAACATGTTCGACAAACACAACATATATTGCATTTTGTTGTACCACGTCACTGAGCCTCTTTCAAATGAATTCAGTACTCTGCTCTGCTGCAGGGGCCCAGGTTTCATTTGTGATTTCCCCCCTAATCCAAATGGGCCAAGAGATTTGGTGGCTGGTTGTTTTTCCAAACCACAGCCCTACCTTGGGAACCATTACTGCAGAACACAGCCCAGGGCTGGGCAGGGGGAGTTACAAGACTGTCCTGAGGAAAGTGTGGAAACGTGACTCCTGCGATGATTAACACGCTCGAGGCAAGCTGTTTGCAATAATCATTCCAGCTGACTTAATTCCCAACAATTAAGCCCACCCAAAACATTCCTCTGGACTCTACTTGAGCACCACTGCAACGCGTCTCTCAAAGTCCGGTAACTTCAAGGATAGCACATACGACATTGTAACTCGTTCCCAAAGCCGACCACCACGGCGACAACGAGGGCCGGTGCCTTAGAACGGAATCCCCCACCTCTTTTCCCATCTCCCCGAGGAGCAAAGCGGGCAGGCACGGCACTGATGTGGGGCGTAACACACGTCTCAGGGCGGCACGACCAAACTCTGGCAGCTCAACGCCAGCCCCAGCCCTGCAAAGGCAGCGTGCACGACGCGCTCGGGGGACACCTACGTGCGCGTCGCTCAGGCAGGGGGGCGAGTAGGAAGACAGCTAATTAAAACAAAGTAATTTTTAAAATTATATAATGGTGAAAAATAATGCATATATACACACGAACAAAACATGTCTCCCACCATGTTTCGGGAAAAAATTGCCGCAGACGGGGGAGGAACACGCCCGTAGTCCCCAACCGCCCCCAACCGCCCTCCAGGCACCTTTCGCGGCGAGGAGGCACCGCAGGCCCCACCACGCGGCCGGCAGCCCCCGGGAGGAAGCAGCAGCAGCGGCGGCCGCCGTGTCCCCCTTGCCCCCCCTTCTCCCGGCTTTGTTGTGGTAACCGCGCAGGCAGCCGGGCGGATACTCACAAGCACGGGAGGAGAGGGAGCGAGACAGAGGAGAGACCACTGGAGGCGGGAGCCGCGCAGCGCTGAGGCCGCTCGCCGCTGCCACGCCGCTCCTGCGCAGCCCCGGCCAACCCCGCGCGCCGCCGGGCGGGGAGAGGCGGTGCCTAAGAGGGGCGGGAAGGGAGCCGGGCGCTGGGACCTCCCTCTGGGAGGTGCCCCTCAGGCACGGGTTCTCCACAGAATCAAAGGAACAAGGAGGGTGGAGGAGACCTCTGAAGTTATCGGCTCCAACCTGTGACCGAACACCACCGTGTCAACTAGACCACGGCACTAAGTGCCACGTCCAGTCTTTCCTCAAACACCTCCAGGGACCGTGACTCCACCACCTCCCTGAGCAGCCTGTTCCCATGTCTCATCTCCCTTTCTGTGAAGAAATTCCTCCTAATGTCCAACCTAAGCGTCCCCTAGCGCAGCTTAAGACTCTGTCCTTTAATCCTGTCGCTGGTTTCCTGGGAGAAGAGGCCGATCCCTACCTGGGTACAAACTCCTTTCAGGTATTTGTAGAGAGCAATAAGGTCTCCCCTGAGCCTCCTCTTTTCCAGGCTAAACAACCCTAGCTGCCTCAGCTGTTCCTCTTAAGACTTGTGCTCCAGACCCTTCACCAGCTTCATTTCCCTTCTCTGAACTTGCTCCAGTGCCTCAATGTCCTGCCTGAATTGAGAGGTCCAGAAATGGACATAGTTCTCGGGTAGTGGCCCTACCAGTGCCAACTACAGGGGAAGAATCACTTTCCTAGTCCTGCTGGCCAACTATTTCTGATACAGACATCAGTCCCCTCCCGCCCTTCTTTGGTTTGTGGAAATGGAATGGAGAGCTGCGACTCTTACTAAGGCCATGGAGTCCCAAGCCGAGGTGATTTTGCCCCAAGTTAGGGTGATAGTCCCCAGGCTGCAGCAATGTTGCTCCAGGCTGAAGGGATGGCGCTCCAGGTTGAGGTAGCAGTGTCTCAGTCTGTCATGGTGTTGCTCCAGGCTGAGGTGATGGAGCTGTATGCTCAGGTGGTTGTGCCTCAAGCTGAGGCAATGGGGTTCTGGGTTGAGATAGTGGTATGCTGGGTGGAAACAATGGGCTCCTGAGGTGATAGTGCTCCTAATTGAAATCACGGTCTCTGGATTGATGCAGTGGGGCCCCAAGCTGAGGAAATAGTGCCCCTACTTGTGGTGATTGCCCCCAGATTTTGATCATGGGGTTCTGGGGTGAGGGGACAGAATCACAGGTTAAGGTTATGGTGCCCCAGATTAAGGCAATGAGGCTCTGTGCTGAGGTGATGGTTTTCTGTGTTAGGGTAACACAGCCCCCGATCAAGTTGATGGTGCTCCAGACTGTGTTGGTGGTGCCCCAGGTTGGGATGATGGCATTCCTGGTTGATGTGCTGGCAGCACATCATATCGACTGGAGGGTGGCCCAGGCTGAGTGAATGGTGCCCAGACTGAGGTGACTGTGAGCCACCTTAAGGTGATGGTGCAACAGGACCAGAGGTCAAGATGACAGGCCCCTATATTATAGTGCTAGGGTTGCACCACTGGGTGATGTATCCTGGGGAAATGGAAAGGGGCAACTCACCTGGAGGACTTCTAGGGAAGCCTGATCCAAAGATTTGAGGTTGGCTCTGGACCTTTCCCCAAGCCACCTTGAATTTCAGTGTAATTGTTGTAGAGACATGGATAAAACCTTCAGGCAGTTTCATTACTTCTGGCACTGAGAAGGTAAATGGTGGTTACCTACTAGTGATCTGCCCCTGAGAAGTGGTAGTTTCCTGTGTAAGGATAGGAAAGGTTACAGCCCTTTCGAAAGATCAATTGCAGTATCATATCTTAATAATAGCAATGTCACTTTTTAACAATGGAGGAAAGAATTATGTGGAAACAAAGACTTCCAGATTACTCATCCATATATTCAAAATACAAAATTCAACTTTATTTGGTCCCATTGTTCATCGGGAAAAAGATTTAATGACATGATCACATTTTTTGCTGAGCATACTGAATTTTGAACTAAAGCAGGCTGTGCAGCCAAATCAACTACTGTGTATACTGTCCTGTTTCACTTGGCACATGAACACACACACATACACAGCGGCACATGGCACATATGTAAGGATGTATGTGTGCATACACACATACACACACACACACAGTTTTTTAAATACATGTAGCAATTGTGTCAGAACGTGACAAGAAAAGAAAGAAGTCTCTTGAGTAATACAACTGAATGTGTCTAAGTTAACCAGAGTCAAGTCCTGCTTGTGCTACGCAGTGTCTAATGGAGGTTCTGCAAATTACATTGACTAAATTTTTATACTTGTCATATGTTTCCTTGTTATTTTTCTGGCACCTCCCTCAGTTCACTGTTGAAATGTTGAATAATGACAACTGCAGCTAAATCAATAGAAACTGTATTTGGAAAACGTGCTACAAAATGCTGAGCCTTTGCTGACCTCACCATGTGAGGTCTTAGGTTCCTCACATTGGACACTAAATGGGTGCTTTTGTCATTTTTTCCTCAGTTCCTGAGTTCCATGTTCCTGACTGCAAATACGCAAAATACAATACCACTGTTTCAAAAGGTGTAGGAAAAGATAACATCAGTTAATATTAGTGTAAATTACATATTTTTTTCATTTAAGATACTGAGAAGTATAATATCCAATTTCCATTCCTCTTGTTCTAGGACTCCTATGATTGCTTCTAACAGTGTTAGTTATCCAGGTTTACCTGGTTTATCACCAGATTTACAAGTTCATGAGCACTTCTGGCTTTTGTGCCCTGAACCTTAGAAATTTCTATAAACTCCTAGTATGGCTGTAACTGCGATGCAGCACCACAGCAGTTATAAAAAAGCATGTAATTAATTCAAAATTGTAAGTATGCTAAAAATATAATCTACATATGCACTATACACACTTTTATTTTTTGCCTATAATGTACTTTTTTGTTGGTTTTAATTGAGAAGCGGTAACTTGTTTTAGCCCCTTTGTGGTAATGGGATCTGAGCTGGAAAGGCTGACAAAACAGAAATCAAATGTGAAAAGGCCTACAGGAAAAGTATTCATTTTAATCTTGCCTAAACATTTTAAAGTGCAAAATCATTGAAGTTTAAAGTTTGCAGTACTGTGAAGGTGCAAGTTGAATGACTGTCACTAAAGGCAGCTGCAAAATCAGTGAGGCTTTTTCTAGGGTATGTTACAAAGATAAATGATACTTCTAGCTCAAAGGAAAATATTGAAGATGCTGAATCCTTCCCTAAATCAAACATCATTTATCTTTTAAAATAAGTAATTGTCTTATCTCTGTAGGAAAGATATTTGCTGTAATGCTTGAATAAGTCAGAATTTGGATTTCTTTTCTCATAAACTAGTTCCATGACTGAGTAAATAGTTACAAAAAGAGACTATAGTAATCCCCAGTTCAGAAAATTGACCTCATTGATGTCCTTTTTCTTGTACAGAAAAGTAATTTTTAAAGTACAGAAGGGGAAATTCAAATAACACTGAGGTAACCTTGAAAATTGCTATTAACTTCAGTGGAGCTAGGATGTAATCTAAAATATTAGGAATTGTACCTCAGGTTGAAAAGTCATAGAAACTTACTAAGACCTAAAAGAAAAAGAATCAAATCTCCTTCTAGCTCGATGGATACACACTTGAGTTGATTTAGACATATCTAATTCAGGGTATGATGTGTAAATCCTAGCTAAAATAGATGGGATTACTCATTCAGACAAGAAGTGGTTTTGTGCATAAGTACTGCAGGACTAAATTGTTATTGCAGGTAGGTTTGGTTTTTTTATCCTCCTCTCCACTTCTGAGAATTAATACTGTAAGAAAATACTCTCTGTTTACACAGGACTAACAACATTACATGCTCTGCTTCAGGTTAATTTAAAAATTCAATTCCCTTAAGTAGTTTTGTCAGAGGCCCAGGCAGTTTCCTGAATGCATTTGCAGTAGAAGGTTTCTGTCTATTTTCTTGTGTGGATCTTTATTAAGATCCCAGAATAGATCTTGAACTCAGTCCAAAGTCCTGTATATTCTGTAATCTTTGATGAGTAAAGTGTGTGCTGGGAGATGGATATTTGCTTTCTATTTTCTACCTGATGAGAATAAAATAACTTTATAAGAAATGTTCTGGCATGTTGGGTCTTATCCAAAAGCTTTCAGACTGCAAGAATCTCTGCTGGTCTTAATGATCACATGTATTGAAAAAACCCTGGACCCAAACCCTGGTCCCAGTGAATCATCAGGATGTTTTAACACATAGTAATTCTCATGGGAAAGAACAGCCATTGCAATAGCATTTTCACTGTTATGATGTGATGATTTTTACCTTTAATCACACTAGACACGTTATTTAAATAATCAATTTTGGATACTTTGTGAATGGTCTGAGCTAGCATTTAAAAGGATTTTGTGCAATTTAATATCCACAAAATAGAACAAACTGTAATAAAATTACATATAAGTTACTCTAAGGACTTTGAATCAGATTAAGGATCAGTGTCTCCTTTGGTAAGTGATGAACAGGGGACTTAAAATCACTTCATAATTATTTTTTGGGATTTTGAGAGGAAATACATTGTTATGCAAACCTCTAATAGACACAGGTGGGTATATATGGACATCAGACCACCACACACTCTGAGTTCGGTTAGAAATAGCTTAGAAAATATTGTGATAGAGTAAAACATTTGTTGTAACTCAGAATCATGACTAGCTCTGTGCTGTTCTGTGCCTGTTTCCATCACAGTTCTGCACCATGAGCTGACATGCAACTTCCCAATTACAAGTGCTGTGCCATGGCTATAACAGCCTTCTGGACACCTGCACTATCCATGCTCAGTGTCCTGGCTTGCTTAGCATCATAGAAGCTCAAGGAAATGTGGTGTCTGGTTTTAGAAATGCTGCTCTATGCACTAAAGAAGTTATAAGGAAATGTAAGCATTCACAAGGTCAGAGCATTGGTATTTGTTTCTTTTCTTCATCAGGGTGGTAGAGTTCATTTGACAGAAGTAATGTTTTTACAGAGCACGAATGAATCTAAACTACTCCAACCTCTGCAACAATAACTGTGTTTAAAAAGTGCAATTCAGAGGGGTTTTTTTACACCTCAACTTACAGAGCAGTGGCAATCTTACCAGCTGCTTACCAGTACACTTCTACTGCTAAACACTTCTATAGAGTATACAGGTATCTGTTCTTAAAATGAAGCCGATGGGTAAATGCTTGTAAATCCACTTTTGCATAGTGTGGTTTCTGTAAGGAAAGCAATGCACTTTACTCCTACTCTTGTTGCAAAATGTGGAATATGTAAAAATTTTCTTAAGAAAGGATGCTCTTTGAAGTTTGATCTTTGTATACTTTCAAGACTGATCAAGAAGAAGAGAGATGTAATCCTTGAAAGGATTACAACCAAGCTCTAAGTTATGTTCATGTGATAGAAAAACAAATTACTTGTTGGTAGAATTGCCTTGTTAAAGTTTAGGACTTGACCTGCTTCAGTGATCTCACATCTAGGGGGAGGTTAATAAAGCTTGGGGAGAAGGATGTACAACTGATAGTGGACACAAAGAACGCAGAATTTATGGGACACAAGGACATTTGGCAGAACTCCCAAGATAAGGAAGAAACCAAACTCAAAAATTGTGCTGAAATCAGTTCCAACTCGATAAAAGGTAATTCCAGCAGAGGGAGATCACAACCACTAACTCAAGGACCACTGACCCAAGAAATCCACCAACTCAAAAGAAGACTGAGCATGCAGACTGATTAGCATGGGAAATGAGAGAATCATTAAGCAATAGAAGATAAAATATTAATTAATAAGAGAACCATGTAACTTGTAGCCATTGAACACTAATTTGTTTGTTAAAATGTATAAATAGTAAAAAGTTTTGATATTTGGTGTGCTTGATTTGTAGAATACCACTGAGCACCCAGGCTTGTGCAATTCCAAAATAAGTAATCAATATCTCTCTTGAGTGTGTAATTATTGGCTTGTTGCACATTGGATATTGAAGCTGATTTTTGCAGACAGCACTCTGAAGAGATCAAGGCCTCCCCATTCAGCTGTGCTCGGTAGCTGCTATGAACTCACGAATTTAGTGGAGTTGTAGCTGTGCTGCACCTATGGCAAGATGAACAAGTGTCCCAAGCACAGCTGAAATACGGCAAGCCTTGTGCCCTTCCAGGAATTTGTTCTCAGATCTACCACAAACAGATATAAAATATACAACGGAGGGAGGGTAGTGACAGGAGGGCTGGCAGGCTTCTGTTGGGGTAGTAAGGCTGGGTTTTTTAGAATCACTGTTGTACCATTTTCATCGCTGTTCTATTAACTTTTTGTTTCTGAAATCCAGTTATTTATGGCTTCCTTTGGCTGATCGGAGGGGTTCAGGCAGGCGAGTGCATAGATGTCCGGACCTCTGAGATGCCCCAAGCCAAGGCTTTTGTCCTGAGCTCTGGCCAGGGCCTCGATGACCCGGTCTGATCATCCCGGGCCCCTCTGGGCTGAGCCGCCGCCTGTGTGCTTCAGCCCCCATGGCGGAGAGGCGTCCCGTAGGTTTCCGCGGGGCCCAGCTCCGCACTGCAGCCGGCGGGGATCCCCTCGGTTCGTCCGACCGTACCCGTTTCCTGGCCTGTACGTGGGGACACCTCCAACCCCGCCACGGCGGAGCCCCCCGGGACAGAGCAGGGTGCATGACACTCGGACCCCACCGTGGGGCGGTGCGGCGGGCGCACATGTCCCGGGCCCGCCCGCCCGGCAGGCGCAGGCACCGCCCCCGCCTCCGCCTCCGCCCCCTCCCCGGCCGGACACCGAGCGGCGCGGCGGGGCCTCCCTGGCTGCTGCCACGGCGCTCGGCTCCCGCCGCCCAGCGCGGGGCAGCGCTGCCGCCAGAAAGCGGCCCGGCCGCCGCGCACCCGCCTGCCGCTGGGCATGAGCTCCGGCTCCCCCGGCGGCCGCAGCGGTGCCAGTGGAGGCGGCGGGCGGCGGAGGAGGCGGCGGCGGCGGAGGAGGAGAGGGGGGGCCCCGGGAGCGGCGACCTTCGCAGGGGGCTGTCGCGGCGGGAGATGCGCTTGCTCCCAGCGGCGCCAGGAGCAGCATGTTCCCCGGTGCCGACAGCGCTAGCAGCACGGCCGGGCAGCCCGAGGCGGCGGGGGCCACCGTCCCCGGCCCGCTGGGCTCGCACGGCCCCGGTGGCGAGGCGCGCCGCCGCAGCGCCCCGGCGGCCGCCGCTGTGGTCGGCGGCGGCGAGGAGGAGGCGGCGGAAGACGAGGAGGACGAGGATCCCGGCTCATCCCGCTTCGTGCTGGCGGCGGGGCTGGGGCTTCTGGCCGTGTCCGTCGTCCACCTGGGGCAGGAGCGGGCCGAGGCAGGGGGCGGCGGGCCGCCGTGCCTGGCGCTGCTGCTGCTCCGCCTCGCCCTCTACGTGGGCTGCGCCGCCGCTGCCGCCGCGCTGGGCACCCTGATCGTCCTGATGTGCCGCGGCCGCCGCCGCTTGCCGCCGCCGGACTTCGCCGCCGTCGCTCCGGTCCGGCCGGTCGCGGGGGTGAGTAGCGGGAGGGGAGTGGAGCGGGCGGCGGCCGCGGCGCGCCCTCCCTGCCCGGCGGCGGGGCGGGGGTGGCGCGGCCCTCGCTCCGCCGTGGAACGCCGCGCCACCCGAACCCGGTGTCCTGCTGTCCTACCGCGGCCGCAGGAGCCTGCCCGCACTTCGCCGCTCGACAGGGCTTTAAATGGCAAAAGTTGTGTTGGAGGGTAGCAGGAGCACCGGAAAAAGCAACACTTTGCTCTGAGAGAGACCTCCGGATTGCGGGAATGCTCACGGTGGTTCGCTGTTGGCTATGTCTCAAATCCTTTTCTGCGCCTTCCGTTGAAATGTCATTGGTAAAAGAGACGGTCAAAGAGGGAACTTAGTGTTACTTTAATGCGTTCTCTGAAGTTGAACGGCTTCAGATAGTGTTATCATAGTGCCATTGTGTACTCGAGCCGTTGCAGAGCTCTGTGCAAAAGGGAAACAATTTCATTTTCTGTACATATTCCAAAATGTACTAGTTTACGAGCTCTTTGTAGCTCGCACCTTAGTATTTTTGCGCTCTTTCGAATGGGACTGATAGCACAAGGCATTTGGAAACTTTCCTCCCATCCACAGCCCTGTTCCCCATCATTCAGTGCTTGGGAGGTGATCCCACATGGGCCTGAAAAACTAGTGCTGAAAATTGAGAATCTGCCCACTTTCCTGCTTTGCCATGGGTCACAGGGATCTGGTGTTTAATGTCACAGCTGGTGACTCCAGCCAGGAGCCCTTGGCCCCTCACTGGTGAGCTGTAAGTGTGTTAGCACGTGAAGTGCTGCAGCGGTGGGCTGTACTGTGGAAGTGTTATTTCCCTTCGGTAGTGTCAGGATACCTGAGAGCACTCTACAAAGGAAAAGGAAGGGAATTTGTGCCACCTGGGTGTGCAGCCTAGCTGTTCTGGTAACCCAGTTTGTTACATTTAGTACACGTACACTTCTTGGTAGCAGTAAGTAAGTAGCGCTATCACGTGTTCCTGGGGCTGCAGTCGATGTAGCTGAGTTTGCAGAACACAGGGGGTGCTGGCGGGGCAGAGAACCTATTACAAATCACTTGCTGATATAGTTGTCTGTCTTTCTGTCTTTTCAATCAAATTGCTAACAACCTGTAGTAATGGTTTATTCCTTCATTCTTTGATCTAGGGAGAGAAAGAGCCTGTGTTTGGGAGCAATATGCTTTTCCTGGTTTGCATTTAATGGAAGCTGGCAGGATATTGTTGTCAGTAGGGATCATTTGGCCAGGGGTTGTTGAATTCAGTGGATAATACAACTTGCAGAGATGCATTCAGGATCTATTTGTGGCTCTTTGTGTGATACTCATTTTGTCTTCTTGGTAGATTTGTTTTAAACATCCTCTTTGCTTTGAACACTCAACCTCACGCTCAGCTTTTTGAAGGAAGTCAAGAATAAATAAAGTGTATGAGCATTAAAGAAGTGAGAAGATGTAATGCACAAAGTGATAAGCAAAAGGTACCTGCATGTAGTGTATTATGTGGGTACAGCTAGGGATTGTTAGCTGGTTTTTGCCATAGGAGTGCTAGGGAACAAATGTGTGTTAGGTGCCTAACCACCTTCTAGTAAAGGATTATATGCTTTTGTGTTTAGCCACTCAATTATGTTACACCAAACAGAAAAAATGTAAACAGATCAACTGATCATCAAAACAACAATTCCTGTTGCTTTCAGATTTACAAGAATAAATGTTTCAGTGTTAATGCCATAATTCCAGTGGCATTTATGTACTTGTATACTTATCTGAACATCTGGATGTGAGTTAACTTACTTTTACATAGTACCAAAAAGATCTATACGTAAACTTAGCAATCGCAATCTCCTGGCTGCCACAATGAGGAACAGCTTTCAGAATTGTGAAACAGCCAAACAATAAAAATCAATTTAATTTGGGAAGCCAATATTTAAAGAAAAAAAATTGTATTGCTTTCTTTGTCTCCCCCTTTGTGAAAAATATAAACCTGCTGAAAAATGTAAGCCTGCTGAACAGCAGTGGAGCTAGAAATTTCCAGAGACAAAAGGTCACTTCTGTTACTGTATCATCTGTACTTTCTTTTTGTGGTGTGTTACTCTGTATTTCTCTTGAAGATGTTCTCCTGTTGTGTCCAGCCATAGGATTTGTGTATATAAATACTGCACACATGCTGTTGCTTTGTGTGGTCTAATTTGTAGTGTTTGCATTTGTTGTAGCTCTATGGGATATGTTTGTTGTTTCAGAAGGGAATTGAAATTTGGTATTTAAAATTCACTGGTAAGGCAGCAGTACCTGCTAAAACCTTTTTCCCAGGATTGTTTCCTTACCCTCTCCCTGATTCTCTTAAAATTTTTCTTTCCTCTCTCTTTGCACTGTTCCCAAAAGTTACATACATGAAAAGGATGTCCAAAAAATGACTGAGGTATTTCACCCTTTCTATTTAGAAGATGTAATTCCAGGCATCTTAATAGGGTTTCTCGTATCTTCAATTTATAGTTTTGTTGATTTCTTTCTGTTACAAAGTGGCTTCAGGACTGCAAACCTTCTTCAAGACTTTTTCTGAACACAATTTTGTATACGTGTAGCAGGCTTTCTAATTGGGGCTTCAGCAACATGTTTGTGAAGAAAATAAAGTTGTCTAGATAGGCAGCATATAAAAGTGTAGGTCATTCACTAAAACTTCCTGCTTTAGTTATTCTTTTCATTTTACATCCTTTTGCATTTACACTGCTTTTTTATCATTCAGTTGTTATTCTCATGCTTTTCCTAGAGCCTTATGACCATTTTGTCCTTTCTCGGAGCCAGTAGTAGGACAACTGTGAAGCTATATTTTTTTCAGTCTTGTATCTTTTCCTCAAGAATAAGGAAGATTATCAGGCCACCTGTTGGCCTAATAATTAGGAAAAAATCTAAGGTAAAAACCCTGACTGGCATCTTACTCTTCATGTGTTTTATATACGAACTTTAGACAGTTCAATTTTCATTGTTTGAGTGATTTTTCACATTGGGGTTAGATGAGGAAACAGTAAGTACTCAGGAATAAATATTTACTCTAGTGGGAGTCAGACTCAGCTCTTGGAAAGTTAGTGGGAGTACTCTTGATCAGCTTCAAAGAGAAGTTGGATGGAGTCCCTTGTGCTGTGCTGAATAAAGGGAGTTTTTTGTGTGTTCTTAATTTTGCAACCACTTAGCATATGAGAGTTCAGTGCTTTTAATTTTCATGGACGTGTTCACGTAAGTGAGGAATATGAGTGAGGAAGTGCAGTGTTGCAGGTTTGGATTTCAGAAAAACAAGGTGTATGCCTTTTTTTCATTTTGCTTGAACTTGCAACTACAGAAGCCATCTTCTCGAACGTGAAGCTGTGCTTTGTCAATTTTTTATGTTACTCCTTTGGGACTTGAAAGGTGAAGACTTCCTCCTGAAGTCAGGTATCTCAGCAAGAACATTTGAAATCTTCTGAGAATTGCAAAGCAAACCGTGTGATTTATATCCCTGTGATAAATTGTACTTTCAGTGTAGTTTTTCTGTATGTGACAGCTCTGTTCACAAAGATTGTCTGGGCAGTCTCCTGGCTTCCACATAAAGATCTGTGTTTCATTGAAAGAGCTGTGTACAGGCAACTCATAATAGTGTCGTACTTACTAAGTACTTGCAGTCACTGATAATATTGGTAAATAGTTTCTATTGATATTGAAATAATGGGAATTGAATGAGTCCTTGAAATTGTACATTATATTATTGTCAGGTATTTTTCAGCACTTTGCAGGAGCTGTTTTAAGATGAGATTATTTGTGGTGGAGAGGAACAGCAAAATGCAAGACAGCAAAAAGGCATGATGACCCAATTGTACTTTAGTGAGAATGTCTGTTTTAAAGGGGATTTTCGTTTCTCAAGCACCAGTGGACTTGCTCGTAGCAAAGGTAGCCCTAGGTTAGAACATGTGTCAAGTTTTAAAATTCAAGCTTGCTCCCAAAACTGCTTTTACCTTGTATGGTTGTAGTGGGAGGTTGCTTTGACTCATGTGAAGAACCATGTTAACCAAGTTAGTGGGAAGGGGAAGGCAAACACTTTTTCCCATGTTTGTGTGAGTTGTTTCTCTGCCAAAAACCTGGCAGAGATGGAGTTTTCTTTTCAGCATAATGTTTCAACGCTGATTCAAAGCAAAAGCTCTGAGTAATAGAGAGTTGGGTTATCAACTTCATTTAAATAATGCAAAAAACAATGATTAGTTTGTTAGATTTAAGTGCTGCATTTTACATTCAGATTAAATGAATGACACTCTGTATAGAGAATGATCTATCTAGTCTGTCTGCAGCACTTACAGAAGGGTAATAAATGTGCTTTTTTCCCATTGAAAAGGGTGCACTGATTCTAATGTCCTATAATTAGTTTTCTACAATTAACAGTTGTCAATTTTTTTTTAGTATTTCTTTAAAACTCATTTCCTGACATATTTGGTTGCTCTTGTTTACTTCAGTTTAATAGCTCTCAATTTTTAGTGTTACACTTTTTCTGTCCCTGAGGCCACATCACACTACACATGATATGTTTTATGTTCCTAAAGGTGTGTTCCATCCTTGAATGTGGATTTTTGTGAATTTGCCATTAGTGGAGGCGGCATGGGTAAATCTTTTTTTCATTGGATCAGGTAGTTGTTAAAATATCTGAATCCTGGAACATAGTACTGCTTTTTATCCAAGCCATAGGAGGATGTGTAGTGAAATGGAAATGGTCAGAATGTTTCAAATGGGATGGCAACTTAACCTAGGTTGAGTATCTGTTATGGTATCCAAGCTGAGTGCTCTGCCCTTTGTGAAGAACATAAGGGAAGCAGAGAGAAAGGATGCAGAATCTTATTTTGCTTCACTGTTGGGCTTTTGCCATGAGATGAAGCTTGTGAAGGTAAGCTTGCAGGAGCCCCAGAAGCTCTGGGAAGTAGAAGGTTTGTCATCTGTGGGCATCAATTTCAAGTGGCATGCAAAACAGTTCTTGAGGTAATAAGTAGTATGAGGAGCTGTGAGGGAGAGGAGAAGCTTCCTAACTCCTTCTAGTTTTGATCTTTATGCCTTAGTAAGATTCAAAAGTATTTATGTGTTTTTCTCAACCTAAAGCCAAGGATGTTCTGTGGTCTGTTTCATTCTCTAGCTGCACAGGGGATATTTAGTGATCTGATATTGCAGGATTTTTGTAAAAGCAATAGCAGTCTCTGGTTGTTGCACTTTTGTCATGCTTTAGGCTGTCTTGGGCTTGCAACCAGATATCTTGGTCTACTGCCAGTCTTTTAATTGATGGGTTGTTTCTGGATGGAAAGGAGAAGATATGTTTAATTTTAGTGTTTTTAACAGAACTCTGAGTATCATACTTTTGTTCTTAGTTCTGTCTCATTTATAGGCAGGTCAACAATGAGTCTTTGATGATGAATTTACTACTAGGAAAGTTCTGAAATTAAAATAATGAAAATACATTTTAGCATATTTTACCAATTTCATGAATATTTTAAAATGTTACAGGAATGTTGCATGAATTGCAAATGTTCTGTTATAGTTCAGCAGGGGCCTATGGTTTGGACATTTCTGTTTCAGTTTATTTTTAGGGATCTCTGGAACATCTGTTATAATTTTATAGCTTTTTCAGAATTGAAACTTTTTTAGGACACATATGCTGATTACCTGCAAGAGTACCTGTGAAGTCATAACTTTATTATCACAGGAGACTGACCTCAGGAAATCAAATATTTTTCAGACTGTCTCTCACTTCTTTGTCCCGTAACTCCTTAGCAGTGAGCAGACATAGTTTTCCACACGGCCTTTTATTCATCGTGTATATTTAGAGATTTCTGGTCTTGTCATGCAGTCCCTTCTGATTCCTTTCATTGTATCCTATGTTGTTGTCAGCTCTGCATTGTACTGTGCTTGACATTTAATTTTCTCAACTTTGTGTTAGATTGATGTCTCATAATTTGCTGTGAATTGCACTGTTTTTACTTTTGTAGGGACTGCTTCTCACTTGAACAGTGTTTTATGATTGAGAACATAACCAGGGAGCTAGTTAATTTTTCCTGATAACCAAGCTCTGCTGAGTCAGTAAGGATAGATGGCTCATGGAGATTTTACTGTCCAAGTCTCTTGCAGGGAAATACTAAGGGTGGACATAAAACCTCTGTAATAAGGTCAAGAGTGAAGGCATCCTGAATTCAAGGTATGCTTTAACACTGAAAATAGTATAGACATGTATCAGAAACTTTCTGAAAGTAAAATCTGATAAAGTTCTCTCTTATTGCCAAGTCTTGGTTCCTTGCTCTCTGCAAAGGAGAGCGGCAAAATTTACCCAAGGAAAGAGCCAGTTACATAGAATACTGTATCCTTTCCCAAGCTGTTACTTTAAGTGGTTAAATAAAAGTAAATTATGTAGCCATAAGGGGAACAGATTTGTGTTGTGTCTATGGGAGGTTTTTGTGACCAGTCATTCTATACCATTTTTTCCCCTATTAAATATGTGAAAGAGAACAAGTTAATGGTAATAAAATTAATGATGATGGTTCATTTGACATGTTTTTAGGTGCTCTTGAAAAGACAGAACTCTCTATAAAATGTGTGTAGGGGGAAAATTCTCGTGTAGGGAGGGTATAGCAATAGACCATGCAGGAGTTTCTCTCTGGTTGCTAAGCTGAGACTCTGCAGCTTAAGCGTGATTTTGTACTGGCTTTTCTGGCTTGCCAACAATTTAGTTTTCATGCCATATGGCTCTTTTGGCCTTGAAGTATAGACCATAGGTTCTTGTTGTCTCTTTTTACTGAGGAGGAGAGTGTGGAAATGTTCAATAAAGTGAGGCTATGCCTGTACTTTGAGAATTCATGTAAGACTTTATTTTGATGGCGATATGAAATATTCCAGCACAGGATAATGCTGTATTTCTTGCTGAGCAGAAATTTGAATGCTAACTTACCCATTATTTCTTGGCTGTACTGATGAGAATGAAAGTAATACCTGAGGAATATTTCATTTTTGTATTCTTATTCTTAGCTGTCCAGTATTCTATGAAATCTCAAGTGAAGAAAGTTCTGCCCTGCTAATCAAGTTTTTACACTGCTACAGTTTTACCAGTTTTAAACATGGTACAGTTAAGATAGACGATCCCCATCTGATAAACACAGTTCACATATTCCAGGAGCTACTATATTAGTAGAAATAATGAGACGATATCATAAAATCATTATTGAGATAATGATGCTTAAGATAGTAGGATTAACATGCTTAAAGTATGTTGATTTTTAAATTGGTAGTTATGGTATCCCTTAATGTTGAATGTGACAAGTACATACTTGCCATGTAATCCTAAATAGGACTATAAGTATTAATTAAAAAATATTAACTCTTGTGAATAGAAAATTTATTTTTGCATCATTAGTTGAAGTGATGTTTAGATAAGAACATCTGGATGGAGTAATATGTGGATAAGAACACATCAGTCCACTTCTGTTAAAGATGAATTTATGGAGAGTTCAGTGAACTATTGTTTGAGGCTGTGACTCTTTATTGTCAAGGTCCAGTCTGATGTTAAGTTTACAAAAATAAGAGGAAAGTTAATAGGGCAACAGTGGGAGGAGCAAGTAACTATGAGTAATTGGTTGGTTTTTGTATGCTGAATTAGATGCAGTCTTTTCCTTTTAGATCAGTGATTACACTGTCTCATCCACAATGCCCGTTTATATTGTGGGATCTGTCATGATCTCTGTTCTAGTTTTGTTGTAATTTAGTTAATATAATAGGAATAATTGTAAATTTTTCTCTGTTTCTGGCCTTAATTCCATGGCAGAATAAGGCTGCATGTGGTGTGCCTGTAGCAGGCTGCTGTGTTTTAAAAATTGCATTTGATGCCAAGTGTTGCAAATGGATTTCTTGATAGTGGAAGGTACTCCTGTGTTCTCTGCGCTGCCATTTATTGAGTGTTGTTGCCGAAATACCTTCTTAATTCTTTATTATTTAACATTTATTGTTGTCTTCAGAACTAATTTTAAATTACTTAAATTGTTTAAACCAATAAATGACATTTACTTAATTTTTGTATCTGTAGGAGACTAAACCTAAGAAAAAATTTCACGTTCAATGTCAGACTTTTTTTTCCTTGGCCCATTCAGGCTATTGTTTTCTGCATCTTAAATCACTTTCAAAAGTATCAAACAATGAGTGTTGTTCAGAAGTCTACAGGAAATGCCCACATCCTTTTTTTCAGCCTGTAAGTAAAGTCAAAACTGAGGAAAACTTCAACTGTTCCAGGAAACAGGCCTCCCTGTTTGTTAGCAACCTCATTCTAAGCATGTACTTTCAAAATGTGCTCCACCCCTACCCCTTCAAGTCCTTTTGTTAAATCTTATTTATGTTTCAGTCTGGTTTCTGTCATTCTTTACCAATAAAATCTACAGACTGGAGCCCAATTTAAAAAAAAAAAATTATTGAGGGCTGTGATAATGCAAGTCAGGAACATGCCAGCTTTTAATCAGCATAAAAGAGCATCTAAACTAGAGATTTGACTGTGTTAAATCCATTTACAAATGTGTTTGGCTCAATCAGGGTTATACCAACTATTTCATGAAACCGAGCACCATTTTTCTTTAGATAAATGACATGAAGAAAAATGTGAAAACATTCAAATCTAGGCTTTCTAGCTGAACCTGTTCTCTACATATGCCCTCCATCTGACTTGAGTCAGGGGTGGGAAGAAAGTCTTTCAGTGAAATATGCTGATTTTTTTATTCTCTCAGCTGTTAGAGCTGAGCTTGGACTGTGAATTTTCTGAAATCCTTCTGTTACCACAGATGTTGGTTATCTGCATTACAAGGTTTTTACTGTTGTTTTTAAGGTGTTTATTGCCATATGTCGTCTAACTTGAAGGTTCCTGCTTTTTAAATTAATTCATTAATTAATTCATGTCACAGAAACAGTACTTTTTGAAAGCAAACCTAAACTAACAAGACTTAAGTCTTGATTCTGCTAAATGCAAGTTCATAAAATGGGAAGGAAAAATGGGTTTGATCAGCTGTTTTAGGCAAGGCACCTTTAGGTCTGATACATTATCAATCATGAAGTTAAATTCACAGCTCTCTGAAGAGTCATCAACGATCATGAATAGTTCAGGTTGGAAGGAATATCTGGAGGGCATCTAGATCACCCTCTTGCTCAGAGTGAGAAGGATAAAGAGATGGAGACTCCATAGCCTGTCAGCACCCCTATTCTGATGCTTGAGCAGCCTCATGATTAAAATAGTTTTGCCTTGTGATGGGAATTTCCTGTGTTGCAATGTTTCCTAATGTGCTATGCATCTGCAACAAGAGTCTGGCTCACTTTTGTCTGTATGCTCTCATTCAATAGTTGGAGACAGCAGTAAGGTCTCCCTGAACTTTTTTTCTTTAACCTGATCTAACCCAACCAGTATCACAGCTTAATGGTTGAATTCAATGATCTTAGAGGTATTTTCCAACTTAGACAATTCTATGATCATTCCAATACATTTGAACATTCTCGTTTATTCAAATGTTGGTTTCTCCTCTGTTTTTGAAAATTTGTTTTTTAATGAAGTTAAAACCTTGTTTTAAACCAAGGTGGGTTTTTTTGCTCTTTGCTTTTCTCTCCCACAGTCCATGACTTTATGCAATATCTGTATGAGTATGGAAAAGTTCTCAGAAAGTCCAATACACTGTGCATCTTTCTTTGCCCTTCAGTAATTACATTCATGCAGCAGCAAAATCACTATTGCTAGTGATGGTATTCACTTTTTACCTTTTACATTCTTTTTGATCATGACTTGAACGACTGTATTTTTTTTTTTTTTTACATTAATAGATGGTGCCTTTTAGAAGTCAAATGTACCAACTGTAGAGGATACTCTCAATGGAATGTGTTCTTGCAAGCTGAAATGTGAGTTTGTGTCTGGTATTCAAGAGGAAGCATTTTGCTGAGGCAGTAGCAGTTTGCCTTGTTCTTAAAATGAGTGTTCAAATATGAAGCATAAAATGATCAGTTCCTGCTTTGTGGAATTGTGTAGATTGGATCATAATGTGGTGATATGGAGCAAGCTACTACCCTTCTTGCAACCGTAGATCCCCTCTGAAGGTTGCTTTTTTTTCTTTTTTTTTTTTTTTTTTTTTTTTTTTTTTTTTAGCTTGTGCTTAAACTACTTTCGAAAGGAGTAATTTGGTGAGTACTGTATTGGAGCACTTACTGATGCTTTAGGCCATAAAAAACCACTTCCTGCAATGTATGGGGTGCAACTGTTGATGCCTCAGTTAGCTTGAGGTCACTGACCTTCATGCAGGTACGACTCAGTTTAGCAGAAGGATTAGTCTTGTCGGATACCCAAGCTGGCATGTGTGTTAAAGAAGATGGAGTGTGTTGAGCACAGAGCTTCAGTCAGAATAGTGGGCTCATGTTTAGGAACTCTTTCTTCACAGAAAGACCTGAACGAGTTTGTTTAATGGGGCTTCTGAATCCCTTCCCCTAAGGTACTTGGGGTGTTTAAGATCTCTGTGAGTCCATCTCCTCTCTTTTTAATTTTTAAATCATGCAGTTGCCTGCTGCAAATAAAGCAGAAGAATCCTGAAGTAGTTGTGTGACTGTCGTTAACACAGCTTTGTGTTGATGAAGTGTGATAACATTAGCAGCCAGAGATGATGTATTGGAGCCTTACAAATACTGTTAGGTGTCCTTACAAAGAGCAAAAATACTTTCTCTTGCTGTTTACATGGGTATGGCTGAAGCTTTTGCCAGTGTTCAGGTCAAAATGTGTTCGGAAACCTATAGCAGTTCACTAAATACTCTGTTCTTACACCTCATTAACTACAGTTTTGATTGTGAGGGCGGACTGCAAATGGAGGCAAATGTGCTGAGGTCTTGCTGCTCCTGCCATTGACAGTATTGTCAAGAAGGGAAGAAATCAGCTGAAAGACCACAGTCATGGTCTCAGAATAGCTGGAAGAAGTCTAAGGGGTGTTGCTGTACCCACCGAAAAGGTGGAACAAATCAGCAGTGGGCAGGAGGGCCCAAGGCATGGATAGTACCTGCCACGTTGGTGTGTTTTAGGTGTGAGCAAGCCTGAAAAGCTTTATTTTGCTGATAAAAGTAGTGCTTAGACTCCCTTTTCTGAGTCCTATTAGATGAACTTTGTGAGACTCTACATGCATGTATCTGAAGTAGAAGCAAAACATTAAACCTCAATACAGGATATTAGCCTGGAAATTGGCTGAAATAACGGTATATTATCTTTAAGAACATTAAAACAGTGTTTTTACTTTAAGTTTGTACTTCTTTCTTATTCTATGTATGGTGAATGTTGGAGGGATGGGGATGTTTCTGAAGTGCTCTCTCCTTACGAAGGAGAGTGAGCTCCAAGCTGATTGACAGTGGGGAGAGTTTCTATTTCTGTTTTGAATTATACTCCTTTCTGTATAAATACATCATTAGTCACTGCTCTTTGTCTATACCCTGAAAAATGTTTCTCCATCCGCCCACCTGTTTGGACACTGTGGGAGTGGATACTCCAATAGAGACAAATATTTGTATAGGACAGCAGCTTAAAATGCAGAGGGCCAGAAGTATCTTTGAAGAAAGAAGCCCAAAAGAATGTGAACCAAAACTGATGTAGGAGATCTAAAGGCTTCTCTTTTGTTTTAAAAGTAGTTTATGACGGTAAATTAAGTCCATTGTCACAGTAAGCTATAAAAATACTTTATTTGCTGTGAAAATACTGCATAAAAGGGTTCCAGTTGTTTTGTTACATGCATGTCCTATCTCAGTGCACTGACTTGCAAGTAAATGCAGCTCCCTTCTACCAAAAAAACCTAAGATAATTTTGCAAGCTGTACAATGTATGATACACAAGTGTTAATATGTGCTTAGTGAACAATGTATAATAACCTCACAGACAATTGGCACTCCTGTTTCAACCACATGGGGTGGCAATATTTGTATAAAGACCAAATGATACAGTACTGTTGCTTTGAATTCCAGTTATTCCTTCTGTAACTTTTGGTTTATTCCTTCCTCATATGATGTATCTTCTGTTTGAATTTCAGAGTAATTGGTCTGGAAGCTCTCATGATTCAATTCAATCAAGAAGAGTGGTTATTTCTCACAATATGGATAAAGCACTGAAAGAAGGTGAGTTTCAGGTGCATTAGAGTCTGAATATCTCCTGTCCTTTTTATCAAATCATAACTGCACAATATTCCAAGACTTTACAGTATGTCCCTGGTTTCTTCCATGATATGAAATGGCAAGGTCTTAGTCTTCTCAAGAAATCCACTGTAGTAAGTAATGTGATGTTGTTTTTTGCAATTCAACTGATATATTGTCATTTTAATGGGTATTTTTTACAGAAATACATTGAAATACAGTCCTTAATACTTGTGCATAAAGCAAAGGGATAACACTTAAAATATTCTTGACTGGGTTTTCCTGACTTGAGGAATCCTGTGGACTCTTTCATACAGTCTTCCCATTTAGTGCAATTCTTGCCATTAAAACTGAATCTAAAATCAACATTTGTATTTCTGGCTGATACAGTCTATCAGCCTTTTGTAAATATTTTATCTAATTTTGAATACTTTTTCCTTTAAGATTTCTTTGCAGCACTTTTTCCAATCTTTTTTGTAAATGGAGGGTATCTATGAAAATTATCATTGCTTTAAACAGGTTGGTTGTCTTATGACAACTTGGTATGTGTTATGTTTTCAAAGTTATTTTTATGAATAGCTATTACCAGGATATGTAGCAAAAATATAAAATTAGAACACTTTACCTACCTATGTCATCTTTTCTGAAGGTGAACTACTACAACATAATTGTAATTTATTCTTAGGAAGCATTTTCATCTGGAATCAGTCAGATTAGGGGATTCTTGTTAATGTGAAAAGGATAATAGAGTCTAAACATTATGTGTAGAAACAAGCACAAAAAAGCTGTTAGCTGTGTTGTCTCATATGTGTATTTTATCTTCTGGATAACCTGCCATGGAATTTGAAAACTTTGACATAATCACAGAATTTGAGGTAGTGGGGTTGTCTGGGGACAGAAAACAGGCATTGTGGAATGTCAAGGGAAAGATAGTTGTGTTACACTTCCCTCCTGTTACTTGCATGTAGGAGTAACTTGTTTCTGTAAAAATGTGGGAGCTGTCTTCATTTAAAGTGTTTATCCCACAGATCATTCAGTTGGATGCAGGAGGCCATCCCTGCTCAGTAAGGCTGAAAGAAAGTTACTAATACTTAAATGATTCATTTTTCAGAGTTAAGTGCCTTATGCTGTGACAGCTCACATGCCTTTCAACTATTTTTTTTTTTTGGAGTAGCTTTTACCCTCCATTCTCACACTGAATTTTGGAGAGCAAACTTGTCAGATTTCGTTTTATTTCTTCCAGGCCTAAGTGATGCGGCCAACTTCTCTGTTTTGCAGTTAACAAAGATGAGAGTGTACTTTTTGCTCTACCGTACAAAGTGTTTCGGGTTTGAAAGGTGACTGAGTCATCTTAAGTTTGAGATACTGAATGCAATCCCAAAAGCAATAGTTTCTTTTTTATGAGCACAAAATGATCAATCGCTATGAAAATAGACAGGACTTCTTGCCTGTGACAGTTCTGAAATTTGTAGTTGTCTTGATGTGAATGGTTTTGTTTGGGTTTTTTCCAAAGGTTTGTGGTTCAATAAAACTTTATTACTAGTGATATAAAAAAATACCATCTGTATTTGTGTTTCCAGTCTTGGACTGATTAGGAGTAAAGTATTTATAAATTCCAGGAATTCTGGACAAGTTTTTGCTGTCTAGATGTAATGTGCTACTGAACAAAATGCTTTAGAAAGCCTTATTCATTTAGCTAGGAGACTTTCAGTTGTCATGAGGTTTTAATCTCGGGGACCAGTTCAGACTCCTAGTGCCTCTTGAGGTTTAAGAGTAGGTGTTGTCAGATTATCACAGTCAAAAGAGTTTTGGGGTGTGGGGGTTTTTGTGGTTTTGATTGTTTTTTTTGTTTGTTTGTTTTGGTTTTTTTGTTGTTTGGTTTTGTGGGTTTTTTGTTTGTTTTTTTGTTTTAACATATTTTACTTTACCTTAGAGATGCATGGATTACATTTTCGGGAAAACCAATGTCATCTGATTTCAGAAATGCTGTTGCTGGGTGTGAAGAGACAGCCCTTTGGTTGATTCTGATTTCTTCAGCTGTTTTTCATCGTTGTGTAATTAAGTTTGCCTGGGGTTTCCTGTTAGTTGTTAACTACCTTGCACCCCTCCAGAACTGCCTGTTGACTGTTGGTCATGCCATGCTTTTGCTGGTGTTATTGCCAGTCTGCGTGGACTTTTCTCTCTGAGTTTAGTGTGGCTGACCTGAGGTTCTGTGTCACTTCAAGCTGCCACTTGGCTTTATTGCATTTTTCCTGATGTTCTCATCATAGTCTGTTAATGTAGTTGGAAGGATAAATAGCAGTCATATCCTTGGTTTAACTGAAGGAATCATGCGTGTTTCTGTTTCAAACATCAGTCTTATTTCAATAACTATTAGATGTTTAGATAGTTCTCCTGTGATGGTCAGTGGCTGATACTGGTTGCCTGTGTCTTATATAGATTCTTGTCTCGCCACAGCCCATGTAGTAAAGTTGTTGGGAATCATCCTTATACAATGTGCCTCACAATAAACACCACCAAGAGGGAACCTCGGTATATGCTGGTTTACAGCTCTGCCCTAAATGTCTTTGCTATTTTCCATTAGGAACAGAGCTGTGTAACAGATTGGTGCTTTAGAGTGCTGCTTCATTATTAATTATAATATACTTGCCTTAGCTGTAGATAGAAGGTAGGGGAAAGCTGTGAATTAGCCCTGCTATGGTGTGTTGTGTTTTATGAAATCTAAGTGCTCAAAATCAGAACAAGTGTAAGGTTATGAAGAGATTTTTGTTGTTGAATATAGCAGAAAGAAAAGGCCTTTAGTTGTCAGCCCCAAGTCTCCTTTTCAGCTGGAAGTACTTGAGTAACTAACTCTGAAATATGGTTTTTTCAGTACTTTTCATGCTTTCTCTTGATAGATTGATTTGATTTTTGTTTGACCTTCCTTTTTCTTACACAAAGAAAAGATAAGCCACTTTTACAAATACTCTTTAGTGCTACCTGTTGCATGTCTGAATTCCATCCACACACGGTGGTGTGGTAAGATGTCTCCTGAGAGAGGCTGTGCTCAGTCACACTCGTGCTGCTTTGCGCAGCATGTACCACTTGGGCTGAGGCTGCAGCTGTCAGTAGATTGATCTCCTGTGGGGGTAGCTGGCCTCCCAGGAAAGGAATTTAATTTTCCATTTTTATTGCTGCAAATCCTGTGGTCTTTTTGTTGTTCTTCACAGTCAGTCTTTGTCTCTACAGTTTTAGTAGTGCCAAGAAGAATGGTCTTCATATCACTTAGCTGCTTCACTGGCTCATTTCTGAGTAACTAAAATAGTACAGGTCATAGCTCAAATCCCAGCAGAACTCTACTGGTGAAATTGCTCTGCTGTGAAAATTCACCTGTTTTGTAGATCTTAAAATATTTCATGCCAGACAGCCATCTCTTCTTTTGTGGGTTAGCTTCCTTCAACCCTGCCTTGAGGTGATCTTGTTGGAAATATTTTAGGAATTTAATTAGATTCTTTCTAAGGATCAGATCTTGTGTTGATCTCTTAGGATCTAACTCTGTTAGGGATATAAGATTGTACTTCTCTTTACAGAAAGATTGGGAAAAACTGTCTCATTTGCCAATTTAAAATGTACATGTTGACATTTAGAAAAAAAAATTGTAGTAACTCCTGCTGCTTTCTATTTGAAAAGCTGGGATTATATTTTTTGTTTTGGTTTTTTTTGAGGGGGGAGTTGTTTGTTTGTTTGCTTGTTTAGAAAAGTGCTTTCAAAAAATTTTCTTTTTTGGTCCACAGTATCAGCAAACCAGTTTGAATTTATGTCCCCTCTGCTATTGGGATTCTAACACTTATAGCTAAGAACTCTTGCAA
The DNA here is from genome assembly GCF_041296385.1 of Aphelocoma coerulescens. Lineage (NCBI taxonomy): Eukaryota > Metazoa > Chordata > Aves > Passeriformes > Corvidae > Aphelocoma > Aphelocoma coerulescens. The sequence continues at coordinate 46,789,087 of NC_091017.1, forward strand.
AGGGTGCATGTGGAAAATTATTTGAACATAAATTTGTCTGACTTTTTTATTTTACTGCACTTCCTAGATATTAATACATTTATTTCTCTATTGTTTGTATATTTTCTTGGGTTTTTTTCTGCATAAAAAAAAAAAGTAAAGACACAAATGCCAGGAAAATTTTAATAAAAGTGAAACAAAGGTTGGGGAATTGGGAGACTGTCAGGAATTCCTTTTGCACAGGGCCTGTCCATCTATGCACAATGATAACATCTAGCCTGCTAAACCTGGCAGTTTCATAGAATCTGAATATGCAAGTGAACCAAGAAATGCTGGTGGTTTTCCAAGCACAAACTTTGGAAGAGCACTGAAATCTTTAAACCACTATTGCTAGCTCACAGTCACTGAAATGTTGGCATTTAGACATCATTTTGTCAGCCTTTTACACCATGGTCTAAGTAAAGGTTTAGTGGCCATGAGAAACTTCAGTAAAGATAATATTAAGCACAAAACCTCATCCTCTTAACGTGTATAGCTAAAACATAATGAAATCTAAAACATAAAAAGTGAATAATGACCTTCATCTCTTTCAATTTAAATGTTAATGTTTTAGAAATTATAAAAGTGAATATTCAGAGTATTTATTAGTAATTTTATTAGTAATTGTAAACCCACCTTTAATATGGGGGTTTAAAATTTTCTTGCAGGTTTTTGTTGTTATTATTTTTTGTCGATTGGGGTTTTTTTGTCTGAATTGGCTTTTGGCAGGGGAAAAGGTAGTGGTTATAAGAAGCAAGTAAGCAGTTAACTTTTACTTCTCTGGAACAGTACTTTGACAGGAACTTAGCTGTGGTATAGTCTGTCATCTTTATCTGTTAATTTTTTTATTGAAAGTATTTTCATAAAAGTATAGCTTATTATAACCCCATCATGCATGTTAAATCTCATGTTGTAGTAGCACGGAATTCTGGTAATGATTCTTGGCTTTTTGACGGTGGTTTCCTCAGGCAGGATCCTAACACAATTCATATAGACTTGTATTTCTGTTTTACAGATTGCAGTGCTCACTGCTCTAGAATAACTCAAGCTAGTGTTGTAGCTATACCTTTTCTTCATTTGTTCATACGGTCACAGGAGAGTTTTGGATTTGACTATAAATGAATGTAGTCGTTCTGGCTTCTCCAGTGCTTTCAGGAAAGGACAGTTACTTCCTGTCGAAACATGGAAGTCTGTGTATTCATTTGCATAGAATATTTATGCTCTGTTTTTTAATATTGTTTTGAGAAAAAGAATAGACATTTAACCCTTGTTCTTCATATTTTTGTTATTTTTAATAAAGTTGGGTAATGAATCTTAGCAATATAAAAACTCTTTAGTATGAAGCTCTGCAAATTGTAGATTTGAAGCTGGTCTGACCTGCAGACCCTGGTGGTGCCACTGAACCTCTGAATGAATGAATGTGGAAAAAGGGATAGATAGCAGTTACTGCAGGACATGTGTAGGAGTAGGAATGAAGGAAGAGTCTAGAGGGGTGTCCTCACTAAACCTCCACACAAGCTTCTGGCTTTCTACTGTCAACACTCTTCTAGTTTACAGTATTTAAAAAGAGTAGTTGAACAGGCTCAACTTCAATTTCACATGGGAATGGCATTTCATCACATTGTAGTAACTTGGGCCTTGGATCTTCTGAACTGATTTAGAAAACCCAGTAGAAGTTTCTACAGTTTTGCACCCGATTGATTGTGGTCACTGCATTTGATTTGATCAGAAGAAATTTGTTTTATGTTTGTAGTGGATGCGTTAGTGGGAGTAAGGTTCTGTCCTGAATGTGTTCTGCTTGGTTTTTTTTATTCCTTCCTTGTCTTCTGACTGTTGTTTTCAATGTTTTAGAGAACATGTAGTATAAAAATAATGAGACTAGATGCATGAGCAGATTTCTCCTCTGAAGGGAGAAAACTTCTCTCTATAAAATTGTTACATTTGTTTCCGGTATTTCTTTAGGGTGCTCAAATGGCACCAGCTGCATCAATGGGTGTGAAGCTAAAGCAGCAGCTGTGCACCATGGCCAGGATGACACATGGCAGTGTCCTACCCAGTCTTAAACTGGCTGCTGTTAGCGTCTGTGGCTGGTCTCCTTTTAAAATTTTATTTATTTGTTTAAAAGCAGTCTCGTTGCTCACTTGGAGATACATCGTGGGCTCTAAAGAACCCTGAAATTTATAGAGAACAGCACTGTTGTGATGCAGGAAGGTCAATGAGGTTAAGAAGTGACAAGGAAACTACAGAAGATATATAAAGTAAGAGAGTTATAAAACACAGGTGCAGGAAAATATGGTTTAAAGCTGTGTAATCCTTTTAAGGTGTTGAAAGTATCTAACTGGCAGAGTTAGACACAAGTGAAATATTTCATAATTGCATGGTTGATTTTTGGTGATGATTGATGATCTTTTGTCTCTAGTTTGATATTGCCAATAGATTTTGTGGTTCTTTCGCATTGAATGTGACAGAATTCATGAGTGGTTAAAAGGAATCAAAAAGAATGTATTATGTAGCATGCTGGAAGCTGAGCTCATTTTGGAGTGGAGTTGCTTAAAAGTAGTTATAAATTAATGGTCATTAGGAATAGATTTTCTCTGAAAGAGAATATATCCTTAAGAGATCGGAATACAAGTTATGCTCTTTTGCTCTTGCTTTGTAGAGTTCTGTTGAACAGACTTCTGTAGGAGCCACCACTCCATACCATGGCTTGTCTTCTTGGGCAAAAGATGCTGAAGAAATAGCTACTTTACACCCTTGCAAAGGACAGAGAGGGTGTCTGTAAGAAAATCTGAAAAAGTTACTATTTGCCAGTGATGCTGATTAAAAAATACCACAATGCAGTGTGTTGCAGGTGCACTTGAGAAATTATTGGTCTCTTACGGATTAGATGAAAAGGAAGAATCTGTGCTGTGATCAGTTTTCCACAGTTTCAGATCTTGCAACAGAGATTATTTTTCTGCTTGCTTATCAGAAAACTACTACTTTTTATAACTGTTTTCATCACTGTAGTATTAGTGGGTGAGAGTTTTCACTGAAATATTTCGTCTGTTTTACAAAAGTACTTTGGAAATTCCTATCCTATATGGCTCTGCAAACTTTTTTCTCTCCTATATTAGAAAGAAACCCCAAACTTCAAACCTGTTATGTATTTGTTTACTGAACTGTGAATTTTTTTTCTGAATTATTAGTTAAAAAGTCTTGAAATGGCTTCGCAAAAGGCTCTTAACTACACATTTCAGCATATTCATTGAAGTGACTCAGTTTCTTTCTTTATAAACTTGAGGAAGCTAGTTTATAAAGCATTTGACTAGAAACTTTTATCAGTTTTAGCCGTTTCTCTGGAAATGTTTTTATCAAGGTGATGTTGGTTGAGGTTTGCTAGTTTTGCCTGAAAAGGCAAGGGAAAATATTTAATTTAAGATGTTGTCCTATTAATATGTTATTAGTTCAGTGTTGCCAGTGCCAGGGAGATTTTCATAATTTACTAAACTGCCAAGCAAACAACTTCTTTCAAAGTGGAAGGTAAGAAATAGTGGAGTCTTATGATTACTTTGCACCATGGACTTACACTGACAAATGAGATGGACTTTTGATATGAAAGTTTGAAACCAGGATGTTTAGTAAAGAAGCTGCTCAAATTACCAGGCACATGACTTTATTTCCCCCTTTTTGTTATCCCTCTGGTAGATGCAAATTGACTCTTACAACCCCAGCTCTTCCCCCTTCTTGTTGCAACTGTTAAATAGTTCACGTGTTCCCCCTGAACACCTCCTGCTCCCTCTTAGACCTCCAGGGACATTTGCTGGAGTGAAACATCAGTAAAACTGGTGATACACAAATGTTAAAAAGGAAAGTCAGAATGGTAGAAGACAGTGTTGCCATGGGATTTGCAATTACAGTAATATTGGTTATTGCCTGTCAGTATGGTTTGGAATGCTTTGTCATTTTTGAAGTTCATGTGGTCTCGCTAATCCACTTGTTCTCTCTTAGCTCTTCTGATCCTATGATGTACTTTCTGTGGTGGTGCTCAGTGTTGTATATGTCTTTGGAAATCCAAAAATCTTACCACCTCCCCTTTTTAGCCATGACTTTGGGATGGAGACGATTAAGTTCCTATGTAAAGAAGGCTGGCTTCAGTCTGAAACATTTTAGACACAGTCAGGTTGTATGGTAGTTCATATAACCAAAGCCACTGCTGAGAGACAGGTATTATTCCGAGGTTTGTGTGTAGCTGGTAACCTAACTGTCTGAGCAAATCCACTTAGAGGCTTTGCTTTGCAAAGTGACCTGCAGTAACCTGTTAGGTGCAGATTGCTGTAACCTTGCCAACCTTATGTTCTTTGGCAGGAAGTAGATGTGAAACCTATTACCCATACAGTTTTTGAGAAGGGTGGAGGATTACATTTTACCTGTCTTGGTGTGCCTTGTCCTTTTGCAGTTTTTGCTACTTATTGTTTTGTTTTTCCTTTCAGTGTTTGACTACAGCTATAGAGATTACATCCTGTCCTGGTATGGGCAACTCAGCAGAGATGAGGGGCAGCTGTACCAGCTGCTATCTGAAGACTTTTGGGAGATTGCCAAGCAGCTGCGACAGAGGCTGAGTCACATTGATGTAGTTAAAGTTGTCTGCAATGATGTAGTGAAAGCTTTACTCTCGCACTTCTGTGACCTTAAAGGAGCCAATGCCAGGTAAAAAACCCCTGCATTTCATTGTAATTTTCTGCTTCTCTCTTTACTTTCAGATGTGCTAAATCAAAGTGATGAAGACTGTGTATGCTTTTGTAGGAAACAGATAAAATAGTTCAAGCTCATTACCAGTTTTAGAGATCAAGCAGGCTTCAGGACGTCTGTAAGGAAACACTTGGACTCCTTTTTCTGAGAGTTTGGATTCACTGCTGTTTCAGTTTAATCTGTGAATCCTTTCTTCACTGAAGGAGGTGGGCTGTGTGAGCAGTTCCTGCAAAGTAGTGTGAACGTGCAAGGGAAAGAAGGGCCGCTGTCAGTGCGGTCAACAGACAAGAAGATGGTTATTTGCACCTTTCCCAGAATAGCACCAGGATTAGTTCCATAGAGTTTTCCATTTCTTCTAGCCCTGGGAGGCAAAGCCTTATGATTTCTGTAGGTGGCCTGTCCTGCAGTAACAAGATTTTTCTACTGGAAAAATTGTTGGCTGTATTTTCTTTCTCTGCTTAAGTTGTCATGCTAATTCCATGAATTTTCTCTTTAGCAAGGATCTCTTTGTCCACTTGAAAAGCCAGCTTTCCCCTGAACGATGGATTCTCACCCGAATTGTAATTGCAAATGGGATCTCTTAGCCTATGCAGTTCCCACATTTGAATGCATAATTTGTCTAATTGTGCACAGATTTGGTCTTATATCTGCGCTTACCTGCACTTTAGTTATTATAATTGGAATATGCTTTGGTCATTCAGATTTAGACTGCACATTTTATTCTGTGAAGTTGTTTTGCCTACAGTTAGATCCATGTATTTTTGACACTCCTTCAGATAAAAAAGGACAATTGTGTTCTGTCAGCAACCAATCTGTTACCACTGACACTTCTTTCTGTTCTGGATTAGAAGATATGGTTAATGTATTTGTGGTAGATCCTAGCTAATTTTTTATGTAAGCTACTGGATAGAAAAAATAAAGAGAAAATACACTAAAGGGTGGTTACATTCAAGACAACAAGAAATTAAGGTGTATGTACTTTGCAGTAGATCTTGCAGTGGGTTCTAGATATTACTTTCTATTAACTCTGGAATGAGGTAGAAATCTCTTGGTCAGGTAAAACTCTTAAGTGTGCTCCTTAATTTGTAAGTATCATGCTTGCACTTATCCTTTATCACAATAAAGTGCTTGCTTTTGGAAAGAATTTCATTTGAACAGTTAAAGAATGAGAAAGTGGAATTTTCCTTTTTGTTGTTTGCTTTGGGGGTTTTTTTAAGTCTAAATCTTTTTCTGTTTAAAGCTGGGGATGTAAGATCTAGAATTGCAGAATTATTAAGTATTATTAATGCTGATTGTTGATGGGGTTTCTTATCTGCTGAGAATTATGACCACTTCATCTGGTCTTTGTTGGATTGTTATTTCCACTGTGTAGAACTAAAATAAATTCTCTTGGTTATTTTCCAGTTAACTTTTTCACTTGGAAGTAGTAAACGTACCTTAGCTCTGGATAAGACAGACGGCATTAACATGGGAATGAAAAAAGTCCTGTCAAGAATTAGTGTAATGTGGATACAAAAATGCTGCTAGCAAGGATTTTCTTGCTATTTTCTAAGTCCGTGAGAGACTTTTCTCTCTCACAGAAGCGGTAGCAGAGTTATGTAAACAACCAAACCACCTGCAGCCTTTAAAAGTCTTGTTTATGGTATAGTAGAAAAATATTTTGACAATGGATGTTTTAGGATTTTAGCCAATCACCCCCAAGGGGTGGCTGATCCTTTGTCCAATTAGACTATGAAGAAAAAAGTCAATAAAAGAGTTTGTAAAATAATTAAATAAATCAATCTTGCTACACAATTCCTGCCTGCTGGATCTTCTCTCCTCCTCCTCCCTATGGCTGTGGGACACTGTGATATACCCTAGGGCATTTTAATAGTATAATAGTGGGTTATAAAAAAAAAAAAGCAAGCAAATCAACCCAACAGTTTTAACTGAACAATTTATAGAGGCTGGAACTGGACTCATTGACTGTTTTTTGCAGACTGCAAGGCTGTGAATTCACCAGGAGAAAGGTCTGGTTTTAATGTGTGTGACAGATCAGCAACATGATGCTGCATGACGCAAGTTCTAAAGCACTAGAATATCTTCATGCTGCTCATCCAAACTTGCTGAAAAAGTCTGGGGAGCTGTATGGAAATTGCACAGGGCTCACCATTTCTTAGCAGATGGAGAGAAAGCTTAAATGCTATGTACAGGTTATTGCAAAGTCAGCAGAAGAGTGACATTCTGCTCATATGCTCAGATGGAATTTGTGCTGCTGAGTGATGTGAGCATGCACGTAATAAACCTGAAAGCACAGCAAATATTCTGATGGGGTTTTCTATTTAAGAGAATTTGGAGTTTTAACAGTGACTTGAATTTTGTACAAATTGCCTACTGCTATGGAGTTTACTGTGCTAGAACCTGCTGACATTTTAAGCTATAGACTGAGAACTAAAAAGTATGTCACTTATACCTTGGAAGCCTTCCATTATTTTCTATATTGATGTCCTGGTTTTCAACTGGGATAGAGTTAATTTTCTTCCTAGTAGCTGGTACAGTGCTGTATTTTGGATTTAGGTTGAGAACAATGTTGATAACTCTAGTGTTCTAGCTGTTCCTAAGCAGTGTTATGCTAAGCCAAGGAGTTCAGCTTCTCATACTGCCCTGCCAGTGAGGAGGCTGAGGGGGTGGGCAATGCAAGAAGCTGGGCAGTGACATAGCCAGGACAACAGACCCAAACTGGCCAACAGGATATTCCATACCATATAGTGTCATGTTCAGTATATCAGTTAGGAGAAAAGCTGTCTGAGAGAGGCTGCTTGGGAACTGGCTGGACATCAGCCAGCAGATGTTGAGCATTTGCATTGTGCATAACTTTTTTTATATATTCTATTATTATTGCTGTTTTCCCTGCCTTTTCTGTTCTATTAAGCTCTTTTTGTCTCAAGTCATAGAATGGCTTGGGTTGGAAGAGACCTTAAAGGTGATCTAGTTCCAAACCCATGCTGTGGGCAGGGACACCTTTCATTAGACCAGATTTCTCAATGCCCTATCCAGTCTGGCCTTGAATAGTTCCAGGGATGAGGCATCCACAACTTGTCTGGGAAACCTGTTCCAGTGCCTCACCACCCTCACTGGGAAGAATTTCTTCCTAATATCTAATCTAAACCTACTTTCTTGCAGTTTGAAGCCATTGCCCCTTGCCCTGTCACTACAGGCTCTTACAGAAGGTCTCTCTTCACCTTTCTTGTTGGCACCTTTCAGGTACCTGAAGGCTGCAATTAGGTCACTCCAGAGTCAGGAGTTTTACATTTTTTTCTGATTGTCTCCCTCATTCCACTGTGGGGAGGGCAAAGGAGTGAGTGAAAGCATGTGTGCTCTTTGGCTGTCTGCTGGGTTGAATCACGATTGCCCAAGTTCAAACAAAAAATTCATCTTCCTAAGGTAGGGAACGCAGACCTTCTTGATCTACTTTGCTTTCTGTTAGTGTTTTAAAGACAGTCATAAAATTATGGCATTCACATTTCCCTCTGTATCTCATAATGAGTGCAGTTAGTTTTGGATGACAAATATAGTGGAACAGAGGCTGTAATTAGAGTGAGGTATCTTTCCTGTTGTGATAGCTCTTGGAGTGCTCCGTCTCATTTCCGCCACTGAGTTTAGACTGCAACATGATGGCAAAGGGCATTTTGTCTTTTGTGTGGCAGCTTATGAAGTTTAAAATACCTCTAATACTGTCTGGAAGGGGTGTCATCTGAGCCACTTTGTCTTGGTTTTCCTATATGATAACAGATAATCCACTAACGTAGCAGAAAGAAACCATCCATGCCCAGGAAGACAGATGTCTTGTTTTTTCAGAGTGAAGTTTGTGTGTTTTGTGACCCAGGTGCATGTTGGACACACAAATTTCTTTACTTCTCTTCTCTTACTGACTAACTTCAATCTGTGATTAACCAGGATGACCGAAGGGAGGAAATTAGACTGAGACCCCTCAGAATGAGGAAGGGTGCTGCAGTCCTTTCCTTTGCTCCTGCTTTCCCTCTGGCTTATCTTAACCATCTCAAAAATCTACTTAGTAATAAACATCTCAAGGTAAATAGCCAGCAGAGGCCAGAGGTGAAGAAAAGTGCTGGGAAGAGATCATGTCTCCTTTCAAAGCAACCTGGCCTCTCCCTGGGTCAAGGCCAGCTTGGATGGGACTTCGAGCAACCTGGTCTAGTGGAAGGTGTCTCTGCCCTTGGCATGGGGTTGGAACTGGACGATCTTTAAGCCTCTTCCAACCCAAACCATTCTATGATTTTGTAATAAGAGGAGAGGCTGCTTCCCTGCTGGCTGGTTGGAGACAGGGCATTGGGAAAAAGGATCCTTGTAGTGTTAGATCTGTTTCCCCTTTCTTTATTCTCTCCCCTGGCTCTCTTTAACAGCAGCTGTCTTTCCTGTGCATGCCACACACATCTACTGAGTGAAATAAGGGCAGAGACACTTCTAGCCGTGGGCAGAACTATCTGGATTGACATAGAGCAATACAAGCTGCAGGCAAGACAGCTCCCAATTTTTTCATCTTGTATGTGCCATTGGGGTGTACTTTGAGGTTCAGTTTGGGTTTCAAAGGAAACTGTCACTTTTCAGTTAGAAAATTTGTGGCATTTTGAATAATTTAGATAGGAAACAATTTAATTTCTAGTACTAGTTGGTGTATAGAAACAGAATATGATAATTCTTTGTGTCCAGCATTAGGTAGTTTATGAATTTGAGATATGGAGGAAAAGTCAGACCTGGATTTATTTTTAGAAACTGCTGCTCTTTTCCTATATGTACAGGATCAGGAACGCATTTATAACAGGATTAGCCAAGTGCATCCTGCAAGGGTAAAGAGGTTAATATTCAGCCATTCATGTTTCATAGCATCTTTTACTCCTTCATTCCTTCGTATCTTGTTCAAGAGTCTTTCTTTGGTTACTTTAAGAAGAATATAAGCAAGCTGAATGCTGGCAATGCCATTTTATGTGACCAAGGACGGAGTGTGAGCTGAGTAAGGTGGTGTGCAATGATGGAAATGGTCATGGTATGTAGGTGCAGTGTAGTCTGTGGTGGCAGTGTACTTTCCAGGGGCTGGAATTATCTGATCCTAGGAATGTAGTCTCCCTTTGGTAGCATGATGTGTTTGTTGAAAGCTGGATGAATGTTCAGTGAGTACTGGAAGGACTTAAGCAAGGTGTAGACAAACACTAAGTGTTTTTCTGTGAAGCTGTCCCCATGAAAGGAAGAGTGAGTTCCCTTGCCCTTATTGTGGGCTAAGAATAACTGCCCTAAGTATTTACAGAACTGTTAATATTTGATAAATAAAACTCTGCTTTTTGCTGGGTGCAGCACAGGCAAAATAAGATTTGCCTGCATTAGGTAAGCAGATGTCATGGTTTAACTTCAGCCAGCAACAGCCCCACACAAACTGCTCACTGCCCCACCAGCAGGCTCTGAAGACATCTGGAAAAGTAAGTGCAAGAACTTGGGGGTTAAAAGTGAGAAAACTCATGGGTTGAGATAAAGACAGTTTAATAGGTAAAGCAAAAGCTGCACACAGAGCAAAACAAGTAATTAATTCACCACTTTCCATGGGCAGGCAGGTGTTCAGCCATGTCCAGGAAAGCAGTGCCCCATCACATGTAATAGTGACTTGGGAAGACAAACACCATCACTCCAAACCTGCCCCCCCTTCTTCCTTCTTCCCCCAGTTTACACACTGAGCATGATCCCATAGGGTCTGGAATATCCCTTTGGTCAGCTGGGGTCACCTGTCCCAGCTGTGTCTTTTTCCAACTCCTTGTGCAATCCCAGCAGTGGGGTGATTCAAGAAGCAGAAAAGTGTCTTGATGATGTCCAAGCACTGCTCAGCAACAACAAAACCATCTCTATATTATCAACCTGTGTTCAGCCCAAATCCAAAATATAGCCCCATACCAGCCATTGGGAAGAAGAGACAAAACCAGCAGAGTAGGCAAGTGGGATTTGAAGATAGTTGATCCTTGTGTCTTGAACCCCCTGACAAGCAGTGCTCCTTGAACAAACCCCAGCAAGAAGAGGTCAAGTGACATCGATTTTATTTTATTATAATTATTAGTAGTATTTTAATTTTTTTCTCCCTATATCTTTTGGTTTTGAGTGCTCTCTGTTGTTAACCTACAGCTGGGGCACCTTTGACCCCAAAGACAGAGGAAGAATTGGTTTCTGCACACATGAATATGTGGTATGGCAGGCTGCTTCTGGCAAGTTGTCTGCTACAGAACATCTGATGGGATATGCTGAAGTGCTTTTATGCATGTTTGTGCCCACACTTGCAGCATAAGTTACGACTTAGCAACATGAATGCTTGGGGTCTGCAGGCTGCTACTGATGCTGATTCAGAACCTATAGTTAAGAGCTCAATGCTCTTGGAAAGTGTCAGGGGGAGGTGTTGCTGGGAAATTGCTGTTTGAGTGACCACTAAGATATGCAGTTTGGGGATTAAAGTTTGTATCATACGTGTTTTGATAATGTTCCTTTTGTTTTCTATGTATTACAGACAGGGCAAGGAGAGAAAATAACTTTCTTGGCCCAGGTGAATACCTTGGCATGTATAGGACGTATAACTTCCATTTTTTGTGATTACAGTGTGTATTGTGATAAGATAGTAAAAATAAAAGGTGCTGCCACCACAAACTGATCAAGAGCAGACTGATACAAAGGGAGTTTCAACACTTGAGATTTGACTTGGTTAATTCCATAGGTGCATCCAAGTTGTCTGGATAGCAACTAAACACCTCCCACGGGTCTTGTTTTTCTTTTAAAATTCCATTTGCCAGAAACCAGATATACCAAGGGTGGTTACCACAGACCCTGGAAAGGTGTATCAAGGGGATTATTATGAAGCTGTAGAGATTTGTTGCAATGGGAACAGCTGTATGAGAGTGCTGAGAGCAAAATAGTCATGAAAAGCCAAGACCTGAACATGTCATTAAAATCAACCCATGGGTAGTACCAGGTCTAAAGCTCACCATTTGTTTTCAAGCTTCAGTATGGGAAGTTTGGCTTCCATTAGCTCCTGCTAATGATTGAGTATGACCATGACACCATAGTAAGCATTAGGACATCCTGGTGCTGATGTGGTCATACCACAGTTTGTAAGCCATTCATAAGTTCTTCACCTCTGTTACTAATATGACATGTCAAATGATTTTTCCTGAAAGAGGTAACTGTGGCATGTATAAATGACAGGTTTTATGCACAGTAAACATTAGTTGAAATGATTTATAAAACTTCCTGATATATCTTGATAAAATGACAGCTGTGAAAATTTTGGGTTTGGCTTTGTCCACTTTGTATTTTTTGTTGTGCTTTCTGGGGTTCATGGTTGGTTGGTTGGTTTGTTTAAAGTAGATACATTTTTCCGGTATATTTGTTATACTGGCTTGTAAAGGTGTAAATTTTTATTTCTTTTATTTCTTAGAAAACTCAAATAGATCAAGCAGTTTTTACTTTGCTGCTTTGTCAGGAAGCTTAGAGCTCTGAGGGTGATAATAGGTGAAGAGATGCAGCCTGCCTGTGGTTTTGGTAGTTTGCAGAATCAGTTTAATGAAAATGCATGGTGAATGTTGAATATACTGATGCCACGTATTTAGAGTTGCATGTGCACTTCAGCTCACAATTGTACTGATTGAGACTTAAATGTAGCTCTGCAAGACAGTCTCTTGAAAGACTAAATAAAGAAATAGCAAGGCTGAAGGGAACACTTTGTTATCTATCTATCTATCTATCTATCTATCTATCTATCTATCTATCTATCTATCCCTTAAGTAATTTCCTGTAGAGGAGTTGTTAATTTTTTACTTGGTTTGTTTGTTTGTTTGTTTGTTTGTTTGTGTGGTTTTTTTTTTGTTAGCTATTTTTTCTGGTGGGCATGGGGGTTTTGGTTTGGTTTTTTTTTTTTAGGGGGTAGAGGGAGGTGTGTGTGTATAATTTCCTTACTTCCCAATTTCAAAGCAAACTGACTTATGTTTGTCAAAGATGCTTTGTGTCAGGAGCATACATCCCACCACAAATACCAAGTCTTAATACTCCTAACTATAATGAGTCTTTATAATATAGACAGTTATTAGATGGTCCTAGTCAAAAATATGGATATCTAGAGTAGATTCTCGGGGAAAAAAAAAAGAGATTTCCATGTGGTTGCTGTATTGGGAAACATGGAAGCCCAGATAATAGTCCAGTCTTATGGAATGGCCATAGGACCTGCATTCCTGAGAAATGAAGTATTGTTGTTAAAAAGTTGTTGATACTGGCTCAGAGTTCCTTAGTTATATTATGGGAAGGAAATGATATTTCTAGAACCCTGGTAATGTTGTAACTGTTTCTCTTCAGGAATAGCGCAGCAAATCTGGGCTTCTGCTTTCCTTTATAAAGTGCTGGATGAACTGTAGGCTCACAGCAGTAAGGGGTAAAGTCTTAACATTGACGACATTCAGTGGGATGCACAGGCAGTAATTGCACAAAGCAGCCTCAGAGCAGAGGATAGTTACAGCAAGTGTCAGTTTGTTCCCAAAGAAAAGTACAGCTTGGAACAGACCTGATACAAAGGAATTCACTTGGGCAGGCCCTATCTATGGATCTATATTTGTACTGTGCTGCTTAATCTTCCAGTGCTTTGAGGGGCAACTGAAGGAAATCCCTTTGCTTTCTGACACTATATAACAGTATTGGATAGTGTTAAAAATTCAGAGCAGGCTTTTCATAAAATTACAGAAAAGGAATCTGGGCAAGGTTAAGGCTGGCTTTGTAGCTTATGGGGCATGAAGATGGATATGACCTGAGAGCACACTCTATAGAGTCTGTGTTCTGTCTACTGTTTTAAATTATTGAAGTCACCTCCACCTTGATAGCTACTGTTGTCACTATTACTTCAGTCTTAATTGTTCGAAAAGGCACAAATGAATTTAGTTGCCACTTGCCATTATTTGAGTATTGTCTAAAGCAGATTAATTGAGCCTGGTTTACAGAGTTTTTGTCGTGCCTGTTTTGGATCTATTTCCTAGAGTGCCACATTTATTAGCTCACTGCACACAGTTGTGCTCAGAATTTATGGCTAATTGACTGGGCTTTTAAAGCTCTGTCTAAAAATATCTGCACACAGTTTTAGTTCAGAGTTTTCTGTGATTACTAAGGGATTGTTTGGAGAATCCAACCACACAGTACTAATAATAAATGTTCAGAATTAGGAAAAGAAATAATGTCTATGTTACTATTTGGGTTAATAGTGCTTAATATCTTTATTGACACTGGAGAGATGTAGCAGCACTCTGCTTTGTGTACATGTTTGTGGATTGCACTTCAGTTTCTGCTTTTCCTGTTGCTCTCTGCAAAACGAACAGTGTGACATTCTCACAGAGTTGAAGATCTAGATTTTATATCAAGGCTTAAGAATATGCCTGATCAGGACATCTTAGTTCCTGCTTCAAGGTAGTAAACAGACATGGCTGGGTAGCTGAGCAGTGGTGGTAATACTTCTGTGATTGTTCAGTGCTCTTTTTTTAATGTGTATCAGTGAAGGGAAGGCCTGGGTTAAAAGGGTTGCTGTTTACTGGCCAGATCTTTTGTTGACACACAGTATTTCCCTGCAAGCTGGTCATGGTAATATTGAGACAAATAGAAGTGTAATGCTTCCTGTATACATGCAAAGGAGGATATAAACCAGTATGTTTTGTCTTGTCTGTTTTATCACTCATATTGATTTATTCTGTAGCTGTTAAGCTTCCCTCCAAGCTTCCTCTCCTGCTTTCAGTCTTCCTTTTATTTCTCTTGCCCAACAGTGATGAATACTGCAGGATTTGTTGACAGAACTGTTTGGCACTGACAGGCAAGGCTTGTTTAGAGTTGAATTTCCTGAAGACTTTGTCTCTCTATTATTTTCATAAATATCTTCCATTTTGCTTCTTAGATCACATGTAGATATAGTTTGGCTAGGAAAACCTGTTCTAGAGAGTCATATCTTCTTAAGTAATGGAGGTAACTCCAGGAAAAAATTAAGCTTTTCTTTAACAGCCTGTAAATTGGAGAGTAGGCAACTCTGCTCCCCACTTGCATTCATGTAGGCAGGACACATTAGACAAATTAGAAGGATAAGAACCAACTATTTGCTTGTGTGCCTGTTTATTCTGTCCCATTTGTGTTCTGTTGACTGTGTCCTGGCATAGGTCCAGCTCAGCAAAGCTGTATGCGTTGGCTCTTGACTGGGAATAAATTTTTACAATAGGGAGACAGACTTCTCTTGCCTGGGTACTATAGGTACAGTTAATGCTCCAGTGTGTTTGCAGTCCCAAACAGACTGGCATTCCTCAGGAGACTTGTAGATAGATATAGAAGATGAAGAAGGCTAATCTCAGTTCAGTGAAATTTTATGTGCGTTATGGCTTTGTTTTATGCTTTGCACATGCTATGAAAGTATATCTTGATCTAATCACTATGCAAGATGTCCCAGAAATAAGGTGTCCAAAAAAGATGGGCTTTGTTCACAGGCCAAAAAGCAGCCACCATTTGCTTTTAATTCTAACTCTGTATCATTGTTGTTAATACACAGGAATCATTTCAAGCGATAATTCCTGTACTTGGCACTGGTGAGGCTGCATCTTGAATCCGGGTTTAGTTTTGGGCCCTTCACTGCAAGAAAGACAAGGAAGTGCTGGAGCACGTTCAGAGGAGGGTGACAAAGCTGGGGAAGGGTCTGAAGGACAAGCCTTATGAGGTGTGGTTGAGGGAGCTGGGGGTGTATAGTCTGGAGAAGAGGAGGAGGCTCAGGGGAGATCTTATCGCTCTCTACAGCTGCCTGAAAGTAGGTTGTAGCCAGGTGGGGGGGTCTGTCTCCTCTCCTAGGTAACAAGCAACAGGATAAGAGGAAATGGCCTCAAGCTGTGCCAAGAGAGGCTTACATTGGTAGGAAAAATTTCTTCACTGAAAGGATGGTCGAGCATTGGAACAGGCTGTCCAGGGAAGTGATGAAATTACTGTCCCTGGAAGTGTTAAAAATCCATGTAAATGTGGCACTTAAGAACGTGGTTTATTGGTGGACTTGGCAGTGCTGCGTTAATGGCTGGACTTGATGATCTAAAAGGGCTTTTTCAGCCTTAATGATTCTATGTTCACTGTGAGTCATCCTGTTTGCCAGCATTTTGCATACGCTTCTTCCCATGTTTCTAATTGGCTGACTTTGGGTGGACCAGCCTGTCTGGAAGACTTTACTTCCACAATAAGAGGTGGGTGTAGGTAAATGACCCAGACTTTGTCTCCCAGTAATATGCCTGGGACATGTCTGGGTTTGGATACATAATGAATGCCCTTAGGGGAGAACATGAAAGGGAATGTTTGATGTGGTGTAGAGGAGGCTTCAGGATATGTCTGGAGTATGCAATAGGAGTAGAAATGCACTGAGGAAAATAGCTATGTATTCAGCTGCCACTGAGAAAAGATCCTACCAGAACAAGATAAACAGCTTTCTGAGCTGTCAGCTGTACCACCTGGGCTGCTTGATAATGAAGATTACACATCATCTTCATAAACCACTGCTCTTCAGAAAAGAGTATTTACTTCCAAGTTTTTCCAAGGGACTTGTTTTGAAATTTGTCTTATCTATAACAATTCAAACACCCTTCATGATCCATGTTTGCAAACAAAACATTTGATTTGTGATTGAGTTAAAGGCGTTCATCAAATTGAACCCAAATGTCATCTTTACATTTGTTTTTCTGAAAACTAATTGTAAAACTAATTTTAGTCACCTTAAGACAAATTATTGTATTACTAGGACAAAATCAGAGTTATTGTTACTGTTCTAACATATTTTCATCCTCCTGAACTGACTAGCAAAAATTAGTTATTATACAATACTGCCTGTCACTATTGGCTGTATAATGGTGTCAAACTGAAAACTTTTGGTTTGACTGTATACAGTTCTTAGTCACTTTTTCCACACACAGAGGCAATGGGCTTAGAGCAGCACTGTGGGTAACAGTCAGTTGACTAGAACAGCAGCCTAACCTAGCCAGAATAGCAGCCTCCAGCTCAGGGAAGAAAGCAGATGTTACGGAAAATAGGAGGAGGTACTGGTATGAGACGTGACAGAGAGAAGCCTTTCTAGCACCTTAGAGCCTTCTACTGAAGACCAGTCTTGGCTGCCTTTGTAAATTACTATGGTGCCTCTCAAGTGACACTGTGTCTGTCTGTCTGGAACCACTGGCTTGGTCACCTTGTTGTTAAAATGGGTTGGAACACATCAGGCATGTGGCCATAAAAGAACTGCTAGGGTACCTTGGCTCTGCTCCTACAGCTGTTTTTGTGAAAAGGTACAGCCGTGACCTGCACCAAGGAGTTCTGTCAAATGTTCTGAGAAGTCCAGAAAACCATTGGCACTAGCAAGGAGATAAACTAGACAGTATTGGGCACAGAATCAAGGTTAGGGAGATTTGTTCCCTGTTTCTTTTAGAGCTGTCTTCCAAAAACTTGTTTGTGAGGAATCTGCAAACAGCACAGTGTGCTTCATGGGCTTACTCACCCATCAGTATGTTGCTGTGCGTATTCAGTGGCACACAGCACCCACCCAGCGCTCGTGCTGCAGCATTTTGTCAATTAGCAACTGATGAACATAGATGACTTGTGATACAAGTGGTATGTAAGTTCTCCTTTTTTTTATTTTTCTCCTTCTAGGCAGGAAGATCCACCAAGACCTTTTTTACTGCACTCATGCTTGAGGAGCTCTGATGAAGAAGTAAGATTCCTGCAAAAATGTTCTCAAGTTCTGGTGTATTGTCTCCTACCCTCAAAGGATGTCCAGTCTGTCAGCTTGCGCATAGTCCTTGCAGAAATACTTGCAACAAAAGGTAGATCAAAGATCAGAGATGATTAACCATTTGTACATGTACAATATTAGCAATTACAAACTTTATTATCTGTAAGTCTTGATGCTCTGCTTTTACATTCTAAAATTTAATTTCTGTGATAGCCCATAAGATAGTACATTCACAAAATCAAACATACACTTACTTAACTCTCATTACTTGATGCCAGGCTGTTTATCACATTTCAGGATAAAACACAATTTGGCCTTTCGCATTCTCTATTTTTTCATAGAGGAATACCGTTGCAACTTTCCTTGGCATTATTTATAATGATTATATGAATAATTCTGGCCTTTTATATTTCATTCAGATGCGTAAACACATCCTTAAATCTGTGGATCCTATAACTGAATCATGATATCACATTTGATTAATTATTTTACACTTTGATTTATCCAGTGTGTTTTTTAAATTGAGGGTTTTCTATTTTGCCTTTTATCAGCCACACTTTGATATAAATACGATACATGTTTTTTATGTCACTGTCAAATTCAGAAATTATGAAGTCCCAAGTATATTTTGCAATTCAGTTTACTTTCAATTTTCATTTATACTGGCCATAACGTCATAGCCTTCAGAGCACACAGCATAAAGAATGAAAACACTTGGAATTTTCCAAATAGAGCTCAGCTTTGTCAATGTATATCAATTCGTGTAATAGAACACCCAGTTTTATCAAGAAGGTATATGAAATCTCAAATGTACTGACTGGACTTTCTGAACTAAAAGTCCAGAAGACTGGTTTCAGATTTTTTGATTTTTATAAACTTGGTTATTTATTTTTGCCTTTTATCTGCAGTTTTCATTTGCAAGACAGCAGTTATTTTTCAACATAAGGATTTTGTTTTAAAATACTTTTCCTCTCCAGTACTGAAACCAGCGGTGGAACTGCTGAGTGATCCAGATTATATTAACCGAATGCTACTCAGCCAGCTGGAGTATAGAGAACAGATGAATGAGCATCAGAAGAAAGATTACACATATGCTCCTTCTTATGAGGAGTTCATCAAGCTCATTAACAGCAGTTCCGATATTGAGTTTCTGAAACAACTGAGGTATTTAATGTTTCACTGTAGCTCATTTAAAACTAAACATGTTTCTTTTCCAGCCCATTACTAAGATTTGAATGAATTGTGATTTTTCTTTTTAAACTTAATTTTAGATTTCTTTTTGTTTGGTGAAGCAGAGATAGTAAGGATGATAAGCTACAACATTTGTTAGATCTCTAATGTAATCAGCATTTTAGCTCAGTGGCAGAAAATGCATAAAAATTCTGCTTAGTAGTATTCTGGAGATGACTGTACTGTTGAAAGGGATAAATGCTTGAAATGTATGAAAGGCATACTGGACTCTTCTTTGCAACTTGCCTCAGTGGAGCTAGACGAAATATGTTGAATTTCCACTAGTGTGGATGGTTTTCTTCTCATTATCTTTATGAACTATGACTGGCCATGGTGGTCTGGTGACTATGAACCATAGTGACCCTAGGGACACTGAGCATTCAGAACAGCTTGCTGTGATTCTGTGGCATGGAAAGAAGGGGTTTGAGTTCCAACACGTTTTGCCACTGGATGAGAGGTTTTCCTGGACTGTTGCAGAAAGATGTTTCCTAATTGCATACTTCTTAACCATGTTAATGTACTCTACAGAGTTTGTTAAAAACAGAAAAAACATCACTGAGCTCCTACATATCATGAGTTTGTTTGATGTTCCTGTTTTCTAATGCAAATAGCACCTGTTCACATTCATACTAATTCCACTCCCTGTCTCATCTCTGTCTCCTTATTTCTTTCATTTTAGTATGAGATATTGCCTGCATCTCAAGCCTGCTTTTCCAAGAACCTCTTGTTTATGCTTGCCTTATCTTTAAGCTGTTTCTCCTCTGATTTCTGATTTATGTGAAAGGATAAGGAACAACTGACTGGGAAGCGGGGAGCAGAGATACTACTGCTGTAGATCCTCCCTAGATATCCTTGAGTTGGTTTTGTTGAGCAAAGCAAAGCCTTGGAAGGCTCCTGAAACCATTTCTGGAGTGTTTGTCCTAAGCTCTTACCACCAGCCAGAACTGGTAGTTTTTCCTCTTCCCAGCTCCCCTCTGTTGCTGCTGCAGGCCAGCTTTTTCTCTTCTCAAATGGCTGCAGCAACATCTGAAATACACATGCGTATCAATTACATTTGGTGAATTCTGTGTCATCTTTTGTGGCCCTGAACTTCTATTAGACATGGCCTGATCAGAACAAGAGATGGCTTACTGGGATAGAGTATGTGGGCTGCATAAATAACATTGTACTTTTTCTTGTTCTTCTCTTTCATTCTGAAACCACTTGCATTTTTGGGATAGGAAAATACATTAAGGTGATGGTGAAATGATTCTGTTGCTTGGCTACTTATTGTTCATCTGTTGTAAAATTTGCTCTTTATTCTGGGACAGTGTGCCTTTCCTGAGAGCAGAAATTAGTCTCTATTAGACTCTGCCTAAAACCTAATTGAAGTATTTATTAGCATAATCACACTAATGGATCTGTTTGTTTCAAAAGAAACCCAACTCTTAAGTTGTTGTTGTTCAAGCACATTAATGCTCAGTGTGTTCTCTTTTTAGCTGATAGGTCACTTTAAATTGCATTCTTTAATACCAGGGAGCAGATTTGCTTTATGAAATAATGTGCTTTTGGCTGCACCTACATTTTTCCTTTCTAATCTGTGAAGTCCAAGTGCCATCATCTTGAAATGTGTTCCTCTACATGCTACAAAATGTTGATCAGTCTGAGCTGATCAGTATTTTAATGGAAAATGTCTGAGAAAATGTATCTCCTTTTTGAAGAGAAGTAGTATTTGATTTTGGAGGCAGTGTTCTTCCATCCTCTGTTTGTACAGAGCCAGTCTCTGGGCTGATGGTTAAAGTGCATTTCCTGTGGGAGAAGGTATTCCTGTTCTCTTTGTGTTCCAGCACTGTGGAAGCACCCAGAGAGTGATGGGCCCACCTGTAGTCATCTCAAATTTGTGTAGTCTATTTGGCAAAGCTTTCATGATTAACCAGTGAAAGTTCACAGATTTGCATTAACAAAAACAAACAGTGGTCCCAATATGGATTGAAGAAAAAAAAGGGGCTGGTTGTAATTCACAACAGTGAGCCACAGGGCAAATCTATAAAGGAGGAGTTCAAGAGGAAGAAACAATTAAGCTGTTGTGCACTTATCACTGAGAAGCACAGTAAGAGTCTGTTGGAGTGATGGCAGTGGGGAAAATGCTTCCAGTTCTCTTACAACAAATAAATTGCTGGCATGTTTTACTTAAACAGAGTTTCCCAGTTAGATGCTATTCTGGGTAATTATGCTCATTAAGAATTCCTTTTCGTGGTTTCATTTGGAAATAATTTTTTAGTGTCTATTCTAAGCCAGTGCATGGCATTCATGAACTCTAAGCCCCCTCCTCCTGTTACTCATAATGTTGCCACATAACATCTTGGTAAAGAACAGATACAAGCAGTAGCAATTTTCCATGTAGGCTTTAAGGGAAATTTATCCTAAGGCACCACAGTTGCTGGGAACTCCTTATTTTTTATTAAACATTCCTGTCATGCTTATCTTTGCAGATTGATTATTATCTATTTAATAAAATAAAGATAAAATACCTTGCTCAATTCAAGAGGCCATGAGACACTGATAAACATTTCCTCAGGCTCTTGACTGACCGCAGTCAAGAAGGCATGGACTCCTGGGTGCTCCTTGGTGTATGCACGTGACAGTACAGGAGGGAAGGCTGATAAGGCATCCTTCCAGACTGATTTCATTAACAGAGTTTTGCTAGGCTTTATTGTGATTATAGCCAGGTATTTGTGGTGGGGAAGACAGGGAAAACCCCTGGATGGTTCAGTGGAAACCTGTGGGTGAAGGGTGTGTGTTGCTCTCAGCCAGGAAGTCAGAAAAGAGAGGGAGGCTATGTGGGTGTCCTTGTAAGCAAGTGTAAAGCTCTCTGCTGTGCAAATAGCTCTCCCTGAAAGGATAATAATGCTGCTAGGATTTTCTAAATCTTGTTTCTCTCCCAGCTTAGAAGCACTACCTTAAAAAGAAAATATTGTCTTGATTTTCTGCATTGCTTTTATGGATTTTATTTTTGTAATGCATTTAAAAGATGTAGGAACTACTTACTATTAATTTTGGAGATACTTTAGGAATTCATAGTTTGTTAGTATCTGTAGTGGACTTCTAACATTTGGTCACTTAATCTCTTGGAAGTTCACTATTGTTTTTATGGAAATACCCCTTTAATTTTTGTAGAGAAATCGGGGGAGCTGATGTTTTCATAAAAAGGAATTTGCTGATTTTTGAGGAGCTATTTTGGTTTTTTTTTTGTTTGCTTTCCTATCATACCTTTACCTTCTAAAAAGTTGAATTTTGGGGGGGAATGGATGAGAAAAACAAACCAGCAAAGCTTTCACAGAAGGGACTACTGTAATGTTATCTACAAATGTTCTTCAAACTCACTGTTTATAATGTTTCATTCTTTGATGCTTGTCATGAAGGGAGGCAGACTTTTATTCCTGTATTATCAAGTTTTCACAATGATTGTTGTCCCTATGTCTTTCAAGAAGAAAAAGTTAAACTGTGAAATTTCACCTTCATTTCCCCTCAGACTGAAGTTATCATGGATTAATTGGAATTCTGCTACAAATAAGGAAGAAAAGATGAATTTTCACATCAGATGTGAAACATTTACTTTCTCTGTCAAAAGAAGACAAAAGATAAAAGACATGCTGAGTTAAAAATGTAGTTGAGAACAAATAGTGATAAGAAAGTAAGCTAGATAGTTTTTATTCTGCTCTCAGGATCAGCATTATATTTATTCTGATATTTATTATTGCAGCTGCAAAAAGTCACTACACAATTCATGGTAAGAAAGACCATTACTACTGGCTCTATATCATCTTTTACTTAAGAAATAAGGGAAATGCATGAATATAATAGAGAATAGGGAAGAAGAAAGTAATGTGGATGTGGGGCTATGAAGGGTCCAGTTTATCAAGTACAGTCACTTCTTCAAAGTTAAATTAATACATCACATTTAAAATGTCCTTAGATGTTTACTCACCAACACCACAGAATACCTAGCAGCTAGAATATTTGGAACAGAGTTTCAGGGAGAAAAGGGTCATGGTCTGGCAGTGTAATCAGGGGGGTGTTTCTGTGGTGCAGTGTTGTACAGCACTCCCATTGAGTAGTTGCAGCAAGAGCCCAATGCTCAGGAGGAACAGACTAAATTGTATCTTTGAGGATGTAACTCAGAGCATCTCCCATACTTAAAGTAATGCAAAGAATAGAAAAAAAGAGATGCCATGTTAAGTATTGGTAATAAAAACATATGAAACCATGAATGTGAACAAATGGGAGTAGATCTGGAAGGAAAAGGTTTGCAAGATAAGTGAGAACTTCCTTCCATGTGCAGTTGGTTGTCTGTATCTTGTTTGATAAATTCATGATTTCACAGTTAGCCCACAACACCTGAGTGAGGTGGATGAGTGTCACTACAGTACACTTACAGATTACATAACCAATACAACAAAAGTCCAGGTGAGCTGCCCTGAATAATTTGGGAAGTCCCCACTCACTTAGGTGAGTGGGGAATTAAATGTGGGAGTTCTTATGCACCACAACACCACCGTTACTCTGGGGCTGTTCTTTCTGTGACGGACTGGGCAAGAACTCTGGTGGTGGATGGAAACAATCAAAATACAGTAATGGCAAAAGGAAGTAGTGTTAGAAAAATTACAGGCTTTCAAACAGGTTTTCAGGTTTCAATTTGATAATTGAAGAATTTGCTGCAGAAAAAAAATCTGGAACTGTAGTGTATGCTATGTGTGTAAAACTGTGCCTATACAAAGAGCCAGAGACAATCCAAATCCTAAAAGAGTTATAGGAGGCAAGATAAATGGGGAGGGAGAATTGAGTGATGTTGGTGAGAAAAGCTTACATGAAAGAAGGGGAAATAGTTTTAAGGATCACATGTTCTTTCATAAATGGAGAGTAAGTAGTCACAGCCTTTCCAGGAGGCTTCAGCTTTCATCTAAGAGTTAACTTGATAGATAGAAAATTCGCTGGAATACTTGCTTTCTTAACAGCATTAATAGCTACCAAAGTAAGTGCATTGAGAGGAATTTCAGTGTTATGACCAGACCTTTGACATTTATAAAAGATTTAACTGACAGTCATTTACTTTGCTGAGTGCATAGTATTTGTTAGTTACAAAATCAGTTTTACTTAAAATTCAGTTTGCTAGCTGCATTAACAGTCTGCTATTGTGTAATATAGTTTTAGGTGATAAATATGTTTTAATTATTCCTGGACTATAATACTTTGATGTTTTACATATTTTAGTGTAATTTTTTTCTTCTCTGAATTTATATATGCTCCATATATGTATTGAGTGAATTAGCTGGAAGAACCTTACAGACAGCTCTTTTCTTTTAAACTGAACTACCATCCTGGTTTCCTACAGAAAACTTACATTTAATGTTTAAAGTGTGACTTTATATTGTCTTTAGTGAACATTACCTGTCTATGCAGTACCATCAGTTGAGAGAAGAGAACAGTGTTATTGTTAGTTGGATGTTTCCTTTTTGTTTCAAGATAATCTGTTTTCCCTACTCCATGTCCACACTGCTCCCAGGTTGCAGGTATACTGAGAAATTAATCTGTTTCCAGGTGAGGAGGAAGTAGAAGTATTTTGATTTTTATTAATTCTTTAGTGTGCGGTATGAAGAAGACCTTGTAAAAATTAATACAGTGTTTTTTTTTTTTCTTCTCTCTCTTCACCCTTATTCCCTACTGTTTTAAAAATTAGGTATCAAATTGTAGTGGAAATAGTTCAGGCAACCACAATCAGCAATATTCCCCAAGTGAAGAGGCAGAAAGGTAAGAGTCCATTTTTAAGTCATATCCGTTGTTTTCATTTTGAAAAGCTATTTGAACTCCCGCCATGCATATGCAATCAGCGTGTGTGGGTTTTTTAGACAGATTTTAGGAATGCTATGCCTTTAGTATTTTGGTTCTGTTTCATTTGTCTGAATCTTCCAGAAGCTCACATGGTATGATTATCCCCCCACCCTATCTTCATCTAAGCTGATGGATCATGAGAAAGGTCATATCTATGATACATTTGTTTTCAGAACTTGCTGCAGCTAGGATTTCTGACATTACAAATTCATATGCTGAGAATCATATTTCTGCTTTCTTTTTCATACAATCCGTTCTTCAAAATCTGTCTGTTCTCTTTTTGAAACACAGAAGAAGGAATGATACAGCATAATTGTCAGTCAGACTTTGACTCTTCATTGTATTATGTTTTTGAGTTGCAATAAAGAGTGCTCTTAAATCCTTCTGCAATGATTTGGCAAGGTCTGCCTTTTTAAAAGCAGTGCATATTACAGTTGTACTTACATTTATTATATATACTACTTTATATGGTTCTCAAAATATGTTAAAATTGAGGCATATCTTCAGGAGATGATCTTAATGGCAAAATTACAGACCAAATAATTGCTTAGGCAGGTATACTTAAGTATGCATAATAGAAAGGCAACAGATACGAAAATTTATTTTCTTTATAAATAAATCTAAAAGATTTTAGGTTCTCATGTAATCTCTATCTCTCAAGTTTAAAAAAAAATTATTTCCCTTGTATCAGAAAGGAAAACTTTAAAAAGTGATTCAAGTGTAATGAAAAATGCAGAAACAGAAAATGAACATGCTGTGGGGTGGGGAAATTTTGGGCAATTTCAAGAGCTTGAGGTCCATGCTCAAGTTTCAGAAAGGTTGTCAACACTAATAATGCTTTTTGTTTACAATCTAAAATAGAGCTAGATCTGCATTCCAGTAGGATATCTTGCTTGTATCAAACCAAGATAAAAGTAGGCATTGATTTTTATTCAAGGATACATTATAGAAATAGATATTAATATTTTTCAGATGAAAGGTAATTGGATGGGAAGTCTGTTTCATAAAGTAATAAAATGAGAACAGGGAATTTAACTCTGAGAACTTTATGAAAAATCAAATCTTGCTAAGCCTGTATTTCCATTTGTGCTACCATTGGTCTTTTTGAGACAATAATTGATTTGGGGGATGTTTTTATACAGTTTAGGCTCCTACAATTAATTATTTATTAATTAATTTTCCTCTATCTCACTTGAGTTTATCTGTTTAAATATCTACTTTTCTAAATCCTGAACAGAAGACGTTTCTCTGAAGCTACAAGTGTCTGGTACTGCAGAATAGATATAAAAATATTACAGAGCTGGTGGTATGTGGTAAAGTTGATTCTGCATTTTTATGGGCTCTTGATTTCTACCTGTACTAAAAAAAAAAATCTAACAGAAATTTCACTAGCTGTTGCATTGAAGTTTTGTGTTATGATATGGACTTTTTTTTTTGGTTTATTCCTCTGGTAACCTTGTATATCATTTAAGGGTTGATTACCACTGCTGGCTCTGTTAGCCCTTGGGACTATTGGGGCTAATCCTTTTGCTCATTAAATAGCCAGTGGTTATGCACATTGTCTGAAGAAGGTGATTTTTTTTTTTTTTTTTGCTTGACACATGTGAAACAGTATGCCCCACAGAGGCATCCAATACAGTCTTTTTATAGTTCACACAAATTTAGGGCAGATTTATAATTTCAGTTATTCTACTCAGGTTTTCATCTACCAAAAAATTTCAGGCTCTATGTACAATAAACTTTTAAGAGGGCTATCAAAACTGTAGAGGGTAAAATCTAGTTCTGAAGGCTGTTTTGTTCCTTATTTTTCCTAAAGGAAATGGAGAAATTTTACCTAATGTGATAAGGAATCTAATATGCTCCTGAATTTTAAAAAGAAAAGGTTAGAGAAAAAAGCTGTGGTACCTTTCTTAAAACAAACCAAAGCCAACAAAAAAACCAAGCACAACTCACTGGTAACATAAAGATTGTTGAAATCTTGTAGAACAGACTACCACGTTACTCAGCGTCACGTTTTGATGTTTCCCTTTCTGGATGCTACAGCATAACGCTACCCCTGGATTTAATGGTGAATAACTAAATGTAAGCTTTATGTAAAATCAAAGTGTGTTTGCACAATCTCATTCTATTTTTCTCTTTTTAATCCTTTCACCCGGCACATGGCGCATACCTGCAGTGATGTGTGAGCATGGTGGCTGGACGTATGCACCAGTCTCTCCTTTGCTGCTAGTAACTGAGCTCTTGCCTTCTGTGTCATGGCATCTCTTAGCCTTGACTCCAACCTGGCGAGAGATAGTCTTACTGATAGCTATTTCCTTTTGCCTATGGCAAACTTGGGTCCTGAAAATGTAACTGCTTCTGTAGTGCCTGGGTGTTCACAAGAGCAGCTGAACTCTGGCTGGTCAGCATTCTGTTGAGCCTGATGTCTGCTCTCAAACTGTAAGAATAGAGCAAGTGATAGATAGTACGTACATGGATATAGAATCATAGAGTGGTTTGGGTTGGAAGGGACCTTTAAAAATAGTCTCTCCAACCCCTGTGCAATGAGCAGGTACATCTTTAACTAGACCAGATTGCTGAGAGTCCCATCCACCTGACCTTGAATGTTTCTAGGGATGGGGCATGTACCACCTGTCTGGGCAGCCTGTTCCAGTGTTTCATCAACCTCATTGTAAAATACTTATTCCTTTTATATAATGCAAATTGTCTCTCTTTTGGTTTAGAACCATTGCCCCTTTGTCCTACTGCAAGAGGCTCTGCTAAAAAGTCTGTCCCCATCTTTCTTACAGGACTCTTAAGTACAGAAGGGCTGCAATTGGGCGTCCCCAAAGCCTTCTCTTCTATGCACTGAACCATCCCAGCTCTCTCAGCCTTTCTTCCTGGGAGAGGTGTTCCACCCCTTTGGTTATCTTCATGGCCCTCCTCTGGACCTGCTCCACCAGGTCCATGTCTTTCCTGTGCTGAGGTTCCCAGAACTGAATGCAGTACTCAGGTGGGGTCCCACACGAGAGCCATCTCACTCTCCATCAATTTGCGTTATGGGAGCTTCCTGAGGCAGTGTTTTCAATACAAGAAGGTATAACAAAAGACCTGAGGAGCAGTTAGTGTAGCAGAGGTGGCCAAAACTCTGCAGTAGTGAGTGCTTAGCTACAATTTATAATTTGCTTAGGAAAAGAAGTGTTGTACAACCGTGTAACTAGCAATAGGTATGCCTGAGCAGGATTGTGGACCTTTGCTATTGGTTAAGGAGACATAATTAAGTCTCTAAAACTGACCAAAAATATTTATTTTTTCTAAAAAGATTGTCTATTATTCTAAAAAGATTGTCTATTATTAAAGGATGAGTAGCCTGCGGACCAGATTTCAAACTGATGACTTCTCACAGGAGCTACATTTACCTGACCTTTTTACTATTTTATGTAGTGATACCAAAGTATGCATTTAATGTTGGTGCCCAGTAAGGTTGGAGAGGAAAGCTTGTTGCTCAGTAAGGACAGGGTTCTTTACACGTTTTAACTAGTGCTGGTGCCACCTATTGGCAAAATATTTATCTGTTAGGACCCTCTAATAAATAATCAGAAAGTACTTTAAAGTACTTCTAAACATCAATGTATTAAACCCTCTGTAGTTAAAAAATGGCATATTATAGGTTTTTTTTTCTTTTCAGATTTCTATCACTTGAATATTCTGCATGTGAGCATAAG
Organism: Aphelocoma coerulescens; assembly: GCF_041296385.1. Classification (NCBI taxonomy): domain Eukaryota; kingdom Metazoa; phylum Chordata; class Aves; order Passeriformes; family Corvidae; genus Aphelocoma; species Aphelocoma coerulescens. The sequence goes on from NC_091017.1 coordinate 46,817,425, forward strand.
AGAGCAAAAGAAAATGTACAAAAGCATCTGATTCATGTTAAGCAGTAAGTTTTGCATTTGACTCCCTGAGAGAGTCAAAGGTCCAAAAAGTTGAGACACAAAGTAATTTGAGAGGTTTGCAGTATGATGCCAGTTGTGGCTGGATGATAAAATTTCTGTGTCCAGGAGAATTGGTTTTGGCTGTTGCTAAAGTTGAATAAGAAACCTAATGCAGCATTATTGTTTCCAGAGGCATAGATAGTTTATTTTGGAGCAGTGCAGGCCACTGTAAATAGAAGCTGTTACCTTGCATGGTGACACTGGGCTACTTCCCTCACGTACACTGGCACAAAAGCACAGAATCTGGTGTGTACGTGTATCTGCCTTACTTCTCCACTTCTCCAACAGTGCCTTCCTGTGTATCTTCTTCTTCAATGGTCATGATCACTCAAGCAGTGACTGTAGGAGGAGGCTTGGTTTTGGTGGTAGTTTTGTTAGTGTTTTTTTTCTTTCTTTCTTTTTTTAACTTGTGTTTGGTTTTTTTTCCTATCGGTATTTTCAGATGGTACCCTTCCCTACAGTCACATGTGCTATGGTTAGAAGAATCACATCCTTCTACACCTTTAACTGTAAACCACACTCCTCGTCTTACCTTTTGATAATGATTCCTTCTAAGTGCTGAACCAAATTAAAATTTAAACTGCATTTTAAGTATTTTAGTTGTTTTTCGGTTGTTTGTTTTTTTTTTTTTTACAAAAATCTATCTTATCTGCTAAAAATTTTGGAGGACTCTAAATGCTTATCTAAAAACCCTTACTGCATTTTGATCTATTAAAGCAGTTTGTAAAAGGACAAATACCTGGACTGGGCATTGTAACATGAATGACAGATGATGATATGCAAGTTTCTAGAAGCAAGAGTAAATCTTAATTTTCGTAAAGAAAAGGTTTCAAAAACATCAATCAGGAAATAGCAACAAAAGTAAGTTGCTATAACAACTTTATATTTGCTGTAACATGAATAAGAAACTGTTTAAATACACTGGATGTAATTTTAACAGACATATTTTTGTTTCTTCTCATACTGAAATTGTATTACAGGACCCTACAAGAATTCTGGCATGGTTCTCTTTTTACTAGCCTCTTTTTAAAACAAACCCAAAAATGCGTGAAGGCCTGTATCTTGTGTTAGGGCAACACAGAGCAAATCTCTCAACAGATTTTTTTTTTTTTTTAAGAATATTTTGTAAAGAGATTTGTTTGATTTGCCTTTTAATTTTCTGTGCCCTCTGCCTTACACATGACTTCACAGCATGACTGAAAACCACCCTCGGATGACTGGATGGGAGTGTTTTTCAGACACTACAGTGTAATCGACCCCAGGGCATCCCTGTTGAGAAAACTGCTCGTTTTCAAGCAGGGATTGTGAGACAGATTGAATAAGCAGCCATTTCTGTGTGGGGAGGTCTGCTGCGTTGCAGCAGAAGATTTCTCCCGCTGAGCCTTCCCACTGTGTGTCTAGATATTTGCTTTTATAAGCAAAGCTGACAAGTGGCACAGAAACAGAACTGTCTGTGAGCAGGCCTCTCAGCTGCTATGGCTCTGAAAGAGGCTTGAATGTTCAGCTGTAAAAAGGGACTTTTGAAAAAAACCTGGGGCTCGAGGCTGGCTTGGTTTTGTGGGTTGTGATGTGTGGGTTTTGTCAGGATGATAATTTAGAGTGAAGTAAAATGGATACTTGTGTGTTCCAGCATATTGCAGATGCCGTGTAACTTAATTATGTCAAAACTGTATTATGATTCCTCCCCCTGACCTGCATCCTCCACACAGGAATAAACATTCATGCTCAATTATTTTTGCACAGTTTTCTGGCAAGGCATAAAGAGCTGACATTGTGCCTGCATGTCATGCTCAAGCAGTAAGTGTGGAGGAAATCCATGTGGATGAGGGTAAAGGCTACAGATTCTGTGGTATATTTATTTGTTTTTATTTGTGATTTTCAAATCAAGTTTATAGGGGAAATTTTTCTTTTTTCTGAGATCCTTTGTGTCTGCTAGTGATGATAATTCATCTTGTCCTCAGTTGGTTTGGAGAGATGCTGATCAGGGGAAGAGGGAGGGAAGAGGCTGACTGGTCAGATAGACGTGGCCAAAGGGATGCGAGGACCTGCAGACAGAGGCTATCTGTGGTGGATGTTATTTTGCTGTATAGTACATACTGACTCCTGTGCTCAGATTTACCTTACTGCCACTTGCCTTTTTGTTTTTCTCAGCTGTGGCTGTGAGTGGGAGGCTGTGTTGTACTATGCATTGCTAATGATCAGTGCCTAACTTGTCCATGATATCTCTGTAAATCCCTTTTCTCAGATCTGTTTCTGGAAATGTTTGGGATTTAGCACTTTTTTTTACTCAATCTCTAGTCCAACCACAGTAGAGCTGCTTTTCCCTTTGTTGGACCGTGGGCAGTAGAAGAACCATGTGTGCTATTTGTAAAAATTCTGCTCTTGCAGAATTGAACAAATGCTTTTCCAGGCCTATGTAGGCTTTGAAAATGTGTAATTCAAAGTTTCTAAGAGTTGGAGGAGGTCTGTAAAGACTTTAAAGTTATATACGTAAGGTTACACGAAAATGTTATGTAGATGTTCACTACTTAAGTACTTCAGCATGGCATTTAGGAGGCCCTGTATGTGCTTAACCTGGCTCTTGGAAAAAGTTTTGCAAAAAAGCTTATGATGGTGAGCATATGTGTTGCTCATTTGGTGATGGGTCAGGTTGCTCAGTGCTGTTGTACATGCTGCCAGGTGTCACGGACCTGTAGCTACTGAAGCTGTAAAGGAACAAGAACTTGTACTTTCTATTTTATTCATGCTTTTGCCATATGTAACTCTGCAGGTAAAATGAGAAATCTCTGCCTTTTTGCTGGTACTATTAAGAGAGGGGATGGATCATGCAGGTCTAAAATACAATTAAGTTTCTACTTTAAGCAAATTCATATTATTTTTTTGTATCCTTCAGTGTGCTTAAGGGTTATAAGTGACATCTTTTGGCATGAAGATTTGGAAGGCCCCATTCTGACTGAAGAATGGATGGTGTGAATATGTACTGCAGTTTGATGTATTTAATACATATAAACTTGCTCAAGTAGCAAAGCCACCACAGGAAAAAAAAAAGAGGAAAGAAAATTAGGCCTGAGAAATCACTTCTCAGAAATCGTTTTGGTGGGCTCTACAATATGCTTCTGGGGATATACTTCTAGCTTAAATCAAGATAGTAATGAGTGATTTAGAAGAAAATGTTGAAGCTTTGTCAGAAATCACTGCAGAGGGGCAAAAATGCATAGAATAAAACAATTTGTACAGGTAGCATAGCTTTGATTACTTGGTAAGTTTGAGTTCATTTGGACCATTTGCATTTTAGTGTCGTTTGGTGCAAATTGAATTATCTACAGCTGTGGATTGATAAGCAGAGTTTGAAATTCTGCTTTTGGTACTAATTGCATTTGGTTGCCTTTGGGAGAGGTGCACAATACCGCTTTGGGATTTGAAGTTCCTCCATGGCAGTGCACGTCCTGTCAAAATTTCCCCAGATAAGGAGAATTATTTTGGAGGGAGTCAATGAAAGACACTTTGCTCCTTTGGAGATGGAGGCTCTGCTCAGTTGCTGCTGGTAAATGTGTATGCAGCTCATGGGGAGGAAGTGCCTGTGTAGCATATTTCTTGTCTTGCTGATGAAGAGTGATTTTTGCTTGTTTTTAATAATATTTCTTTAGAAACATACCCAAACTGTAAAGTTGTTACTAGTTAAAAAAATATTACTCAAAGGATGCTTTTTTCCCCCTTGCATTGTGGTGAAACAGTGTCTTAGTAGCATATATCTACTTCTTTTCCATTTGTTGAAGCTCACTGGAGGGTATGTGAATACATGCATGCCTTTCCTTTTGTGTGTTTCTGGTTTTATTTGGCTTATGCAGTGATACCTGAATGTAGTGAACATCATCTTTGATGATACTCAGAAATGGGAAAAATCACTCTTAATTGTGTCTTGGTATTCTGGTGATGGTGGAATCAGACAAGAATAGATTAAAAAGAGAAATCTTTATAACTTAAAACATCTTTTTGATAGTGCTTAGTATGAAAAATGTAGTTTAATATGAAAAGAGCAGTTTAGATCTGAAAATCCCTAAAATCTCAAAAGGAAATTAGGGTTAGGAGAAAAACAGTGATCTACCTAACCTTCTCCAGTTGAGCTGAAAATGCTCCTCCTGATTTCTGCTACCTTATCTTTCATAATTTGGAAGAGGGAAGTGATGCTCAGTGTAAGTCCACGCTATCTTTCCTGCACCATAGCACATTAGCTGCATTCTGTGCTGCTCTGCTTTTCATCAGCCTCTTGTTTATTTGTGAAGGACGTCACTGCCAGGCTTTCATGGTGACTAGACCTGTTTATCCATGGAGCAGGAACAGGCTGGCAGTGTGATCTTTATCACTGCCCTGAGTGATTCTTGGGTGGAGTGGCTCCTTTTGGATATGAAGAGCTGAGGTAAATGTTTCTGAAGGATCTCTGTTAAGACAGGAAATAATCACTAGAAGCAGTAGGCTCATTAATCCTTTCTGGAGGCCTGCTGCAGTCACAGGATGATAAGACTTCAGGTAAAGTAGACATGCATACTTCAAAAACCCTTCAAGAATGCCTTGTTTCTACCAAGAGGGGTACTTTTGTTTTAAGAAGGCTGAATGGTCATTGCATTGTACTGTTTGTGGTTTTTCAGAAGTGGGATTTCAAGTATGCATTTTGAACTCAAAGCATTTAAACTATTGAAAGAATTGGGAACTTTAAAAAAATCATCTTAGAGTCAAGTGCAGCAGGGAAAAGGTTGGGGTTTAATATTCACTTTAAACTTCTGTTCCTTTATTTGTAATAGCTGTAAATGTTTTGATTTGAGGGAGGGCATTCCTTTGTCCTTAAGGTCTTTTCCTTTCCTTTTCTCTCATTAATACTGGTACCTCTGTTTAGGGAACTGAAACATAAAATTAAATGCTCTGTTGACTTCCCTGTGGAGATAACATGCCAGGAAAACAGATGGCTTTTTTTTTTTTTTTTAAGTAAAGTAATTTTATCATTTGCTTCAGTGAGTATCATCTCTTTAGTTCACTATTATATGGCAGCTCAGATGCAAATGATACTCATCCATTAAAATATTAAGAATATTTGTATCAGGAAGCATCCCTACCGACATAGATACGTGCAGCAAATCAAGTGAGATTAAAAATATGGGAAAAGATAATGGGAGAATATCTGGACTCAATTATGTGTAGAACTTCAGGGAGCTCCATGCACCTTGAGTTGTCCTTCAGTATGTAAATGACAAAACTCAGAGTTGCATGCAGTACTTACATGTGGAAATAAAAGGGTAAAAACAGTTGTAAAAGGAGAAGTTGACATAATGTATTAGAAACTTTCTTAAAATAGGTATTTTAAATAGTTTCTGAGAGATTTCCTTTTTGCTGTGTATGTGTTCACAAATGTAACTCTGTAGTTGTTTCTTAACAAGAAATGTTGTGAAAATGGAATGCTGGTTTTATCTACATGGTTTTGCTAGCATTTAATATTTTGAAAACACAGTAGAGTAGATCTTTACTATTTATCCCTGAGCAATCAGATAATCCAAGTGCAAGCCAAGTACTTTGCTACTGAGTAATAGCTGCAGCCCAAAAAAGCATGAGTGTTATCGCTGAGCAATAGGAAAATAAAACCAGTGTATAAATGTGAATCAGTTGCATCCTGCAGATACTAAACATGATTTCCACACAATAGGGTTTTAGATCTGCTTTATCTGCTGCTTCTTTTTTTAGATCCTGGTAATTAGCTGAAGAGGCTGCAATGTAGAGTACACAAACATTACACTGGCTATTACTAAGTCTTATGCAGCTGACTGTCATCTTCATGTTACTTTACTTTTTAACAGTACTATGCAGTCTTGATGTGGCATTCAGAGATTTTTTTTTTTTCTTAGTCATCTGACCATCTTGAGGGAGCTTTGGTCAGTTGTCTGGAGGGGATATTGTATGATATGCTGTTCACATCAGGCACAAGAAGTTTGGGTTTGCAAATAAGATGTGTGGGAATCTGGGCTGGGGGGAAGAGAGCCCAGTCCCTCGTGATCCAGGCAGTCAATGCTATGGTACCTAGGCCATCAGCTCCACGTGTTATCATATACCATGGCTGTAGGTAACTTCCTAATGCCATCTGATAAATGTACATCCCATAGTAGAGGTCTTGGACTGTGTCTTCCAACAAAGTATGAGAAGAGAGCTGGAGGGGTCAGGTTTCGCTATGCATTTGAATACGGATTTTTTTTTTCTCAACCCTTTTGTGTAAACCCTTGAGTTATCATTGTAGATTGTTTCAAAATCATCGTTCTGTTTCAAATACAAACTTGCCAGTATCTGTACTGATGAGCACAGTTTATTAATGAATGACAGATGCTTTAATCAGACAGGTCACAGAGGCAGTGGTACAATGACATTTTCATGCCATAAAATACTGTTTATGATTTGCTTTATTCTTAGATTCAAAAGGAAAAGAAACTGCAGCAATGAAAGCTGACCTACTAAGGGCTCGCAATGTGAAGAGGTATATTAATCAGCTGACAGTGGCAAAGAAGCAATGTGAGAAGAGAATAAGGCTCCTGGGAGGCCCTGCTTATGATCAGCAGGAAGATGGCATTTCTGATGAAGGCGATGGCCCTCCAAGTCAGAAGGTATAAATCGCATTGTCTGAAGGTCATTCTAAATGTGTTAGCACTGGGTCATGTTACCTCACTGTTGTTAATCCCTCCCTTCCCCCAGGAGTCAAGTGCAAATTAATTGCTGCATGGTTTATTTACTGTGGGAAAAGATTACTGAAGTACTCAAAAAGACACATTGATCACTCAGCTTGGAATATTGCTCAATGTGAAACTTCATAAAGGATCGAGTGGCTTGTAAGCACGTGTGATTTTTCAGACATACCACATGTAGGGAGCTAATAAGGACATGGTAGCAGCCTTTATGAAAGTAGCAACTTGCTTTCAAATAAAAGATTGCCAACGTATGTGCAATATTTCTTTGGCCCTCATTATATTCACTTTGGGAAATATGTGGGTTTTGAAAATATTAAATTATTCAAAAGTAAACACTTGTGGAAGGCAATTGACAAAATTCAGGGTAGTTGTTGCAGAAAAACTCTGCAACAGGTAAAGCTGCTATGACTAAATGCTGGTTTTCAATACCACTGTAGTCTGCAATTAGAAATAACTACTGTTGTGTTGGCCAACATCAACAAAAATAAAATGACTACTTAGCTTTGCAAATCTTTAAAAGTTTTAGTGACTTCTTTTGTAATCTACTCTGTTCCCTTTGGGCAAAGCACAGTAGTTGATACATTCAAATGTGAAAGAAGATTTTATGCTTTTCATGTAGGTAGAGGATAGCTTATCTCTTTATGCCGGGATCTTTCATTTTCATTATGTCCTTATAATAATTGTAACTTAGTAGAATGTTAGAAGAAGTAGTATGATGGAGAAATAGCTCCTACTTTTTGTATTTTGTTTTTCTTGAGTAAGGTCTGAAACAGAGTGATTCCCTACTCCCCACTTGTCTTTAAAGCATGATTTCAGATGGTGTGTCATAGATTGTGCCAAGGCAGTCCTGATCTCTTTCCTGAAGTTGGGTGTAATGAGAGGTGCCAAGGAGAAAAAGAAAGAGGGGAGCATGTGGCAGCACTGCATGAGCCAGTGATGCCACTTTTGAAGCCTGCTGAGATGTTATGAACTTTTCTGGATAGATACACGGTGACATAAGATTGTTCAAGAATGGAGTCCAGTAGTGAAGATGCACTTGATAGGGGCAGGGATTGGTCAGGGGTATAATAAAATATAATAACTAAAATCAAAGGAATTCCTGAAGCTGATGTTGCATGTTTTCTAGGCCAATGGGATATTTTAGTGGGAGTTGCTGACCTGGGGTTATATCCTGCAAGTATACCAATGAGCAGCTCAATATTGAGTTAATGGTACTATTAATAGCAAGAATGACTACTTGCACAGGCATTTGTTGTGTGGATGGTGAAAAGAGTGGGATCTGAGGCACTTATTTCTTCTAAGCTTTTGATGTTTCTGTGATGAAGTCCTAGAACCCCTCTACAGTCATGTCAGTGTAGAAAATATGAAAACTGCTTCTCTCTTCTGTTGTCCCCAGTTCTCCATCGCCAGCAAAGAAGCTGAGGGAGGCTGAGAGATGGAGGTCATGCTGTCCCCTTCTGAGCACAGAAAAATTCCCAGGGCTTAGCTGAGGAAGCAGTCTTTTTTCACTATTGCTTCTTCCCGTCCTCTTTTAGCACTACGGTAGCTGCAGTCTGGGTTCTTATTTCAAGACAGCCGGTGTTACTTTGGATTGTTGGCCCCTCCTATTTGGGCAGTATTGACTGAACACTCAGGCTCTTTTCTCAGCAAAAGGGAAAGGCATTGTTTGGGATTTAGTAGATAAGATATATTGGTATGTTGCAGCTGGTGACTCCTTAGAGTATGATTGTGCCAGCTTTTCTTTTAAGGTAGCATCTAAGTTGCAGAATTACTAGCTTTTGTAGAAGAAACTTTAAGTTTGCCTTCCTTTCTTCAACTTGCATGAAAGAGGTCAGAAAGGGGCATTTACTGAGGTGTTTTGAATTAATATTTTATGTAAGTGTAGTGCAGAAACTCGAATACATTATTAACTTTGGGGAATTTTTGGTACTAGTTGAACAAAGAGTTGACTAGTGAACTAAAGTATTTTGATTTCACTTATGCATCCTATAGAAAGCTTTTTCTTGACTTCAGTAGTTAGGGGAGCAATGGCATTGCTGGTAAAAAGTCTTTAATGCATGTTCTGGTTATGGGTTTATATGTGGAGATGGATTATTTGGAGCTGTCAATGTTCTGTTTGATTATGCAGTCTTGTGTTTTTTTATTCATTTGATTCTGTACATGTTTCACTCATCTAATTTTCCTGAATCCAGGTTCTCTAGGGAAATCCTAAATATGTGATTTATAATCAAATGCTTATAAGCAAATAAACAGACAAACCACAGCTACTCTCTGAATCTCAATTCTGTCATTGCCTCTGATCTTGATTTAAACTCTGCTCATGGTGTTAGATTTGTTTTCAGAGAAAATGCAGTTTAAATTAGTGTAATATATAAAGCATCTCTTAATAGTCAGTGCAGTTTTAGTCCTTTTTCTTAGAAATTGTGCCTGCACAGTACTGCAGTAATTAGTTGAATTCTTGTTGTCTGTGTTTATTCAGTGAAATATTTTTTTCCTCTGTTGAGCTGAGCACAACAGCCACACCACCTTGTCTGTGAGATTTGATGTATGGAGTAACAGCATCTTCTTAGCGGAGCTGTTTTGTAAATTGTGGGTTCTAGGAGGAGGTCTGAGGATCTGACCCTTAACTAGCTGTGAAATAGCAAGGAAACCATCTGAGTGTATTTTGAGGTGGAACCAGCTCATGTTCATAATCCAGCTGATGAGGACTAAGATGAAACTCCTGCAGAAAACCTTGCTTCCACTGCTTCTGTGAATAGATGTTGATTGAACTGGTGACTTACCAGATTTTCACTGCGATTTCTGAGCTTCAGTTGTAAGATCATGTTATGTCAGGGTACATCACAGTACAGAATTTGGGAATATTAAGAAAACAAGATTCAATTGTTGTCACCCTCTTGCCTGGTGATGGATTTTCTTATGACAGAGGTATATTTGTGAACATGTGAGTCTCAAGGCAGGGATTTTTACATTAGTGTATGTGCAGTAAAATAGTCTGGTACCTTATGTGGTTAGTGTACTTCCTGATACTTAAATAACCATTGCATTTAGTTCAGCTACTGCTGTATGTGAAAGAGACAGTCTTCTGATCACTTGCTTCTTTTTAAAACATAACAAGATGAATACAGGCTTAAATTCTAGTCAATATACAGACATAGCATTAGTTAAGGGTTTTTTAAAATGCAACATGGAGAAAGATATTTATCAGTATTGGTTTTTGCATTCCACTTATTCCTGGCTTCTACAAATAAAAAAAAAAAGGAAAAAATCCAAAGCAGCAACCAGAAGTCCTGGAGTCTGACTGTATGCCATTATCCCAGCAGAAATTCCTCTAGTGACTCAAATGCTGTTCATCCCAACCATCTGTGGTGCTGTAACCAGCTTTATTTGGGTTGTTCATTATAGGTCAATGTGGTTGTAGTGAATGGGAATCTGGTGTGTTGCAAAGAAATATACTACAGTGCATCTAATCTTTGCCTGGTGCCTGTGCAAACCTAAATGAACTAGTTGTTCTGTGTTCCTGTCCAGAGAGAGTTTAGGACTCTTTCGGGATTTAACAAGACCAAGTCTCTGCTCTGTAGGGCCAGGGCCAAGTCTCTTCTGTGTACTCATGCTAGGGATGCTGGTCAAAGCACCCCACTCAGCGGAAAAAAATAGAAAAACCTAACCCTTTCCTGGTCTTAGGCAGAGCCTGTGACCAGCTGTGATATATGTTACATTCCTGTTTTTAGCAGGGAATTGATGTGGCAACAGCAAAGCGTCTGGTTTTTCCAAACCCGGAAGCTGCTCTCGAGTTAACAGGATTTGAAGGGTTGCTGTGGAGGCTGATAATTCTAAGATTATATCTGCTAACTGGATATTAGATTTGAGTGTGTACACATGCCCTAATGCCTGCATATGTGCCAACATAGCTTAGAATTTTGTGCTCTAATCCATGGTGATACTGAATCATAAAATGATCTTTTGCTGAGCATTACAAATTACTGCAGAACTTCTTTAAATTGCAAAAGGAAGGAAACTCCACAGAATAGTTGGGTGCCAAAGAGGACTGTGGTGGTTTCACCCCAGGTAGCAGCCAAGTCCCACACAGCCACTTGCTCACTCCCCCATCAGCAGGATCAGGGAGAGAATCAGAAGGGTAAAAGCCAGAAAACTCATGGGCTGAGATAAAGACAGTTTAATAGTGAAAGCAAAAGCCACACACACAAGCAAGGCAAAACATGAAATTAATTCCATGCTTCCCATGGGCAGGCAGGTGTTCAGCCATCTCCAGGAAAGCAGTGCCCCATCACACATAACAGTAATTTGGGAAGACAAACGCCATCATGTCCAAGCCCCTCCTCCTTCCTCCCCCCAGTTTACACACTGAGCATGATCCCATATGGTCTGGAATATCCCTTTGGTCAGCTGGGGTCACCTGTCCCGGCTGTGTCTCCTCCGAGCCTCCCGTGCACCCCCAGTCTCCTCACCAGTGTGGCAGTACAAAAAGCAGAAATGGCCTTGGCTCTGTGTAAGCCCTGCCCAGCAGTAACAAAAACATCTCTGTGTTATCAACCCTGTGTTCAGCACAAATCTAAAGCATAGCTCTGCCAGCCTCTGAAGAATGTTAACTCTACCCCACCCAAAACCAGCACATATGCATTTTATGATTTTCACCTCAAAACTAAAACGCTCTCATCTCTATCATTGCTGGCATTGAAGCTGTAACATAATGTTTTTAGTACAGCACCTGGAACCTATTTAATAATTCCAGGATAGTCCAGACTTAAAGAAAAATCAAAAAAACATTTGAGAAGTCTCATTATTGCAAGACAATAAGCTTTTCTGCCCATTAATTTATTTTTTTAAGTGTTTTAGTTTGTGAGGTATCTATGAGGAGATTCGTGTAACACTGTTGCTAGGCACCACTGCTTTGATTACCATGGGGCACTGGTGTAATGGACCCTTTGTTAGGTGGGAGAGATGGTTTCACTTGCCTTGCTCCCTGCAGCAGCATGTACCCCCAGTTACTTTTGACAGGGGGTTGTTTGTTAGTTACCCTCCTTGCTGGCAGCCAGAGTGGGTATACCTTGGATAATAGAGGCATAGAGACCAAGGTGACCTCTCACTCAAGAAGTGACAGCACAAGCTCCATGCTATGATTTACTAACTGCTATTATTTACTGAGCTGACAGTCCCTGAGATGGGGAAGACATCTGTTCAAGGGGCTGGAAGACCCTCTTACACTTGTATTTTAAATCACTGTCCTTGGTAAAATGACTGAATAGAAAATATGATGATGCACAGCAGTGAGGCTAAACCACATGTTGTTCTCTTTGACAGCCTGAACACCATTTCTTTATTAAGCCTAGCTTGAACAAGGTACTCTGCTGTTCAGTGAGGTTTGTAGAGTGAGCTCTCAAAGGCAGATGTTCATATATGTAAATAGTCTTAAAGCTAAGAGCAAAGTTATGTCCAGAAGATATTGGTATCGTAAAGGATAAAGAGAAGAATGGCATATGATTGTCACAGAGGAACTTTGAAGATGTAAACATTTCATATGAGGCAAACATAATTTACTTAAACACTGCCCAAGATTTGGGGGAGCTGTTTCAGACAAAACATAGATGACTGCTGTTGTTAAAGAACCACGTTTAGCTTGGTTCGTTAAGGCATTGATTTGGTGCCAGTAATTGTGTATATACCCATGTAGGTGGTTTCCTCACGTGTAGCTTGAGACCAGGAAACTGTTTCCTACATGTAACTTGGTTGTAGAGTTTCACAGGTACTAGATTTAGGAAAACAAGCAGACTTCCCAGAGAGGGAGGTATTCTGATGCTGACTAGAATTGTATTATTATTAGCTATCAGAAAACGCATATTAGAGAAATTATTAATGCCTCAATATCAGAGTTCACCTCTTGCTCCGTACCAAATAACTTTGCTAAAAAATGTAAAGTCATAGGAAGACTCATTGGCCCCAGTGCTTAAGGACCTTCTTTTCTTTCCAAAGAGAAAAGTGTGAGTTGACTGGTATCTGTGAGAAACAAAGCAAGAGGGTAAGACTACCCTGGGTGGTGTATTTGGATTCCTGGTGATATAAGCAATGGAACTAAATAAGTGACATGAAAACTGGTTCAGCTGCAAGACTGCAGGGTTGGAAAGAAAAGGTTGCTTGGTTTTGATGAGGTATTTGGAAAATTGGTCCCAATTTTTCAGAGGAAGACAAGGTTATTCATTTTATTCAGTATGGGAAGTTCTGATCATTTTGTCAGGGAGGTATTTTGTTTTCAGGTGTTTATCTCATAGAAAAGGCCTGGATTCACAAAAATAGTAGAGGATAAGGTGATAATGGATTTTTAATGCAACCTCTTAGTGGCTGCAGAATCTGCGTGGGTATGGGAAGTCTGTGTTTCATTTCTTTTTCTGCCTGATGCACTCCCACCTCACTCTTCTCAGAAGAAGTCCTGAGCATTATATCACAGAACATACTCATTCCTGGCTGCATTTCTGATAGATGTTTTTCAATAACAGTAGGAACTGGCCACCAAATGCCCTAGCTGACAAGGTATTACATCTTTCTCTGTGTCCCTGGGAGTAATTGAGATACATCTCAAAGCTCTGTGGGCTGTGGTATGGAAACTGCTGGTGTTTGAAACAAGCAAAGAACAGATCAGTTAGCTTTCAGCTGGGCTCCTCTGCTTTGCAGGAACATTGGAAATTAAATTTTTGATAATAGCATTTCATGAGTGACTTGAAATGCCTTCATGAGTCCTTTGAAATGTATCCTGATCAGAAAGATGTGGAGGTATTTACTATCTGATAGGAGCATGGGTGAATTTATCTTCTAAGTATTTAAAAGTCTTTTTTTTTAATGAAGCAAAACTATTACTGTAGGAGGTCTGTGTAGTTGAATCTAGGACACGTTTGTGGGATGCATAGTGAAAAGATTTTCCCTATAAGGGATGGAAAGGAGATCGAGTTAGGCATTTTCCCAGTTTTTATTCTTTGTTTTCCCTTCTTCAGATTCTTCAGTTTGAAGAAATTTTGGCCAACCCTTCATACCGAGAACATTTCCGGATCTACATGGAAAGGATGGACAAGATGGCTTTGATCTGCCTTTGGGAGTCTGTGGAGAATCTGAAGACCGCTAACAAGGTGGAAGAAATTGCAAGCCTACGTGGCTTTGTACATTGATGACACCCTGTTCATTGTGATTTTGATGTTAGGAAATGTCTTTATGTTTTAAAAATATCAATAGCATAGGATGGGTGGTAAGCAATTTGAGTTTAACTGCTTCATGTCAATATTTGAGGATAATATTGCAATTAAAATTTGTGGGCTGTTGTGACGATGATTTATTGTTGGTTGGTGTAACAACATCTGTTAAAAGGAATACTTGATATGCAAAAGTAGTAGAATTATTTCCCCCTCCGCCTGAGAAAAACGTGAAGTAATACATTGGCTTTAGTTGTATCAGTTCACGTGAAAGCCAGAAGCACATTCCAACTGGATAGTCTGTACGTAAGCTTCTTATCTTGCCAGTTACAGGTAGCACATTCAATCCAAAACAGTGAAAGTGTATTTATGTTCTTAAAATCCTTTTGGAAGAAAGGTGTTGCTTTAAAAGACCTCTCCCTAATCTGTAGTAGCTAAGTTTCTCCAGGAACTCCATGCTACTGATAGAGGGAAGAAACAATGCTGCATTATAATTTTGGCTACAACAAAGTAGCAGTTAGAACCCTGAAACAAGGATAGGGAATATCATGTAAAGTTGCAACAGGTATCCAGAAGCAATGGTGCGGAGCAAGAATTTCTAGAGGACAAACTCGCTGTTCGTGAGGAGTGTGGTGGATTTTGGGGAAAACATTTAAACCTTCAAGATTCACGCTAGCATGAAATCCAGATTTCATTATTGATATCAGTTAACTTTTTGTTCACTGCAATTTTACTGCTCTCTTATGTATAAAGATTCTAGTCAATTGGAAAACACAAACCTTCCTGTAAACACAGAGACAAATTGTAGAGTGTGAGTACCAGTGAGCCATTAATACAATCTGAAGAAATGACTAACAACCAACTCAAGCTAGAGAGTGTTGATAAAAATGGTTTGCCAGGCACTGTGAAGGGAGTTCTGTAAATCAGTTTTGATTTGCAAACTGCTCGACATTGGAAAAGGTACTGTAAATCATGTTATGACCTCTCAGCTCTGATTTCTCTCTTCCCATTCAAAACAATATGTGTATACATATGGCTATGGATATATCTGCCACTACAGGGGTAGCTTACAGAAAGGTAGTGTCCTGCAGTCATGTGGCTGTGATATTGTCAGATGAGGCAGGTAAGAACATTGTGCCATACTAAGGGAGGGGATAAACCCTTTTTAATTCTGTTCAGTTTAGGGAGATGGTAATTTAGGGAGCTGATCGTGGGCTGTGCTGCATTATCTTCTCTCTTTCCTGTTCATTAAAGCAAAGTTCAATCCTGTGCACTTTACTGTGCTCAGTAAAAATACCCAGCCTCCTGTTCTGGTAAATGTCTCTTCAGCTGTGCTTTTTTCCTCCTCTTCTTTCTTTTTTTTTTCTTTTTCCCATGCAAATTAATTATAATCATGTATAAAGTGAGTTGATTCCATTCAGCAGAACACAGGCGAGCTGATACAGCTGAGCTTTACAATCTGAATTTAAAATGGTGACCACACTGTTGCTCTAACACTTCCTTTGAATGCCAGCTTTTGGAACGTAGGTTTAAAAGAGTGGGTGCGGAAGCTCTGGCAACTTTAGAGCACAGCTGTTTCTTCACTTGACAAATATCAATACTTAACTTGTAAAATTGATTGCTTAGCAGAGGTGCACAGGCAGGCAGCATGCTCAATCTCAGTAAAAGGTTTACAGATGTGTTCTCATACATTTGGCTAGGAAATTAGCTTGATTATCCTTCAAATTATGCACCTGGGTCCTGAGTCATCTTTATATTTTCAATATTTTTTCATTATTCTTTTCTCCCTCCCTCTCCCTTGCTTCCTAGGCTGAAATACCTCAACTGGTGAGTGAAATTTATCAGAAATTTTTTGTGGAAAGCAGAGAAATACCTGTGGAAAAATCCCTTTATAAGGAAATACAGCAAAGTCTTGTGGGAAATAAAGGCATTGAAGTATTCTACAGAATTCAGGCAGATGTTTACGAAACTCTGAAAGACAGATACTACCCCTCATTCATTGTCAGTGATTTATATGAGAGATCAGTCAAGAAGGAGGAAGAAAGAAGTTCTGCTCAGCTAACTCCTGAGGACAAAGATGGAGTGGTGAGTCACACAGACTTTCTTTCACTTTCAGACTTTCACTTTTCTTTCACTGTTATTTAAAGTGATCTGAGAGACTGTCCTGAGAGAAGCATGTAGTAGCATCTTCTGTCCTTCAGCTTTGGGCAACTCTTCTTTTTTTTCTCATTTATTTATAAATATTATCATTCTTGTAGTTTCATCTGGTAAAACTTGTATGTTTACATGCTCTTTGAAATAAAATGGTACAAAACTACAGACTATTTAAATTTTAAATCAGTAAAAGTAGATATTTCAGATTCCTAAGCCGCCTGTATTTCACATCTTTCATTATGCTCCTGGGAAACAGAGAATGCAAAACATACTTTATACCAGCTCAGCTGCTCTGCTTTTGAGTGAAAAAAATCTCACTGAAACATCAGTAGGTTTTTGCCCAGACATTGTCCCTGTCTCCCGTGCATTCCCTAGGTACTAAATAGGTATTAAAAGTTGCATAAAAGAGAAGAAAAAGCAATGTAAAATATAATCTTAGTGTTTTTAATTAATTGAATACATTAATAGACCCTGTTGGAAGACAAATCTAGCACAGGAACTCTGAATACTAAAACAGAGCATTCAGAATGTCATAAGCAATAAGCCAGTGGCAACTCTTCTTGGGGCAGGTTTTTTCCTTGGGTTGTCTAACTCAGTCGTGTCAGGGGAACTTGTGTTGCCTTTATACAAGAACATTTTGACAAGAGCACGTCTCAGACTATTGTGTGCCTCTGTCAGTCAGGCTGCTGCTTCAGATCAGCATGGATGTTTTCATTTTACATGTGAACTTGCTCAGAACTTAATGAAATGTAGCAGTTTGTCTAAAACTGGATCTAAATAAACAAATAAGCAGAATCCAGAAGTGCTGATCTACATTCTGCTATTTAGAAACAATTTTTCCAGAACCTAAGGCTTTTGTATTTACTGCTTTAATGTCTTTAATTTCTGTAGATGAGTTGTTCTAGTCTCTGTAGTCTGCATATCAGCAAATCTGCAGAGATGAACAGTTATAAGTAAATTACTTGCAATATGTACTCTTAGAGCTTGCTGGATTCTTTTCAGTGTTTGTTTTTCCCTGTATTCTTTTCCTTGATAAAATATTCAAGATGTGTTTTCTAGTTTTCTCACTGCTGACTCAGCTCTGTGTTGATGGTGGTAGGTACTTCAAAGACTTTGTGTCCTTGTGCTTGTAATCACTGAGACTTTGCACAATGGCTCTTAAGTTTTGTCCAGAAATTCCTAAAGCATTAAATGTTGTGCTTTCTAATTTCTTCATATGCTTTATTCAGAGTCTAACAGATAATGATTTCTCTGAGAAAACTGACACAACACTTCAGGGCTAGCTGTACTCTGATAACATCTACTGTAGCTGCCAAAAAATTAGATTTTTGGCATCAGCATTATCTGTCCTTCCTCTGAGTCCTTGGAGATATGTATTTGCCAGATACGAAGCCTGGGTCAGCCATGAAACCTTAAAGACTAATATATTGCCAAGTCTGCTTATAACAATGCAAGGTAGTTTTTTTTTACTGCTAGAGTGTCTCTTGAATAGAGCCATTCTAATGGTGCTGTATCATGCTTCAGGATCTTTGAGGTGAAAACAAATTATAAGAAATGCTTTCTGAAGCTTCCTGTGTTCTTTCAAATGTTGGTGAAAATGCAGTAGTGGCTAATAAGTTTGTGGGGTTTTGTCCTCCCGGTGTATAGGAAATGACAGCCTAGAAATTGGATGTTTCTGGAGGGATACATATTGTTAGCAAATATGGATTGGTTTTGGTTTAGTTTGGAGTTTGGGTCTATGTCCTTACTTCCTGGGGCACTGTGGGAATCACCAGTGTTACTTCTCTAAAAATTTCACTGCTATCGCTAAATAGGTAAAAAGCCATCTCATGCATTCATGGAAGTGAGGAAGGATGAGTCCTGATTAAACATGGGAAAAATCAAGTCACAAGACAGGAATCCGGAAAGGGCCAGACTGCTGGTTCTTCTGCAAGTGGAACAAGCTCTTTCTTCTTCCCAGTCTGTTTCCACCTTCTGTTTCCAGGAGAAACCTTCACAAACCACCACAAACCTCCAAGTATTTTTACTTGGACAAATGTCACAAGTAGAAATACAGAAGCAGGCTGTGCTTGCATCCAGCTCTTTGAGGAGAGGCTCTGGTGATTGCATTGGTGTTGCACGTGTCAGATCACTAAAATAAGCCTGACGTCTGTGTTCTACGTCACTCACAGAAATGGAAGCCATTATCAATTTACCAGTCAGGGGAAGACAGCACAATCTGTTATGATCTCAGCTTTTAGTGAATTGCTTCTTTATTTGATAAACTTGATATTTTGGGTACAGGTTACCTGATCTTGTAATTCTAGCATTTTTGTGATAAACCTGGTGATTCAGCAGTGGTTTTTGCTTTAAGTGTCTGAAAAGTTAATGATAGAGAAACCATGTAGCCTACCTCTGGGAGCACAGCCTCACTGATTTGTAATTAATTGCAATTCTTTGATTGCTAGCACTAAACTTCATAAGAAAAGACTTTTAATTCTTCTGTATTGAAAATAGCATTTTTGATTCCTTCTTTACCTCCATACTTCCCAACAAGTGTAAGGTTTGGGGTTTTTTTTATGATTCTTTACATTAGCATTTTAAATAACACTCAATATTGTTAATTATTATTATTTGTAATATTGTAGTGCCAGGAGAAGACAACATTCTGAGCTGAGGTCTGTACACAGGCTTGGAGGCAAGTTTCTGACCCTAGGAGTTTACTGTCTGTGCAGAATAGACAGAAGAAAGGACAGGGCTAATGGGTTTTTATTCAGCCATGTAGAAGGCAAATGCAGAACTGGAAAAGGGCATGAATTTCTCAGCCTAGAACTCCTGACTTCTGCATTATGTTTGCGGATCATGCTAAGGAGATTAATTATTGCTGCTACTGTTGTCTCTTCTCAGACTTTTTTTAGTAAGATATAAGATACTATGGAATTTACAATAGGATTTTCTCCTCTAAAACTCACAGAATTTACAAGAGTATGAGAGTTCCTTCTGTTAGCTTTTTGTTCATTATATAAGGATACAGTTTACTTAGCTGCAATATCATTAAATAACACGGAACCCCTGCTCATGAGAATAGACTCAGCTTCCCACAGATAAATTTAGATCTACTCAGTCACAAACAGACCTCAAAGATCTTTGAACATGGTAACAGCAAAAGCTGAGTGCTGCTTGCTAGATCTCAAGGTCTTCATGTCTATTTGGGGAAGTACAGTAAGAAAGGGGTGGCTGAGCTATATGTCAGAAGATGTTAAAGAGAATGTCACTGAAAGGTGTGAAGTTTTCTATTTTTTGCATGCCTGTAGTATACAAGATGGAAAAAGCTATTGGTTTGTCTGAATGAATATATGAAAATGATTTATGAATTTAGGGTAAGGCATATGTGCTTTTAACACATTTTTATTAACACTTCTAAAAACAGCAGTAAAATCTGTGTAGAAAGCTAAAGGACTTGGTTTAGATTGTTCTGCCGGATGACAAATCTGTTTTGTGAAGGTTTGTGGGAGGCAGGACTGCTTGTTAGAAATGTGGGGGTTTTTTGGTTTTGTTCCCCACTGCCCCATCCTCATTATCTTTCTGCTCAGTGCTAAGTATTTGCTTTTCTATCTGGCTCTGAATAAAGATCATGACTACTAAGCTGTTTTTGCTTTTAAAACAAACTTTAATTCTGGCTCTCATTTACATTAAAGTCTTAGCTTGAAGGTCATTTTACACAGTTGGCATGAGTTGCCAAAAAACTGCAGTAGAAATGGTAATGAGGCTTTGTCTGTTGGGGGTTTTGGTTTGGTTTTTTACAACAGAGTGATGTTTCATGTCAGATCTGATGGTTGGAATATCTGTTATACCTATATTTTAATCTATATCAAAAAGTGTTCGTGTATGTAAAAAGCTAATGGAGCAAACAATAACCCACCTCCTGCCCCATCCCTGACAGTGTTCAAGGCCAGGCTGGATGGGCTCTGGAAAGTGTCCATGCCCATGGCAGTGAGACTGGAACTATGTGATCTTTAAGGTCCCTTCCAGCCCAAACCATTCTATCATTCTATGAACAACTGTCTCTTTTTTCATATTAATGTTGCAATTACCCCCATCCTCTATTCCTAGAACCAAGGTTGTGAAGAAGCTACTGAAGAGTGCAGCACAAGAATTAATGAACAGGCCAGTTATGCTGTAAATAAGCTTCGCCAGCTAAATGACAAGCTTGAGTATAAGAAACAGGCTCTAAATTCCATTTGTAATTCACCAAAACCCGACAAAAAGGTACGTACCTTTAGTGTCTTCAGTTCTTCTGTTTGATTTTCTTTTTTTTTTCTTTTTTTGACTATGTGTATGTTTGTGTAATATCCAGTTGTCACATTTTGGACTGGGTCAGATGGTTATTTCAGTCAACTTGTTAAATAGAATGTGAAATCAGAGCTTAGTTTTAATTGGTTTTTTCCCCCCATATTTTAAAGCTATTGTAACTAAAATTGTGAATGTGATTTATATTGCTTTGTTGGCCATGGGATAACGACCACTCTCCCGTGGTTTTGCTGCTTTGTCGGTGGCAAGGCGTGTTTCTCCCTTGCCTCTCTGCCCTGCCGTGCCCGTATTACTCCTCGGGCATCCCGTGCCCGGTGCCGGCCGCTCCGGCCGCGCTGCCCGGAGGGATGTGCTGGTCAGCTCCTGTGCCCTCTGCTGGCTCTGAGGGGTCAGCACAACTCCCTCATCTGCAGCGGCAGCTCTGACGGACTTCCTCGAGCTAAGGGATAAAAAACCCCAAACCTGAGGGATGATTTGGAATGATTTCTAACATAGCTAAATTCCTAGAAATGAAATCTATTCCCAGGCTCTTCAGTCACATGATGTGTACCTGAAAATGATAAAGATGTCTTCAGTAAGGTACATTTCATTAACAGCAATTTCAGGTTCCCATAAAACATACAGATAATCCTATCTCAAGTGTCTTTTATGCTGGTATTGTGACAGTAGTGTGTAGTTCTAACTTGTGTTTTATTTTAAGGTGAGAGCTGACCTTTAAGATTGCTGTGTACTCCAGAAGTTTATGAGGCATCATCGATTCCCTCGCTTGTGATTTTTTTTTGTCCATGTGAATTGTTCTCCCCCTGCTTTTGTACCTTTTCTTCTTTCTGAGCAGTGTCCCTAAAGACATGAAGCTTGTGTGCTGCACCACCTTTTTCCTACCAATTGTAATGAATAAACTTTTCTCTGCAGATTGTTTCTAAGCTGAAGGACGAAATTACTCTGATGGAGAGAGAGCACAGTGACCTTCAGCTGCACATTGCAAGAACAGACTGGTGGTGTGAGAATCTTGGCATGTGGAAAGCCTTCATTGTCTCAGGAGAGGTACGGGATTTTTTTCTGGCTTTTTATCTTCTGGGTGTATTCAAACTTGCATGAAAAGCAGAAGAAAAATATGTAGATACTTTCCTTATGCCTGTTTATACTTAATTACTTGTCTGGGAAACAACCCTAACCTCTTCTGAACTCCTCTTCTGTTTCCCCAGTGGCTACTATGATGCATACTCAAAGTTTCCGTTCCTCAGACAGTGCTGTAATGGAGTTATAAAAATTACCTGCATGTACATAAACAAGTTTTGGCACTGGGTAATTTGCTATCTTAGGGGCACCGTTTTTCATGAGAACTGTCTCCTCCTATATTACCATGCTATTGCACTTGGGTGCAGTTGTGTCTCTGCTATGTCTCAAAGATGCAGTATTTACACTTTTTGTGGTTTGTATTATTGTATTTAATGGCTGTACAGTTTCAAGGGACTTGAATGCCCAGAAAGAAAGTGCTTTATATCTGTAAGTTGAAGAAGTTGTTACTTTTTTGTCTCGTTCTGCTGTTCCATTTGGGCATAGGCAGACAATTGTAGAATGCGTGTAAAAAAATTATGATGAAAACAAGAAGTATTACCATCTTCTGGCTCTCTGTTAACACCTATAAAGGGAACTCAGTGAATGCTTGTTATGTAGTAAGTGCAGGCTGACACACATAAGAAATCTTCTTGACAGTATCACTACAGAGAACTAAAGATTAATTGGGCCTCTACTGGCTTGCCTTTATATGCCATTAAGAAAATGTTCCTGAAATGAATATAAATAGTTTTCTTGAGGTAACTTTGTTGGAGGAAAAAATCTATGCTGTGGAGTTTATCTGGTTGTGTCTTAAGCTCTTGCAAGACAGTGATAGTTCTGTCAACAGTTAAAGTCATTGTAAAAGAAGAAATAAATCCAACAGGTCAAAAAATGTAAGGTGCTATTTTTAAAACCAAATTCTTCATGTGGAAACATCTGGATTTGGTTTTGTTTTAATGCTGTTTGCAGGTGACACTATTGAGAACTGAAAAATTCTTGTCTTCTAAGAGTTATTTGTAGCTTTTGAAACCTGGTTTTAAAATCTGGTAAATACTGTGTGCAGAAAAACTGCAGAATGGCAGCTTTCTGCACATATGTAACCAAATACAACTGCTCAGCATCTCTGTCATTACCAGAGGAGAAGGTGGTTTGGCTAAAGTAGAGGGAGGTTGGAAGAGGCTTTTCATTACTTGCTGCCTTAGCTATAACTTATCAGTAGTACTGGATTGTAATTAAATGTAGGCCTGCATTAATTGTTCTGTTTGCAGCTCTATGCTTCAAAGCGTAGGCTGGAGAAAGCATGGGTGTTGTAATTATCTATGTTAATTAATTGCTTGGGAATATTCTAGCTGCAGCTGATGATTTCAGGGGGCATGAGTAGGTGACATAGTCTTTCTATCTCCAAAATATGTTGTTGCTAATCCCAGAACCTATGATTTTAGAGACAGAAAAACTTGGCCCTATTGTCTTGCAGAAAAGCTTAGTAAAAGTAAATTTTGCTATAGATCTTGAGCTGGAAGTGTAATAGCTAGTCATTGACCTTTTAAACTGATCTACTACATCAGTTAACAGAGAATGCATAAAAAATAGTTACTTAAGTCTTGAAAAAACCATGTCCAGATGCTTGTTTGAATCTTTCATTCTTTATAGTTTTGAGTCATTTAAGTATACTAGGTCTGTGTGTGTGAACTATGTATATTTTAAAAAATCAGTGTAAATGGTATAATCTCCAGGTGTCAATTGGTAGCTGATATTTCTGATAAAACTTACTTTGAAGACTCAGTGTTTTGGCTGACTGGTAGAGGTTGAAAAATACAGTAGGAACATGCAGGATGAGGGGGCCTAGGATAACTTGAGTAATTCTGTGACTCTCTTCCCTGTTACAGGTGTATAACTTAGAGCTGAATAACCTAACTTGCTCTGCTTGCTTTAATGGTTTTGGCCTTGTGTCATTTAATATCGTAGCAGATATTCTGTCTCCCTTGTGCAAAGAGAGACTGTTTCAGAACATAACATCTTTTAAAAAATGTATTGTTTTCATAAGAAATTGAGTTTTTAGATCTGAATAAGGTGAAAAAAATTGCATGTTTCTTGTTGTTACCACACTACACACCTGGGCAAGAGGTGGCTGAAAAGCTGCCCAGTGGACAAGGACTTGGAGGTGCTGGTTGACAGCTGTCTGAACATGAGCCAGGAGTGTGCCCAGGTGGCCAAGGAGGCCAATGGTATCTGCAGTTGTGTGGCCAGCAGGAACAGGGAAGTGATTTCCCCTTGTACGCGGCACTGTACAGGCAGCACCTGAAATCAGGACTAGGAAAGGGTTAGGAAGGTTGGGAAAAAGCTGGATGACTTTTTGTGTAGGAGCATTAGAAGCACAGTGCAGTCTCATCGTGGGGCATGCAAGGTTTGGTGCTCAGCAGGAACTCTGGGCTTTGGCTGTGACCCTTGGAGCACCTTTTGGCTGGAAGCAGTAGGTAAGCTGGTGGCTTGTCAGATGTGCAGTTCATCCTGAGGGGCTGCAGGTCTGTCAAGGGTAAATGCAACCCTTGAATACATTAGGAGGGGAGTTTCCATGCAAGATGAGGAAGTGGTACAGTTGCTTTGCAGGTGCTGGGCTGTGTCCCTTGAGAAGGGTGGATTGGAATGAGGATCTTCTCCCATGAGAAGTAGTTCTGAAAGCACTTCTGTTTGCTTAACTTAGCAAAAGGGAGAATCAGAGGAATAGGGCTCTCTAGTTTGAATTCATTCATGATAGTTGTACGAGATGGTGCCTGTTAACAGCAGAGGACTAGGTCTCCTGGTTTAGAAGACCTCCTAACATTCCTTTTTTTGTGTTTTCCAGTTGACTCATTAATTGGGAAAAACAAATTCACAAGTACATAAGTTGGTAAAAAATTTTGCATTCTTAAGAAGATCCTGAACACTTTCAGTATTTATATGAGGGTATTTGAGGGCAATTGAAAAAAAGCTGTAATGTATCTACATCTAGTAATTGGAATTTAGATGATTTTGCACATAGACCCTAACTTGAAGCAGGAGTACTAAATCCTCCCACCTTGAGAATGTGCTTTTAGAGGGATTACTCTCTCCTGACAATTACAGTTCAGATGACCCTACACGTGCAAATCCCTGCCCTGGGAACAAATTTGGCATAGGGAATCATAGGCATGACTCAAATCACCAGTTTCAGCACTGATCTCCCAGTATTCAAAAATGACAGCCAGAAGGTGTTTGTGAGTCACCTAAAAGCACCGATCCAATCTAGCTAGGGCTAGACAGGGCAGGGACTGTCCCAGACGATCCCAGTTCTTCTGTGCCATGTCTCTCTGACCTGCATCTTGGAGGCTGTTCAAGCATCTATTTCTGCAGCAGTCTGGCAGGAGATAGGCACTTCTCCAAATAGCTGCACTGAGAACCAGGCACATTTTCAGGCATTGAGGCTGGTGCTTTGTATTCTGTCTGAGTGCTGCTGCAGCTTTTTGACAGAGATACGTGAAATCTGGGCCTCAGAATTGGCTTCCTGGTGGCCCATGTGCAGCTTTATGAGGAATGCATCACAGGGAATATTACCAATGTACAGCTCTGAATAGCTTAAAAATATGAAGGTACATTTCAGCCTCATGGCTTTTACAATGGGGATGTAGTTGCTCGTCAAGTTATTAATCAATAGTATTGTGTTGTCAGATATCTACAGGCTTCTCAGAAAAAGTATCATAATTATATAAATGTTAAAGTTTATTCTTATCCTAATTAGATTAGTTAAATATTCTTTAAAAATGCTTTAAAGTTACAACTTTGCTCAAAAAGACTGGGAGTGGTATTTTATAGTTAATTTTTTGTTATTTGCATGTATATAAAGACAAGCATTCTAGTCTTGACAAGAGTCAAGTATTTTATGCATTTCCCTTATTTGCCTTTCATAATCAATTTGGGTGTCCCCTCAAAATAAGTAAACAAAAATTTGCTACCAATAGGACAGAAGGATAAAATCCTTATGTCAATCCTCATACCAAATTAAGAAATAGTGTGATCAGACTGCTGCCATTTCTCAAGAAAAATTGTTTAACTTTGCTGTAGTTTTCCCATTTGCACAATGTGGTTAATTGCTTCTCCTTCCTCTGACTGAGGATTGTAGTTTGATTCATTAGTATTTTTGTAAAGTTGTGAGTCTCTCAGAAATAGACACTGCATGGATACCACAAACTGTGCAAGCAGAACTGCTCAAGTGAGCAGAGAAATTGCTCTGTGACAGCACCAGCTGTCACAGAGCCCAGCTGCAGAGCTGCTGTGCCCAGTGTGTGGGTGAGCCTTAGCAGGAGTGCTGGGAAGGGAGGGTGGGAATAAAGGGAGAATGCTCAGGTAAATGCAGATAGGAGAGTTTGAGTATTGATGAGCAATCAGAAAGCTACACGGTAGGTACCTTAAAAACCAAAATAATACACCCAGCTGTTTGAAGAAGACATGTCAGGGAGACTTGATTGCTGGTGGATGGTGCTGCAAAACTGTATGTAAGGTGTAATAGTGGTTAGCTGGAGGACTGATTCAGGACTGGCATAGCATTTTGGGTGAAGGTCAGTTCACTAGGGGAATTGCTCCACATGTACCTTTCAAATCTCAAGAGAAGCGTGGGACTGATGACTGAGTTTGCAACCCAGTCATCTGGCAGCTCAAATGTTCCACTGTTTACTTTGAACAGAGATTACCTTACCTGTTTCTTTTTTCCCCCCACAAGGTTTTAGAAGAGAATGGAGAACAAGTGCCCTGTTACTCTGTCATGGTGAGTTTACAAGAAGTCGGTGGAGCTGAAACTAAGAACTGGACTGTTCCCAGGAAGCTCAGTGAGTTTCAGAACCTACACCGCAAACTCAGTGAGGTACGAATCCTGGCTATGGAAGGGAAAAGATACAAATTTCTAAAATGTGTCAGAATGATAAAAATTTAATGCTGCCAATTTTAATGCCAGCCTTTTGGCTTTTAGCCCTTTACAGCTAGATTTCTATCTGCATATTTCTGGTCTCTAACAGATGCTTATAAAACTTGTTTACAATTATTTTTTCCCCTTAATAATGTATTACTGGGCTAACCCCATTTCAAAATGGTATATGCTCTGTGTGGATACAAAAATGCTGCTAGCAAGGATTTTCCTGCTATTTTCTAAGTCCGTGAGAGACTTTTCTCTCTCACAGAAGAGGTAGCAGTTATGTAAACAATTAAATACCTGCAGCCTTGAAAAGTCTTGTTTATACTACAGTAGAAAAATATTTTGACAATGGATGTTTTAGGATTTTAGCCAATCACCCCCAAGGGGTGGCTGATCCTTTGTCCAATTAGACTATGAAGAAAAAAGTCTATAAAAGAGTTTGTAAAATAATTAAATAAATCAATCTTGCTGCACAATTCCTGCCTGCTGGATCTTCTCTCCTCCTCCCTATGGCTGTGGGACACGGTGATATACCCTAGGGCATTTTTATTTTTTTTAATAGCTCTGCACTGTCACATAAGAGCCTGCTATAAGAACTAGACTTTGTGTCTGGCTTCTAGGGAAGTATTAGAAATGACAGCTTTTGGGGAGAGAGAAAGTTGGGATTCTTTTTATAGTGCTTTAACCTTTCTGTCTGATAAAGGATAGATAATGGTGGTGTAAAGGGAAAGGGTGTAGATGTGTCAGCCCATAGTGGGAAAGGGAAGGTGTTTTCTTGAGAAGGGTGTGGAAGGGAGATGAGAGCACAAGGGAGTCTCTCCCTTTCCCTTCTGAACCACCTTTCTTTTTCTCTGCATACATGTTAATTGAGCTCTCTCTTCTCTTACACAGTGTTTTCCGTCATTAAAGAAAGTTCAGTTGCCTTCTCTCAGCAAGCTGCCCTTTAAATCCATTGACCAGAAATTCATGGAGAAATCCAAGAACCAGCTTAATAACTTTCTGCAGGTAAGAAAACAGAGACAAAACCAACAGACATCTAAACAGAAGAATTGAGAGCATGGTGTGTCTCTATTGCTTAAAGAGAGAGCCTAGAACAAATAGGTCAGATGTAAGGTTTGACACTATAAATGTCAAAGTTGTCCAAAATTCCTGAAGTTGAGATGAGTTTGACTGATAGTAACCATTCCTCTGTGGTAAGTTGATTTAAACTTTGATTAATTAAGAAATCATAAATAATGAATTCTTTAATTGCCACTTGCAGCTAAAACACTTCACAACAAATCTCTTCTAAATGAAAAATTTTAATAAAAAAAGAAAGTTGTAAGATTAAAAGCTTTATTCTTACTAGTTCCAGTACTTTAGAGCTAGCTTCTTAAAGTATCTTTGTGAGATAGGGATTTTTTTTCTCACCCTACCACTGAGCTGTGACTTAATCAGTTTTATTGGATGCCTCAACACATCTTGTTCCTTAACAAGAAATATTTAATTGACATGTTGCTGTGTTGTGATGTGTCATTATTTTTATTTCATAGAAATTACTCTCTGATGAAAGACTCTGCCAGAGTGAAGCACTTTATGCCTTCTTGAGCCCTTCCCCAGAGCACCTCAAAGTTATTGATGTGCAAGGAAAGAAGTCGTCATTTTCACTCTCCTCATTTCTAGAACGACTTCCTGGTGATTTGTTTTCTCATCAGGAGGTAAGTGGTAGAAAAGTAATCTTCCCAAATTTAATTACTTATCCAAAGCAAGCAGGGAGAGTCATTAGTATTTGAATGGCAGGCAATATTTCCAAAGGTCATTTGTAATTTACTCTAAGTGAACAAAGAGTCAGAAGTAAGAGCTGCCTATGAATTTAAAAGGTGCTTATTAATAAAACAGGTTTCCTGCCTTTTGGTAAATGCATATAGGCAAATGTGTAAGCTATTGCAGATAAAAAAGTTGCAGTTAATGTGGGATTGTTTCATTTTTTATAGCAGAATTTTCCACTTTTTGAGTTCTGGACATGTATACTTCAGAGGGGTTTTGGCAGGTAACAGTAATTTTCACTTGGGAATATTCTTTTGGCAGGAACAGCTGTGTATCCTTAATAATTTCAGGACAACTTCTGAAGCAGAGGTAGTTTTGACAAAAAACTGTTGGCAAATAGTACAGGCTTACTGAGGGAAACTGCAAATGCAGGCAAGAGCCTATGTGGGCAAACCAGTTGGAAAATTTGTTATTAAGCCATAAAAACCCATTGTCTATGAAAATGCAATGAATAATAGATTAGTGACTAAAATAGCTCATTGACTATATTGACCATAATTCCATGGCACTCTATTCTGTGTTGTTCTTATTCAGATAATGCAACATTCAAGGAGCTGTTTCTAGTCCCCCTTTTAGTTACAGGTTATACAAAATTCATATGAAATAGTTAATTTCTTACATGCTGTAGTTGTCTGGAGTGGATGGGTGTTGTGCAGGATAACTGGAGTTTGGGGAACATGTACAGTTCTAGCCTTTTAATAGGGAGAAAGGTGGTCTTGCATCTCAGAAATAAAATCCTATATATATCTTTCAAAATTATACTGTACTTGCATCTAGATGCTGAATGCATGTGCCTCATTTCAGAGCAATAAATATAAAGAAAGTTTGAGAAACTAGTTTTACACTTCAGTAGAAGTACTGGAGTTCTAAAATCCAATGTGCTTTCGCTAAAGTGACAAGTAGAAGTAGCATAAAAACATTGAAGTGTGAAGCTATTTGTATTTTGCTATTTAATTGAAAAACATCCTCAAGACAAAGCCAGACTGCATAGATATTGTATTATGTGAGTGTGTAGGAGGAAATAGTTAGGAAATACAGGAGCAGGAAAGAGAATTTTTAATAATAGTGTGTGAGAGGAGAAAGAACAAATAAACAAAGCAGAAATTATGCAACCGATACCAAAAAACTAAGGGAAGTAGAGCAAAAAATGCCCACAGAGTGTGGCAACAGAGGAGTTGGAACATAACTTCTTACTGAGTTTAAATTTAATACTGTTTATTACTTGTGGGACTAGGAGCTTAATTCTGGCCAGAGTGTATTATGCCAGGCACTGTGCAAATGCAGACAAAGACCTACTTCATATTTGTCTTCCTTCTCTTCTCCCTTCTTTCCTTAAGCTTACACATAAGAGAAGACAACAGAATACAAATGGTGGGAACTGTTAGACCCTCTGAATGAGTGTGTCAAATGATTGTCCTAATGTGAAAATAATAAAATAAAATGGAGGGAGAGGGATTGTGAGGCAGTCTGGGATTAGCTCTGCTGTTTCCTGGACTCCCATGTCTTTCAGTAAGGGCTTTCGATCAGCTCAGTCTTGCCCAGTTGACAGCATCTTGGACCAGATTTAACTTTCCTAAAGCAGTCAAACTAGGGTTAAATCGTTTGGTACAAGGTCATAAATGAAGTTAGTTGTGTTAAACCATACATAAAGCTGTTATAATTTTGTTCTTTTTGTAACTGAGAATTCCTGGTTTAGTTTGTATTTTGGACTTTGTAGTAGAGAATGCTCTCATTCAACTTTCTCTTTGCCTTTACATCTCATATCTCATCTCATATCTCATCTCATCTCACATTTTCCAAATATATGTCAGAGGAATAGTATTACCTCTTGAGTGTTGTTTTCAGGATTAAATACTGCAGCAATTTCTTTATATATACAACTCCTTGGACAGGGTTAGCTTTAGAATGTATTTCTTAGCTCTCTACACCAAAACCAAATCAAAGGAAAAATATAGTTGATATTATCTAGAAAGAAGGGCTTTTAGGCTTATAAACTTACTGGCTAGAAAATGCACTGTAGTGTAAGAATTTACACTTCCTGTTGCGTTTTCTAAATGACAGGAAATTCACTGAATAGCAGAAAAAAACCCCAATATTAGATGATCAAATTATGAGGACAAAAGGAAGAGATGATTGATATCTCTGAAAACCAGGCTGAAGAAGAAAATTTGCACATCATTCTGACCATTCCTGATCCAGAGACAGGGACATTGCACCAGCCTCAATGGAGGTCAGGTGTGCCTCTTCAGCTTTGCTCTAAGCATAGGCGGGCAGGGGAAGATCCAGGAAAGCAAAGGGATGTGTCAGCTGCCATGCGTAATGATCGACGTTGTAGTCCTGATCCTGAAGCAATCTTCATGACACCAAGAAACAACCTGCTGTCTGCCCTTCATTCTTGAATAGATGGTACTGCCAGAACTGAGGTGGTTCAACCCAGTCATCTTCTGGGAGTCTGTCTGAATAACTCTTCTCCTTATGGTGCCCTGAGCTTCGGGATCCTCAGGCTCAGGTCATTATGTATCGCAGTACTGTGTTTCTGCCTGGGACTGTTTCTCATTAATATTGCTTGTCTCTGCAGTGGCCAGTTCCCTTTCCACTGCTGGGTTTGGTTCCCAGTTTACTGCAAAGACAACTGGCTAGTGCCTGATCGCACTGAATGTCTTCAGCTGTGAAAGCACAATCTGTTCTCCTGGGGAGCCAGCAACCTGCTTCTCCCTGTGCAATAACCCTTTTCTTCCTAGCTGTTTGCAACGCAAACAGCTCCAGCTGGCTAGCTCCCCATCCTGGATGTTTTCTGCGGGTGTTGTGTCAGAGGAGGCTTTGCAATCACAAACACCTCTGAGTGCCATCTCATGCTTACAGCTCTCACCCGTTTCCTAGCAGTACATGACTCCCACATCACCTGCTTTCTTTTATCCAGCTGGTGTTGGTGGGGCAATATAGGCAGTAGATCCTGAAAATTTGGGCAGAATTGAGGTGCTTGCTGGGGCCAAGGCTGCAAGGAGAAGATACAGCAGTGATGATGATCCCAGCAGTGCAGAGTGTCCTCATCACTCTGGTCCAATGGGAAGTGCAATCCCTTTTCAAACTCCCTAGTGATGTTCCTGTTTGCCAGGTCCTGCTAGCAGCAGTTGTTGGCTCTAACTCTGTTCTTTGAGAGGACTGGCTGTGCTCCTTTGCCAGAGCATGGCAGTAACTGAATCCATTCTGGAAGAAAGATGGGGAACTGCAGTGCATACCCATGTTGTCCTTCTCTTCCTAGGAAGAAACGGAAGAGGACAGTGACCTGTCGGACTATGGAGAGGAGGTAGATGGGAAGAAGGACTCTCTTGCTGAACCGTGTTTCATGTTGATTGGAGAGATTTTTGAACTGAGAGGAAGTAAGCTGTAAACCTGCTCAATTGCTGTTGGGATCTATTGGCTCTGTGGGACACTTCTTAATTCAGATATTTTTGCTGTTTCAATAAGTGGAAACATTCTTGCAATCTATATGGCCAGTTTGTTGGGAAGCAAGCTATTCCTCAGTAGTTCACAACTTTGGAGCTTTCATTCAAAAGTGAAATTCCAATATAAAATGGCAAAAAAAATGTAACTGGTAGGGGAGATCATTTGCATTTAATATTTTTAAAATTTTCATGAAAAAAATTGAAAAAAAGGAGAAAAGGACAGTAGTATACTTTTTGTAAATAAGCTGTTCATTAGATTGTATGAATTCTGAGGAAGGAAAGATGGCTTTATTATAGAACATGTCTCTTTAATGACTTATTAAAATGACTTTAATATCCATTTTAAGTGAATTATATATGCATTTTAGTTCTGCTATTTGTATAATGAAAATGATACTAGAATTGTGGTATCTTTTAAACACTGGAATCCCCCCCCCCCTCCAAAATGTAACTGAATGATGGTAATAAAGAAAACTATTTTTGTTTCTTTTTGAATGTGCAGCCACACATGATGCTCTGTAAAATTATTTACAGGGTAACTATTACAAAATGTGGCACCTTCCAAAAATGGCAGATGTATCTTCCAAATATAGACTTAATTGTGATGGTGAACAGCATGAAAGAAAGATTAACCAGTAATTATTAGGAAGCACTCACATTTGTTTCCTTTATTTGTAATGGAAAGCTGACTGCTTGGTTTGAGTGAAAATGTTTTCAGAATTTTAATGGTGCTGCCATGAATACTTTATACTAAATAGGTATGAAAAAGGTGTGAAGTTTGAGGACATTGGTTTTTTTGTAGTAGAAAAAGGGTTTTGAGTAGTTGTATGGCTCAATAAACTTGAAATATTCTTACATATAAAAATTTACAGTATAACCTAGAATGCATAGTATTTGTATGTTTATGTAATCTGGAAGAATTAAAAACCATACAGCAAACAGTACAAGGAATGTAATCAAGAAAAATGGAACCTCTGTACAATTACTGGAATCTTAGAAAGGGTTATAACCATGCGTTTACTCCAGGGGTGGGTTGTTTGGGTTTGGTTTGGTGGGAGGTAGGGGGAAGGTTTTGCACGTGATCATGGGTTCTGTAATGTTATTAACTTCTTGGTCATTATTTTTTATCATTTTTCATTGTTCTAGTGTTCAAGTGGGTCAGAAAAACATTAATTGCACTAGTACAAGTCACTTTTGGAAGAACTATCAACAAGTAAGTAGCTGTTGCTTTAACTGAACCTTCATCATCATTCTATGAAAAAAAAAGCTGAGAGCAGAACTGTTAAAAAATAATCTGGACATCTTGTATGGTAATCTGCATTTGTGTTCCATAGCTGAATTTGCAAAGATGTTATGTTTATTAGAGAAAACATAGATATGTGAATTATCTTCATGTTGCCAAGTGAGGCCTGCATGAGGCATACCTGTCTGTACATACCTTCATGTGGAAAGCTGTATCACTGGTCAGAAACAATTTTTAGAAGTATTCTGCCAGCATAACAGACTGTTCTTCATCCAGTCAGTAACTAAATTTACACATGCCAGTATGGCTTTTAAAGCTTCTTATGTATGTTATGTAGCAGTAAATTGGACTGGTCTCAGACAGTATCCACTCGCTGAGTTTTAAATTGATTGGTTCATTTGTTCATACCCTGCTGGTAACTGGAAAATGCCTGAAGGAGGACAGAGAGGGAAAGAATGTGTGAGCATAGCTTGCATGCAAAGTTCCTATGTGGCTTTTTACATGTACGTTGACTTTATATTTATTGATTTTAATGGATTTGGCTTTATGGCCCAGTTCAGCAGTACTGACTGGAGCCTGCTCTTTACCTCAGATTCATGGTGCTGAAGGCTACAGTGAGTAGTGCAGCCACAGGAGGAGGCTGCTATCTCCATTTGTAATCCCTTCAGTAATGTGCTTTGCTATCTGTGAAGGAACTTACTGTGCTTCTATCAAAACTGTCTGTTTTTATCCTAGCAGGCACATCTCTGCAGGCAACTAGTTTGGAGTTTGCTACAATTATTAACCTGATTTTCATGTCTTTTCCTGGTGGAGCCTTTGTACTGCCATCCTTGAAATGTAGTTTTGACGCACATTTCAATGTAGTACTTGTAATTTGTAATGCATGTTTGTGGATTACATTGAAAAGTAGCCTTTTCCAGGTCTAAGTCAGGTATCTGGAGTGACCTAGATCCTAGAGCACCCAGAGCTGAATATGACCTGCTGTGATGCCAATGAAATCAAGCCAGCTATATTGGCATAATTACATGAAAAATAACATCTCTTCCACTACTTTGAGGAGTAAAAAGAGTAAACTTGTATAAACTTGCATAAAACATGAAAGACTAGCTCCGATGGGCTCCCTTCTACACTTCTTTACAGGCAAATCCGTGACACTGTACACTGGATGTTCAGTGAACCAATGCTTGTTTACTACATTGGTGTGTTTCGAGATGCTTTTTGGCCAAACGGAAAGTTAGCTCCACCACCGAGAGCCAAGAGTGATGAACAAAAGCAGGAGACAAAACAGAGAGCACAGCAAAAACTACTTGAAAACATTCCAGGTGAGATCACTTTGATTCTGCTTAAAGACAGATTTAATAACTAGTAAAGAAACTGGTTAATCACATTATTTTCCTGTAGAGTTCTAAATTATGGTTATTTGCATAACTAAGGATGATTTTGGCCTTAGTCTTTGCCTCTCCTGCCTGTCTGATAAAAGGCATGCATTAAGATATTATTGGTGGATGCAAAATTAAAATTTCTTTATCTCTGTGTATAATATTCATCAAGGAACCTCAGTTGATTCTCTCTCTGCTGGTTCTCTGTGAGCAAATATGTGGCTCTGCCACTTGGAACTACTTGCCAAATAGGGAGGGTGCCACCACCCCAATTACTTCTTCCTGTTACGTTTCAAAGTTGGAGAGAGAGGGATCTACCCACACTGTCAGTGCTGTGTGTTGTTGTCTATTTCTGGTAAGAGGTCTCAGGGCACTGAATGTCAGAGTGACCTGCAGCCTGGGCAGAAGAAGATCCTAGATGGAATGGGTTTTTCCGTACCTTCCTTTGCCTACCCTTATCTCCCAAGCCTAGGCAGCTTCCTCTTCAGCCAGCGCATTTCTGGGGCACCATTCTGAGATGCTCCCTCCTGTCCCACTCACAGGACAGGAAGTCCAGTCACATATTTCTGACCCTTCAGAGATCATGTAACCCAAAGGCACCTAACCAAAAAGATCCAAAATCATTACTTTTAGCACTTGGAAATGCACTTAAACATAGCCTGAATGCTTTATCTCTGCTCCAGCTGAAGAGAGCGAGCTATTTTATGGCTTCACTGAGGTATCTCATATAACCCCATGCCTTAGGTAGTTTAATCAAATTTTACTATAAAAAAGGAGTTGGTATGCATGCAAAATATTTGCCACTTGATGTATAAACAACCCTCCATTTACTCCCCGTGTTATATACTCACCTACTTACCTAAACAGCCTTTCATAGATGGTTTGCGGTTTTGTTTGATTTTTCGTTTGTTTTTGAGCTTGGAGCCATATGTCAGGACATAGCTGAATGCACCTTAGATTAATGATGGAGCACTGAATCACTATTTATTCTCTAATTTAATCCAAAATGTAAATAACTGACTTAGAATTTTCTTAACTGCCTACTTGTCGGAAGTATTCCCTGTGAAGATTTGAGAGGCAATTCAAGTGCTAAATTAGTTTTAAATGTTGTAGAAATTGTGTCTTTGTGGCTGAAGGTGTATTTAAGTGAATGGTTTAATGACGTGTGAGATGAGACTTGACTCAGTGAGGTGAACTACTGAAAAGGCATTTGATAGATCATGTTAAAACACTTAAAACATTGCCACTGAGATGCACACGCTATTGTCTGTTGGCTAACTTGAGAATATGGGTATCTTTTCAAGCTGTGTTTTTAAAAGGTTGCTGAGTAGAGACTGTGTATCTTGTAGCCAAGGGCCAATGAAGTGCAGGGACTTTGTTTCCCCGCCTTTGTGGGTCTTTATGGTTCAACTAGATGATCTTGAAGGTCTCCTCCAAACTTGATGATTGTGATTTTGGGTAGTAGAATGATGATTCTGTGATTCTGGCTGGAGGTTTTGCCCAGCCTGAGTGAAGCAATATAAACTGAAGTAATGTTTGTTTGCAGATACTCTGCAGAATCTTGTTGGACAACAAAATGCCCGTCATGGTGTAGTGAAAGTGTTCAATGCGTTGCAGGAGAGGAAGGCTAATAAGCATCTACTTTATGTGAGTACCCAGAAAAATAGCTTTTCAACTTCATAATCCTGTTAGTTACTGAGCTCTACTCACTCAGTATTAAAGCCTAGGGAGTGTGTTTTTGCAGAGATTTATTTATTATTAAAATAAGTCAGATGTTCTAGGCTTGATCACTTGACTAAGTTTGAATAACAAAAGGCTGTTTAACAGCAGCATTGCTTTTGTCTAAAAGAGATCCTTTACCACATCCAATGTGCCTGACTTCATAAGGTACAAACTAATGTCTTCATACAGCTTAGAAAAATAAACATACCTTGGAGAATCTTAGACAGAGAGCTCCAGTACTGGCTCACAGTTAGGACATGGCAGCCCTCCAAAAGTTCCACTCCTCAACTGTTGGCACTAGTTGGAATATGCACCTGGATCTAAGTATAACACCTTCACAGTCAGTCAGTCTCTTCTGGCACCTTCCAGACAGCAGCCTGTCACACAGTGCTGCCCCCAGCACTGGAGAGAAGGTGCATGCCCTGGTGCTTGCTTATGATGCTATGGAGCCTTTGACAGAACAGCATCAGTTTATACTGGGTGGGAAATCCCCATCTCAAAGCTGCTGCCCTTAACACTTGCCTCGTTTCAGCCTTAAGACATTTCCCATGTTATCTGTAGGGCATGTGCTGACATTTGAATGAAAGAAAAGTAGTTGCATGAATGATGAATATAATCAATATAATCCTGTTATCTGTGATTTTCTAAAAATGACAGAAATGAAGAAATTCTCATTTGGTTGGCACCAGCATCATCTTAACTCTTTTCTGTTTTTCAGGTTTTGCTGGAACTGCTGCTAACTGAACTGTGTCCTGAGCTGAGAGCTCATTTAGAGCAGCTTAATGCCACTTAGGTTTGAATCTGCACAATTGGACCACTAGAGAAATGTCTATGTTCAAGAATAGACATGAAACTTATTTTCCTCTTTTCCATAGAGGGCTGAGGACTATGATTATTTTTAGCATTTTTCTTTCCTCTTGAGTTTTTTGTGAAGTAAACAGACTTGAAAAGATCTGATGCTGTCGTAGGGTAGACAAAAAAATGCTGTATAGCTGCCAATTTTTATTTAAATTGTTCTATTTGACTACTCCTCTGTTTCAAACATAGATTGAAAAATAGATGTTCATATATGCTGAAAGAAACCAGAAGATATTTTAAACATTTATGGAAAGAAATTTTGCTTATAGTGGTAAACTAATGAATGTTGTACAGTTCTAATCTCCTCACTGAGGATCTGAGCATTCCTTTTTTTTTCTTGTGTATTGAAAAAGCCTTGTCGTGCAATACTACATGTAAAGCTATTGTGAAAATTTTATCAATTTTGGTTTTACCAAAGATTTTCTGTAGTTTGAAGCATTTGTAAGCAATAAATATCACAACTGGATTGCAGTACTTGATAATGAGGCTGTACTGACAACTGATCAATGAGTTTGACAGCACTAGTTTAATAAGAAATATCTACATTGCTTTGAAGTCTGTGTCAAAATTATGTATTGTAAACTGGTATGTCCTAACAGAATGCCTGTGTTAAATGTTAGTTCAGAGATTAGTGCTTATGAATTGCTTCTATGAATGATCAAGTAGACATCTAATTAAACCATTCCGATAACTTCCCTGATATTATTCAGGGCTGTTTTACTCAATGACCCAATTTCAAATAACCTTCAAATCTTCCCCTTATTTTATACAAGGAAAGAAAACTGTCTTCAGTGGTTGTTTTTTTTAAATTTTATGTAAAAATATGTAAATATTGTGTTAATGCACATATAAATAATTAAACATCATCAAAAATCCCTAGGTGACACTCATTACTGTCTTCTCACTTCAGTACAGTTGTCCTCTTAGAGAAACTACTTGCAGTTATGACTGGCTCTATTGTAAGGTACATATACTCTGTATATGCTGTATTTAAATCAAAATTTTTAGTAACATCTAGCTTTCTGTTCCAACAGTTTCAGGAAAGTTTTCAGGTCGTGGCACAGTCCTAAGAAGCAAGGCAAATTCTGCACTTACAAAGTTTCATAAGTAAACAGGCATTTAGAAATGTGCAAGCTTACCATAGCAATCAGTAATTTTTCCTAGTGGTTAATCAAAGTATCTTTTGATAAAAGATCCAGCAGGACATTGCTCAGATATACATACTCCTAGCCAAAAGGTTTCCAACTATTTCTAATACAAACAGAGGCAGTGTGAATGCAGTATGAAGGATTGAGGAAAATAGGCCTCATATTGAGGACATATATTCAGTATTTCCGTACTAATGTTTGGGGCTTTTTTCCCACAGTTCTGTAAGGACTATTTTCTAGTTTTAGAAGCTGGCATGGTTTGAATTGTAAAGCTTGGTGTTCTACCAGTTTCCAACTTTGAGTCTCTGCGATCCAAAAGTAAAATATATAAAGACACTTAAGTACACCTAGATGCTTTAGAGAGTATGTGGAAGAAAGTATAAGCACCACTAACAAATTAAGCTTTAAAAATGGCCATGGCCTGTGAGTGGGCTGTATGTGAAAATGAGGCAAGATGGGGTTCAAGCTTTTCAGAATATTAAAATTTAAACATTATATATGCAGAAAGGAAACAGCCATTTTTATTTGGTTTTGGTTTGATTTATGTGCTATGTAGCAGTATGACATGAAGAAAATACATCTGTCCCAGTAAAATGTCCTTAATAAACTTTGAAGTCTTCAATACAATTTTTAAAAAATCTGTTTTGGTTTCATCTGAGTTAGAGTGTGAGCTTTTTACTGTCTTTTATTTTAGATAAAATGAATCAGTGAATTGCTTTAAATGATACTTTCTAGAAAGTTGAAAAGCAAGCAGTAAGAACAGTCTATAATTGCTGGAGACTAATAATGGTTTATTGTAGGAAATAGATACCAGTCACAGTTAAAGGAAACACTAAATTGTCCCAAGATTAGCTGCCAATTGAAGGTGAGAAGCAACAGCAGGATCCAGATAGCATGCCTTTGAAAACAAAGAATATCACAGTTCTAGTTTATAGCTACAATAAAATTCTCTGTTATCAATATGACATTAATAATTCTTTAAGTGTCAACAAAGCTACCTGAGACAGTCAACTTGCTAAAATATTGAAGAGTTAACATATTTGGCTTTGAATCCTTTTTCTGATGCCACATTATAAAAAAAAATTTAGTATTTAAAATTAGCATGCTTGACTATAGTCTTAGTCTTGGGTTTATTTTTTTTAATTCTGTGTGTTGGCATGGCATGTGCAGCACCACAGATGGAAAAATAAATCTGCTTACAGACTGGATGAGTTTCATTTGCTTCCATCATCTATTTCAGGACCCTTAGAGATGCCCATCTTCTCTTTCTCATTTCTTACAAAACTGACTGGGTCTAAGAATGGTAGGCCAAAACCACAGCTGAGCAGTTAATTAAAACAAATATGATTTTAAGTAATTGTACAGTTAACATGGGAATTTTCCAGGTACAAAAAAAACCTGAACACCCCCACAACTCTTTTAAAGTTACTGTTTCAGGGAGCTTCCTTGCTTACTTCGTTGCTTCTCTTCTGCTATTGATTTAGAGATGCCTGACACCAGTCCGTAGGAATTATCTCTTTATACCAAGACATTAGTGACATTCCTAGATCAGTCTCAGATGTACAGCAAGTGAATAATGAGTGAAAGTTGTAGTCTTCTTTCAGTTGTGGCAGTTTTATTAGACTTTAGAAGACAGTGGGAAAAGTTACACTCCCACAAAGCCACGCAATTTAATCCTGATGGACTTCTTCGATGACTTAACTAGGAATACTGGCTACAATGGTCATAATACCTCAGCTTATGTTCCTTTCCTTATCTCTTTCTCATCCTATCCTCTATAACACTTTTCACAGTGGGAGAACAAAATATTTAACATGTCTGTATTCAGATCACCTTCTTTGCTAAGCCTTTTCTATCAGTGACTTCCCTGAGTAAGGAGCCACAAAAATCGTTTGATAATTTATCATTTACATAACTCTCCATTCATTTAGATTGCACCAAGATGGACATAAAAGTATTCTACTTGCAGAAATAAATGGCCACTACATTCACAGAAACCATAGAGTCTCTCTGAAGCACAGATGCCAACTTGTTGCATTCCCTTCAGCTGGTATAATCACCTTGCCTTGATGCCTTTAGGCATCACTGATATGACTCAACAGATTAATCTTCTAGAGACCATTATTAATATTTTTCCTCAACCTTATTTCCCTCAATCTTACTCCAAATTTGGAACTTTGAAAAAAGTGTGACTGATTTTTTTTCCCCATGTATATTGAACAGAGAAAGCAGTAGATCCTCAGCTATCACTGAAAATGTAAATATAAAAAGAAGCATGAGAACTCGTTATGGCCAATTAAAGTATCATTAATAAAGGTTGTAATTGTTACAGAATCTAAGGTATATGGAAAAGTTATGATTTTTCAGTTGTGAGAGAATGAAAGAAAGCAAATTGATTTGGGATAAAATTATTCAAATTGTTCAGATAATTTATCTTGCAAGTTACCAAGCTCTTTGCTGTGGTGATTACCATAGATTATTTTTTTGTTGTTGTTGGTTATATTGCTTGCTTAAGCAAGTGGGCAGACAGCATCCTTTCAAGGCTGTTTTTAGTACACTTTTATCACTCTACATTTTCTTGCAAAGATTTTTTTTTTAACAGTGTTGGAATCCTTAATGAAATAGCAAGTTTAGAGACTCAGATCTAAGGCATCACTCCATTTCATGAGATATAAACTAGACTGTAAGACTTCCTCAACTTACTTTAGAATAGTATTTCTCAGCAACATTCTGGTCTTTCTCTATGCCTCGGCCAAGCTGGAGGCATCTAGCCAAGTAGAAAGCAGCCATAGCAGCCCCCTTGGCTACATATGTTGGATGACAATCAGATATCCTGGCTTGCTTGTTGATGTCATCATTTTTTGTAGCCCTGTTGTGGAATTTAGAGCATTATGTTAGATAATGCTAGTTCAAGCAATAATTAAAGTTGACCATACATGACTTTGACAATGCCTCCTTTCCATTTACTTTATTATCCAAAATAAGATGAAATTTACAAGTACTCAGCATCTTATGAGGATTTTTATATTTTGGATTTGATTTTAAGTTAGACTTATTTGAATATTGTGATATTAAACAGCAAACAAGTATACAACTTTCACTATAGTTATGCTATCTACAAAAGGCAACATATATATTTTACACTAATTGTTCCTATTAAATTATTTTATGGAAATTATATGTGGAAGAAAGGCAAAGCTCTTATTTCATGTATTTGAGCAATCTCAGGTAGTGGAAGATGTCCCTGCCCACAGCAAGGGGGCTGGAACTAGAGGATCTTCAAAGGGCCAACCCAAACCATTCCATAATTCTCTGATTCTGTGATTCTAAAATTTCCAGTTCTTACAAGGATATTGGCAAATCATAGTAATCTGAAAATCTTGGACATACTTGAGAGTCCCTGGTTATAAAACTCTGTTAGGAAAACCACTTATCACTGTTTCAGCTCAATTATTTCCTTTATTCTGCATGTTTTCTGTCATCTTAATTTCAGCATGTTTTTTAAGAACTATTTTAAGAATCAGAGGGACAAAGTCAATGTTGTTTTAACCATCAAGCTATAACTATCAAGTTATCTAGTATCATCACTATACTATTAGAAAATGCTATACCTGAGTGAGAATTGATTTCTTTCTGTTGCCTTAAAACAGATACCCCCAAGCCCCATATCCTTTCTAGATATCAAACAGTAATTATATGCTTCTTTACACATCATTTTAGCTGTGTCAATGCTTGCATTTCCTGTAAAGGACACAGGAACTGGACCAAACTGCAGAGCAAGGGAATTATGGGGTGGGAGACAGTGAGTAGAAATGACATTAAGATGGAGGAGGTGGAGAGTGGAAGATGGTTTGCAGTATTAGAGGTGCTGAGATGAAGATGGAAATAGATAAGTGGTTTCAAAATCATATTCCTGTGGTGGACACCACAGAGAATTAGGCACCTTGGAGCCCAGTGACATGCAAAAGCAGGACTGCTTTCCTCCCCACCCTCCAGCACTACAACCTAAAGCATACATGAAGCTTTAATCACTGTAGACACCCAGGAGCAAGGTCTGCAAGGAGAAACTCTACCAGCAGCACAAACCACAAAAATAAGTAAGCACTCAAGAGTGAGTAACTTTATGTGAAGGGGCACTGAGGCACCAT
The DNA here is from genome assembly GCF_041296385.1 of Aphelocoma coerulescens. Classification (NCBI taxonomy): domain Eukaryota; kingdom Metazoa; phylum Chordata; class Aves; order Passeriformes; family Corvidae; genus Aphelocoma; species Aphelocoma coerulescens. The sequence goes on from NC_091017.1 coordinate 46,859,613, forward strand.
CTCTCAGCCTGAGGGGGACTCAGGAGGGGTGTGTGGCTGTCCAAGAGCTAAGGTCTGAGATGTTGCTGAGAGGGTGCCACAACTTGTCCAGATCACAGATCCTTTGCTACTCTTTCATGTGGGCACAAATGACACCACCAAATCAGAGACTACAAAGCCCTGGGGTGCAGGCAAATACTGGTGCCAAGTTACCTTTCTTTCCAGTTCCCTTTTACCAGTGGGAGGAAAGCATGCAACCAAAACCACACATCTAATACAAATCAACTTCTGGCTTTGTGGCTGGTGCTGGTCTTGGCTTTTATGACGATGGGACATTCTTTGATGACTATAGCCTGTTAAGGAGGGATAGGATCCACTTGTCTAGAAGAGGCAAAGGAATCTTTGGCAGCAGGCTGGCCAACCTGCTGAGGCGAGCTTTAAACGGGAGGATTTGAGGGCACTCTAGACCCAAAGTGGTTGCACTTGTGCCATTGCAACCAACTGGAGAATAAGCCAGGCCAACCAGAGCAGCAACTAAAGTTCCTTAGCTGCTCCCCAGGATGAGGACCAGAAGACAGCTACCCCAAGTGTATGTGTACAATGCACACAGCCTGGGGACCAAACAGGAGGAACTGGAGCTCTGCACCCACTCAAAGTCACACAATCATAGGAATAACTGACACATGGTGGAACAACTCACGTGACAGGAGGATCGTCATGGATGGAGAGGCTGTTTTGTAAAGGCAGAAAAAGAGGAAGAGTCATGCGCTGAGTTAAGGAGAACCTTGAACGTGTAGAAGTTAATGGCAATTAACTATGGTAATTTTGGAAGCCTTAATGAATGCCTCTGGGCCAGGATCAGAGGGATCATCTCAAGAGGGATCTTACACTAAGCATCTGTTAGTGACCTCCAATGAGACAATATCTGGGTCACTTAAGTAAGTTTCGGGAAACAGAATCTGGATCTTATGGGCGACTTGAACTACCCAGGCATTAGATGCAAGAACAATACAGCAAGTCCCAGGACATCCATGAAGTTCCTGGAATGGAGCAGTAGAGTACTGCTGCTTCAACCAAATGTCAGATGTGCCAATCAGGAATGAGGCACTGCTTGACTTGCTACTTGCAAACCAACAAAATCTGCTTTGTAGTTCCTGAGTGAGTGACAGCCTTGGGTGCAGTGATCACAATATTGAGGATCTGGGATCCTGCTGAGCACTCTGAGTGTTAGTACTAGGACAAAGGTTTTAGATTTCAGAATAGTAAAACTTCAGCTCACAGCACAGTTGGGAGGGTCTCCATTGGAAGCTTCCACAGAGAATAAAGGAGCTAGTGAGTGCTGGGAATTTTTCAAGAATGCTCTCCTGGAAGCACAATGAACTGTTTGTTCATTACCTTTAAAGACAAGGAAAGTAGGTGGAGCAAGAGACACTCTTGGCTTAACTGCAAGTTTCTGAGCCCACTCAAAACCAAGAGAGAAGCATACCAAAGGTGGAAAAGCAGGTAAAAGAAAGTGGTGGATTCACTGGCCTTGTACACTTTTAAGATACAGCTGGACAGGGTGCCGGGTCATCGTGTCTAGACTGTGCTTTTGCCAAGAAAGGTTGGACCAGATGATCACTGAGATCCCTTCCAACCTGGGGGGTCTTTGATACCGTGATACCATGGGGGATAAAGGGAACGGTGAAGGCAGGAGCCTAGAGGAGATAGTGGACAAGGAAGGCAGGACTGCGTATGGACATCTGCTTTGGATTCTAGTTCAAGGCTGTTTTCCTTAATAGGATCAGAAGTTCAATACTGAGTACTGAGAACCTTATAATATTAATTTTGTCATTAGCTGTTCTGTTGTTAAAGATGAATTTTGCAATTCATTATCTCAAGCATTTCTTGGGTTCAAAAGACAAGATCATTATCTTATTAATCATTTATATCTGTTTTACGTGGTCTTGCAAGAAAAACCCTAATGAAAAATAAAAATTACCTTTTGACTAGTGCAGCAGCTTTTGAGTAAAATTTTCTAGTGTAGTAATATTCCACAAGATGGCCTTGAGCATAGATGTTTCCAAGCTGTGTTGCTTTTCTCAAACGCTCCAAAGCAGCTTTAGTGTTGCGACGTATACCTTGTCCATAGAGATACATAATGCCAAGTGCTCCCTGTGATTCCAGATTTCCATTGTCACATGCTTTTGAATGCCAGAAAAAGGCCTAAACAAGAGGCACAAAGCTGGAGTATATATTTACTTAGCTGATTTTCTTGTATACTGTTTCCATAAAAGCTTTTACACCAACCATCCTGTAAGAAGTGTTTATACATAAAAGAAAGAAGAATCCTTGTAAGGCTTTTAAACCTGCTTCATTTAATGTCAGAGCTGTCAATCAGTGTTACCTGCTTGATTTCTGAAGGTTACCAAAGCTGAAAAAACTTTAATCCATTCTGTCATTCTTTCTGATACTCTCACTTAAAAAATCTTGGCTAGCAGTGTCGAGTGAGTCAAAATGAGGGATTCTGGCCATCTGTTCACATAGGCTTAAACGGATGATAATGTCTAACTACTCAAAATACAACTTTCAGAGTCAAATATACCACTGTAAAATTTCTGTTAAATTAAAAATTAATCGTGCTTCATTTTTATTTCAAAAGGTACAAGTGGGCTTTACCTTCTTCAGATCTTTTAGAATTGGCATAGAATAAAGCATTCCTAAAGTACTCTGGGCCTTTACACTTGCTTTTGGATTTCCATGGTCTGCAGCAGTAAGCCATAACCTAAGAAAATGGGGACAACAAAGTTTAAGTAACACACAATCTTAAAATTTTTCAGGAAAATCACTGACCGCCCTTACCTTTCAGCCTCTTCGGCTGAATGTTTAACACCACATCCTTCATAATATGACCTGCCAAGATTGTATGCAGCTGCAAACTTCAAGTGACTTGCTTCTGGGGAATCAGAGTTGAGTATTTTATTCATGTGTTCCACTCCCTTTTCCTAAAATTGAGCCATTTAAGTTATTATGTTCAGACCGTGCAGAGGATGAAATATATAACCTGAGAATGCAGTAACTTCTGCAAGACAGGTAATTTTTTTCTCTTGGAAGAAAGGCTGGACAGACTGTAAAACAGTGTCATACCAAAGCAGAACTGATCTTTGGTTACTAGACAGCCCCTAAATTTTTGACCCCACCATATTTTTAGTATGAAACATTTCCTCATAAATGTTCATCAGATAATATATTACTCTTCTTCACTGTTAAAATTTTTCTCAAAAATATTATTTTTTTACATAAATGAATGTCACATCCTACACTTGTAACATTTTCAATTTCAGAATTCTGATAACTTTTTAATATTGCATAATGTATCTGAAATCATAAAACAACCTCAACAAGAAGGCAAAGTACACTTTCAAGTCCCTGCATTTAAAATACCTTAGATTCATAAAGGACAAAAACTAATCATATTAAATAAGCAGATGGAGAACATTGCATATGAGCAACTGGGCCTCAGAAGTACTTTAGAAATAAGGTTTACACTGTTAGGATTTAGCATGGACACCCTGTTTAAATACACTAGAAACAATCCTTTATAAAAGGTTTTTCTCTTCTTCAGCGTTCATATTGTAATATACAAGAAAGAAAGAAACTTCGCTAAAATGTTTATTTGCAAGTAAACAAATGTGGTAATTATGCAGGCATACAGAAAAAATGAACCACCTCTAAACTCCATATTTTCAGGTCTGCTGGCAATGCTGCAAGCACCAGACAGGAGTCTCATTAGTTAATATACTCTTCAGTTCATTTTTTTGGCCTTTTGTCTTATAATCTACCCTTTTATTCCTAATGTTTGTATTTTTTCCTCATGCCACTTTTTAAGATCATATTCACCAACAAATTCACTCTTCTTATGGTAGCAAATCATTCCTTTGCCTTCCTTTTTTGTAATATAACTCTTCAGTTTGAATTCTTCAAATTCTTGCAAATGGAATTTTTCATGTGTCTAATTTTAAAATATTACTACCTCCTTTGTCTAATTTAAAAATATTACTGTCAACAATTGGCAGAAGAATAATAATCTCTGGCATCCATGCTAAAAGAATAGAAAGTACTTTAAAAAATCTTTGTACCAGAGATCTTACGCTTTGAAATATAATTGTTTGATTTCCATTTTCACTCACTTTATTTTCATCTACATGAATTGCTCATTAAAAAGTAAAAAATGTAAAGCAATTTTTAAACATAGCTTCTACATGAAGTCCAACCAAGCCCTTGGAATTTAATTTTAAAATAAAAATTCCGGTATTTTTCAGATACACCTCTTTTATTATAGCCATTTTTGAGAACTTTTTCAACCCAGAGCCTTTGCTCTTTAATGATACTCTGTAAACAGCTGCATTTTATGAAACTAATTCTAAATGAAAAGGCTGTTAATTTTAAACTAAATAATCATGTTTACAAAGAGCTCTTAGTAATTATCAGCTAATATTAGAAGAAAAATAAAAAGTGTGCTGCTAAATTACTCACAGGGTCTTTTTTACTGCCAAGTCCATCATAATACATTACACCAAGCTGATACATTGCTTAAAAATCTGTATCTTTAATTTTTTCAAATTGCTTTAATGCTTCTTCATACAACCCCTGGGAAAGAGAAAACAAACAATAACTCTATGATATGTACACCCTTACTATTTTTCAACCTGGAGTATTTCTCTCATGAACAAAACCCAAACAATTGCAACCATAGAACTGGCAGAAAACAGAGATGGAGTAAGTCAACAACCACAAGGAAGTTGGGTAAACAAAAGCCATTCTGACAAACTTTCTCCCCTCCCCCAAACCACCATCTTTTTAGTTTGAAGTAATTCAGAGTCCCTGCCCCATCTATCTGACATCCTTTAACTTAGGTCAGCTGTTCTTACACCTCGAGGGTTTAACAGTCTGCTTTTACATCTCAGCTAAGGGTTGGTTTCACAAAACTAATAAAACAGATGTCTGAAGACTTTAATGGACCCAGCTGTCTGCCTCACATTTCTTATGGAGATATCACCTGCAACAACAGAGATACTTTCACTCCTAAGAATGAATCTCAGAGAGTACTTGCTTCTGCATTAAGTGAAAGAAGAAACTACACTTAAAAATACAGTTAAACAACTGCAATATAACAGTTAACTGAGCCTGGTGTCCTAACTAAAATATTTTTACACATAAACACTAAATACAAACAATATTGAAATTAAAGTGTTCTTCTCTACATTTTTACTTCAAATTTTCTGTGTGTTTTGATTAAAAAAAAAGCTTAGAACCGAGTAACAGCTCAGCAGTCAGTCACACGTCCTCACAATGACCAATCGGCCCCTGTTAATACTCTCCAAGCTATTATTTAAACTATTAATTGACTTGGAAGCTTATCCACTATGACTGTGTGGGCATTGTATTTTTAAAAAACTCTGGAAAAAAAAAAATTCCTTTTTACAACTAGCTGTCATGAATATCAGAAAAAGAAGTACAGGAGGCACATTTAATCTCACCTTTGCTGAGAATTTAGTGCTATATGAAGGAGACATAGGGCTGTGATTAGGAAGTGTTTTTTTTTTTTTTCTAGTATCTAAAAGTGCAGTGCTATGAGCACGTGCATTTTTAGGCACTACAGACATACATTTAAAAATCTGAAAATTAAAACCCGTTCAAACAATAAATTTAGGGATGTACAGCAATATCTATCATGGACATCCAAGCCAGCTTGTCAAGAAAAAGGCAGGAGTCTGTTCGTTCTGCTCCATGGAGTTAGTCTCAGGTAATTAATTAATGAAAACATTAAGGACAGGGCTCAGAAAGCCTGAGTGAGTTAATTCTGTTCCTGCTGCAAACCCTGAGACTGATTTACACTGTACCACTGCTGCACTGTAAACAGTACTGAATCCATGCATGTCACACTGGAAAATACCTGACTTAGTGTTTGTACTACATTCTTTTCTATCTTCCTGAAATAAGTTGTAATTTTCACAGGAAGATGAGGTTTAAGTTCACCTGCCAGCCAGTCTTGCTCTGTTTTCTGAGCATTTACTTTCAAAGACTTGGATGACCAATTTTAGCCAAAGTGGGCAGGGACAGAAATCTTGAAGATAATATGTTTCAACAAGTTCCACTTCTTAGATGGGGAACAAAGATAGAAAGCTGTGTCTTGGTCAGGGCTCACGATCACTATAACTGAAAACAAAGTGTGTTGTATTTGGTCAGTCAGCTGCCCAAAAACCCAACCTGGCTTGGAAGCTAACTATAAGGATAGGCTGCTGCTTACTTATCTGGTCCTAAGGAGACCTGGAAGGGAAGTGGAAGACCTCCGTAGATGCTTGGGGAAAGTGTAGGAAAAGCTTATTTAGGGGGAACACCTGGTGATTTTAATGGGATAAAAACAGGCGTAGGGCACCTCTTGTAGGTTTTTTTAAGGTGTCTCTTTTTTCACTGAAAGGATGTTGAAAACTGTCTGCTTTATAACATTTACTTAAAAGAGGGAAAGCACAACCTGTTCATAGTATCGTTGTCCATCCAGAAAAGGTGCCGGAGAATCTTCACCTGCCTCTCTCCTCACCAGCGACTCCTCTGCTTTTGCCAACAGTGTAACATGGGAGTGGTTCTCTCCTTAAAAACAGACACACGGCTGGGTTTGTCCCTTAAGAGGTGGAACAGCAGCTTTGTAAGTACACTGAAGGTCTGAAGCTGGCCGGGTCCCCTTTTTAATACACTCTTCAAAAGACTAAGACAAAAGAGAAGGCTCTGTTATAAAACGGAGAAGTTGCGTGAAGGAAACGTTCAGTAAATACAGCCTGACCCTTGTGTGCGTGAAGTCCGCGGCGGAAGAGCTTAAACCCGCGCCTAACCAAAGCGGGGCGCTGCCGGCCGGAGCCGGGCTGCGAGGGAGCGGTACGTGGCTCGGCAGGGTCGGGCGGCAGCCGCTCGCTGCGCAGCGCCATCCAGCACCGCCGGCCGAGCTCTCCGGGCAGCCCCGCGCCCGAGGGCGGCTCGGGCCGAGCCTGCCGCGCTGTGCGGCTCCGGGTCGGGCTACAAGGGAGCGCGGCCTCGGGCCGAGCCTGCCGCGCTGTGCGGCTCCGGGTCGGGCTACAAGGGAGCGCGGCCTCGGGCCGAGCCTGCCGCGCTGTGCGGCTCCGGGTCGGGCTACAAGGGAGCGCGGCCGCGGCCCTCGCCGGTGCCGAGCTCCCCGCGCCGCCGGGCCTGGGTGGATCCCTGCCGCTGTGCCGCGGCCCAGGGCGGCCCTGCCCAGCCTGCGCCGGCGCCCGGCGCCGCTGCATAGCTGGGCCTGGGGTCCCACGGCCTTTGGCAAGGCAGGAGGAAGACTGGGAATGTCCCGAGGGCACTTTCCGTTTGGGCTTTGCTCCGCCTCCGGCTGTTGCCCGGTGCCAAACTGTGACTAGGTGACGGGAGAGGCTGCGGGCTGGGCGCCCACCGGATCTTCCCTGATACCGCCGGTCCTGTCGGAAATTAAAAGCGGGAGCCCAAAATGCTCTGCAGACCGCGATTATAGGCGAAAGGAGCAGAAACTCTGAATGCAATTCAGAGAAAAAGGCACCGGGCATGACGCTTCAGTCTAGCAGGCGGGACTTCACCACTTCCAGTGATCAGAAACTGTTTGTTGTAATGCAGTTTGTTTTCCCCATATAGGTATTACAAAACTTAAAAGGATAATTGAGGGAAAATGCTGTTCAAGGTTTCTCCTGAAATGTAAAGCATTGCTTTCACTTCTGTTGATTGCTTCTGGCTGTCTCTCTTATAAAAAGGGAATAATACCAAAATGCATGAGAGTGCTTTCAAAATAATCTTTATCTGTGTTCCCAGCTTTTTCTTTTTTTCCAGATGATTATCATCCTTCCATTTTTGGCAGTGTGATCTGTTTCTATAGCAACAGGGACAGAGGCAACAATCAAAATGGGAGAGTGATGCTTGCAGATTTGTGTGCTTAAACCTGTGGGCTCAACATGATGTTTTCCAGCAGTCCCAAGTGACTTTAAGTACGAAGAAACTCCTAAAATTAATCCTGATTCATTTTTTGTAGATGATACAGGAAAATAAACTTTTTCAAAGCATCAATTAATTACTTGATTTAACAGACAGTGAAGAACAGTCTGTGAAAGCAGCATTACCCTTCAGCTAAGACAATTAACACTGGGCTGCATGGCTGCTTTTGAGGCAGAAGGGTATGAGATTTACCAGCACACCTTGGTTTATCTGACTGCTTACACACATTTATTAGAACCATTTTTCCAATTTAATTTTGTTGATAGCTATGCAAGATGTGTGATCTGAGATACAAAGCACAGAGGAATTTTTGCCAAGCTATGTTCCAGAACAGCGGTACCCAGGAAGCCTTGTCCTTAACTGGGACTTGGGGCTGCCCCATACAAAATAATGAGAACTGTTGCTACTCTGTTTATGCCAGTACAAGTACCGGTTATTCAGAGGCAGAACAGTTTTGCAGGCACTAATGAGGTGTGCAGAATGTGACCTGAAGCTCAAGAACTAATTAATAGCAGGAATTTGAAGAGAGTTTTGGCTGGCAGGATGCAAATCTGTGTATAGGTGGCTAGGCTGGAAAGATGGGATTCCTTGGGTGCAGCTTGAAGCCTCTGAATTGCTGAAGTAATGTAGGGAGGGAAGATCTTAAAAACAAACCAAACCAAACCAAACAAAACACAACCTCTTGGGCAATGCAAAACTATTTAGTCTTAAGCTAATTCTGGATATGTGTGTTTTCCAAAACTGTCTTTATAGTTGCATAAACAATGACTGTGGATTTCTGGCATCTGTGCAGAGGTATTTCATCCCTAACAATGCATAGTTAGAAGTGTAGGAATTTTATTTGTTTGTTAACTAATTTGCTTGGCTACCTGTTCACGGAAAACAACGCAACATTTTGTAATTACACAAGTATATTTCTTTCCATATAAAAGCAAAGTGAAAACTGTCACTTACAGAAATAGTTCTGCTGAACTGCCTATCTACCTGGATTTTTGCACCTTAAAAAATATGCTCATGTTCCACTAAAATAATTTATATTAGCTTTCCCAAAGGAGAAGCAGAAGGTAATTTCATCATGTTTGTGAATTCATTTCACAGCTATGTATACCCTAAAGGAACACTGTTAGGCTTCTTTTTCTCTAACTCTGTTTATCAAAACCATGCCATTAATATTTGTTTTTTAAATACGTGACTTTCAATTTTTTTTTTTTTTTTTTAAGTCATGGTAGCAATTATGAGGAACTTCCATAACAAACAAACAAACGTAGGCATTTGACACAGAAAGAAATACCTTAGTGCTAAGGGAACAGAACTGTGCACCTTGGGCACTCACCCTCTCTAGGATACTTCAAGCTCATGTAAGTGACAATCAAAGTTCTGTATTTGCAACTGTGTTTTGAGCAGAGATGTAACAACAGGTGGCTGTGCCCAGACCCTGCATTGCCAATTCTAGTCCCGCTCAGACTGGTGATGAACTTGCTGTAATGTCTGTGCTGAAGGAGGGGAGACCTGCGTTTCACAGCGTGGCGCGTCTGGCCAGTCTCCCTGGCCTAGTGGTAGAGCTTGGGCAGGACGATAGTACGGATTTTTTTTTACCGATTTAAGATTTTTTGGGGGCAAAATCTAATTCTCTGTTGTTTTCTTTCCTAGATCCAAGTTTGCCTCGGTCTAGCCTTCCTAAATCAGCGTTAAGGTACGCTAGCAGAACTACTTTGGAGGCTGCGCCTGGCAGCAGCAGCACAACCAAGCAAACACCAGGCCGCGCTCAGGGCTCGGTGGCTCCGGCTGACGGCGGCACCGGCGCTTCCAGCGACGCCCGCTCCCGGCCGGTGCAGCAGCCGGGGCCGGCTGCCCGGGGCTCCGGAGGGCGCTGCCGCGGCTGCGAGTGTGTGCGGGACGTGCCGGGCGGCCCCGCGCCACATGGCCGCCGCCAGCCCCGCGCCCCGGCCCCGGCCCGGCCCGGCCGCGGCCCCGCGGTGCCCCCGGGGCGGCCAATGGCTGGCGGGCGGCGGCTGCCGCCGCCTACGTGCGGCCGGCGGGGCGGGGCTGCGGGCCCGGCGCTCGCAGCCGGCCACGGACAGAGCCGCGCCTCGGACCCCCAGCCCCGAGGGCCCCGCGCCCAGCAACGGAGAGCGATGCTGATGCTGGACTGCACTTCAGAGGTGAGCTTTGGCAAGGTCTGTCTGTGGTTCTGTCTCACCGGGAGCACGGCTGCGGAAGTGAATGAGGTGTAGTTTGCCTGGAGCTGCTGCTATTAATGTTTGGGGAACTGCCGCTGTCGATCGGTATTTCTGGTTAAGAGATTAAAAGCCAAAAAAGTCTTTCTTGCACTGCTCTTTTTATAAAAAAAAAATTTTAAAAGGCAGTCTCAAGGAACATGAAGATCCAATGATTTGCAAGGGGAATGTTTTTTGCTGTGATGCAGTGTTCTGAGACCTGCCGTGGCTTACACTGGCAGCAGTAACATTTCTTTTTTTCTTTTGATATCTTGTTTCAGTCTGGTAGTTTCAGCAACTTACTTGAGATAGGAACCGGTGTGAACGCACCTGCAGATGCCTTTGGTCAGTCTCCAGCTCACTTGGCTGCTTGTGGTGGTGAAGCTTTTTTTCTACTGTGGCAACTGCAGACAGGAGCAAATCTGAACCAACAGGTAAGAACACATACATTTTATTCCTTCCACTTCTAATCTGGCATGTCAGTAAATCCATTTAATATTATTTACATACTTTTTATCTAAAAGAGGTTTTTCTTATACTCAGTTGTATTGCATGTGGTATCTGGATTTGCTTATTCTAGAGTAACTTCTTGCATGAACCAGAAATCCTGTCTATATTGCATTAGCAATTTGCAATGTATAATTCAATTTTCACAATTAAAATGCTGCATGCAGCTGTCCAAACAACTTAATTCTTTTACACAACTGAGTATTTTTCTTCCAAAATTCTGTCCCTACTTCCAGTAAATGTAAGGATTCTTACTCTAGTTACTTAGTTTAATTCCTCATACATCTGAGCTGGTAGCAAGCTATTGGTCACAGCAATCCCTGAATGGTGCTCAGAGATGCTGTTCCATGTAGAGAGTATTCTGTGTAAGTTATCTTTTAAAAGGTAAAGGTTAAACAATGAGTACTGCAGGGGACAACACTTCTACTTTGTGGTGATGAATACACTAGATATTTAATGGCAGTTACCAAGTACATGTTACTAGCTATATTCCTTTAATCTTTCTCTCAGCTCACAACAGACTGGTATACATAAACAGTCATTTTGGAGACAAGACAGCTTTATCCTCTTCCTCTTCTTTCAAATGATTGTTAAATTGTGTTTTTAGGATTGCCTTGGAGAAGCCCCGATACATAAAGCAGCAAAAGTTGGGAGTTTGGAATGTCTTGCTCTCCTTGTTGCTGGTGATGCTAAAATTGAGTAAGTTGAGCTAGATTTAGTAACTTCAGTAAGAGTGTCAAAGGACGTGCTTTTTACGCAGTACATTTAACTTGCTCAGAACACGTGTGCCAAGGCTGCACACAGAGCATGACTATAGCCCTAGAGTATTAACAACTGACATAAACTCCAAAGGAGCACAGACCACATGCTCACATGCTATTGTTTAGCTATATACCTCTGTAACAACTGCTGAGAGAATATTCCTGATCATAATCTCACCTTCTTGCCTTTCTGATATGCTAAGCCAGTAAAAGTCTGATGACAAATTTATTTTAAAATAATTATTCCTTTTTGTATTTAATACCAGCCCCCTCTACGAGCCCTATGCTATCCTTGACAAACCTTCTTGGTATGGATTCCCTGTACTTACTTTTATTCATCTGCCTAAATTAACACTTAATCAGTGCTTGCTCATTATTCCAGTGTAATTGGTTATTGTTAATTCTGTATTTCAGCTTGTGCAACAATAGTGGACAGACAGCAGCAGACCTTGCACTGGATTATGGCTTTCTGGAATGTGCCAAGTTCCTCAGGACAATTCAGTACACTCAGGCAATGAAACTGAGAGGACAGTCTGGACACTCGCTAAGTGACAAACATGGTTTGCAGAGAGAAGATCCAACTGCACAGAAACAAGAAAGTGAAACCAGCAGATCCATAAACAGGAAGAGGAGAAGATCAGATGGTGTGTAATAGTGTTGGTTTAATACAATTCAGAATATTCTAAAACATGTTTTTAGCATCTAAGTAAAACAAATGTGTGTTAGACACAGAGCAGTCAGATTTAAAAGCCTGCCAGTAAGGATGAAGTTGCATTGGTATTTAAGGTTAGGGTCTTCTTGGAAAAGGACAGTACACGTGGGATGCCACTTAAGAGGCTACTTTAACTCAGAAGAAATAAAAATCATAGGTTTTCTTACTGATGTACTGATGAAGTAGCTACAGACTTGTTTTGTTTGTTTCTATGACAGATCTTGTCTCCTAGCTGCCAGAAGAAACTGCTGTAATCCCAACATGAAATAAGGGGAATCTAAAGTCTGAAGAACCATGACTGGATGATACACTGAGCAGTCAGATGTGTGTGCTGGGACACTGTCTCCTTCTGAGAAGGAGGAAAGCTTGTTTATTGTTACTTCTTACAGAAGAATGCTGTGAGGTTTTTTCCCCCCCTAGAATACTTGTATTCATACAGCTATAAATAAATGAGCATGTAAAAATTCTCTTGCATTTTTTTCTGTGTAAATATGAGAGCAAAATCAATAAAACTCAGTACATATAGCCATTCTTCTCCCAGTCCTAAAATGCATCATCAAGAGTACCAGCAGCAAACAAGGCCTTTGAACAGATTCATAATGGACAAGACAGCTGGCTACGTGGAATTTGAAAGGCAGAGGACAGTTCATCCTTTTGTCATGAAAGAATTCCATAAAACGAAAGGATTTGGCACTGAGTCTACAAACATTTTAGCAGAAGAAAAAATTCTATATAAACACAAAGTTGTCCTATGGAAAAGTATAGAGTATTCGTTGCCTAATAAATACATTTGTAAGGAATACAGTTCAAAGCAGGTAACTCTTATTTCTAGAGGTTTCATTTAAAAAAAATAGTTTCTTAATTTAAGTTATTCAAGCAACATTTCTATTTCAACTGGGTTTTGATTGACTTAAAGCATTATTTTGATAAATGACACCACAGTTTTATCTAGATCAGCTATTATTCTGTCTCAGCACGTTCAGTGTAAGAGTGAATTCAAATAGCTTTTGGTCGTTGAGGTAGGCACAGATTATAATAGGCGTCCTTGTTCCAAAAGTCCGGGCCCTTCCATCCACACCAGCCCTGTCCAAGGAAAAGCAAGATAGCTTTTAAATCTACTACTATTGCATCTATTCTTATTTTACTAATCATACTAATCTAAGTTGTATGAATTATTTTCAAATGTCTACAGAATGCAATGACAATTTTCAGAAGGTTCTCTACATGCCTGGAAACACATTAATGGAAAACACATTACAGGGACACTCTTTCCCCTTCCTCCTTCCCCAGCTTAGTTCTTAGAAAGTATCATCTCCTCCCTATCCCCACCTCCCCACTACCTTCTGCTGCTACGGAGAGGTTAATGTTATTCTGAAACCACCATTGTCACAGCTTCCTTTTCTCGTTCTGAATCCATGCCTTCTTTGGTAATAGTTGATATTTCAGCCCCAAACAGAGCGCCTAATACCAGAAATTGGGCTGTTTGACCTGATTCTGGAGAAAGTAAGTCTAACAAAGCTTTTAAGTTTGCAGAGTACCACACAATTATTGGAGGTGTTTTTGAAGAAAAGAGCTACACACAGTCTACCTTAGTTCCTCCCCAGACACTTCTGATGAGGAAAGTGGATTCTGCATGTCTTTTATCCTCCTGGACCACTGGACCATTTCTAACAGCTGTTGGTCTGTTCTTTGGAAATTGTTTCTTCCTGTATTCATTTCAAGCTTTGACCATTATAGGCCAACAAAATGTTTCTTAAATAGCTTTTTTTCTTTTGTTTTTTTTTTGTTGTTTTCATTTTCGGTTGGTTTTGGTTTTTCGGGTTTTTTTTTGTTAGGCCTACACAAGGTTATCAAAGATTCTAAATAGAAGTTATTATTTGCAACTTAATATGAGAAACAGAAAAGACATTCATTGCCCAGCACTGACAGGATGATTTAGCTGCTTTCAGAGTTTACATTTCTGACACTATGTTTACTGGTTTGTAATGTGCTGCATCATCCCTTTTGGTGGCTTTAAATGTGGAAATGCATTACATACCCTTGAGCCCTTTAGAGTTTCTCCACATTTTCAAAACAGTTCAGTACCTACCCTCTGAACACAGTTCAAGGTCTGATCTGAGAATGGTTAATGTTGGATTTTTAAAATAATTTTTAAAATTTAAAATAAATTATCTTCTCTGCTTCTTCTGCCTGAACAGAATTTTCTGTTTTATTCAAAATACAAAAGACATTTATCATATATACTCCTGGGTAAAAGGGGAGATGGGTGAATTCAGATAAAATAAAGAACATTGTTTTATAGTATAGTAAGTTGATGTACTTGCTGATCTGATACATCTCCTCCAAAGACACTAAGTTTCAGAAACTGACAATACTTAGCATATCGTAGTACGCAGGTTAACTGGGGTCAGCACTGCTTCCATAAGGAATGGAGAAGCCATAGACTGGCCAATTTGTATTTGGCTGGACATTATCTAATGCTAAAATACATGTATATACATAAATGTGTGTGTATATATGTGCATCAAGCCTCACCTTTTCCAAAATAACATGCAGATCTTCTCCGCCAGTGTAATGTGGGTCTAGAATCAAGTATTTTATGTGCCCTGTAATCTCATTCCAAGCCACTCCTAATATCGTGTGAGCCAAAACACCTCCACCTAAAATAGGAGAAACACAGATTGCTAAGTTTTTTTTCACTGAGATTGACTTAATGTACAAGGGTTAAATAAAAGTACATCAAAACCTTCTATTAACATATTAACTTGGTTATCAAGATAATTCTGAAAGTGTCTGACGTAAGATTCTTCACATTATTAAACAACATATCTTTACTACATCTAAGAAAGATTAGTTGTAGTAACTAAAAGAAGTAGAGAATTTATTTTCCAAATTTCTTCCAAGCAAGGCAGGTTAAATCCTCAACACTTCCACCAGATGAAGTCAAGAATATTTCAAACATCTCTTTTGCACTTTTTCTGTAAAGAAACCTAACTGTAGAAAAGAAACGTGTAAAATTTCCTGGTGGTAGAAAGACTAAAATTAGAACAGAAATCAGAATTTCTGGGTAAGGTTTATCTGCTGTTTTCTACAAAATTACATCAATGAATATCAGGGGCAGAAGAGTAAATTCTGATTTCCAGCGTGCAAACAGGAAAAGGGGATATTTTGATGAGATGGGCACAGGTCAACTCTTGCATGTTTCTTTCAGACAACATGCAATACTTTATGTCCCTGCAATATTGTAGTAATAGCTCCACACAGCAGGTAGGGATTACAAAATCCCTGGAAGAATACAAGCAAAACCAATCCCCAAAACGCACCCTCAAAAAGCCAATCTCCAACCCTCCAACAACAACAAAATTAAAGCAACCTACAAGAGAGCATTACAGGGATGGATAAGTTATAGACTAAAAGATTTTTCAATATAGGATTCTATATTCTTGAAATTCAGACAAAAAGACTGCTGAAAGGCCAAGAATATTTAATTGACTCATAGAATGGTTTGGGTTGTAAGGGACCTTAAGCATCACCCACTTCCAACCCCCCTGCCATGGGCAGGTCACCTCCCACTAGACCAGGTTGCTCAAAGCTCCATTCAACCTGGCCTTGAGCCTTGGGCCACTCCCGTGGCCTTGGGGCACCCAGAGCTTCCCTGGGCAGCCTGTTCTGGTGTCTCACCACCCTCACAGGGAGACATTTCTTCCTAATATCTGATCTAAACCATCACCATACCAAAGTCTGGACTTCTGGCACCTATATTTTGAGAAACTTACTCTGTATTATGTAATGCCAAATACAGATTGCAAAAATTGCTAAAATTAATGTTATTAAAGTTGAAATTAATAATATCAGTATTACTAATTTCTTAAAACACAGCATGGAAATAGTTCAGTTAATGTCACAGTATTCTTACAAATGGAGCTTCTTCTCTTACTAATATTTCAGATTATTAAAACTGGTCTTAAATCAAATTTGGATAATACCCTTCTCTTCCAAGCCAGATAAACAGTACTCTTCTCTGAGGGGAAGTTCTGGGGAACTCTATGAACTTCTGCTCCTGCAGAGAATGTTCTGACTTAATAGCAATTTATGAAAACACCATTTAGACTGACTTTTGTTACCATGTTTAATACTGAGTTTGAAAGAAATACTGAATAAAAAGATACCAGCCAAACTAAATTGTATAATTTTCAAGGCTACCTTGGGAATACTGTAATTTTTAGTTCATCTACAGTTTTGATTAACTCTTGAACAATAAATTAAATGGGTTCTAATTTAAATGAAATTCAGCACAGGGAGGCCATGCACTTTCATTAGTATTCTTCAACTCTCAAGCACTTACCAATCATAATTGGAGTTCCCTCAGTCTTGAAATGATTAGCAAGCTCTCTTCCCTGCAGTGCTAGTTCAGAACCCTGGCTAGGTAAGAAGAACGATAATAGATTTGTCATTCTCACTAGGCTTACTTCTCTAATTATCCATTAGACTTGTTCACTGCATAGACAGCTGATTAGAAAGTCACTTGGATTATTCCTTCGTAAACTTCCTGAGACAATCTGAAAAACGTTTTCTAACACAAGGTCTAGTAGCTAGGTAAGGAAATTAATACAGACATTTTTACTATTTTGTCTTTATATTTCTTTATATAGTGGCTAATCTTTTTAAAACCCAATGCAAGTCTGTGTGCCCACTTCCCAAGCAGAGAGAATGGATTAAATGCAGACAGAATACAAAACTGGAACTCTGGGAAATGGTGTATTTATGATAATGGTTCCAGTACCGGTGTTGCTAGTGCAGCTGTGATGTTTTATTTCCATAAAGAATTAGAGATGTTAGCTGGAAATAAGCCCAAGGCAAAAATGCCATCCACTGCCAGTGACCAGCTAAAAAAGCTGCATGATTGTTTCTTCTTCCCAGCATGGTACTGATGTCGGTTTTTCATAACACTGAAAAAAACTGGTGCTCCCTTGTAGCAGCACTATGAACAATTCTACCCAGTTCATATGCAGGAATGAAAATCTTCCTACTGGCAGGGCCTGCCCCAGCTGCTATAAATAATAGGTGGATGATCTGCAAGTACAAGCTCTGGAACAAAAAAATTATTAAAATATTGAAGACCTGAACTATTTTCATAACACTAAGGATCCCCATCACCATGCTCTTTTAGAGTATCTACACTGTGATTTTACTCTAAATAAACTTAACACATGAGAAGTATTTTGACTTGTATTTTCATACACACTGTTAGTATATGCTCTTAATTTCAAGATTGTATTTATCACATGTTCGAGGATTTGTTAGTCTGCTTAGTACTGGCTTAGTGGTGCCTAAATGATAAAAATATGGTGATTTTTCTTTTCATAAATGCTAAAGATTATTCTTTTTGCCCCAAATATCTTCATAAGGTCCTTCATTGTGTATGAGAGCATCAGATTGTCAGAATGGAAACAAATTCCTTGCTTTATTTGCCACACAAACACAAAAAGGAGAACATTGTTTTCCAGACTTCTCAACAATTTGCCTCAATCCTAAACTCACAAGCTAGGTCTGTGGCTGCAGCAATAATTTCTTTGTCAGTGTGCATTCAGTTCTCTGTGGCCATCAGACTGTGTGCCTGCATCAAAAATTATGTTTGTGGTTCAAAGGAAATAGCTGAATTCCAGATCAGTTTGCATATCATTAAGCAATTTATAGATTGAGCACACCCAATGGGAGCCACATTTCTTGTGGAAGCATTAGACCATTGCTTTATAAAACTGGGCAATTTGCATATTATTAAGCAATTTATAGCAACTGGAAACTGGAACTCCAAGCTCCCAAGAAATTTAACACCACCTTCATCTGTAAGCACTTAGCACAACTAAAGGTGGAATACAGACTTTATAAGCAAGGAATTCTTAAAAGACTTCTTATCTTTTTAATTATCCCTCTTCTCCCATGTACTGTAATCATGATTTGCATTTTAAGGCATTCAGTCTTTTTAGCAATTACCAAGCTACTAAACAGGTAGTGATTCTTACCTGACAAATAATATTTTGGATGTTATTCCAAAAAGCTGATTCAAAACAAGCTGTACCTCAATCGAACCAATCCATTGCCGTGACCCAACAAATGCTGCAGGCTTGTCTCCAGCATCAACCAGTGCCTTTGCAACATCATAATGAGGAAGAAACCCAAGTATCAACAACATATAGTAGGGAATTCCACCACTTTTTGTGAATGAAGTTGGTTTATATATATAGACATGTGTTTTGAACCTAGATGGTCAAAAGCAGACCAATGAATGTTGAATTCATTCACTGTGGTTCTGTTTTGGAAATGCCCCTTTGAGCAGTAATGCAGAACTGTGTCCATGAGCAGACACTACAACCCCAGGTCCACAGGCAGACTTCAGGCTGGAAGGGTGACCACTGAACTGTTTAATAATGGAGAGTGGCATTTGTACACTGCAGAAGCCACTTCACAGAGTGATAAGCTTGGATTTCTATTCAAAGCACTCAGGAAAGGATCCATAAAATAGTGCTCGGAGGAAGAGGCCACTGATACATGTCAAAGGCTATGGTTTATTTTAAACTCTTTTTCATTCTGAGACTTATATGTTACATGCAGCACTTGAGAGGGGCCTTTTCTGCTCAGGACACAAAGCCCATAAGGTCTCCTGTAGGCTACTGCCCTCTTTTAGATGCCTAAAAGTACTACAGGAGTGCACAGACTTCAATAGCATTCGGGTGTGGATTGAGAAATGTTCAGGTAATGCAGTTTTACCTTTAGTGTTCACATCCCTGCTATGTATGATAAAATTTTTTTTAATGGAATGAATTAAGTTTTACTGAAAATGTTCAGTAAATAAATGTAACACAAAGAATTACATTTAGAAGACTGAAGGTAACTGCAGTATTCCTTGATAGGCATACCCAAGTATGGGTATTAGCTACAAGCCTACAGTTTTACTTCAGTGCTGTTAACAGAAATGAACATATTCAAGTATGCATTTGAATTCAAAACAGAAAAAGAAGTGAAAGAGAGTTCAAAAATCAGAAAAAGTGCACTACTGTCAATGGCAAAGCTGCAAAAGGTGTCAGTAAACTCATGTGTAGCATCTGGGAACTAATCCAGCTGTCACTTAATATGACAGCCAGTTTTAAAACTGATTTTAGCATGACACATTGGGTTCTTTGTTCTCTTTTCACTTGACAAAAACACTGAAAATGTCGTATCACAGCTTCTAATAGAATATTACTCCAAGGAAACATTTAAAAGACTATTTTAAGGTATCTTACTTGTACAAATAATGTCACCCAACACAGATAAACAATTCAGAACCACCAGTTCAATTTAAGGGACAAAAAAGTCCCACAAATCCAAATTCTAAAATGTATGAATTTGACATTTAAAAAATAACCTACACAAACCTTTCTAGACAAATATGCATAAAATAATCTTAAATATTCTGTACCTGTTGAATTTCCTTGTGTGTGGGTATAGGTCTATCCATGTAGCCTTGGTGCTTGAACCAAGAACAGATTGTCTGAAGAGACCGATAGGCACAGCCCCAGCCACTGTCATCGATGCGATCCTGCATATAGTGGTGGTAACTGTACACACCTTGTACTAAATAAATCTGCACAGCAGGAGAGAACACAGAAGCATCTGATCACACTTGCATCAGTTTTCAGAGAAGTCATATAACCTGTCACTTGCACTGTGAAGTTTTCAGTTGGGGACTGCAAATCTTGGGAAGATTTGAAGGGTCATTATTCATACATGATTACTCTGCCTGTTTTTGTCTCCTAAACTTCTCTGTTCACAGTTTTAGTTTCTTGTCCTGGTTCTGAGAAACTTTTTAGAATATATGCTAAAAATGTGTACATTATTTTCCCAAGAAAATCCAATTTCTTTGGGACAAATACAGCAAATTAAAGCAATGCCATTTTGTGCAGAGGAGCCCTTTTGCTTAAAAGGTGAAGCCAATTATTTCACTTTCTCATCTACACATCATTGACTATCTAAATTACTTATTTCAATAAAAAAAATTCTCAGTTAAAATAAAAAGGTACTTTCTGCAAAATGTTTCAATTTAAACTTACCATACCAGACTCCATGCCAGGTGAACTAAGATGTAAATGTGGATTTCTGAGATATCCATCTTTATATGGTTCATCTGGAAAATGATAAGCATTTGCTCTCTTGAAATATGGTCTGTCACAAGGCAGATTGTATAACCCATGCAATTCCTACATGCAAGTCCAAATAAAAATAAGAAACACAATTCAAATGCTGGATTAAAAGAAAGATCACATTGTAAGTAGCAATAAAGACATGATTTTAACAGCATAGCTTAGCAAATTATTAAAATATGCTTAATTAAACATTCAGCAGGTATGTTTACTACTAGACCTCAACTCTCCAAGGAAGCTCATGCAGGCTTACCTCCCATCTTAAGGGCCCTGTTACATAACACCTGCTGCTGGGGCCCCACTGAAGATACCACGAGTGACAGGTTTGTTATGAAAATATGATAAAATACACCATCATAGAAAAGGATTACAGTTTTATCTACACAGTAATGTAGATACACACATCAAATCATAATCTTAACTGATATTGGAACATACAAATAACACGTACTGAGAAAAAGTAAAGATATTGGGCTTATAGTTCAAGCAGATTCAGTCTATTTTTAAATTTCTTAAGCTGTTTGTCACACAGCAGCCACATTTAAAGAGATATATTGTCTTATTTCACAGAGCTTAAAAGTGAAAGGAATGATGAGATCATCCAGCATAATGTGTGTAATGTGGGTAATACATTTTAGGCAGATGAACCAGCAATGAACCCAGCTACAGGAGCTGCACTGACACTTCCCATCAGTGGCTAACAGTGAACAGCAGAGAGCAGGAAACACAAACAGTGCCACCAGTGCCTGAGGCCTCTGCAAACCCAAGGCTAGATTGGGTTTTATACGCCGCGTAATGCTTCACACAGAAGAAGAAAATGTAAAGTCCCCACAGCTTCTACACCTTTAAGCTGCAGAATATTCTTTCCCTGCTCTAAATACATGAAACTGTGTGACCTGGACTGGTATCAGCCTCAATCCGAAAAGACTGTGGCATCTCAATATTTTTCCACCTCATCCATATTCTCTTTTCTAGGTGTGCCACCCAGAAGGCAAAAATAAGCCAAAAACTAGCTAAGCCTGGTCAGCTGTGAGCTACAAAAAGCAGCCCCCTCCAAACAAACAGACAAAACCACAAGAAAAAAACCAAAACAAGCAATCCCCCCCAATACTAACCTTTTCAGGACGTGTGTTAAAACCTGAATGTAGTAACACACCAAAAATAAACTGATGTTCTACCATAGAAGTGGAGAAATTCAAAGAATACTGTACTGGAAGTATAATTTAGACAGAATCTTTATCAACCAAATTTTATGTACTTTTAAAGTTTCTATTGTTCCCTTACAAAAAT
This sequence comes from Aphelocoma coerulescens, assembly GCF_041296385.1. Lineage (NCBI taxonomy): Eukaryota > Metazoa > Chordata > Aves > Passeriformes > Corvidae > Aphelocoma > Aphelocoma coerulescens. The sequence goes on from NC_091017.1 coordinate 46,881,280, forward strand.
GAGATCTGGCACATTCTATAAAATAACTTCTAATAAATCAAGTTTCCACATTCAGTATAATGCTTTGGTTATAGTAAAAATAAATTTAAAAAAATAACAGTATCCTAGTCTTTATTCTACATTGACTAAATGGAAAGCTTTACCACTGCTTCAATTATAGTAAATAAAAATAAAAAGAAAAGATCAGGTTCTGTTACGGTTTGTTGGCTTTACCTTTCTGTAACTTTCCAGCTGATCATCTGAAATACCTGTAGGATATGAGATGGTTACAAGGTGATTTTTTCCTGGTAACATGAAATGAAATTGTTCTGGTACCACAATTGATGTTCCCTTCACATATTTCATGATACATCTTTCCATGTCAGTTAATTGCCCATGAATTGCTTTCACTAGGAGATTTTGTACCCTGCGAAGTACAAGGGAGAATATTTTAAAAAGTAGAGCAGCGATGGTGAATCATTTTTTCTCACAGCTGTGAGTTATACAATACCTAAATGCATGTCTGACCTGATAGTGCAGATGACTGCACTACTTCAGTGCTTCTGCTCCCACAGGGAAAGGCAGAGCCCAACCGTGCCTTACTCAAAGCTTGTCTGCACACAGAAACGAACCCCTAGTGATTCAATCCTCCAAAATGCAGCTGCCCTGCTCTCATATCAGAGACACAATCAGTATGAGCATTTGACAATAAATAAAAGTTATATATATGATTAATTTTTTTTTTTGCATTCTATCCACTCCATTTAGTGTCACTCAGAGTCAAAACCTATGGAAAAAATGCAAGGAAAAAATACAGAGGCAGACTCAAATGTTTTCCATCTGTACCTACCCAGCTGCAGCCCCTAATGTAAGGCTGAGATTACAAAGACTCATCAAATACACCCCAACTCTCACTTTTATACACCTCACATACAAGAATTTCTAGAACATCTTCCTGACTTTCTCAATTCCTTGCTAAGCAATGGTTATGAGTTATCAAATCTGCCAGACATTGATAAACTGAATTTTTTATAGACAGCAAAAGGATCATGTCTCAAGATTATTAAAGTTAACAGCTGTCTACACGAGCTTTTATTATTTACACAGTTAAAAGTACATCACAAAAATGCTATATACTTTTCATTAAACTGATGAATGATATAGTTTTACTTCATTATTTCAAGAAAATGAAGAGATGAAGCTGAAAAATTGCAAGTTCAGGATAACACTTACTTTCCCCACGGTTCTTCTGGAGAAACAGATACAACAACATCAACTGGCAATGTCATATTTATGTAGTGGTGTTCCTTCTTTTCCCTTTCAATGACTGGAGCCAAAGCAAATAATGAAGATGTCATTTCCAACATGAGGTCTACATTGATTATCTGCTGCTGCAGAGAATAAAGACACCAATAGTACATCTCCAACTACGCATGCACCAGCAAGGGAAAAGTAAGATTGCAGATATTTAGTATCAAACTCAGGAATTAAATACTTGAGTTCAAAAAAAGCTGGTAATGTTAAAGACAAACTTCTATGTGTTGATCTACCACAGGTGGATTTCTGCATTCATGTTGAGTCTTAATGACTTTAAAAGCATTCTTTTAAGTAATGTCAATGCCTATTTGTGTACAAAAAAACCTAGGAAGGGTAACTTTTAAAACGTTTAAATAATAATTTGTCTTATATAATTTATTAGTGGCTGAGAAACATACCGTATCCTGTAACTTTTTATCCTTTTTTTTGCCAAGCTTTCGTTTGGTCTCATCATCTTGATCAAATCTGAATTATCAACAAAAAGAGAAATTTCTATAATATGAAATTAATCTCTTAACCATTCCCCCCAGTTTTTAAATATACTCACTGTATAAATCGTCTTATCTCCTTACATGCAGACTCATCAGTCAGCTCTGGAACTGTGGTCATACCATTGTTAGGCCACACATAGACTGGACTGTGGCAAATTCTGAATACAAGAACCTCTGAGGACAGTTTGTTTTCAAGATCACTGAAAACATATCCTAGTGCCTTTTTTGTTGATGCCTCTGAAACACAGTAAGGATATAATTAGCCTAGAAAATTCCCTCACCATTTTTTAATAGCTGCTGGGCATACATTTAATAAAATTGTTTTGACTTGGAATAAAGATGCAAGTGCTGTTATGATCAGAAAAATGACTGGGCAAACAAAAACTGAGGTAAGATTTCACTTAGCAGGTGTGTCTCAAACGTTCACATTCACACCTCCCTGAACAAAAGTGTACTGTTTCTCTTACAGGCTGTCAAATTTATAGAATAACCTACTCTGCAGTCACTTACCACATCTAATAACTCTTAACCAAGCCTACAGCTGCAAACAAACTTCTATGTACAGACTTTTACGTATATTTAGGCTTTTGAAAAAATCCTGGAAAGATTCAATCTGAGTCACATGTTTTTGACTTCGGATCATTGTTCAGAAATACAAACCAAAAGCAGAGAAACCTTTGGAAAAGCAGGGCCTACATTCCAACTGAGGACCAAATTTTGGCCAACATAAACCTGTAAGCCACAGTCTGGTTTGCCTGAAATTTTATTACAGTTGTCTTTCAGTGCTTTTAAGTGTTTAACCCAGACCTTACAACCTGAACCAATACTGGATATGACACTATTGGATATGACAGAGTAACTTTGGCACATTAGCCACGTTTTTTTCCTCACTGTGAAGGTTAAAAACCATTAATTTGAATACAATAATTTAAAAAAGCCTAACAAGCTATCAAAGACTATGCTGTATCTCTCTGATGCATTAACTTAAATTTGGTCACTATTAGATAACTTTTGTACTAGAAGTCTGTAAAAACTACATTATTAGAAAAGTCAAAGGAAAATTGCTCCAAAAGAAAAACCTCACTGCCCTTCAAAGGGAACAGTATGCCATATTTACACACTAAGAGGTGTGAATACCATGCACTTGGACAATTCAAACATCAGCCTGCTTCACTGTGGTTACAAAATTCAATACACTGTACACAATGTCAAATGAATAACTCTTCTCTGAGGATGCAACTCACAAAATGCTGCTTTGGATTAGGTCAATCTATTCAACACTTCTGCTCCACATCATGAACTCAAATAAGACCAAGTTCCTTATTAAGGTTCACTAGATGGAATTCGGAGTTTCTACTAGAGACATGTCCTTTTAAAATGCAGAACGACTGAGAGTGGAGCTAAAACCATCCCCCTTCCCCATCCTGCCCTACAACAGCTCAACAGCCACTGACAGCCCTGAGCAGGCTTTCTGAAGAGAATGTCACCTTACTGTAACAATGTGGGACCAGAGGAGCCTCTTAATGCCATATAGACTAGTCCCTTGCTATCACATGGAATTGCAGTAGACAATTCCTAAATTCAGTAGAGTGACTAGTTAGCTTGTTCCTCTCCTCTATTTCTCTAGAAAGATTAGGCCACAGTCTCAAAATTGTATTATTAATGCAGTCCTGTTATAGCCAAATTCATTGCCTTAAAGTTTTAAGTTTGCTTAAAATTTCAGGGTCACCTTTGGCTTCAAGCTGAAAAGTGGTCCCAATAACACTTCCATAAGTAAGAAGTATATGCAAAGGAAATTAGTTTAAAATGTCAATGTAGAGTTTATTTCAAATTAAAACAAAAAACCTAAGATGGAAAAAAACTCAGAAAATTTATGGAGGTAAAGAATAACATTTTTTGTACTTAATCATTACAGGTTTCTGCAGAAGCACTTAATCCTGGTGAAATGCTAAGAAAATAAATATAATAAACAGTTTCTTAATAAAAGTTTATATAAGTATTAGGAAATCTATTATTCTTATAGACACACCATCAGTAGTTCCAAGCTGAAATGCAAGATCCAAGCCTCCTCTTATTCTGAAGAGTATATCCATAGCTTCTAGAATTACCTAAGGAGAAAAAAGAAGCAATGAAAATGAACAGCCATTTCCACATGCCTTCTCTCAAGCCACAGCTGAGTACTGTTATACCACAGTGTGCAAACACACCAGCAATTACTGCAGCTGTTCAGGTTACAGAAGGCCAGTGAATAAACAGGGAAGTGAGTGGTGCAGCAGTGCACAGCCACTGCAATCAGCACCTCAATTACACCTTGGAACACATTTCCTACCTAGACAAAAATGCCATAATTTTATACTTCTACCACATAGAAATACTTTAGGTAAAATGTCATTGTTTCTCATTGTTTCAATCCAAATATCATGTTTCCCATAATATAAGTTCTTATATATATAAATATATATATATATATATATATATATATATATATATATATATATATATATATATATATATATATATATATATATATAAAATACTCTTCCAGCTCAAGTAAAGCAAGGACAGAACCAAAAAGAAAGGTAACTAGGCACATCTGTAAGTATGCATTCATTAGTTAGGAAATCACAGTTTCAGGGCAATGAGAAAAAAAAAAAGGGGAGGGGGTGACATACACAACCTCTAGAACTAAGGCTGAGTTTCACATTTGACAGGAGAGCTACTTATGCCACCATAGAGACCACCCAGCTGTTTCTTCCCCCTTCTGAAGCCCCTGCTCTGCATCCCCACAACTGCTCACTGCAGACATTTTAACTTCACCAGAGAACTCATGCAGATGGAAAAACACCCTTCTATTTAGAGAGGGCTTTTTCAGACAGATCAATCCCTAGTAAAGTTCAATGTACCAGACAAAAACAGCTGTGGCAGTACAGAGAGGAACAAAAGGTGACAGATGAGTGTAGGTACTGCTCAGTCTAACAGTCCACAGAAAGAATGGTTAACAGCTTTAGCTGCTCCAAAACACCACCGAGCACCTGTAAAAATAATTATACTAGGACCCTTTGGAAAGACTTATTGCACAACCGGTTGGTTACAAAGTGCAATGCTATTGCTACTCATGAAATAAATACCTCAAAACATAGGACTAATTTTCTTTCCATTAAAAGCATTCTAAAGAGAAATATGCAAAATACGCAGGCCTTGAAAATATAATCATCTACTACAGTTTATCCACTGGTGAAGGATTTTCAGTTTTCAGTGATTCTGGAGTGCCAAGAAGCAGTTCGGTTTCTGAAGCATAACCCTGAAGTATTTTAGATAACCGGCTTATCTGCATTAATAGGGTCTTGGAGGGTGGGACGCACAAAAGTGCCAGCCAGAATGTAAAAAAATGTTTGCCTGGGTTGATGTGAAAGATGTTTTTTATTTGAATTATTACTACACAAGAATAATGTTCATGAATAAGAAGAGCTCTGCAAAAGGAGCCACTTTTGATAGTGGCTCATCATGGACATCACAGAATGGGTGAAGCTGGAAGGGACCACAGTGGGTCACATAACCACAGAATCTTCTGAGTTGGAAGGGAACCACAAGGACGATGAGCCTTACTCTTAAATGAATGGTCCATATTGGGGATCAAACCCACAGTCTTGGTGTTAAGGTAATCTGTTCCAAGTTCCCTGCTCAAGCAGGGTCATCCTAGAGCACATTGCACAGGATTGTGTCCAGACAGTTCCTGAGTATCTCCAGTGAGGGAGACTCCACAGCCTCTCTGGACAATCTGCTTCAGTGCTCAGTCGCTGCACAGTAAAGAAGCTCTTTCTCACATTCAGGTGGAACTTCCTGGGCATCAGGTTCTGCCCGTTGCCTCTTGTCCTATTGCTTGGCACCACCGAGAAGCGCCTCGCACCACCATGATGACCGCTTTCCAACAAATCCCTGACTAAAGGCAGGCAAGCTCAGTTCCCCAAGGGAGAAGGAGAATGGCAGGGGGTATAGGAGGGCGTCAGTGCGGGAGGGGCCACTGCCCCTCGTGTGACACAACCTGGGCCCTGCAGAAAGGGGACCGACGGGCCTCCGCACCTCCCCCCCGCGGTACCCCCGGAGGTGGAGGCCCAAACGCGACCGCCGAGCACCCAGCCGCCAGCGGGGACACCAGCCCCCAGCCCGCCCCGCCGCTAGCTCAGCCCGAGCGGGTACACTCCCCTCCCCGCTGAGGTAGGACAGCCACCCACCTACCTAGGCTTCCACCCATGCATCCATTCCCCGGGGATGAGGAGAGGGGGGCCGGCCAGGGGAGGGGCGGACTCACCACGTCCGTCAGCGCCGCCGCGGGGGCCGGGCCCGGCCGCATCCTCGCGGCGCAGGCGCGCTGCCGCCGGGCCGGGCGGGCGGAGCGGCCCGTGGTGCCGGCGGGCCCCGCCTCCTCCGGCCGCGCAGCCGCCGGGCCACGGCCCCGGGCCGCACTGCTTCCCGTTCGGCCGGGCAGGCGGAGCCGAGTGCTGCGGCGTTCCCTCCGGACTCACCTGCCTGCCCTGCCCTGCCCTGCCCTGTCCTGCCCTGTCCTGTTCTGTCCTGTTCTGCCGTGCTTGCCGGCGGCCGGCGCGCTGCAGGGAGTGCGTGGGGCTGACCGTTCTCTCTTGGGCAGCCGTGGCTGCTCTCAGCCCAGCCAGTCGGTGGTATTATGTCCTCATCATTTCTACAAATCCATTGGGAGACGCTCTGGAATCCCGCTTGCCCGGCTGCTGCCTCGCGTTACTGCTCCTTCCAGGCTAGGCTCGTTTACGTCCTCCGTCCTCAGGAACAGTGAGATGCTGAGGTCCAAAGTCGTCCTCATTAACCCCCTGATCAATGCTCTGTGCATTAAGATCAGAATTTAACTCCAGGTCTGTTTATTTCCAATAAATTATTTCTATCCGCACAAATAAATCCTAACTAGCTTTATAACAGTGAGCGCGTAAAGTGGTTTCCAAGGGTCAGTTTTCGGTCATCTCTGGTTGTTTCTTGTCGCCTGCCCTTTGGTTCCTTACCTGATGGCAAGATGTCCCAACAGTCGAAGAACAGCACTGAGGTTGCCTGATGAAGTGATGGTGCATTTCACACAATATGAACCTCCACACGTTGCAAAAAACCCCTCCAGCACAACCAAAAAAATTTGAGCTTTTTAAAGCCCACACATACTGTCTGTTCCACATGCTGAGCACAAATATAATATGGCTCACCCTTCCATCGCACACAGTGTTCCAGCATATTGCTTTTTTTAATAGAATGTATAAAATCTATTCAATTCAATGTGTTTCCACTGCTGTGCTGCTGCAGCTTTTGTGCTCTGCATCCACATGCCAGACAGGGCTAATGTGTGATACTCATCTCTCAAAATTTTCTGCTGGAAATTGTGGTGATTTCATCAAGGCAGCAGGCAAGCCCCACACAGCCACTTGCTCACTCCCCCACCAGCAGGATCAGGGAGAGAATCAGAAGGGTAAAAGCCAGAAAACTCATGTGTTGAGATAAAGGCAGTTTAACAGGGAAAGCAAAAGCTACTCACACACAAAAAAGTGGAACAAGGAATGAATTCACTGCTTCCCATGGGCAGGCAGGTGTTCAGCCATCTCCAGGAAAGCAGTGCCCCATCACACATAACAGTGACTTGGGCAGATCCCTCAGTTTACACACTGAGCATGATCCCATATGGTCTGGAGTATCCCTTTGGTCAGCTGGGGTCACCTGTCCCGGCTGTGTCTCCTCCGAGCCTCCCATGCACCCCCAGTCTCCTCACCAGTGTGGCAGAACAAAAAGCAGAAATGGCCTTGGCTCTGTGTAAGCCCTGCCCAGCAGTAACAAAAACATCTCTGTGTTATCAACCCTGTGTTCAGCACAAATCTAAAACACAGCCCCATACCAGCCACTGGGAAGAAAATTAACTCTACTCCAGCCAAAATCAGCACAGATACATATGTGCTTCACCTTTCTGGCACAAAATCAAAACAACTTTTATTGAACACATATGTATTATTGAGATATTCTAAAACTTCATCTCTGCCACCATCTTATTTATTTTTTGTCCATAACACTGTGCATGGAATTGTTGTAATAGATCTGTGGACAGTGGATCTGATTGCTTTTATATTTAACTTCTGAGTTGCAGGTATATTTGGGTCTTCTACTTACTGTTGTTTTAGCACACTAGATATGGAAAGCCTGAAGTATTTGAAACATTATTTAATATGTTCATTTATTACTTTAGATGTGGATTTGGCAGCTCTTATGAAACAGTAAGAGTCTTGTATGTATACTTCTGTCCACAATTGAAACACAAAGATACGTTCCTCCTGGAAAGAAGTTTTATACTAATCCAGGAAAGAAAGGAGCTTGCAATATTGCTTCTTGAAGAGTATTTTATTAAATGTTTTTTGAGTTTTGAATACCTGAGTAATTAATTTTGTTTTTACAGTTATGCAAATCTTACCATAGGTGAACAATATCTGCATGAACCTGGTGAGGTAGAAAGAATAAATGTAAAGGTAAAAAAAAGTCTTTATTATATCTTAGTGATATATGATTATTTATTACCGTTTACATGAACTTTTTGCTCCCTATGGTGTTCCCTTTAGCTTGAAATCACTAATATTTATTTACAAAGCGAAGGAAGGAAAAGAAATTAATGACCATTCTCCATAAAAAAGGTTTAGATATTGTTCATCTAGTGGTTTTGGGGGTTTTTTTGAGACATCTGGCAGTATCCCACGCAAGCTCTACCGTTCAAGATTTGACCTTCATTTTTTATTTGGAGATCCTAAGCAAGAACACAATCGTGAGCAAACAGCGCCAGCTGAAAGCACAGTAATACTTCTGTGTTGTCAGAAGAATGGAACCACATTATCCTAGATGCTATATAAAAACCCCATTGTTCCTTTTCTCATGTAAGTTCATAAATGTAAGAAAACTTGTAAATTTGCTTGCACTGGTTTTATTTCTCCTGTATATTTTTATCATATGTAGTGAAAAATGGCAGCCAGAGGACATTTTTGGTCTAGGGCAAGAAAAAGATTAGAAGAAATAATTCAGCTGCCTGCAGTTGAGACAGATTCAGAGTCAAAGCTAAGCATTTAGTGCAGAAAATGAAAACAGAGAAAAGGAGGTGGGATAGTTTCCACTGGGAAAATAAAAAACAAACCAAAACCAAAAAAAAAGGAGGAAAAGAATGAAACAGATAGGAATAAATATCTGTGAAGGTTTAGAGGGCATAAGAAATAAAGCCTGGAGCTAGTATGAGGAATATATAAGAACACACTTCATTAATTGATTAGTGTTATTATTTCTTAAAATTTAAATGGCTAATATTCCATTCCACAGAATATTTCATCTTGATACAGGTTTGGTTTGTTTTTTTTTTTGAGATGCTAAATTTATGCCGTTCCCTTTAGACTAAACTTTAATTTCACTTTTAAATGGGTTTATGATGCACAAATATCTATTCAGTGACTCCAGATAACTAATACAGTAACACCCCTTAATCTGTCACTTTCCAGCTCTTCAATTTGGAGCTCTGTCATCAGTCATTTAGTACTGTGCTCTGCTAACCACTATTTTCTTTTATTATGTTCTTTACCCTTGACTGATTTGACTGTCATTTATTCATCTGAGGAAGCTGATGAGAGCAAGGAAAATGTAACTATTCCGAAAGAGAAAGCAAAGTGCTTACACACTTGCAGCTGTGTTGGGTTGTTGGCCTCATAGATGAAGCACCTGAGATCTTTCAGAATGGAAATCTATTCAGAAAAGTTAGCTGCTGGAAAGTCAGGCTCGTCAGGCTGACAGTATTGGAGATCCCATGGCTCTCATGGGATCTTCAGGCTCCCTGTCCTTCACAGTTATAAATGCTTTTTCCTGAACATTTAAATTACATGTACTTCCTAAGCTACTGCACATTTTCCCTCTCTGCTATACAAATTATAATGGGAAAAATTGCTTTATTTTTGATTAAAATGCTTACAGCTGCTCTTCTTAGGAATGCAGCCTCAGCAGACTGGGGTTTAGCTGTACTTTGAGACTGCAAAAAATTAATCAGATCCTTGCATGTTTTTTAACTAAAAGTTGCCCCTCTTGCAGTATTGGTGGACATAATGTTTCAGGAAAAGCCAATGCTGTATTCAATCCTATATGTTAGAATGCTTATTGGCAATAATGCCCAAGCTCTGCTGTCTGTAACAATCCCTATACCAGTATTGGACTTGGAGTTTACCACAATAAACTGCAAGTGATGTAGGAATTTCCTTATTTTCTGCCAAAATGCAGCTTATTTTAGTGTTATGTTTTTACATTTTCTGTCCCATTTTTAAGATCCTTTCCTCAAAATACAGACTTATGAAAGAACATTTAAAACTAAGAATTCCTCAAAATAATGACTAAAATTTTCCTTAGCATTTCTGTTGGAAATTGAAGGAATATTTTTGGGGGTTATATATATAATGTGATGCAGTCTGCTATTCAATATTATTACTTGCTTTTGCATGAAAAGTATTGTAATTAACTCAGTTGTATTGTAAATTAGCACTCGAAGAAGGTGGTATGAAAGAAGGTACATATGATCACATTTGAGGTCAGCATTCTGCTGACCCTTGTGTAATTAAAGTGTAATTAAAAAATCTGAAGATGTCACAAATAATAAGAAACGACTGATTTTCCATCATCCTCCTGGACCAAAAAGCATTCCTGTTACAAGCATAATACCTTTAAATGTGATAAAGTAAGCTGCTCTGAGTTCTTGTTTTGTATATGCTAGCAAAAGTAATTACCACAGTTATTTATTAGTGTCTAAAATAATTTTAATAAATGAAGAAATGAATTATTTAAAAAAGGGGAAGAAATGTGTAAGTGTTGCCACAAGACTTGGCTTTCAAAATTTATTCCTACTCTCGTCTGGAATTCAAATTACTTTATAAGGCTATATGGGTCACAGAGACCTTCAAAATCATGCTGTACAGATGCCACTGAAGAACTATTATACTTTATTATTTTCTGACGTGATAAATGTGAAAAGACCAGGAATTTTCGTGTTCAAAAATGTTTTCCCCCTATGTTTATGGAATAAAATTGGCTCCCTCGGCTGGCAGACATAGCATTCGGTAATTTAAGCCTCTGAAACTTTTGGACAATGGCACTCAAAATGAATTCTGAACTACAAGTAGTGCTATGCTAGAAGAGATTTGTAGTACACAGTGCATGTATATAGGTAGATATATTTTTGTCTTTTTTATCTTACTAAGCTATTCAGCCTTGCTGTTCAGCCTGAGGAAGGACATAATTGCTCCTTTCTCCTGCCCTGGATTGTCTGAGCCCTGCTGCCGTTGCTGGCAGGGGACAGGATCATCTCCAAGAGCATTAGCGCTGGGAAGGTCCCTGGGGAGCACTCGGGGCTCCCGCCAAGAGCAGAGTCTCTCTTGGAAAGAGACGAAGCAAACGTGGCAAAACATGAACCTCGGGGGACTTCGGGCACCACCGGTCAGGGGCAGGCGGGACAGCCCTTCATTCCAGCACAGGCTCTCCTCCGCGCCCCTTTTCTCCCCGCCGGAGGCTGCTGTGCATCGCCCGCAGGGTGGCGGGGGAAGGCTGGGAAGGGAGGGCACGGGAAGCCTTCGCTGCCCGGCCGCCCTCAGTGGTGGCAGCAGCCGCTTCGTACGGCCCTCTTGGCGCTCAGCATATTGCATAAAACCTAAAGATCTGGCAGGATTTGTTGGTGAAAGAACAAGTTCAAACACAACCCTTTAATTTCACGTTAAAATTAAAAAAAAATCTGTAATATAATGACTTAAGACATGGAGGCTCTCCAGAGCGTTTGCCGGACCAGGACTTCTCTGGCTACAAGGCAGGAACGGGGAAGAAATCTCTCAACAGAACGGTGGCACAGTCCCTGGCTTTTGTAATATAATTGGTTGACTACTTAAGTGGTGGGAGATGTTGAAGAAATTTGGGGTTTTTAATATTCAGTCATGGGACTTGTCATTCAGTGCTGATGCTAAAAGTTTGCACGTGTTTATAGCATCGGAAGATCATAATTCTGCAGACTGACAGAGTCGTCGATAATTCTCCATTTGAGCATAATTTTGGATGGGTAGTTTGCAGTTATGTAGGTAAAAGAGTCAAGGTGGGGTCATGACTCTCTGTCCTTAAGAATGGCATAGCTGTAATACTCAAGGTTTTCAGGGTCTCTGAATAGTTCTAATGTGTTTGCAGAAGAACAAAGTTAGTGAAACCACTTTACACCTGTTGAGGGACAGCTGAAGAGTTTAGTGACTGGAATTAGGCCAGCATTATTACACAACACCAACAAACATAAATCTTATATTTAGCTACTTACCAACTATGAAATAATTTATTTTCGTTTTTCATTTTTGTGGCATCACAAGGGGAAAAACAAATTTTGGTTTATGTGAGCAATCCATAATTAATATAGCATAAAATCTGTCGCTAAAATCTGTCTCTTGCTTACAGTTTTGGGGAGTTTTATGGATGCTATTCTGAGTGACAGTACTATCTCCAGAGATGTTTCTTCAATGCTCTTCTGTTCAATAAAATTAGAACCTTTTACTGGGAGTTGTTGATGGAGAAATTTGCCCTTAGAGTTTCAGGAAAGGCTTTTAACAGTTACTGGTCTTGATCTTCGAATCAGGCACTTCAACTTGTCCTTAAGCTATGTTACCAAATCAAGTTTTTTTTGTTCTTATATTGGGCTGTTTTGTCAAAGGTAACTTACAAAATGTTTGTTAAATTGTAAAAAAACCATAATATACCATGAAAGGTCTGGGAGACAGCAGAAAGCATTGTTTCCAAGGAATGCAAGAGCAAGAAGGATGAACTAGTGATGCAAGAATAATTCACCATTTGAATTGAATAAATGTTAAACTAATTTATCAGCTCCTGATATAAGCCATCCAAATTGTGGAAATTTCTCAGAATATTGCATCTTCTTTATTAATGAAGATACAAGCATTAAGAATAGTGAGTTCTGCTATTACACATGGCAGGAATTGACATACACATCAAGTTTGTATTACCAGAAGTATGTGTGTGAATCTCAGCCAGGGAGAGAGTTAATCCTATGATACACTATCAGTTTACAGACCAAATGAGGGTTCTAAATAATGAAATTATAGATCTAGCCGGAAAGAGAATGTTTACCTGGAAATTTCTTCATGGTATTTTGCTGCCAGTTTGTGCCCTCATGGGGTTTGTGTGCAATGGAAACTGTTCTTAGCTTATCTATGTTGTGATCTTCCTGGATTCCTGAAAAGTCAGTAAGACCAGGAGGGACAACAAGGAAAGCCTTCTGGAGTTGTCAGCTCCCATTTGCTGTAAATAAACAAGATGAGCTCTTTGAAAATATGACAGCTTCCTAAATAGAGAAAAGTGTTTAGTCCCAAATTTGAGACAAACAGAGAATGGGTATGGAGGTCTTGACCTCAAAACATAATGGAAGTCTTGGCTTGAAAACAATAGGATCAGTGTAAAATTCAGATGTACATGTTTATCTGAAACAAGACCAGTACATTGCTCTGTTTAGAAATAAACTACATTGTGCACTTCATTTTCTATTAACACACATCCAGATATTGACCCATGAGAGACCCTCTGTATTTCTCCAACAAGAAAACCAATGAAACATAACAGAATATTCTTTTTGGATTTCTTATGCAAAGTACAAGGAAATTGTCCAATGCAGAAGGACATTCCAGGAAGTTAGACACTGCACAAAATCATAGAAAACAGCAGTGGGGCTGTTAGTTAATTGTATGAAAATGAAGAATTGGTTTAGCCAGTTTTAGTTTGTTCTGTGTTAGCAGTCAGTGATGATTTATGTAGCTGTCCTTCCTTCTCTCCTGAGCTCTTTCCCATAATATCATAGTTATCTGTTAACATAAGGACTCATCTAATTTGCAGCACCATTACAAGATGCTTCTTGTTAAAAACCACTCAAAAATATTCACAAGAGGTGTGGAGGGAAAAGAAACTGATAACCAAGCACAGGAGTAGATGAAATAGAGCAACACTGCATCAGGAAATTGCCAGACATTTAGCAATAAGTCAAATAAAGTCAGAAAGTATTGGCAAGTAAAATGAGGAAAGGCATAGTAAGGATTCTGAAATACAGGATTTGTTTAGTGGCATGCAGTTATCTGAGCAAATACAAGGTAATTAGTTATGAGATGGTATTAGTAATTTTGAGGAATAATATTGTTCTTGGGGAAAAAACCCCAACCCCAAAAATCCCGCTTCCAAAAGGTATCAAAGTTATATAGCAGATTTAAACTGTAAAGAATTTTTGAAGCACTCTTAACAATTTTTGGGCTGTTGAACAAGCTTGGAAGAGATTATACACACCATAATAATTCAGCCTCAGATTTTAGTGGTGATCAGAGAGTAAAAAATGGAGAAAAAGTCAAGAAGAATAAGCCCAAAGTTCACTTCAAAGATGCTATTCTGGAATTTCCTAGGCTTCATAAATTAAGTTTATCAGTAATTTATTAGAAAAAAAAGAAGAAAAAATAAAAGCTCCTGGAATATGCAGGGGCAAATCAAAGTTAAAAATTATAGGGAGGATATGATAAGATGCCAGAATTTGCGTTGTAAGGAAGAGCTAGGCATGCACTAAATGGAAAAAAATACAGTGACCAGTTGCTATATACAAGAGCAAAAAACACCTTAACAAGGCCAGCTATCAGGGACAGTAAAATCTGTGAAGAGATTATGTTCAGCACCTTGTGTGATGAAGAGTATTTTGAGAGCAACTTTCAAGACTCCCCAGTTGCTTTTGTTCTTTTCTGACTTGGGGTATGCAGGTTCTTGAGAGCTTGCCAGAGACCAGGACTTCTCTGGCTACCAAGGCAGGAGCAGGGAAGATATCTCTCTGCAGAACCCTGGTGGCACAGTCCCAGGCTTTGTGTACAAGTGGTGGAGATCCCCTGTGTGCCCCAGAAGATGGTTTTGACATCAGTTTCTGAATGGGACCATGTGAATGCTATTGTGCTCCTGTGGTAATGAGAGTGGCCCACTCATTCCCCACTGCTTGCCTGAAGAGCTGAGGGAGCTGATGGGATCACTTTTAAGCTGGGGATTGCTGCAGCAGGCTAGTATGAAACCTGATGTTAAAGGTTTTGGTAGAAAAAAAAGTTATGGGAAGAAAATATGTAAATGTTCATTCACTTAGGAAAAAATAATTTCTGCTTTGTGGATAAGTGAATTGGATGTGGAGGTAAAACCTGATCTTGAAAGGATGACAAAGTAAATAACCTTTTTTTTTTTTTCTTTTTTTTTTTTTTTTTTATAAAGAGTATCTATTTCTGGTCTCAGGAAGAATATATAAACTGTAGAAAAAATTCCAGTAAAGGAGAAAGATCAATTTCAAAATGTCTTTTTTTGGGTAAGTCTATGAGTTAAGGCTTTCTCTTACTTTTTAAAAGGTAGTCATTTTAATGTGGAAGAGACATTCTCTGAAGATGAAGGTGATTTTTTTTTCCTCAAAGATATGAGGAGAATTGTTCTTTTACTTCCTTGCTTTTTTTTCCTTTAATTTTCTTTTTATGATGCTTCCAATAAGTAGGTATGATTAGAGGCTAATAGTTTTAATAAAATCAGAACTGATATATTTTTAAAAACTGCTGAATACATTCCCAATCCTTAGAATATTGCATAGATACTGATTTATTTTACAAAATGCTTCAACATCATCTAATGCAAAGCTTTAGAAAAATGTCTGGCATTGCTCTTTCAACATGAAGGTTCAAGAAGTGCCAAGGATGACTCCTATTTTCCTCAGCTGGTGTTTGACATTGATTGTCTGTTCCCTAAAGAAAGCTTTCACAAAAAATGTCAGCAACAGTTATTTGCTAACTGGTTTTAATAAAAAAAGGAAAAATAAAGAAAAGAAGAGAGACAAATTCGGAAGCAGTCCATTGTTCTCATAACTTGCAGTATCAGATGCCAATCTGTCTTAAAGAGTGCATGACTCAGGTCTTTATAACCTGATGAATCTTCTTAGGGAAATATGGGCTAAATATGAACAGCTGATGAAATTTGTTTATGTCCCTCATTATGATAGAAAAGTTAGAATCAGCTACAGGCACAGCTGTCACTTGTTGATTATTGTGAAGTGATGAGTAGACATGTTCCACCAACCTTTGAACAGGTGCAAGCTTGACAGGTTTATTGAAACATGATAGGAGTGAGTATACAAGTATGGGAGGCACTGGGATCTGACTGGGTGATCATAGAGACAAAATCTGTTAAATACTTGGAAATGTCAGTTTGGTTCTCTAGCTTGAGAGGCAATGCATGGGTCAGAGCCGCTATCAGTTTATGTAAATTGACCTCCCCAGGGACGTCTGAAGTATCAAGGGCAGAGTCATTTAAGAGATAAATTCAAAAGAGGATTCTGGTATCACCACTGTTGACAAACTTGCCCACTTTCATGTAGGAATCTGTATGAGTGTAACTATTCATACTGTTCTGCTCTACTAGTTATTTTGTACCATGTATCCAGCATCCTCTGCTATTAGTAAGTTAAATATAAAATTAGACACAACATTTTTGTCTGCCCTTGGAATTTTGGGAAAAAAGAGATTGTCCTACTTTCAGATTACTGTATTATATCTTGTTTTGTGATGAGAACATGAATTTGAGCCCTTTCAGCCTTCAGAAGGAGGCCTTGTTTCCAGGAAATTTAATTGCCATGAAAAGCCTTTTGGCAAACAGCAGCGAGGCCCAGTGTAACACTGTGTTCTGAATGCCTCAAAGGTTTTGCCTTTTTTTCCTTTCATGCCATAGTAGGGCCATGGTTGATTGGACAGCTTGTTATTTGCCCAGATGTTACCAGTGTAAAGCATATTTTACTCAGTCCTTACTTCTGCCTAGAGCAGGACAATAACTGCTACAATTTTTGCTAGCAGTCATCAAAAGTCCCATCTGTGCTCAGGCATGTTTTTCAAAGAAAAATATCATAGGGTCAGTAGAACTTCACACTTAATAAGGGAACTTACCTCTATGGCATTTCTGTGGTCTTGTAAGGAAAAACAGCACTGTGTGTCAGTGCATAATTTCCAAAGCACCACACTTTCATATTCTGTCAAGGGTGAGAGTAGCTCTGGATTCAAAAAGGCTAAGAAGAGTTACCGAGAATAAAAGAGTATTAGTTAAGTATTTGGCAGTTTTATCCCACTCCCAACTTTCTTAAATGTGTAAGCTATAGAAGTAAAAATGTTGGAAGTACAAACTGCACAAAGTAAAGCAGTGGTGAGAATTATTTGTGACACTGCCATTTATAATAGAGAAATATAATTCAGAAACATGATTATTAAATAAAAAGCATTCATTTATTATTAATGCATTAAGTTCTATACAAATGGAATAGTCAATATATGAAAAGAATAATTTGCCTGTAAGTAGAGTGAAGACTGATTGTCATTTGTGCAATCATAGATTCTCTTTGGTCTTTACTCTTCCTCACAAAAAACTACCTATTCCTGTGCTTTCTGTATTTGCACAGCCTGTGAGCACCTTGGAATTACTCTGCAAAGCTGGTGCTGGGAAACTCTGCATTCTTTTCTGTATGCAAATGAACTGGATATTGTCGTGCTCTGTGCCAAGAGTGTAAAGTGTTGCTACTGACACCCTACAGGTTTTGCATAAAATCAGAACATTGTTCTTTGTTGTAATACAGAAACTTGGCTTTGGCCTGAATTTGGCTGCATGTATTAACTGTTGTTTTTCTCGCCTTTTTTTTTTTTTGGTTTCCATTGAAGATATTGTTCCAGTCATATCTCCGTAGTATATCTGGTCTAATTAATATTTAACTTTTTATAAACTCGTGTTTTTACAGGATAATTAAAAACTTCTCAAATCAAAAATATGCTAATTTTTAAAAATCATTATACAGAGGATGAGTAATCTGTATAAATCTGGTTTTGAACAGTAGCATGAAAAGAAAAATTGTGTAAACCTTGCAAGAGATTTTTCCTCTGAGAATCCTGTTGGTATCTAGGGAATATTTTGTTTTCTGAGTAAAAATAATAATCTTTAACTGTTCTACAGTTTCCGTGTTTTGTGATTTGTCACTCTAGCACAGCTGTAAGTTTACCAGCCCTGTATAAAACATTATTTCTTTAAAGTTTTATTTTGGACAACTGTCCTCTCCTGTGCCAAAGAGAGCATTTTTTTTCACAGTAATATAATATACAATCTTTCAAGACTCTCCTAAAAGCTTTATTGCTCTTTGGGTCATGCTCTGGTGTGCAAAGAGGGAGGATTAGGAAGGGTACATGTAACTAAAAACACTCACCGAGAATGCTAAAACAAATGTGTGCGTTACCATATATAGAAACAAAACCCTTTGTGAACTCATTGTGTAGATAACATTTTTTATGCAGCATATGCTGGAGAAGAAAAGATTTTAGTTGATGGCACTGACCATAAATTGAAGACTTGCATTTTACTTCAAAACTTCATGCACTTAGACAAAAAGAATTAATCTGCTTGTGGGGATTTCTTGTTAACAGTTTCAAAAGAAGGTATCTGAATAGCTTGCTTGGATGACAGGAGGAAAAAAGAGAAACAGAAATGGGTAAATCTGCAGAGTACAGTTACCTTCTGAGATAAAATTTTCTGGACACATGTCAGCAAACACGTTTTATTTCCCATTTTATTTATAAATGTGCGAATCCACTGGGGAAATAATGGTCTTGTCCTTGTTAAAAAGACCCCTAAAATGGAGTTTAAATCAAGTGCATGTCTTTTACAAGAAAATCAGATCTATACTCAGCTGCACAGTTATTCTCTTTGATGGTTTATAGAAATTTGAACCAGAAGTCTTAAACAGCTCTGAGCTTTGAAACATCTGAAATCAGGTCCAATTTCTGAGACTGCATAAGCAGTCAGTAATTTAATTTCTGCTAAGAAACCTTTCCTCTGTGAAACTTGCAAGCAATTCTTAAAGCTATGTGTGCTTTAAAAGGCAGTGAGATGCAGTAGGAGCAGATTGGTTAGTATTGAGGACCTGCCATCTACCTTAACACATGTTGCAATCATGGTCTTTTCAGCTCTAGTTTGATTCTGTGGATTGGGTTCCCATTAGTGGTTGGCGTGCATTAGCAGTGCTCCCAGAGAACAACTTCTGGTTCCATTTCATCCTAAGGAAACCACTTTGTGCACTCTGAAGTTGTTGTGTGATGTGAACCAAAATGCAGTCAGTGAGAACAGTGGGGGAAGTTTACTTTCAATAGCTCACTTCTGATCTGAAAGAAGTGCTAGTCTAATTTTTTAGGTGATGCAATGTAGTTGAAAAAATGAAGGAAGCTATTTAGTTGATGGAAGCAACACAGTTTCTTTTAACTACTTTAGAGTACTTTTTTAGATTTTAGATTGTTGGCAAAACTGCATTACTTAAAAGGGAAAAAGCATTTGTCTTAGAAGAATTGATTCAAAAGTACCATATAAATTAATCTATGTATTTTCAGAAGCATTTCTTGGCTTCCTCATTTGGAGTATTGCAGTTTCATACAAGTTTTTAACATCTCCCGGAACAACCCTGCTGTTTATGCAGCAGTAGCATAGCTGGGGAACACTTTTCACACTTGTTGCTTAACATCTGAAGAGTTGAGATGAAAAGCATGTGAGGTCACACTTCCTACATTTTTCTCCATCTAAAATAAATTCCATGCCTGCCTTTGGCTTGTAATATGTGTAAGAGTCTAGACACAGCTGAGAGGCATAGTAGCATTAAGCTACTATCATGATTGAATGGCTACACTGTTCTGAAGAAGATAAAGTGGGTAGATCTTTAGCTGGACACCTTGTGTGTCAGGAACCAATGACACCCTACTGAGATACAGAATTCAACCTTGGGCATGCAATAGAGAGAATTGGTGTATCTTCCTCTTGCATTTAAAACTATATTCAGTTCTCCCAGACTGAAGTGGCTGTGGGATGAGATTTCCTATTTTTCTCCTCTGTCAGGGTCAGGGATTTCAGTATCTGCATTAACTGAAAGTTGTAGTTTCCTTGGTGTTATATTGTTGCACAGGTTTTCATGTAGGTCAGTAATTGCAAATACATAGGCTTACCTTCTAATTCTATCAAAGCCACATCTAACTTCAAACCTCCCAAAATAGCACTACATGATGATGCAATACCGCTGAACTTACCCCAAGGTTTTAGCATCAGGTCCTGTTCTATGACTTCCTTGCAACCTAGCAGTTCTTGTATCTGCATTTCCAAGAGTTCCCCACATTTATAATTGGTATGTTTGGTGTGTTGAAGAGAGCAGTTTTGAGTCTTTAGTTTTGAAAGCACATGATCTTGTTCTGTTTTAGAAAGCCCTGGATGTGTACTCAAATGCCTAACATAAAAATTGTCTTTCCTTCTTGCCAGGGATTTGATCAATTGGAAGCATACTGCTCTGTCAGACTGAAATCCAAACCTCTGTTATTGTCAAGTCACTTGGCACTCACACTTTCTCATTTTCCATACCAGATGAAAAGAAACACAGAATATTTATCGTATGTAGTAGATTTATTTTTACCTTTGGTTACTCCACAAAGACATGAACAGTAAACACACATTAAAAGACCAATGACATTTTAAGTTTGTAAAAATAATCATTATGTGCACTCTTATTTTCAAAAGGATTTTCAGATTTATGGGCTTTATCAATGGAAAAATATTAATACTACACATAGTCTCCATGATACCTGAGGAGCAGAATTATGTTTTTGTGCCCAAAAATAACTTAGGAACTAACCTTGAAAAGGGTGCAACACTTTTTTTATCCCTGCTTTTGATGTAGAAAAGTAAGTAATAAATGTAGTGACACATCCACTTTTAAAACTTTTGAATTCTGAAATAATACTTTTAAGACATTTTGAAAAGTCTTTGAATATGTGGACATTGTATTTCAGTCTTTGGGACTCGTGAATTTTTAAAATATTTAAAGTATGTATAACTTCTTTTGATTCCATATTCTACTTGCATTATAGGCTTCTTACATTATAGAATGGGAAAAGTATATAAGATTGTTTGTCACTGGGTTATTTTTTTGCTAGTCTTGTGGACTTGATTTAAATTTTGTTGATTTTTCTACTTTAAAGTGAGTTCAAAATACCCTGATAAAGAAATTATGACTTGTTTTGATATTTTCTAAAAATGCTAAGTTTAGTTTGCCCTTTGTTTATGTAGCTGGCACCTACCAGAATGCAATGTAGTCTTTGACAAGTTTCAGAAATTGATTACAAACCTGTATTCTTTCAGCTTTTTGATTTTTTATTCTTTTGGACTTCACCAGCTTTTTTTTTATCAAAGACCTTGCCTTTGCATATTTTAATTAAAGTTTATTTTTTAAATTGTCCAAGCTTTAATTTACCAGCAACGAAGGTATTGTGATTATATTTCCCCACTGTTTCTATTATGGAAATTGAAAGATGGAGATACAAAAATCCAGTATCATTTTCTGCAGAAAGGTTTTAAAATTTGCTTTCATTCTCAATTCACAATGAATTCCTATTAGAGTGTGAGGTTCTTTTTCCAAAAAATCAATTTATGTGTGTGCATGCCTTAGAACAATTTTCTGCAAAGTGATACGGAAGCTGATATCATTGCAAAATCATTAAGACAACATAGAACTTTTGCTTTGCTTCATACTAACCAGTCTTTATTACACTAACCATTTTATTGTGTGACTTGACATTTATTCTTTATCACAGTTGCTGTGTCAGAAAATTAAGGCAGTATAACCCCAAATTCAGAGTAAAGTAAGCAAAACATGTTTGGGGTGTACATTAATGCTAGTTGAATAATAGCAGACATGAACAACTGCTTGTTTGGAACTATCCGTGTAAAATAGCTGCTTTTCTAACAATCTGTCAAGTTTCTCATTTGTAGTGGCCCAGCCTGTAAGACTTTGATGGTGTTGATATTTGCACAAATACTTAATTTATGGTAAAGATTATGTCTAGATTACAGCACTTCTGTATAAGCTGTAGCATTCACGTAATACCTCAGCTGTCTCATTTTTGTATTCCAGGAGATCTGGTTTAGTTTATACTTCCTTGAGTTATATTGACAGTTTCAAAAACAATATTTTAGCAGAATTTTGCTGGTATAATACGCTATTGCTGGCTAATAAGGACTTCCGCCTCTCTCAGAATCCCACAGGGAAAGGTTTAAAAGCTGCTACTTTGGATTTAGGCAGAAGTCCTGACACTTGTACTGCAGTTCTAAGCTGGTAAAGGCTTTTTGTGTGCATGCATATATTTGTGTGTTAAGCTAAGACTAGCATTTTGGGTAAACCGTAACTGTTTCGTATCCCTCTGGTGGCCTCATGCGGGCGCGTGCGTGCGCTTCACAGTACAGCTGGCCTTCCACAAAGAAGTAGCCTTTTTGTTTCAGGTTGAGATCGCAGTCAGAGCACACAAAGCACTCTGGATGCCGGTATTTATCACGTGCCTTCACCACTGTCCCTCTAAATGGAAACAATGAGAAGAAAAAACCCCAGTTAATTCATATGAATTTAAAATGAGAAGAGAAACTGCAGCAACCCGGTCTATTAGAAGGCCCCATGGCAGGGAGGTTGGAACTAGATGCTCTTTAATGTCCCTTCCAACTCAAACCATTCTATGATTCTATGATACAAAGTATGTTCTAGGTATTTAAGTCTTTACAGCTGTTCATCTTATGGTTTTAGAAACTACTATATAATTTAATGTTGGATGCTGAGTTTGAATAGGTGACATCAAATGCTGTAGAGTTGATCACATAGTTCACGAGCATTGGAAAATCAAGAGTTTGAAGAAAATGTTAGTTTGGTTACAAGACAGAAAGTACAGCTTGGCCTATCAAAAGGGTGACAAAATGAGTTTGAAAGCCGCATTGCTTTTTCTTTGTGTTCTCTCAGTTCATCATTATCTGTGTTCTTTGCTGAAGTTAGTGATGTTAGTCAGGTAGAAATCTGATCGTTTTAAAATAGGTCTACAGAGCTTTCTGGATACTCCCAGTGGGTTGGGATAAGGATGCTCTGCATTAACAAGAAGTTTTTGAGAATTCACAGCCTGACACAGCATAGCACAGACAACAGCTCGTTTCAGTACATATGTGTTAATGGTTGACTTGCAAAAGGTCCTGAGAAATCTCAGTTAAAACCTCGATGGTACGTTGTGAAAACTAAAATAATCTGTATTGAAATTGTTGATGGTACAGATTATAATTTGACATTTAGAACAATATATTTTTATATCTCTGTTCTCTAGAAGCATTATGGGAACGCACTTCTGTAGTTTGCAGTGGTGTTTGAGGAAGAGGTGTGCTTGAGCTGGGGATTTCTAAAACTAAAAAGAAACAACTTACAGAATCCCACTCCCACATTTGTCACACAGTGGCACTTTCTGGGCACCAGGCAAGGCACTAGGCATTTTTGTTATAGGTGCTTTCACACTTCTTGTTCCCACAGGGCGCCCATCTGAGAAACAAAACAATCCTGTTATGTACGGGCTAATATAAAAGCATCTGATGCAATTAAGTACGTTTCTACACTTTTCTGTACTTTCTGTGATGTACATACACTTCTGGATGTATTTACAGGCTTTCACTTATATGAACAAACAATTCAGTCTCACTAGAAAAGTTTAGTAGGCCAGATTCCACCTCTTTGGAATCAGGAGAAATATTGTGTAGCTGTAGCCAAAAAGCAAGTACAAAAAAGATTGTATATGCAGTGCTCTCTGCCTCATGGACATCACCAAATTCTCTGATAGTAGGTCTTGGATATAGGAGAGAGGGAGGAGGGGGCTTTACCATAGAAACATAACATAATCAAGACCTATTGTTAGAAAGCTTCTCATTTATATAACTAACTGTACAACAAATTGGAAAGATTAGTAACATGATATGAATACAAAATAATAGCAAAATGCTAAGAAAGTGCTAAGTAAAATCCCACAATGATATATATGTAGACAATTAGAAGTGTTTATTCCTTCTCTAGTAAATATTGACTTCTCTAGTAAATATTGACATATAAACATTAAAATTTAAAATATTTACCTTTTAGTTAAATTTGGTTGTATTTTACTCTTATGCTTACTGTAAATATGACAAACTTGCAGCCTTTAATAATTTTATTTTCAAAATAATTTTGTTTTCAAAACTGCCTTATTTGAAGGAAATATGACTGCCCTCATCAGTTTTTATTTAGAATGAAGAGGGAATAGGTTTTAAGGGGATTTCAGGGGTTGGTCTAAATTCCTCTTTTCCTCAATGTGGAAGAGAGCATTTTCTTTCTTGGTGTCATGAGTATAAGCAGCTTGTCCCAAAAATTCTCTCAGATAAAACTTTTTGTCGTTCAGTTAAAGCCAACTTTGTATATTAAAGATCTTAAAATCTGAGAAGAGATTCTGGAAAATGTTATCAACACCTGCACTGTGTTCACAGAGGAGACTGCTGGCAGTACAAGAAGGGAGGGGAAATGGCAGGAGACTGGTGTGGTAGCTATAAGGTCCAGAATGATTTGGGCTTTCAAAAATTCTTGTATCTCTAATCTCTCATATTTTCTTCTCAGATTCCCCCCTCCCACAAACATTTTAAAATGATTTGAACAGGTAGAACATGTTGTTTTTAACCACCTTCCTCGGAGACTAAATTCTGGAGCACCTTAAAGGAGCCAGATTGGCGTGGCTCACTGGGCTCCTCCTGGTTGGTGTGCAGCATCTTGTACACGTCAGACTGAGACATTGAGCTGGGAGATGGGTCACTGTATTAAAGGGAGGAAGAGCAGATAAAACAGTTTATCAAACATAACTTTAAAGCAACAGCTCTACCAGGCACAGAGTATGATTCAGGAAACAAACATAAAGATGATGTGCCTACAACTACTGAAAAACTCTTTCTTCCAGGTAGCATTGCTTTATATAGCCTCCTTTGGATCTAAAAAGTGCTGAAAAACATTAAATCAGTGCAATTGTTACAAAAATAAATCTAGAAACTCATTAACGTATTTCCATAATTACTGTTTTGGCCCTACTGGCATTTGAGAATATGCCCTTTAATCTCAAAGTAGTTTCATTCCTGTAATCACGTGCTGTATTACCAGGTGCTCTTTGCTATGGTATCCAGAAGTTCCCTTTTTGTAGCAGCTGCCCTCAAGAATGTTGTTAAAATCACAGCTCATGCCTTTACTATGTAAAGGTAGGTCAGCCAAAACCTAACCAGTCAAATCTTTTGAGAGAATATGATTTCTAAATCAGCTTGATCACTAGGTAATAAAGTGATTATTTGGCTAAGATAATTGTTATTTATTTAACTTATGGAGATGACAAAAAGGAATGGAATAAGTATTGCATAATAGGAAACATTGCAAGGTGAATGCTGACAAACAGAAGTTCTCTTTCTTAATTTAATAAAAATGTGACATGGCTTTCTTTTCCAATGTCAATTTTATGCTAAAAATATAAAGTAATTTATTGTCCAAACAGCAGTTGAAGGCTGACTCTCAAATGACCTGTGAGACAAAGACTTTAATGAGAATATTTCATGGCATTTTAAACTGTGCTGAATATTTTGAATTGTTCATGATAAATGACATCCTAAATAGTCAAGAGGAAGAGTAGAGGACTACATGCACTGACAGGAATTAGACTGAATATGTTGCATCTGTAAATTTCAAACACCTACTGGGGATAATTAGAAACATCCAAATTTACTTTGATGAAGTCTGTTATCTTACAGCTGCACTCACAAATGTCCAGTTTAAATTTCCTGTTGCAACTGGCTTCCTATTGTCCACAAAGAATTAGACTGGGTTTTGCTTTAAGTGGTTCAGTTTTTTTCCCAGCATAGCATCCAAACTGCCTAATGGGCCAGTAAGAGCAGCAGCAGTTGGACAGTGACCCCTGTTGCTTATGTGAATTTTTTGATCTTCATCAATCAGTAGATTTCTTTGAGCCACCTTTAAGCTGGTGAAAAAACTATCAGTTTCTTGTCTTGTCAGAAGCTTTT
Organism: Aphelocoma coerulescens; assembly: GCF_041296385.1. Classification (NCBI taxonomy): domain Eukaryota; kingdom Metazoa; phylum Chordata; class Aves; order Passeriformes; family Corvidae; genus Aphelocoma; species Aphelocoma coerulescens. Next base: position 46,907,097 of record NC_091017.1, read on the forward strand.
AATAAACAGGAGTAGCTTAGTTCTTACAATTCTTGGCAATGTTTAATTAAACCCCTGAATTCTCTCCTCTTCACTAAAATATTTCTAAATATAAAACAAGTGATAATGCAATTACATACAGAAGGCAATAAACCCAGACACGAATGTGTCATCTTACATTTCTTCATGCATACATAGTGAAAACCATCCCACAGCAAGAGACATTTCACACCTGTGTAGAGGGTAGGTTCTCAAATTGGTGATGTCACAGGCAGTGTGAAATCTGATTGCTTTGGGCTTAATCCAGTAGTTCACAATAATGAACCAGCAGATTTTTCTTTTATTGTTCTAGAATTGTTCTGATTGAGCATAAATATTCAAGCATTAGAGTAACTTCACTCTGCAAAGACTTCATGAACTACAGTTTTCTTTTCATCAAATAGGATGAACCTAAATACTTTTATATAAATATGTTTTTTTTGGTTAGTAGCAGCCAAGGTGCTGAAGAAGGCTCATTGGTGCCAGTGATTATTGCTTATTTAAAATATTAGTAATCAGCTTTATTTTATACCATACATATTATGAATTATTAACTTAAGTACTGTTTTAAAACAGGAAAATAGGCTACTATTATGCAAAAGTAAAGATAAAGCAGCTTGAATGAGGAATTGCCTCCTGAAAATAATGAATAGTGCTTTAAAACTTTTTATTGTATAATCATAATTGTTATCCATCTATGTAAGGTTCCTACCTGACTTTTAGGTGTGCAATGGATAAAATTTGTAAGTCAGACATGTAGGCCCACAGTAAATTCTGCCTCTTTTTGGATTAGAGCTAGTTGTACTGAATGAGTTGACTAGAATGGGAGTTAAGTATCTAGAACACTATAACCATCTATAAAATTTCTTAATCTTCCTAACCTGAATTTCAACAGTGGAAATAAATTTTATCTATTATTATTTTATTAGTTATTAATAAGAGGGAATTATTAAATCATTATTAGATAAATAATTATTATAGTAATAAACAGTTTGAATTTTGGAGGGAATCAGAATCTTGATTTGGAGTGGTCAGTCAGGTAATAGTCCAGGTAGTATTATCATTTTTCATTTTTTAGCTGCTAAGATTATTACCTATGAAATACTTATTTTTATGTTCTGGAGGGCTCCTTTAATACTTTGAGTTAAAACCCAGAAATTGCTAGTATTTTAGTAAAAATATTGAATGGTTTCAAATTACTTAGTTTCTCTCTAACCCTTTCCCCCTTTTTTGTAGAAAATTAAAGCTCATGATTTTTGATATATTTTAAATTTGTGTATTCATAAATATTACAGATACTGCTCTAATTACCTTATGACAGGTGTTTCCCCCAGAGCTGTAGAAACTTGGCCTTGCAGTGTTTCCATGATATTGTCATCTGAGTACAACTGCATAGGTGTGTTAAACTGAGCGTGTACAATCTTGACACCGGGAAGCTCCATTTCCAGGGGGACATTAGGGGCCATCTTTGATACTGCTTTCAGCTCGGTGGGGCAGATGGAGCTGACCGTGCTAATTGAAGAGGGGGTACTGCGCCCACTGCCGCAATCCAGCCCCGAAGGAGTGCTGCATCCACTGTGTTAATGGCCAGAGTGCAGGAAAGTGTGCAGTGTGCGTTGGATTATAGAGAACAGAGACAAAAGTACAGCGATACAGTGATGTTAACAGGGCTGGAAAGCATGAATGGAACAGGCTCAAAAAACCAAAAGTACAGAAAGTGGAGAAAAGCAAAAGTATGTGTAGCCATTGAAAATAGATTTCCTGTAAAAAGTATCAAGGCCAGCTGTAAAGCAGTCCTTAAAATTCTGGTATGCGTTTTCTTTAAAGATACTAAAAATTCTTTGATAGATGAAATAATTCAGAATATAACATTATTTTACATTTTTAATGCTAGGTTTTATTGAGGAATAATTAAGCCTCCCTAAAATTCTTTGTTCTAAGTGAGTAATTCTGATCATCTGTAAACAGGGTAGCAGACAAAAGTTTATGTGAGTTGTCCATGTCAGAGACAGAATAAACACCTGCAGCACTGGAATCCTAGACACATCATTCCAGTTCTATACCTCACAATCATCTCACTCCCCTGCCAAAAAGCTACTGTGAAGTAGTGTAAAATAATGAATGTGACATTTCCCAGATGTCCTTAAATTCTAGAGTAAGATATTTATTAATCTTTTAAAACTAGTTTAACAATTAAAAAAAAAAAATACTTGTTGATCATTGCAAAGAAGAAAAGTTACTAAAACATCCAGGATTACTTTTGCTTTTCTAAATTACAGTGTTTCCAGTAGAATGTAAAGTGGTCCTTCACAAGAACAATGGGTACATATTCAGATAATTAATTTTACTGTTTCTGAAGTAGACTTTACATATTATTTATATACAAAAAATAACATGTAAACTTTTAAAAAATATTAGTGTTGCTTGATGTTACTGAAGTTACTGTACACCAATTCAATGTATCTGGAAAAAGATTAGCAAAAGAATGTGAACATTAGACCAGAAGTCTTTTTCAGTATCACTATTTTGAACACTTCAATCTTCTCTCTATAGTACTTCAGAGGCTTTCTTTGTTACAGGATATTTCTTTACTGTTTCTGTGTAACAGCACATAACCAAATCTTTCTACAGACATTGGTTACCATTTATGTGATATTCTGAGCTGTGGGACAATAAATGCTTCATCTCTGTCCTCCAACCTGATATCAGGGTTGTGTTTAGTTCATTCCAAGCTGTGTAAACCTGGGACAATGCTCTGTTTCCCAGTTTGATAGTACAGAACTCTGTCCAGTAGCTACTCTCGGGTGGAGTTGACAACCCAAAATTCTCCCTTTGACTCAGAGTGGAATTTGTGCAGAACCACTTTCTCAAAATTTTAAAGGGAAAGATATATTTTTTCATCAAAGACATGTCAAACAAAAGCATTCCAGAAATGGTAGATAAGCCTTAATGCAAATATAGTTGTGCATCATCACGAAGCATGAGACAGCCCAAAAATTCACACAGCCAACATACATGTTTGCAGTATTTTCTTTTAGAAGAAACAATACCACCTTTAGATCCTGCAGTAGAATAAGTTTTGTCAGTGCTAACAGTGTTAGTAAATGGAAGCAGGAAAAGACTAGCAAAAGCACAACTCTTGCTCTTGCTGTGTGAAGCCAAAGTACTATTAAAACAGAATAAATTATAGGTAAATAAATAAAATATATTATATATTAAATGCAATTTCCAGTTAGTTTCACCGGAGTGGAGTCCAAAATTCTGTCCAATGTCCAATCCATAAGCTCAAACCCACAGTCCACAATCATCTCTTATTTTAGTCAAAGTCCTATTTAGCATCAGCTGTCTGTCTTAAAGGGATATTTAGAGCCAAGGTGGTGGGGGTTTTTTTGTCTGTATTTAGCAGCGGATAAAGTCAAACTGATGGAAAAAGCAGACAAACTGTGATAACCAAGGTTTTGTAGATGTAACACCCTGTGTCAGAGATTCTGCAGTTTGCAAGTGCAGACCTCCCCAGTGCTAGAACACTGGACAGACCTTGCCCCACTGAAGTTCTTAAACTTCCTGCATTGTTGTTGGGGTATTTTTTGCTTCATCTTGAATGCTGGTAAATGGCCATTTACTTCAACATTTTCATGGTTCCTAGTGGTCCCAAAGCCAGTTTTGGTACAGTATGTAAGTGCTGTCTGCAGTTAGGGGCCAGGGATGTTTTCTAAGGACTGTTTTGTCCTTGAGCAGCTTTTCTCCACTGTGGTGGTGTTCTACATTGATAGTTCTTGTTTGCAGGATGAGACCATCTTTTAGAGTTAGGTGACTGACAAATATAAGGCATCTCTCAAAAGTGATGATCCATATGAGATTGTCCTTTGTACAATGGAATAATTTATCAACCTGTTTTTCTGCTCTCATTTTTCAGACTTAAATTAGTATAACTAAAATGCAGGCATTTTTGATTTTCGGAATTAAATGTAGAACACTAATTCCACTAGCAATAACTGCTACTGCTAGAAAGGATAAAGGATCACATCTCAAGATATTTCATCCCTCAGGTTCTTTTGAGCTTCCTTATGTTTTCAGCCACAGAGTTTACATTGTTTTTGTCTCCTCTGTAATAATGAAAACAGTAGTAAGGAATTTCATCACCAGTTAAGATAGAGGATTATTACACTAAAATGATGGATTTAGGTATATAAGAGTTTCTGCATTGGGGCTTTACATATCTGTGGCATCAGTTTTCTTATTTTTAGCTCAGCAGTAGGTTGCCCTCTGGGCAGAGGTCGGCTGAAATGCAAATTTGAAATCTCTGGATGGCCTAGCTTATAACTCTCTAGCTGTCTTTTATTTATATGTAATATGCAACATATATGTAATATGTAGCTATCTTTTTTTTAGCAAGTTAACAAATTACATTGCATTTGGACAGAAGAAGTTCACAGTGCCAAAGATCTTTAAGTGTGCAGTATCTGGTGCTACGCTGTAAACTGAATCATAGCTACAGTTACTTCAGATTCTCATCAGTATAACTGAGATGGGAATGTAGATCTACTTTCAGAAATAAAAATTTGAATTTCAAGCTGGGATTCTTAAAGTCAACCATTTAATTCTTTTTGTTTGTTTGCTTTTAATTTCAGCATTAGGCTGTCTAGTACTATAAGTAAATTTCAAATGCATCAGAAATCTTAATTAACATCAATGGTGAGTATCCATCCATTAAAAAAAATAACACCATGCGTCAAATCCAGCACAGCACTCAAAGTTTATAACCTGCTTCGGCCTGAGATTATGAAAGGTTTGGGCCGAATATTATGCTTGTGTTCAAAGTAGTTGATATCCTGTAAAGAAAAAAGAGATAAAATAGCTTTCTTTGACCTACAAATGCTCATTTCTAGTTAAAAAGCAGCTAACAAAGTTTACAAATTTTAACCACGAAGTAACCATGTTTAGTTTGTTCATTCCTGGTGCTCAAATTACAATCACTGCAGTGTTCAGAAACATTCAGAGTAAAGTGCAGTTACAGGAGGAAAGGTTGGAAGGTATTGTTGCAGCCCAGTGTAGAGGGCAAACTTTAGCTACCTGCAGCGTTGCTGCTAGAAAGCTGAATGGATAGTTCTCGGTGCTGGAAAAAAATGTTTCCTTGATCGCCCTTTTTTTGGATAATGAATAATCTCATTCTCAGAAAAAACAGCAAGAGCTGGACTTTTAAATTTAAAACAGAACAGATAATGATACACCACAAATGACCATGCATTGTAAGTAAATACTGATACTCACTTTTGCGATGAGTTCGGAATGAGACCCCTCAGTTGTCCATGAAGTGCATCTTGAATATTGCCAGATGAATAGAGCCCAATTGGAGAATTATAGGAGGAGCTCACTACCTGTCTTTTGTCATCAATATTTGCTGCTGCAACAAAAGGCTGGGCCCTTCTGTTGTGAGCCGTACCAATAGGCTTGAATTCCTGTACATGATAGGCAGACAAAACACACAGAGCTACAATGCACACCAAAGCTAGCAATGAGTAAAACTGACACCACCAGTATTGTTAATCTCTGCATTTTTACTTTTGCAACTCTTTTATTTTTAACTGGTGCAAGCATATTATATTTTTCCATGAATTTTGTATGTATTACTTGAGCCACACACATTATTTTCCTGCCTCCAGGCAAGCAGAAGGCTTAGAAGAAAAGAGAGGGATGAATATTAGAGTGACCTTTCATATTGTTCACTAGATTTGACACTGTTTACATTTTTCTTTTAAAACACTTAATGTATGCTTATCTTAATTGCTTTCCTTTAGTGCTAGTCTCTAGCTTCTGCATTTTCATCACGTACTGATAGAGGGACTTCCAAAAGTGTGATTTTATTGTAAATGCCTTGCCTAGAAAACACGTAATTTTAAATGCTTCTTTTAACTGAAATAAAGTCTTGAACATACATCAGATTGAGGATATTCTTCTGAATGTATTTCATCTTTAAAGTATATCTGTGTATCAAAAATTTCACTGTTCTATAATTTAATGTGAAATTATAATAAATAAGTAAAACCCAGAAGTGGCTAAATTTGAAATCATTATACCTATGTGCCTATATTCTGCCATACTTTTTTTTTGTCGTTGGCCAAGATAATTTCCTCAGTTTGTGGAATTCAAAGGGATAAGGTCTGGAAATAAAATCTCTGATGGCCTTTCGGATAACCTAAAATGTCTTTCTGTAGTGGTTGGCCAGGAATGATAAAGACTTCTGACTGCATTCACTTATTTGTATTCTGTGTATTTATTATAGTGTCCTTTGAGGCCCTTCCAGCTCAAGTCCACTCCTAAGCCTCAGAAACTGAGACTTAGAAAAAAATTAATGTCAACATCTGCCGAGGGTTTTTTTCCTTTTACCCTAGTGGGTGAAGAGCATTAACTGCTGAAGTCCATTCCCTCGTCCTTATGGCAAGTGCTACTCTTTGGAAACAGTGCTGTTGAGAGCATTTGAACTTCCATCTTTATGAAATAAAAAGCTTTTGTTTCTGACAAATCGGTTTCTACAGCCTGAATTGGTCTTTTCTTTAGAGACTCGAACTTCCAATGTTAAGATAGCACAGGTCATTAATACTTCAATTTTCATAGAAATCTTTTCCAGTTCTCCAATTTGGCTTTGTTTTTGAGTATGATTGTTATACAACAGTTTCCAAAATATATTTTGGATTAGACTAAAGAAAAGTCATGGATATATAGAATATGCAACCAGAAAATGCAAACAGTAAAAAGCAGTTTTATTAAATGAAAATGTTTAGCAGCATTGCACTTTAAGAGGCTACTGAAAGCAACAATCAGATAAACGAGCACGAAGGTTTTACTTGCAATTCCTTCTTTCTGTCTAATAGAACTGAGTTGCAGTTAACAGAATATATTAGTAAATGGAAATAATCTAATAGTGTTTAGGATTATGGCTATCATGAAAGATATTAATGTCAGAGTATTTAAAATTGATTCAAATCCATGTATGATACAAAACGAACAAAACCAACTGAGAACATTGTAATTTCATCCCCCTTTTTCATTTCTCATAGAGAAATGAACAGAACAGAAGATGTGGCACCATAGCAGCATGTTTACAATGTAACAGTTGCAAAACAAGTATTTGCAGTTAGTTAGACTTAAATTCTGTTTTCTTTATAACTCATCTATTCATACAAAATGTCAGTGACAGAACATACAGCAGCAAAAATAGTCCAGCTCTTGTGTTTATTTGATCTCATTGAATCTGTGAAAAGTCTTCTTTAAGTTCAAAAGCTAAATGAGAACTAGAAGTCATTGAAATTTCTAATTAGGAATATTTGAGAATTACAGTACTTAATTTATTGATTTTTTTTTCCAACTGACTGATTTTTTTGCAGGGCTAGCTACATTTTTTACCCACATCAGGAATAGAAATAATGTAGCCCCAAAAGCCTGTAGAAATGCATCCATCACAGCCCATGTGATGGCATTCCTTGGGTTAATTGCTGTGACAGGACACAAGTGTGTACATTTTGGAGGTGTCATGTGACTAAGATCTTTATCTTTGAATGCTGTTACAAAGAGAGGTAGGTCCTCAAAACTAGCCCAGCACAATTACAGTGTTTCAAAAGTTGATTATAAATGGTAATAGACTATAAACTTATTTCTTAGAACAATGTATTGTGTTTTTCTTTGATTTTTATACTTATCTATGTGCATAATATATCTCCCAGGAATGTATAATCTCCTTTATGGCCAAAAGTCTAGTCTCACTGAATAAAATGTTCAAAGGCAAAGGTAGAAGTGAAAAAGAAAAGTTCAAATAAAAACAATTCAAGAAACGGTGGTAAGGAATACAAAATTATTTTCAATGAGGTTAAAGGGATTGTAACAGAAAACATTTACAAGTCATTGTATTCTTTTACTTTGACAATATAGGGGAAAGCATTTAAAAAATAATTTTATGATACAATTTGCACTTAGATGGTTTTGTTTTCTAATTATATTAACTGAGAACCTTATGTTCTAAATTGCTTTTATTCAGAATACAATGTGATTGTATTAGTGATTCTTCAAGTGGTCTGTTATTTCCTATTATTTATCCATAACACTCTAGGTTCCTCCAGACTAACAAAATCAGGGTGGCTGTTTTTTATGTGTGTAGCTTTCAAGAGTGGCTCTCAATCAGCTGCTTATTGCTGTAAGTTGGAATTGTTGCCTCAGTTTTCTCTTCTCAGATTTAGAAATAGTGAGAGCTTTCATTGTGCTCTGACAATTGCCTGTATCAATCTCCAAATGGCTCTTGGGAGATTCTCAGACTGATACAGAAGTTTGCTACAGTGTGAAGGTTCCTTGTTCCATAGCTGTAAGTAGGCACAGCATTTAATTGTTTAACAGGTTTCACATAGCCATCTCCAAGTATCTGTAGAATAATTTGCATTCATTGAAGCTGAAGTAAGCATTCTTCGGCCAAATATTTGGCCACATTGCTGAATTTAAGATAGGGTTTACATTCATTTGTAGCTTTTTTTTATCAGCTTACAAACTTAAATTACATACTTATTAAGAAGATTGTGTAAGTTGTCTCTTGTTATTGTTATTTAGTTGGCTTATAATGTATTTTAAATAACTAATTTCTCTTAACTTTCTTAGTGAATTTTGAAATGTCTATTTGACAAGAGTGAAAAAAGTCTTATATATTTCTAAGATCTATGATCTTTTGAGTAATTTTGGTTATTATATAAATAGAAGAAATAGAACTCAGTGGTTTTCCATTTCTGCACTTTACATTCTGTAAATGCATGCAATACTTTTGGGTAAAAGAGTTTTACATTTGAAGTAACACATTACTGCTTTTGGATTTTTCTCCATTCATCTGGGCTTCAGTGCCTGTATTCATTGTTAGAATTCAGCAAACTCTTATAAGACTTGGACAGCGCAGGTTGTAGTTGTGGAAAAATTTGCCATCTGAGATTAAAGAAACTTTTTATTGTTTTCTCTACTGGTATACATGCTTCTGGGTCTCATGCTGTGACTAAATATGCTGTAAAATTTAGCTTTAAATTACAGCAATTGTAGAAAAATAGGCTATGTGTATTTCCTTTTCCACAGAGAGTAATGGATACTTGGATGGAAGAATTTAATCTAAAATGTAAAACATTCCAGGAATAGTTTAGCATGTTTGTTTGCAAGCATTGATACTTTTCTGGTGCCTACTATTTATTAAATACACTCAGTACTGCTGAATTTCCTAGGAACGAAAAAGAGGTATACTGAATGAAAAGGCCGGCTGTTTAATCTAGGAGAAATCAGTTTTCTGATTGCCCAGTGGAGGCTGCTTTTCAATAGTCTGCCAAATAGCACTTAGTGAAATCTTGTGATCTATTTTTAAGGAACTGTCCTTTTTAGGAATGCAGCTTTCATGCAGAGGGATTACTCTTGTGTCATGGGGGCCTGCATGGTTTTCTCTGTAGCTTTTTTAGTGAATTTGTTTCACTGCTAGTCATTTAATGTGTGTCCTAGCTCGTCCACAAGAATATGCATTTAAAATAGTTTTGTTTCTTCTCTATAGTATTCCCACTGCTGAAGAGGGTATATTATTTCTGATGGAGTTTGCTCTATGACTTAATGCAAGTTTTAGATCAGAAAGAAGATAGAGAAATGCAACACTGAAATGCTGTATTCATATTTGGGAGTGTCTCCATGAAAACAGAATTGGTGGAAGTATTTATTGCACAGGATTTATTGAAGTGGAATCTGCACTTACATAGTTTTTTTCTAGGGTATGACAGAATAAATACTTTGACATATTTGCTTTGAACCTGGCCTTCCAGGATCGGGAGAATATTCTTCCCTCCCCGCTCTTGAGATAACAGCAAATGTTCATGTAGGTTAAGGAGGAATGACAAAGAAATAAAGGACTAGCTAAAAGAAGTAGCTAGCTAATTAACTGTTGGCAATATGAAGACTTTGACTCACAGTACCTTTTTTTTTTGAGTTTGAGTTTGAAAAGAGAGATGGCTGTCAATGGATTGAATTTGCTTTGGTCATAAACAATGATCGAGACTTTCCTAGTCAGAAGTGGTGAGTGATTTGCTTATTGACCAGTATATGGGTCCTGTGTAAATTTGTAAATTTCAGTTCTGTGGCGTGGTATAGAAATGTATGGAGGTAAAGAGATCCAGCATTTATGGACCTCTCTGTTTAACTGACTGTTACATCAAAATGAATTTTGTGATCTGATGAGTTCATCACTTAGGTACTTTATTCCTGATTGAAGAATTTCCTCATATGATGAAGAATCTCTAAAAGAGTTAAAATAACTTAAACTTTATCAGAATAAAATAACGTATTTTACTTCCATAATAAAACTATGGCAATATGGAGGCTCTTAAAGAAAAATGAGAATGTGTTGTAGCTTCTTAATGTTTTGTTTTGGTTATAGCTGAAAAATCAAAAACATTGAGTCAGATAAAATGGTGTTCCTATATGGCATAATCATGGTGGTTCCTATTAGCTTAAACTGGCCAATTATGGATAAAGTTCTAGTTAAAGAATTTTAATGACCACAAGGGAGATTATTTGGAGTGTAAAAAAGCAAATGGAAATGGTTAGGTACTTTTTACAGTTCATACCTGAGGTTCAGCTTCCAGATTTATCTTGAAGGGATGTGCTCTGCCATCTTCTGAAACTTGTGGGGACCATAATTTAGTTCCTGCCCTAGAAAGTAAGAAGGAAAGGCAGAATTGAAATAATTTGAATTCCTATAGAGTTGTTTATGTCCCCATAACATATAATGCAGCTTGGAAATCTGCAAGTTTTTTCTACGCTTTTTTAGTGTTTTGACATAAAAATACTTCAGTGATATGTAAATAATATATGTAAAATGTACCTACTTTAAAAAAAATTATGTATGCTATTAACAACGGGAAATAGGTTGTTAATAGTTACTGAACTCAAATGGAAAGGGAAATTAGTGCCTTTCTGACCTGAGCTGACCAAACTTTTTATTTTTTTTTTTTTAATGGTTCATAGAATGAATGTTGGGTCCCCAGAATATTTTGTATGAATAATTGATATTAGCAATAATCGTAAACATCAACTTCTTTTCCTTTAAAGACCATAATTCCCACTTAAAGCCTGCTTTTCAAAGTAGAAGTACAATCTAGGTATGCAAAGTATGTGCGAGGGGAAATTGAAGTTGTGCAGCTGATTCTTTCAGTCATGTAGGCAGAAGTAAACATGAAAATATCAGTTACAGTTCTGTTTTCATTGACAAAGTGAAATGTGGCAGCTAATTTTAAAGTAGCATAATAGTAATGAACCTTGAATTAACAGAAGGAATTTTTCACCATGACGTGTTGTCTAGTAATTCAACAACACTTGTTAAAAAAAAAAAAAAGAAACACTTAGTGTAGTTCCAAAGAAATATCATGGTCAACTACAATAAAGAGCTGTGCCTCCTTGAGAGCCCCAGGTCAGTTAGGCCTGTCAGTTTTGGAGACAGCTGAAAGAGTGTGCTAAGCGATTCTGATTACAGGCTGAGCAAACTCAGCTGGAGATGTGAAGCTGCAGGTTGTTTCTCTTCCTGGCTCTAGCTGAGAGAAGTGAAAACAAAAGTTTCTGGATTACTGCAGTTTGGGTAAGACAGAGTTTCTCAGTTTTGTTTTGAACATTGCTTTGAGAATCCTGTATTAGGCTTAGTATGTTGTGACCAAAGAGATTGATTGGCTTTAAACTCACTCCTTTGTCACCCCCCCATCAAAGTCTGACATGATGTTGTTTTCCCTGGGTGGGATGATACAGTAGCAGCTTTATGTGTGGCTGGGAGAAGGAGGCAATGATAAGCACCTGTGGCTGAGGGAGTGTTAGAGCACAGAGGTCACTGAAGAACTGACATTAAATGCGGATTTTATTATTTCCCGACAACATGAAGGACTGCTTGCTTACTGACAGTAAACAGAGGACTTGTGCAGTCAGCAGAATTACCTTGTGAGTAACCTGAGGGAAGCTGGTTTTTTGTGCCTACAGAGAGTTCTGGGGAGTCTTGCTTGATCTGGAGTTTAAGAGGTAGGTCTGGTTGCTTATAATTTTAAGAATCTTGTGAACTTCTTCAAAATATTCGAAATAGTTACACTATATAATAATTGTACTGTTGATTGAGTAGTATCTTCTTTCAGAAATAGGCAGACATGTACACGTACCTCTCTATTTTCAAACAAAGCTGATGTGTAGCTGCTTTAATTCTCTCCTGGGCATCATTATGTGTCATGTTCTCTGTGCCTAGACCATCAATAGCTACAATAACATCACCAGGGCACAGGTTGGCAGCTGAAGCCTTGCTTCCAGGTGTAATCTGAAAAGATCAAAATGTAACTGCTTAATCACCATACATGCCTGAAAATTGATAGAGAAAATAACCTTCACCACACTTCCCTATTTCCTGTTGGAGGGGGGAGGTACTTTGCCAGAGGCTCTGTAGTTCTATTGTGAGGTAACCACATAAATGTTTTATTCATCATAACTCCAAATTAGATAGAAATTATCCTCACACTTCTGCATTAGTTTCCACTCTGATTTCTGTAATTACTGTAACTTTTCTTTAAATCTTTTTCCTCAACTGCCATTATATAATTTGCTTGAAAAAATGTTGTATTTTCCCCTTAACAACACCAGCAGAAGAAAAAACCTGTTAAATTGTGTTGCTGAACTCCTTAAAGTGCTTAGCTTTAAGTCCCATGGCATTTAAGTGACAGTGGCCCTGATCCTTCATGGTGGTCTGTGGTGCAATTCATACCTTATGTAAATGTACCACCATCTGTGACATTCACAGAAAGAGCCCTAAGCTTATCTTCCTAGGCTTGCCTTTTTTTTGTTTTTTTGTCTAGTTGACAAACTTCTGTATGGATGTTAAAATAATTGATATGCAACATAATTTTGCTTTAAAATAAGTATTGTAGAGACGCCATGACCTCAGATGTTACTGAAGCTTGTTCTAGAATTGCAGGCCTCTGCAAAAGGTGACTTCTCCTGCCACTGCACTTACACATACCACATGCACAACAGGTCTTAGGTCACTGAGTGGGATTTTGGTCCCTTATGTGTGTATTGCCATTTTAGGCAACTCTTGATTACCTAGACAGCAACATGAAATTGATGCATGTAGCACATAAGCTTCTGAAATTCAGCTCTCAAACAGCAGAAGGGACAAGTTGAGTGATGCAAAGTAACATTAGCTGCTTATTTGTAGGTAAATGAATCCCAGTGTGAAGGAGAAAAAATGTCAATATAGTCTTGCTTCCAAAAGCAGTTCTTTTGTCCGTGGCATGTCTTAAGTGAAAAAGCTATTGGAGAGAATTTTTCTCACTATGGGTTCTGTTACAGTGAAAGCATGTGTTATCTCAGCTGGAAAACATGCTATGGAGACATTCTTCAGCTGTGGTGTTTCACAGTTTTCCAGCAAAGGAAGAGAGTAAGCCGCCCAGTACTTCCAGCATGTTCTGAACCCCAACTTTGGTGAAGCTGGCAGACTTGTCTCTGAAGGGGATGCTACTGTCAACATAAACGCCAAATAGAAATGCTTTTTGATATGAGTTGCACTGTATTAGTAGTGAAATAATGGCAAAAATCAGTGAAAGGGAGTAGTTCTCTCCTCTTTCCATCTCCATTAGGTAGGTCTGAATGATCAAAGAGATTGTTTTGTGAGATCTTTTTCTTCATTCCAGCATGTAAACTCATTTTTTATGTCACTGTGACAAACTGCAATGCATTTGTTATTATCAAGTCAGACAAACTTTCCAAGTGGGTGCTTGTAGCCAGCTGCAGGCTTTTACAGCCTAACCCTTCAAAAGAATGGTCTAGTGTATTCTGTGCTTAACAAAGTGTTAAGGTGCCTGAATAATCTGTTTGAATATGAATCAAGGAAGTTGTTCATAAATTCTAAGTCTGAAATCTCAAAAATTGTCTGCTTCTTGACCTTCAACAGCTACAAGTGTAAATGATCAACACTGAGACTGCTTATACCACTATAATAAGACAGGGGTTAGAGGTGCATGATCGTTCTTCTCCCTTCAATGTGGAATTGCTCCTGACTTGGCTTAGCATGTTGTGAATATGTCTGCAGTGACAAACTGCAGCAGAATTCCTTGTGTTTCAATGTGACTGTTGATGCTCTAATACCTAGCTGGGCAAACCCAGCCATTCTTGGTTCCCTCTCAAGAGTAAGTTAGCTTGTATAACCCTTATAGAGGTTACTCTGCAGATTATGTTTTTTACATGTCACAAAAAATCATCTGCTGTACCTGTGACATACTGCAGCAAAGCACTGAGATAATGATCCTGCCTTGTAAAGTAGTGTATCTGTCTAGCACAGTACATTCTCCTGCAGCTGTACTGCTAGAAGAACATGCCCTGCTCTGTGCTGCTGCTAAATCTCTCAGGTTTTTTAAGTTGTCAGCAGCTGCTGTGATACCACTTACACTTTTGGATGGGTTTACCTCATTTGGTGGGAGCAAGGATGGAAAGGGAGTCTGTATTTCCTATTCCTTGGCTGAATTGATTATTGCCAAGCTTCTGAGTTGTGTCTCTTGGGCCTTAACACCTTGATTGGGGTGCTGAGCTCTATGTACCCAGGCCTGATAGGGTGCAGAGAAGGCACCTGCCCTGCAGACTAAATTTTATAGAAAGGGACCATGTTGTGCAGTGCAAGATATCATGGGTATGATATTGATATTGTCGGTACCTCAATAATGTAAGTGATACTCTTTCTTAAGGACTTATTAGTGACACATTAAGTGTATATTTTGGACACTTAGAATTGTTTTATGACTGTAGTGTTTGTTGCTTGCTCACTGTGGCTTCATGAGGTGGATTCTACTGTCGCTTTGGGAAAATTTTTGCCTTGCTCTTCAGGCCATGTCTGCATGGTGTTCCTGTTACTCATGTATCCTGGGTACCCTAGATTTGGATAAATACAAGAATATGTGTTGATCATTCAGATGTTGTTGTGGACTAACTATTTAACCATGTGAGGGTCAATGTCTCCAATGAAACTTTGAAGAAAACCTCTCTGCATCTGATAATAGACTTGTAAAGCTTATCATGTTACAGCATCATAAATATTTCAGGCTCTGTGTTTTCTGAGGAGAGCTATGAATGTCTATAGATGGATTGGCTAAACATAAAATTGAATTAATATGAATACTTGCATTGTGATTGGTAAATGTCTATAAAATTAAATAGAACTTAAATCTAGAGTTGATAATACTTTACCATTCTCTCCAAACTCCACAAGTTTCAATGGTTCCTGTAATCAGCTTTATTAATGCAATTTCTTTGCATCTATGCAAAGTTCCAAGGATTTCAATGTTTTCAGTATTTATAGTTAATTAATTTTTTTCTGACCCTAACAGAATTTGAATATGTCAACTTTTAGTCCCCTCCTGTTCTTCCTCTCTCCCAGTGATCACAGTCTGTAGTTTTCGCATTTGCTTGAAACAGTCAAAACAACAGAGCAATTTGAGCTTTTGAAGTTGACATCTGTTCTTTAGACAGGTGGATAATGGTCTCTTACATCGTCTGTCTCTCTTGGTAAGTCCTGATAAAAGCTGCCTCTTGTTGAACAAGGATATGGCCAGCCAGTCTTAACACCTGTCCAATTATTTTATTCAGAATGTATTTTAAAATAATTTCTATTTATTGTTTAGTTTTTTCTTGTCAGGACATTTAAGCCTAATGTGAACGGGCTGCTTATGATACCTTTTACAAAAGGAACACCTAGGCCCCAAGAGGCAAGACTTGTGAATCTTGTGAAATGTTCTCTATTTTTCAAGGGGTATTTCATGAATCCTTATTGAGGGACTCTTCTGAATGCATGCTGTGGCAACAAAAATACTACTTTTAAACAAATTTACTGTTCATATTCCTAAGCCTGAGCTAAGCAAATGTAACCTTGTTTTCTTCATATATATATTTTTTTTTTTTTTTTTTCATTGTACCACTTGAAATGTGATTTTGAACATTTCTGTAACGTCAGAAACCAATGGCTTATGTCTTGTGATGCATTTGGTAGGTATGAGTCAACTGCAAAGTAATTTATTCTTTAGAAAGTTGTATTTATAGTAACATCCTTTGTTATTGCAGTTTTAAACTTCATTGCACTTAATCTAAACACAAAGAAAATACAAACCAGACACTGCTAAAATATTTTTCATTAGAGATAATGGAAACTATTTTTCTTTTAGAGGCCCATAAAAGGCAATGAAGGCCCCAAAACATCCAGAGATTTTTTTTTAAATACAATGTTTTTGTCTCCTGTTTCTCCAAAGCCTTTGCTATAGTCTATGAGTATTCGTTATGTAGTTACATTCAGTCAAATAATAAAATTTTGATTAACTTCTATTTAAAATACATTAAATGTTTTATGCTTTTATAAATCTGGAATGAATGACTAAGTTACTTTTTACTAGTTAATATGTGAAAAGATCATCCTTAAACTCTCTACTGATTCTTGTTTGGAAGCATATTTAGTGCAAGACATCACTAGTGGTATCCATCCTTCAAGGCTTTTGACGTTTACTCAATACCAGGCATAGTGTATATAGTGAGTCACAGTGTAAGGTTTTTTTAAAAAAAAAAGAAAAAAAACCAAACAAAAAAGCATAGTGATTTGGAGGCTCATGGAACACACATTTGGTGTGTCTAAGGTCCTGCAAAACAGCAGAAATATAAGGAGAATGAATTCTAGCCAGATGTGCATTGAACACAATCTTCAAAATATAGAAATTAATGAAATATGTATCCTGTCTTTTGAGTAGATCCACATCTGTAGACGCACGACAGTTGACAGTGTGTTGTACGCTACATTGATTGAATTACTGGTTTCTTAAATTGCAACTAATATCTCAAAATCCATGGAAGAGATTGAAGGCTCAAATTCTTGCCATTTATTGGGGGAGGGGGATAAGGTAAACTTTCAGTTTCTAAATATGGCAAAACCCAGCAAATAACTCTCTCTTTCATATGCAGGACAGGATAACTTTCTAATAACTCAGTCATTTAACATTCATAAAAGTGAAAAGCACTACATATGTAAAAACAGGTATTGTTGCCTTTGCTGGCAATAAACAGAACTCTATATAATTAAATAATAGTCAGATTAATAGTCTGCAAAGCACAAGCTGCCAGACATTAGGAGCTGCTGCCAAGCAGTCTTCTCCCTCAGTGATCAGAGAGGCTAGTTGTGGAAAGCATAAAAGTGAGGTCTTGCTTTTAGTAGGTTTAAATGCAATTTTGAAAGCCTGGGAAATCATGCCAGAGTTTTTCTGCTGCCAAGGCACTTTAATTTTGAGACATAAGTAGAAGTGCAGTTAAAGTCTCTTACACCAATCAAGAAACATGTCACACAAAACTTGTAAAAACCCTTAGTATTCAGCTGGCTTTCCTCAGAACTAGCAGCTACCTTTTAATCTGCTCACAGCTTTGTCTGCATCTCTGAACTCCAGAAAAGTAAAGGACAAAAATCTACAGCAACTATTAAATGGAATAAATAGAAAGCAAATGGAAAGAGTACATACCCTGGTTATGATTAAGGGTTGGTTAAAATCTATTCCTCCTGAGAGCCTGAATCCCCAGGGTGACGGTCCTTGGAGAATAACGTTTTGTGGCATTGTGGGCAGATTTTCCTTGGTTACTGTTCTTTTTTCCTTGAGTCTATTTGAGGAGTTGAGCTGCAGGAGGAGGGGTGCTGTTAGCAGAGCACCTGCCGGACAGGGCAGCCGACCTTTTATACCTCCTAAGAAGTTTTACTCATTCCAAAGCTGTGGGCACTGCACTTTATCCCTACTCTTTGGGTGACGTCAGCCAGTCCCTCGGCTTCTCCACCCACAGAGGGGAGTATCAAACTCGGACAAATAAAGCTTGAATGCTGGAAAGTTTACAACAAATGCATCAACTTTATCTGCTGCTTTAGCGTCACCCTCAGCCTGATAATCAGTAAGCTTCAGGATGCAGCGTCGTTCTGGTTTAAAGCAATCTTGTTGCTCGCTTGATATCATGCCAATTATGTTGCTGGTGTTTGATTCAGCTATGCAATGCAGTGCTTTGGCTTGGTACATGACTCTGGTTCATGTAAACAGAAATATTAATAAGGGGATTTCCCTCTCAAGGTCTCGTTTCACATCTTGTCTTATTTGTAATGTAATAGTTTATTGCATTAAAATGTCCTCCCAGCCCTTCAGCTGCATTTTTTAGATAGTCACTTGAGACCATGGCATGCACCAGTCCTAATGCCTTGAAAAATCTGGACTGATGTCATACATATTTCTCATACTGAGGAAGAGAAATGTGGTATTAGCTGATGATGTCTTTTTTCCTTTGTAGAAATCTTAAGTTTTTTAAGGTAGTTGTCCTTTACTTGTGGCTTGCTAGTAGATAGTAGTGTTCATTAGAGTTTTTTAAAACTATGTTCTTGTCAAGAATATTTCCAAGATATCCTCTATTATTAAAGTGTAATTCACATCCTGACAGAACGAAACACATAGTGGTGACTCTTTCAAAGTGAACCATCAGAAAGGATATCTGTATCACAAAGAGCTTGCAGGGTGACAGTCAGCTGGTGGGGGCACAGCTTACATTAGGAATGTGAAGGAAGATAGGCACATTTAAAGAAATAAGGCAGGTGTTTAGGTCAGTGGTATCTTAGTCTTGGTAGCTCAAATACTTTCTGTATATTTTGAAGTTGAGAAAAAAAATCCTCTCATTCCTTATGAGTAGTGTATATACTCTGGTATGTCCTAACATGTTTTGAGATTGGTTCAGTACATGCCTTCAATGTATTGCCACTATATGGTTCATCCTGACTACATTGTGTGTGTTCAAGGTCAGAATTTATCACCAAGTAGTACTTCAGTTTCTTACCTTTTCTCCTCTTTCCTGATTATCTGTTTTGAGTTAAAATGCCTTGCATGTTTGGTACTCTTTTTCTGCTCCTCTTTTCCTAGTGAATCCTGTAGTGTGTTTTGATTTGTAGCTGGGAATGAATAACATACTAGATGTACTCATTTAAAGAGTTCTTTTGTGTGCAATTTGCATTTTCTTTTTCTCTGAAAACTGGAAATCTCAAATATTGAATCCTGCAATGCACTTTAGTAGAAAATAATTTTGAAATATAAAAATTTCAGTGTCAGGTCAAACATTATAATCAAGCTCTGAGTTTCCAGTGTCAAAAGTTATGCTTGTATAACTTGTTCACTGGAGAGATTCCTTTCAAATTACCATTATTAAGTTATCGATTTATATCTTAATGTGCAGGCTTACTTTTTGGGTGTGGAGTTTTTTATTTGGTTGTTGTTCATTTTTTTTAAGAAACCCAAGTTTGGGATTGCTTAAGTGTCTGTAAAACTTGTTCATGTTTCTATACTATACTGAGATTTGCTCATACGGCCTTACACATCTTGATAGATATATGTAAGGGCAGGGTAGGTTTGACCTTTTACTAGGCAGGTGATTGCTCCCAGTTTCAGTGGAAATCATATGCATATATGATGCTGAACTCTTGCTCAAGGAGTAATTTTTTTCTGCCTGATTTACTGGAAGGGTGACTTGCTCTCCAAGGTGCTGTTGCTCTGGAGAGCAATTGCTAGATCCTGTTTTATTGATATTCCCCAGATTCAGCTTTTTCTTTTTTTTTCCTTCCCTCTTTGTAATTAGAGAGGGGAAAGAAAAATAATAAAATCAAGTAAATTAAACAATAAAAAAATCAAGTCAGGCAATACTTGATGCTTGCCACATAAGGCTGTTTCCCAGTTTCTTTTCAGTGGCTGCTTTTAAGAAAGTCCTTCACCCATTTACATAGTATGTGTACTTTTTTTTTGGTTTATCTACCTAAAGCACTTCCGTTTTTACATACTAGACCAAAATGCCCAGCTGAGCTCGACTGAAGCCAGAGTCTTTTATCCACTTGACAAAGGTATATTCCTTTCAGTAAAGTAAAGAACATTTTCTTTTTGTCTCTCTGATTCTAGGGCATCATATTTTCTGTCGTAATAGTTGTAGCTATGAAAAATATTTTTGTAAATACAAAGCAGTGTGCCATTTCCTCTTTCTTTTCTTTGCACCATTGAAGCTTTCATATAAGAAAACAAGTATTTTTAATAGATTTTCTTGTTTTGTTGTACTGTAAGATCATTGGCATTGCACCTTTTTTTACCTGCAAATATACACTCTCTGAATTTAATGGTTGTGCTGTGAATTTATGTATAAACTAGCCTCCTCAGAATCATAATGTAGTCTTTTGGTTTACAGTATGACTACCCAAATGTTTGAAGCAGAATTTTGCTTTCCAGGTTGATATTTCATTTGATTTTTGTTCCAAATGTTATTTTTCTAGCCAATGCAATCTGAAAGAGTGCAACTACTCTTTTCCACCTGCCTCCTCCCCCAAAAATTGAAGGGAGGGGGAAGCTGTGTGAAATTCCTTTGTGTCCCTCACCTCTTTTAGATTTGGGATCTGGGGTCACAAGTTAGGCATTGGAATAGTGGCATGGTGCACAAATCCATCACTGCACACCATGCCACTTATCTAGCTTTGGACAATCAAGCTCCTGTGCCATGGCATGGCATTGTTTTCCATGTTGCTAGTAAACGCCATGCTTCTTACCTCACATCAGAATATTTTTGGATGTAATTTCTAATTTGTCTCCCAGTATGTCCCTGTCTTGATGGAAGAAAATGTTGATTTCCTGACAACTTGGTAGGCTGAGTGTTGAACAAAAAAGTTTTAAGGAGCAAATGTTTAAAACCTATTCATCCTTCTGTAAACTCATGGAGTGCTCTGTTTCAGGCTGCAGAAACAGAATAAACCCTGGTACAGGCAGAAACAAACAAAAAACCCCAAACACTTCAGAGTCTGCATTTTAAGTCATAAACCTCCTGTCTTACTTTGGAGCTTAGTGTATATAATAATAAACTATATTGGACTAGGCCACTGTTTGTGAAGTTTAAATAGTAACAGGCTAGGATGCTGAATGGAGCCTGAAAATCACTTGCACATGTGGAATAGCATGTACTGAAACTGGATGTCCAGAGGTGAAAGGTCAGAGTGTTCTGAACTGCACAGCCTGTTTTCTGTTTCAAAACTCATGGGAAGTCTTTTTATAATAAATATGACTTATTTTAAAAGAGTTCCCAAAGCAATAAGACTGATTACATACAGATTGTAGTTTTTCCTAATGGCATTGTTAGGGAACAGGAATGATTAATAATTTGCATACTGGTGAGCTTTTCTTATCAGCTTTTGGTTAGTGGATGTCTGACAAATTAGCAGTACCCTTAGTTTTTCCTGGCAAGAGAGAAATCCTCTCTGCTTTTCCTAGGTGGTATGACAAGCAGCTCTGTTATTCTTCTCATGGCTCTGGCAAAGAAGGGAGAAGTGGGGCTCTTGTACCCTACCCCTCTTCCAGGCATTAGAAATTCCTAGGCTGGAAATACATGTGAGCTGGAGAAGGACATTCCTACAACTCCTCCCTGCCTGCCTCAGCTTTGTAGATGCTTTGAAGCAGTGATTTAGGTCAACTGACCTCCCATTTTGATCTTTTGGTTATCATTTTCACATGACTCTGGTCCTTTGCTGTTTAGGTTCTGAGTAGCAAACTGCAACTGATAAGCATTTTCTTAAATTTTTGTGTGCAGGTTCAGGAAGCCAGGAAAGTTTTCGTTTTTTTTTTTTTCCCCAATGATTTAACTTTCAAAGGTGGTAAATTTATTCCATGAATATTGCAGGAACTGAAGACTTAAACCTCAATTTTTTTCAAGAAGCTTCCTGCTCAGCAAGTGAGGAGTAGGTGTCTTAGATCCTTTAAAAGCCCACATTAAGGATCTGTTCTAAATTTACAAGCCAATAAGTGGAAAGTAATTTTTTTAGTGAAATGCTATGTTTCAGAGCTGTTTCATAAACTTCTAAGCAAATTGAAAGTAAAAATTGAAATCTTTTGTTTTCAAAAGTTGTTTAATTACAGATGTACTTGGTTTTCTTCTTACCTGATATTTGTGCAGTGATTTTTTTTTTCCTCTTGTTTTCCTTTTAATTTTCAAAAAGTGTAAAGGAGGAGTTAGGGACATTTATAAAACAATAACTAGAGTTAAAAAAAAAAAATCTAAAGAGTATATTGAATGGAACGAGATGCTGATGTCACATTAAGGCATTGAAGTACTGCTCAGCTTAATTTTGAAAACTCATGTCTGTACCCTTTGCTTGCAACTCAGTATTTGCAAACTGACATATGCATGTATTGGCTCTCAATCTGTATTGCTAAGATTCTGATTATTGCACTGGTTTTCTGAAGTGTCTCTTCTGTCATATTATCTCAATTTTGCCTGTTTTACAGGGGGTTAGATATGGTTGCGACTAGGAAAGAAATTTGTTGGCCTTTACTGGTTTCTTGTGCTTAATTGCTGCATTTCTCAAATGTCACAATTAATTTTATGAGAGCTGAATGTTTTCTGAGAGGCTGGGTTTTCCTGTTGTGTATGGAAAAGGGTTTGCCCTTCAGTTCTGACAGCCTGTAGAAGTTCTGATGGAGAATCTTAAAGCTGAGTGAGGAAAGAGTTGTTTTTCTTTCCAGCTCATTCCCTCATCAGTGGTTCTGCTCCCTTTAATAGCTGCAGTCAAACGTCATGTCCAAATTTGGCAAGCTGATGCCTTTTTTGTTTAAAGTTAAAGCCCATTTTGGCATTGGAAATGAGATAAACTCATTTCAAAGGACTAAAGTTGGAATGAAGTTAGCAAGGCTCTGTGCCAGCAGATAAGTCCAGTATGCTTCATAAATTAACATGCTGGCACTTACACAATTTTTTGAACACCATAACCTGGCTGTTACACAACTCTCTGATGTGCTTGCCATTTGACATTACCTGAAAAAATAATGCACAGCAGTTGTTAGATTTATAGAACCTCTTTCATGAGGCATATTACAGAGCAGCATTCAGGAAACAGTCCAAATACTTCATTAGGTGTGCAATGAAGAGCGTACCTCCAAGAGCGATAACATACCTCTTCAGACACCCAGCACTGCCTCTATTAAAAGCAAAGTCTCATTTTTTATTTCTACAAGAATTCGTCCTATTTCTTGATTTATTGTGTGATTTCATGCATTTAGCTATGTAATCCTTTATTGCTACCTGGAAACTTTTAACTGTGTCTTTTCAAGAGAAAAGCTTATCTTTACTAAAGGGGTAGTGAAGAGATCAAGTGGCATCAAAACATTTATCTCTTGTTCTTTCCAAACCTTAAGTGTAAAAGGTAAACATTTACCACTAGATTGTTATTGCCTGTGACTGTGTAGGCCAAAACATGTCTGGATGCTGTTAGTATGCCAGTGGTAGCTAACCATACACCTTTTCTTGTGCTGGGTTGCATGATACAAGTCAAGTATTGGCAGGGCAATAGCTGAAAAGAAGAGGCTCTCTGAATTTCTGGAGGAAATAAGGTGATTAGGACCAGGGAAATGGGCAGTGGAAGTGAGGGAGGTAGCATAAGGCCTTCCAAAGGGGTGTGTTAAATTGCAATTTAGCAAATAGAAGTAATTTTAGACACTTATAAGCTGTTGGCCAGCTGTGTTTCAGACACGACCCAGTCAGCTTCTGCTGTGTACATCTTGCTTAGACATTGCATCCTTTCTTTTCAGACATGTATTTTTTAATTGCTGTTCAAGTCTCATTCATGGGATGTGAATTACTGTATTCACATTATTCATAGACTAAAACTGGTACAAAATGCTGTGCTATGTCCCTTCTATGACAGTTATAACTAACATTTTTCTTCTCTTTAACTAATCAAGATAAAAGGTTATAGGAAAATGAATGTATTGAGATTACATGTGCTGCTACTGGAGAATAAGCTGGTTCTATTTAGTAGCACTCGGTGCAACAAAAATTGCAGAGAATTTTGCAAAACTCAAGACTAAGAATAGATCCATAGTATAACATGTGTGACTAGAGGAACCCATAAGGTAGTAGCAGTGCTTCTGAAATAGCATTTTGTCTAGTAATTATTAGATTACTAGAGAGAGTAATTACTATTAGAACGAGAGAGAGCTTGGAGTGGTAAAACTGTCAATCAAGATCCTGTCTCTATTGTATGTCCCTCCCCATGGAAACACTTGTGTGTATGTATGTTTTCTCCCTTCTTCTAGTATATTTTTGTCAGTAAAACTTACATCTGGAAAAAGATCTGAAGTGTCAAGAAAAAACCAGTAATTTCTTGGTTAAAAAGAAAATACTTATCCCTGTGTGATTGTGATTTGTACTTTATTCCTGTTCTAAGATTTAAAAGATTTTTTTTTCCATCTATAATTTTAAAATTATCTTTTGATGTATTAAGAATGTCTTACATTGTAAATAACAGATAATAAAAGTCTGGGAACTCTATGACTATCTACAAAATACATTTTTGAAAGACAGAAATAAAGTGGGAGGCAAAGCTGCTCATCCTGTCTGTGTCTTCTTCTGAAATTTCTCCTAGTTTTCATTCTAAGGAGTTCTTTTTAACCACACCTTTATCGTTGGCTGTTAAATAGTGCTCTTATATAGGGCTCTTTGAATATAACAGAGCAAAGTGCTTATATGCAACTGTACTCCAACTGTGTGAATGCCACTGAGAGTGTGCCTGGTGTTTCCCTGGGGCTGTCTACAGGTTTTTGGAGGCATGTAAGCAACCGGAGACCATAGGATTTGGACCGTGGTCCACGATGGCTCATTCTGTATCACTGTACTTGACAGGTTTTTCTATGTCTATGAGCTTGTGTGCATTTGTGTCTGTGAGAGAAAGATATCCTTGGTAATAGGTATTTACAGTTGTTCTGTGTTAGTCTACTGACCCAAGACCTCTGGGAGGCTTAGGAGGAAGGGAAAACAAAAGTTCGTTCTGCCTTAAGCCTGAAAAAATATATGGATTTCTTTTTTCTAACTATAGAGCAGTCAAGTGTTTCTTCAAAGCGTGTGTCAAACCTCTAGATCGATACCTTGACCTATTTTGTGGTCTCCCAAGAGATAAGACTTCATACACAAACAAATGATGAGATCACATGTGAGATCACATGTTAAGTCACAGTCACTTGTAGTCCAAGTGCCAAAACTTCCGAGTATTTTTCTCTTAGAAGCAGGCATCAGAATGTCTTTTAATATACAACTGTTGTCTTATGTTCCAGAAAGTACCGTATTCAGCATCTGCTTTTCTTTCACTTTGTGGCTTGGGTTTAGCATTTTAACCACAGTTGCTATGGAAGAGCTAGCCATGTTTATTGGGTCATGACAAACGGCAACAGCTGAAAGACAAATATTGTATTCTGTTTTAAGGATAAGGTGGGCCCTGAGCCAGAGATTAGCAGCTTCAGAATATAGCTAGCCACAAAGCTGGGTCCTCGGGTCCTGACGCACTCTAGTTACTCAAGCAGAATGCTTAAATGTAGCTAATACTGTAAATATTTTCCCCATTACTATCTTGATTTCTTTCTGCTCGTTTAAAAGACACTGGCAGCTTGTTCATGTCCCTGAATTAGTTTCTTATCAGCAAAAGAAAATACCAAATGAAAGTAATTAATTATGTATTTCATACATTGCCCTGACTGGACTATTTGCTTGATTCTGTTCAGTGAATGTAGGGGTAAATGCACAGAATTGAGAAAACATTTGCAAAAACTGGCTGTATTGTGAAAAACAATGAACTGCACCAAGGAAAAAACTAGCAAGAAACCTAAGTAGGACAAACTTCACATTTTATCTACATGTAATAAATATAAATGAAATGGTAAATGTGAAAACTGTCAGATACACATATCCACAAAGAGTCTTAAAACCAGTATTCTTATATCCACTATTGCTGTACTCCAGCACGTGGGGAGTTAATGTAGTTCATACCATAGCTGGGAATTTTTTTTCTTGATGTTTGCTGGTACTGTGGAAATCCAGGCCAAAATTCCTCCATGGCTTTTCAAAGGGTAATCCTCATTCTACAATGTGAAGACAGGTAAATAATGGTTTTTACAAGTAATGCTTTGAAATGTGAGTAAACTCTCCTAACAAAAATCTCTCTGGAAATAAAGACCTGGAAACAGTTTTGCTTGCAGTCGTTACCACCAACTCCCTCCAGCCAAAAAAAATCACCTAAGAAACCAAACACCGAAACCCCTGAAAACTAAAAAGTATTCAGAAATGCAAAAAAAATAGTCTACCTAAGACTGGGGTTTTTTCCCCCCTCCTGCCTGTCCATTGCATTTCAGCAATTTCTGGTTTAGCACTTCTCAGAGCTTAAAAGTAACTTGCTAGTCTTCTCACTTGAGGGAACGCCAGAATGTTTAAAGTCAGGATCTTCTAACCAACTCCAGTCCACGTCCTGTGGGAGCTGTTAGCTAACATAAAGTTTTATGGCCTGAATCAGGAGACCTTTTCATCTTTGGAAGTTCTGTATTTCAATAATGATGTCAGGATGCTGAGGTCTTTTTGTAGACCTCTGGATAAGGCAAGAGCCAGAGTGTGAGAGCTTGAACGGAATAAAACAGAATTGCAGTATTTTTCAGTAGTAAATTGTTTCATATTCCATGAGTGTCTGCTTTCTTTCAATAGTACTTTGCCTCTGGAGCTGACAGGAAGAGAGGGAGTGGTAGAACAGGAGGGAAAAGTAGGATGGGTCACTGCTATGGGGGGGTTGAGCGAGCGGCTGCATGGTTCTTAATTTCCAGCTGGGCTTAAAACCGGGACGGTCAAATTTCCATCCAGGCTTAGAACCACGCCCTTCCAGGTGGGCAGGCCTATAGAGCCTGGAGAATTTCTTTGGGCTTGCCATAGGTATTTGTATCTTCCCTTGTTGATCACACTCTTTTCTCTCTTTAGTCTAGTTTGACTGTAATAGTTAACCTTCCTAAGGCTTTCCTGGGGACCTATCATTCATGGAAGCACAGGATGTGTGTGGTGAAGGAAGAAGGTTGACAAGGCTGGCTCCATAAAATGGCCAAGTATGCTGTTTCTAGGGCCTGAAACAGTTCTCCCTGGTCTTGTCTGTGTCATAGCAGTGTATTTGGGGTATCATTCTCCACTGGTAACCACCGCACCTTTCTGATTTTGGTGTGTTTTGTTGTGGTTTTAGGGGTTTCTTTTTGGTTTGTTTGTTCGGTTTGGATTCTTTGTTTCATTTTGTTTGTTTGTTTGTTTGTTTGTTTTTTTGAGTGGAGGGGGTTGAAACATCTGCTGTTTCTGTATCTGAGGTACAGGATATATCTGTGAAGGTATGTCTATAAGTGACACGACTTATTTTAATTTAGTGGTGGTTTTTCCCCCTTGCATTAAAGCAATGGTCAAGACCTTAAAGGACCAAGGCTATCTTAGCATGAATGCTGTACAAATAAGTTGCAGGTTTTTTGCCTTGAGGATTCTTGTCTCGAGGCTTGCTCTGTTTGTGACCCTAAAATGAAATAGATAAACAAAGGAAGTGTGTATTGCAAAGAACGGAGAAAGTTTGGATAGTTAGCAGTAATTTCAGGGTACTGCCCACAGAATTTATCAGTGATGTGTGCAACTGAAAAGTCAGTTTTCTGTAACAGCGTAAACCCCAGAAGTTTTGTAATTAAAGCTGTGATGATCAGAAATTCTTATCTGATGCTGATGTAGGTTTGGGCCAATTTCTTTCTTTGACCACTCTTCTTTAAAACTCCTTTTGACTGAAGTGGTAGGTACAAAAATTTTGCACCCCTCTGTAGTAGTATGCTTGTTTCAGAATGTAAGTATGGATTGGTGGCTAGCAGAGGGTTCTTTTGTGTGTCCTGGATGTTTCCCTGTGGTTTTGATGGCATATGACTTTCATACTTTCTGCTTCAGAGTGTGTTGTGTGCTGCTTTATGTCTCGTACCTCAGAGCTGGCTGCAGGAGCAGATGAAATGAATCTATAAATAGTTCCTTGAACTCTTCCATGGCATATAAATATTGCTCTCTACTACCCCAGACGTACTGGGCACATTCATTTGTCCTCTTTTATGGTGCAAGGAGGGAAGGGCTCATTCTCACCTGTTCAAATACTTCCAGTTACGTGTGAAAAAACCCCCCTATCTATAACAGATGAATCTGTGGTAGTGTAAGAAAAGCCTCTGGCGGGTATTAAACCAGCTGGTATTTGTACATGTTTCACGTTACAGTTTGGAGCACTAACTCAGGGAAGCATGAGTTGGGTCACTGCATGCTTGGGGTTTATCTAGCAAATCACAGTGACAGAAGCAGTGCAATGACCCACTTAGAACAACATGTTCAGTCTCCTCAGCGTTCCCCATCCGCAGCGCTAGTTTCACTTGTAGGCTTAACTCAAGGGTGAGGGAAAAAAATCTCAGTGCAAATGACTGTAGGCTTGATTATTTTAATAGAGCAGTTTATTTCTTTGGTTCTTAAGTGGCACTTGTAGAAAGTCTTGAGATAAAATTACTCCATTTTATATTAATGTTAGATGGCCAAAACAATCTGAAAGGACCAGATCCTTTAAGATAGATAAATAGCAACTCTTCCAGTCACTTGGAGATAGATCTTGGCCCCCAAAGTGGACACACATGAATACCAGGCCCTCTCTTGCAAAGGGAAACATAGGCTTGTGAGAGAGAAGCCCCTCCTTTTGGAGGCAAGTATCAAGAGCCACTGCGTGTAATTTTCTGGTAATTCTTTACTGGTAGAAATAAATAATTAGATTATTCTTGGGATGTTTTTAAAGTGGTTTACTGATTCATCTGATGGATGGAAAATGTAGGAGGATTACTTTGCTATTTGTTTATGTGGGTGATGAAATAATGGCTTCTAAGTTTGTTATTTGTGTGGGCAGCAAGAAACACAAATTTTTCAGATGTGAGTGTCTGTATTGAGGATAGCAACGCATTTCTGGTTGTCAGTCAACACTTCCCCCCCTCCCTGCCCTGGTGTCACTTGTGATGTAATGCCATTCTGATGTAATGGAACCCTCTGTGCTCCTGATTTGTAATTAGATGTGACATCATGATACAAAGGTTTCTCAAAAAATTGGTATGGGATAGTTGTTATAGGCATTAAAGCTATTTTGATAAGAATGCTTTCTACTTTTTTGTAGTATAAAACAACCTGTTACCACAAAACTTTTCTCCGTTGTGACCCAAGGAAACAAAATTTAAATATCAAAAGGCATATTTCTTAATACATATATTAGGAATGGGATTCTTATTGATACAAATGAAACAGGAGCTGGGAGTCCTGGGTGCAGCTGCGCAGTGTAACTGTTTACAGCACATTTGCACTAGAAGTTGTACCTGCTGGATTGTTCAGGTTCTTCCCTGGTTTCATCACCCCATAATAACTAGAAGCTTCTGCTATTTTTTTTTTGTTTGTTTCAGAGGTGACACATAACCCATATATGAGAGCCTAGCAGTCACCAGTATCACCTTCTTTGGCCTAAATTGTTTCTGACTCAGGGAGGTGCAAGCAAGAATTAATTCATTCTTTTGTTTCAGTGGATTTCTGTCATATTCTGCATAGATATGTGTAAAAATATTTTTAATTTTCAAAGGAATATGACTTCACTGTGTTGATGAGAACAATAGATTCTATTGGGCAATTTTTAGCGAGGATTTGGGAGCTTAACTATCTGGCCATTACAGGGAGGATAAAAGTAAAATGGCATTTTTTTCATCCAGTCAACAAAATGGCATGGTGTTGATTGATTATCCATAAAGTTGCAGAAGAAAGTCTTATTAAATTCAGCATCCCTATTTATTTTGTACAGATAAGGTGCCAATTTCCATTGTGTTGGTCTGGCAGTTCCCCGTTCTGTAAAATGGATAGATTCAGGTATTGGTCTGATTGATATTTGCTGGTTGTATGAAGGGCTTCTGATGGATAAAACCGTGTTTGAAAAAAACCTGATTTTTTTTAAAGCTAACTTGTCAGTTAGGTACTAAAAATGGGAGCTATCTGCTCAGCTCTGTTTGGGGAAGCAGTTAAAGAAGTGGTTTCTGGTCTCTGCATGCACTCATACTTTTCAATATAATAAAACCAACCCAAACTGGACATTCAGTTGTTCTCATGCTTCTCTCTTGTGCGATTTTAGTTTCAAGTTAACACAGAAATTATTACCAGTCCTGTGGGATCTGTTGAATTCAAAGGAGTTTGCTGTTAGCTGGAGCAAAGGCAGGGTTTCACCCTGTAACTATTAATGCTGTAAGGGACTATACTTAGCAATGACCTAAGGTCTTTCTAGAGCTACTGACTTCATGTTTCCAGCTTCCCATGGGCTCATGCACTGCTTTTTCAAATGCACAGGAAGCACCTCGTGTTCCTGTCGGGGTTCTGTATATCAGCATTTAAAAGGCAACTAGTAAATACCACGCATCGCAGAATGACACCGTGCTTTGCTTTGGCGCGGGTGACAGAATGTGAGACCTGCTAGGGTGACCCTTTGCTTAGTTTGGGACATAGATCACTACTCTGAACTGCTCATGCATTAGTCTCCCTGGCTTGTTGGTATGTTATGGGCTTGCTTGTTTTAGGAAGTCTTTGCCTCGACAGCAAATATATTCACTGCAGGGTAGGCACTGAGTTCAACTGGGTTTTAGGGATGCTGTGGTTATATTACCTATTTGTCTGTAATGTAGTGCAACTCTGCAACAGACTTGATTTTATTGCACTGGCACTGACTTTCCTTAGTCTGCAAACCCAGCTGCCAACTCATTAAAAGAAATTCTAATAGAAATTAAAAATATAAAATAGCATTAAAAGAAATTTCTAACAGAAATCAAGAAGTATGCTGACAAGAGAAAAGGAAGTTGGTTTGGTAAATAATTTTCCAGAAAAATCAGTGAATATCTGAGGCTTTTAATTGATCTTTTTTCATCTTTTCCTAGATATTAACTGGCTGGCCTCTAATTCTCCAGGTCTCTCTTGCTCTGGCTTTTAGGACAAAGCACCACCTAGTCCTGTAGGGTGTCCTTCATGATTTTATAGGGGCTTATACAAGGAAACAAAAAAAAAATCCTTTGTTTGTTCCTTAAATAGTGTAGTTGGGATTTCAGCAGACTTAGAAGAATTGAGTATGTTTGGTTTACCTGGATATACTTAAATATTTCTTTACATTTTAACTAAAACATTAAGACTACAATCTTCTCCTGAAGTGTCGACGACTTGCTATTCTCACTACAATGGCCTACATCTTCCCCTTTTTCATCCACTTTGCAATTAGCAGAGGATTCGATTTCACCCCTTAACCACTCAGACCCTTAACTATCCAGAATTTCCTTATATTAGTAGGCCTATACTAACCAGCTGGCGTAATTAGGCTAGTTTTTATAGAAGACTGTTTTCCAGCTCAGCAATTGTAAAGACAAAACTGAGCATAAATCAGACTTGAGGAAATGGATTAGTCCTGTCCAAATGCAGGTTGCTGTTGTACTGGATTCTCTAGTGGTAGAAGTCCACTGTGTGCAGCGTTTGGGAAGAAGCAGCCTGGCAGGAATGGCCAGTGTGGCATGCTGAAGAGCTACTCTGAGGCACCAGCAGTAACTGTGCTACCAGGCAGTGAAAAAAATTCAACAAAAAACCCAACACAATCCCCACCCAAAACCCAGAACCTGCTTTGCTTCTTGTTCCAAGTGTTTTTTGGACAATTTTTCCTTGCCAGACAGAGATGTCCCAAGTGTAAAATGTTCCTCAAAAACACCAGTGTTTTCCTTAATTTTCGTTCCTATGCTGTCATTTTACATGGGAGTTCTCATTTTGGTTTTGTTGAAGAATTAGGAGGTAGGAACTTTTGGCATGTATAAAGGGTTTACCATTGTGTGTTTTATCTTTGTGCTTCTGTGTGAAGGGTGGTTCTGGCAAGAGAAAAATCATCGTAAATTGGAACACTCTATGCAGGAAGTCCCTAACGTTGCATTCAGGTGTTTCAGGGATGACACAGAAGTGGACCAACTGAGAGCTGTGTGGGCAATGCTAGTTGCCCATATACATAACTGGTGTATGCTTGATGGGGGGGGGGGGGGGGGGGTGTGTAAGTACAAGGTGTAACTATTTGCATATAGGCTTGAAGAGTTAAGCACTTTGCAATACTTAACTGGTAAGTTACATGTATTTGGAAAAATGATGGGGGAAACAGTTTTGTACTCCAAGCAAAATTTATTAGAAGTCTATTCAAGAAAAAAAAAACCACAGAGACCTTTTGCTTGTAGGAATTCAAAGTCAGTTACCTGAAAGCCAGGTATGAAAAACCTGCATTTTTCTAAAATCAGATACAGAGTAGAAACAGTACTTTTTAAATATCACAGGCAACAGATATTTAAGTCTTCAATCATAAATGGCATCAAAGATAGTATTAATCTCACAGCAAAGCTGCATGCAGACCTAGTTTAAAATTGAAAGCCTTTGAATATAAAGCTTTTGCCATGAAATCTGCAATAATAAAGGTATGCTGCACAAAGATGTTTCTTTACCTTTGCCTTAATGACCTTTCTCAGTAATAAAGACATATGTACATTTAGATTTGGCTGGTAAACCATATTTTAATTAATAAAATTTTGCATAAAATGCTATCTTACAGAATTGCACTATCCAGATGTGCTTATGGTAAACAGAGCAAGAAAAGAAAAACACATTGAAATGTTCTGTATGTGAAGAGGGCAAATAAGAAACTTAATTTTTTAAAAATCAACAACCAAATGGCTCTGTACAAAAAAGAAAACTTATGTACAAAATGCTACAGAGACTACGTACATTTTGATAATTTTGATCCTTTACCCATGAAAAATGCAGCAGAAGCTTTTGCCATCTATAAGGTGCCAAAGAAACCAGATCTGAATTTTTGTTTTTATAAAGCCATAGCCATTATCATACTGTGCCTTAATGTCATTTGCTATTTATGCTTACCTTTGCTTATGGAAAATGTATGTTTTCAAACACTTGTTTCATTCAGAAAAAAAACCAACCCAACACCTCTAAAATATATCGGTTTTAATACTTGTGACTTTTTGTTCTGTCTAAATTCCTAAAAAGAATGTGTAACTTGGGTTTCATTAACATACATACACATATATAGTGAAATAAATCAGTACATGATGCTTGTGAATATTTTTCAGGTGGCTATGTTAGGAAAGAAAAAAACCAAAACCCAACAACCCTTTGCACTAACACTGTTTACTTCCTGCTTCTTTAAATTCCTGATAAGTAAAAACACTAACCTCTTACACTTCATGTTGCTTACTATTACAACATTTTGATTACAACCATTTAATATCAGACATCAGTAGCACATTATTATTGTCTATGCTTACAGCATTGTCTGTCTCTTCCTTAAGTCCTCTTTCCCAGGTCTTTGTGCCTTTTGCACTTCTTACCTTTTAACAGAAAACACTACAGGTTTACTACAGTTTTTCATTAGGGAAAAAAAGAAAAAAGATTTAGCCAATACCATTGCACCCGTTCAGAACACTTGCAGTTCTTCCATTTTTCACTTTGCTTGCTTGAGATTTTACAATCACTGTGCATTTGTTACAGCATACAAGTGCAGGCAAAAAACCTATATTATAGTTTGTCATACACTGTAAACCAGTACAATAGGCAAACCCGTGACACAGCAATGTGGAAGCAACAAATGCTGCCAAGCTAATAAGAATGTGTAAAATCAATTTTTTAAAAAATAGTAAACAGCAACTTTCCCCTGTATTACATGCATGCTGAAAAAAATCCCACCAGACTTCATGGTAGTACCACAAATGTTCAAACCAAGAATACTTTTTCCCCCTTCCCCCCCCCCTAACCCCCATGGCAACTCATCTGTGTACCTGTCATCAGGCTTTTCCTATTGTGTTTCACATGAAAAGACTTTAAAGCAGGGAGTATTTCAATGTTGAAATGATTCCTCTTGTCTCAGAAAAGCTTAGTTATTCACACTGTGGTCGTTGCTGTAATACTGCTGGAACGGTTTGGCGGGTGGGATGGGATGAGGATGAACTAGATGGCCTCTATCTGAGACTGCAAGCAAGAAAACAGAAGGCCAGCGTAGCATGTTTTCTAGCAGCTTTATGCAGATGTGTTGCAGAGATGCAGCATAAATAAGTAGAAAAAAAAATTTCACAGCCTCTTGACATAGTTTCCAGGGAAAGTACCAAAGAATTTGGTTCTTCTTGAGGTTCCTGAAATTAGAAGCAATAGATGAAAGATGGGAATAACAACAGAAAATCACTATGTAAGCATGGCCTTAAAATTTTTATGTTTCATATTGCACAAACAGAAAGTTCTACAGTTCCTTACACTATATAATTTTAGTTGTGAGGTTTAATAAAGTATAACTGCAGGAAGCAAAATGCAAATGAAGAGGCATATTTGATTAAATTGTTAGGTCTGATTAAAAGCTGTGCTAAAATTCTTGGTACATAGAAATAATTTAATTTCAACGACATCAAGTCTATTGAAATAATTTGAATTTTTGAAGTATTAAGGACTAGTCAGATGATTAAGTTAGCTGTTGTGTGCATGAGGGTTTATGAAATGATTAAGCCACCTTATCTAGGCCTGGTTATGAAATTGTTGTTTGTTCAGTAATACTTGGGTTTCACAAGTGGTCAGTGCTGTACACGTATTTGTGTAAGTTTTAAGTTACCTGGCCTTTATAAAGAGAGAAGTAATACATAGTCCCTTCTGTGTCACAAATGACAACAATGCTATACAACAATCTGGAGGTATGTGCCAATTTGCATCTATCAATTTTAAAAGACAAAAGTGCGAAATCACCTGCTAATTTCAGTGGATTTTGGTTGGGATTTCTCCTGATAAAGCCAGGTTCAAGTTTATTACACTAAATGCCAAATATCAGGTTGTTTAAAAGACACTACACAAAGAAGACAGCAAAGGTTGGGGCGGGGGGAAAGAAGAAAGCAACCAAATTAAAACATACCCACAAACCATCCATCATCACATTTTTCCATCACATCAATGACATCTCCCTCTCTGAGCTCCAATTCATCTTCGTTCCTAGGAGTATAGTTATATAGAGCCTGAAACCTTAAATAGGACAAATGATGCATTTTAAAAAGAAGTAAGAGTTCCTTGCACTTTTGCTCAAGTAAAGAAGATGGTTTAAACAATTAAGAAGAAACACTTCTTGCAAGTAGAGCAGAAAAGGACTTTTTTTTTGCCTGGTGGACTTGAGGGTTAGGAACTTATAGTAAATAAAACTTTCATTAGAAAGGTAACTCAAGGACACTAAAGTCTGGGTTTCAAGGCAAGCCTGATGGCTCCTCAACCAGTTGTTTCAAAAACAGACTTTTTTTTTCAGATTTTTTTTTTTTTTTGAATTTTAGTGCTATGTTATAGTTCAGTCACCAAACAGAGCACTGCTAAAGGAGAGTCCAGATGTGCTAGCTCTGTAACCTTCTGTGATCAGCACCTAAAACTGTGCTTCTGCCTTTAAGCTCTGTGAAGCCAGTAACTCAGCACAAGTGAGGGTACCCAGGACAGCTGCTCACACACACTGTCACTGTGGCTGGTGGACGACCCTGGGCTCATCAGCGGCTACACAGATAAGCCCCATCTATCTCTGAGAGTGAGGCAGAGGCTTGAATCAAATCAGAGTACATATGGATGGAAACTCAAACAATATTCAAACCCTGAATGTGCCTCTCCACCTGACCAGGACTGCAGATTGCAGGATAAATGGCAAGTGGTGTGCAAGTACTAAATGCATTGTCTTTCATTCCTTGCCAGCTTTTAATTGAAATTCTTTGAATTGAAAGAATCCACTCTCACTAGGGGGAACTGAAGGTGTTCTTGGGCTGACAGGAAGATTGCTGCACAAGCCCGTGAGTCCTGCAAAGTCAGAATTGCCCTTTTATTTCTAAGCAACTGTGCCTCAGATATGACTGACTGTGTATAAAGAAGCAGGGTGAAACTGCAGAAATTGTGAAAAGGAAATATTTTTAATTTCAGAATGCTGAATCAAAACATAATGGTATCCATTCTTTTCTCTTAAACAGTTCACTGAATTTTAAACCTTAATGCCATTATTACGCTTTACCCAGTAAAAACAGGATAGCTTGCCCATTGATATGTTTATCATTCTGGCTAAGTTTCCATGGCTTAAATAAGGTGTTTATTTTAGTAAAAAACTCCTACTCCTGAAAGCCCAATGTGAAAATCCTATATACACAATGGTGCTAGGTTTAGTTTAATGATGGTTGTCTTGAATAAACTATACTTAGTTTTCACATTACTGGTTTGGAGATTAGAAAAGAAGACAATGTTCCAAGAAAAAAAAAAATTCTCGTGACTGTCAGTATCTTCCCAAGCCCCAAAAATCTATTTTAATATTTTAGTTTTACTAACAAAATGGAAAGAAACTGGTTGTTTAAGCAATTACCTTTAGTAATTTGTGTAGCAGGAGTAAGAACAATCTGTGCAAAAAACTAAGTTGCAATAATAATATTTTCTGTTATGCTTATCATCATTCCAGGAAAGCAGAGCTATGGTGATATTCCAAAAAATAATTAAATGCAGCTTCCAAGGGGACAGGATTTGCAGATGTAATGTGTCATGAATAGGATTCAAGCCAATTACTTACTCAAGTACAGTAACAAGAACTTCCCAATTAGCTCTCTTTGTACCTCAGAAACTGAATCTTAGTCATTTATAGATAATCCATTTAAAAAATTCCTTTGTAGTAATTTCATTCTCTCTATGCTAATCTAAGACTTTCTTCAGTATGAAAACTCTACTAGCATTTACAATACTGACAGAAAACATATTCAAGAGAAAGAATGGTTAGTTGGCCATTTAAATGTATTTCTAATTTTAGGAATAAATTATTTTAGTCATGAAATACTTATACTGTATTGAACAAAACGAATTAGACAATTATTGCTTTCAAAACTGAGTTAGGTGCTCCAGTACACTCAACAATACCAAAAGCAACTTGTGGTTTTAGAGAGACTAAATATCCAAATCTAATTATTTATCTGTGGTATAGGTATTTGGTAATTTTTTGCCCCTCATTTCTATCTTCAAATGACTAAGGAAAACTTAATAAAAATATTTTTAGACATTACACCTTAGCTACATTTTATGAAGAATGCTTTCACAAGGGCATGTGCTGAAGTGCTCTGATGCTAAAGGAAGAATGGCTACTGGTTTCAGCGATCACTGAAGCAGAACCCAAGTGCAAGACTGGCGGCGGGAGGGAAGTCTTGAAACAATCTTGCACTAAACTTGCATTTTAACAGCCAGTACTGAAATATCCCAAGCACTTACAATGTTTGTCAAAATAAGACTTGAGTTCTAGCTTCCTCTCCAGTTTTCAGAATAGCTTTCTTGTATCTCATATTTGAATTGCACTTGTAAATCACACCAAAATGAGTGAGCCTGCGTTCCTGTGATCAACATTATCAAGTTACTTTTTTTCCCTCTATTCACATCCAGAACTGTTTCTGAATAATTGTATCGAGTCAGTAGAACAGATCAGTTGAATCAATGTTAAATCTGTAGTTGTCATTTTGCTGAGATGTAAAACTGGAGAGAAGAAAAAAAGTCAAAATCCCTTCTATAAATATAGACAATGGAGAACTGTTAAGTTGCCATGTCTGCCTGCACTGAATGTAAAATTAAACAAATAAGGCTTTGCCCTCTGGGACCTTCTTGGACATCTTCCTACATCATGCAGTTATCTATAAATCTGTGAAATCTCTTCATAATTGTACTTGGCAAGTTAAAAAATTATCTGATGATATGCTGGCTGTTGCTCAAATGTTAGGTTTTGGTTTAGTAGACAAGAAGTATACTTACGGTTCCCCCCCACTGTGTATGTTTTCATGAGAAAGCACAGGGCGCTGTGGCTGAAATGAAATGATTTGAAATGTAATAAAGATTTGCAGTTTAAGGTCCAAATAGTTGGATAGGGGTGTAACACATAGTTGCTCAAGAGTTCATATTCTACCTTGTGTAAAACCATGGCCCATTCTGCCCCCCTTCCAACGCACAAAAAATTCTTAAGAGGTATGGCAAACAACTGAATCTTGGCATGTTTAAAGATCTGATTTTTGGAAGTGATAATAAAAACTAAACTGTGAACTTCATCAACAGTCCATTCTATTTATAGTATAGTACAGTACAAAATTAGAATAGAACCCTGCTGCCTCTTCACTGTGAAACAGAAATAACATTAGAAAAATCAGATGCAACTGATGAACATCATACATTCTTTGGGTGAAATATATTTTTAGATAAGCAGAAATAAAATCTCCTATACATAATGGCAGAATCTAGAATATTCACAGATGAACAACATACCAATTTACATTACACACACAGAGTACTAACTTGGCAGGCATAACATGCTATGCTTTAGCTAATTCTGTTTCATCTCAAGCCATGCAGGCTGTTGGGAGGCAAAGAACAGAAAAAATTTTTGAAAGAATACATTTAATTGTGTGAATATAACAATTAACACTTCAACAGAAAAAAGTAGTTTGTATTTCCAGTGCAAAGCTTTGTGAAAGGAACTATGTTCCTTCTTAATGGAGCATTACTGGCCACTGATATTCAGTACATCTGGATGCAATGGAAATGAAAAATACTAACCTTCTACAGAAACCATATCCTGCTTAGAAAGTCATTGACTTATACTGATTAGAATCTGGCTGGGGCCAGAAAGTGCAGGAGCAGCTGCTTGGGAAAGCTCTTGATATGAGCAGGGATCATATTCTCTGTTGACTGAGGATGCCCTCTGGTCATGCTGTAGAGACAAGTCTGGGAACCGTATCTGTTTTGGGAGTGTGGATATCAAACATTGCTCATAGCACTTTCTTTCATGAATTGAGTAAACTGCAATCTGATCTTTAAGCCATGGAATTTGTCTTATTGCCCCATGGTTCTCTCTTGGTTTGACTATTTCAGTCACTCTTTTATCACTCCTGAAGATGATACAGTCTTCCAAGAGAGGAGGCAGCAGTAAACAATCCACAGGCTGATGGCAAAAATTGAATGGAAAAACACAGGATGCAGTTTGTTAGGTTTTTTCCCCCCCTTTCTCTCTCAACATCTCCAGATGAAATTAGTTAAATTTCTTTTCAGCAGTTTCTATGAATACGTGCAGAAAATATTGTGAACAGTCTGTACTTTAGACTCTATAGAGTATAAATTTTAAAAGGTGCCTAAATATGCAGGCAGGTAGATCAGAGATTTGTTTTTTTTTTTAAATTCATATTATTGAATGCTAGGTGGGAAAGAGTTCAAAGAAAAAAAAAATTGTTTATACTCTTTACTGTCTTCTCTCCCTCACTTAACTCTCCTCTGCCAGTGTACAAGAAAGATGGATAATTTTTACCAAAGAATAAACAATAAAGATTGCAAATTAAACAGTTCTCAGTAAACCTCCTTCAATGGCTGGCTTGTCAAGCAAGAGAATAGTCAGAATGCTTTGTATTTAGACTGGAATCTGACCTTACTTGCTGCTAATCTTTCATCAGGTCTGTAACTGAGCTGAATGCCAAAGATAGTCAGAGATGCAAAAGAACTCAACCAAGGTTAAGGACTTTTCCTATACACAATGGAAGTAAAAGTCCTAAACAATGCTACAAATGATTTAATGTGTTGAACATAGTACCAAGCTGGGAAGAAACTGGGTAGGCTAGTATTATCTTCTTTTTCTGCATATGCTTCATAAAATGCTCTATAGCTAATTAATTAAGTAGAAATAGATAATAAGAATCAAGGCGACTCATGATTTTCAACTCTGTTATTGCCTCAGAGAAAACAATCTTTTGACAAAATTACAGTCTTGGAGAAATAGGGTGAAGTAATTGGTGGTATGTCTGAACAGGGCAACCTTGGAGCTTGCTACCTATTTTCCACAATAATGCATTCCACAATAATGCCCCAGCTGACATCCAGAAGCTTTCTCCCTGTTTTCTTCCCTAAGCTCTCATTCCTACATACAGTGGCACTGGCTAGACAGGGGACTATTGCAAAGATTTCTAGCTTTCAACTGCACCTCAGTTTACTAGACCATCCTACTTCCTGGGAAATATTGCAGGACCTAATCCCAAAAACATTAAAAAGTGTGCCAGTTGTATGCCTGATTTTCATGCATGATTGATACTGCACTTGCATGTAAAAGTTCTGTAGAGTCCGGAGCATACAAATTAGGTGCATGGTATGTGCTCTTGTACTTTTGGAATTAAAGTCATAAATACACTACACATTGACCAATACACTCCTCTTAATACATTCCTCTGGAGTAATGTGCAAAATTAAAATAGGGCTTAATCCCTTTTTTACAGCTCTCATTCCTAGTTGGACTTTCTGCAAGATGCTGTTTGTCTGCTACTACAAGAATCCTGGCCTTCCTAGCATTGCATTGAGCTGTCTTTCTTCACTGATGAAGAAAGCACAGTCCCCTCATACCTGGAAGCAAACAGAGGCCTGCCAAAAAGCTGAGACTTTGAAAGTTACACAAACCTGCATATCTTAAGCTAAAATTCAAATTTTAAAATTGGAGGCACCAGAAAGACAATCACCTATAATCAGCAGCAACAGCATGGAAAAAAATTCAGCTCTTTACCAGTTTTAAGAGCTAAATGTTAAGAAACCAATGCAAAGGACAATTAAATCCTAAACTGAAAGTAAAACATAAGCCATAAAT
Organism: Aphelocoma coerulescens; assembly: GCF_041296385.1. Lineage (NCBI taxonomy): Eukaryota > Metazoa > Chordata > Aves > Passeriformes > Corvidae > Aphelocoma > Aphelocoma coerulescens. The sequence continues at coordinate 46,947,772 of NC_091017.1, forward strand.
TCTCATTCTCATATGGTTTAGGCTGAGGGTGGGGGTTTTGTGTTTGACTTTTTTTCCCCCCTTTTTCATAATGTAGATAACCTTTTTGAGCAAAGTCCATGCAAACTCTAAACAACCTGACTTTCTGGCTATGTAAAAATATTAAGAGTTGTGTTACAGCTATGTTACAGATAAGAAGGGAAAGATTAAAGAGTATTAAAATCTGTAATGACACTGCTTGGGTAAAGAGGACAGTATTGAGTGAAAAAAATATAGCAGGAGCAAAACATTTTGAAAAGAAGGACGCGGATTCAAAACCAAAAATTCAATCTGTATACGTGCAAAAGCCTGTATACACGCAATGAAGAATAAATTTTTGACTCTTAGAGGCTGCAATTTTAATAAACTAAAAATGCTTTGAAAGAGAGGAGTAATTTTAATAAAACCAGACGAAATATAAAGAACCAGACTAAATGCAAACATCTTGTCGCACTGGAAATACCATGCAGTACTGCAGAGATACAGAACACTAATAGATTTATATAGTAAGTTCAGACACACACAGACCTGTTGCCTTTACTCAGTCATAGCACAGAAGCACAACAGGAAGAAAACATAGCATATGGATAGTATTGAGACACTTGGGTAAAAGCAAAATACTGAAAGACTAGACACTGAGCTCCTTGTCCATGGAAAAGCTGTTACTGCACACTGGGCATCCAGTACCATACCCTGTGTGAATAGCTGTGACCTCTGACAGGTGAGCTGCAGGATCTCTTAGTCATCACTGGGCTACGAGGAGGTTTACCCATAACAAATATCTCCCTCTTTAAATTAGCCTAGAAGAACCACAAAAACTTTGTCAAGTGAGAGTTTAAGAATGAAGCATCATGGGATTTTTGTTGCTTCATTCAGACATGCAAACCAGACATGCTTTTCCTGATGATAAAGAACAACTGTTACAGGTAGAAGGAAGGGTACTATTAGTATACAATATTTTCATTGCTATCACTGTATCTTTTTTCCCCAAGGGTTTGCTGCTCTGGCACATGCCCTTACATGTTACAATTAAAAGATTAATCACATATAGCATATGCAGTTGGAACAGTTACTGCATGTGTACCCATGAAGTAGCTCAAATAGTAACACAGAAAAGCTCAACGGCACAGAGCAGAAATGCTACCTTAGAAATACCAATGGAAAATGTAATTCCTTGCTGATAAACAAAACACATCCCTTGGATTTGCATTTAGAAAGCAAGTAAATACTTGGTGGAAAGTACATAATGAAAATATCCTCATTTTGTTAGCATCACTACAAATCAGCTTCATGTTTGTCAGAATTCAGTTCTTAAGGGGTGTGTCTGCAGAAAATGTGAATTCTCATGGGCAGGGGTGAGTTGGGGGGAATGTGAGGAGAGTGGAGTGCTATATTACAAACCTTTTCTTAGGTATTTGTGTCTGTCAGTAGAATGTAACTAAACAAAAAACCAGCCCCCTCTTAGGAGAGGGGTGCATAAGAACAACAAAAAAAAGATACCTAGAGAGGCCAAGGAGGCAGAAAACCATCAGCATTTCTCTTTAGGATGTGTCTTCAGACTTCTTCTTTTGGAGGACACATCCCTCCCACCAACATGGTGCAAAGTGACACTTCCCACCTACAGCTCCTTGTATTCCATTTCCCACATCCCTCGTCACGCTTTAGTTTTGAGCCACATACCAAATATATATACATGTCCACATATCTGTATATATACATATGTATGTGTTTTTAAATTAACAAAAATTACTGAAGTAGAAGAACTCTCTGAAGAACCTCCCTGCACCTGTGATATTTGATTCTTCAAAATGTTTTGTTCTTTCTCCTGTGGCAGTTGAGAGCAGAATTTAATGACGGGCAACATGCATAAAGAGAAGAGGATAGGAATTGTCCCGTCTTCTCAAACCCAGCCTGTGGGCTAAATAGCAAGAAATGATGACAGCCAAAACCTGTATAAAATATAGTATAAAGTTATACTTTATACTATATTTTAATCCAACTCTCTATTCTGGCAATGTAATCAGTGTTGACTGATTAAAACATCTGTCATTGGTAGGAGTTAATCTAATTATTTTGGCAATTCTTAAATAGATAAGTCCATACTGATTTAAGTTTATAAAGAAACCTGTTCCTTAGATTTAAAAAATAATTTAAAAAATTTAAAAAATAATTGAAAACAATAATTAAGAGTTAGAAGTCTGTAACAAGACCCCAGACCTGTAGTTCTTCTTGGTTCTCAGGCTCTTGTGTGTGCAAGATTGAGTCATCCCCATGGTTCTTGGTGTCTTGCCTCCTGCCTTGCCCAATTAAGAGCAACACACTGTGCCTTGGAGGTTCCCTGGGGCAGATCTTTTAACTCTCAAAACATATATTCCTTCTATTTATTTTCAGCTTGGATTAACACACCTTCCTCAAATAAGGGCAAAGAATATAAAAATCACCTAAAAATAATTTCAGTGTAGATGAGGAATGTTCTTAATTTGTCTGGTTAGGCTAAGCAAAAGCATCAAAAGCACTATACCAACTGCTAAACTATTAAAAGTTGCAGAAACAAGTGCAGTTCTCTGTTTTACCCCTTCTTGGAGGTGAAATAAACCTAAGGTCATGACAGATTCATGCCCTGGAAAGAAGCCTTATGCCTCTTCCCTACTTCAGAAAAAAAACCCAGGAGATCTGCTTATCTTAAGACTTCCTTAAGTCCTTTGTGTCTGTGTTTTCTGTGAATGCACATTGTAAGATGGGGTAGATGTTAAAAAAAATAGAAAAAAAAAGGAGGGTATTTATGACATAGATGTAACGATGCAACGATCACTTTTCTAGGATAGTTCCTCTTTACATGACTTTTTTTCCTTTTCATTAGCAGATGAATCATCTGGAAGTCAGCACTGCAAACTAACTTTGTCTTTCTAGAGCAAGTTTTCATTTTTCTGCCACAGAGCTTCAATGCTGACACGAACTGTAGTCCTGAAGAGGGAATAATCCTTGTCCAGTCCTTGACTAACAGAACTGGTATTTAAAACATGACTCTCTGCAGTGGTGCTTTACTGTGAAATTTACAGCTGTTCTCCCAAGCTTTGGATTAAAATTGAAAACAGAAACACAAGTGTTATCTAGTTTCTTCATACTTGAAGACAGTTCTGTTTCATTCAATTAAGTAAGTTACACTGGTATCCTGGTATGGACCTGAAATTGAGTCGAAGGCTTTCTGCTTTCCTATCATTGGTATCTCCTTAAGCTATTTAATTGTATCATAATGGTTATAGTTATACCTTGTGCTTCATTTGAAAAAGGCTTATCTTAATACTCCATTCATTATGTTATTTAATATTAGTAAAGAAAACAGTACATCTGAGAAGATCAAACTCAGTGTTAGCCTTGCAGTTATTTAATAGACACGAAGATTTGCAACAATCCATATTCAAGAGGTGCAGTTACCTTTAGCTGTAGTGAATCTTTCTCCTGCTGATGTAAGGGTTTAGAGAGGAGAGGAGGTGAGAGGGAAGCAGTAGGCAGGGATGCTGTAGGAACGGAGTGGGAAGTAGGTGCCTTGGCAGAGGGAAATGGAAGATTAGAAGAAAGGTGGAAAAGAGAATCAGTCTCCTGATGTTCCAGCAGAAAGCGGAGCCGGCTTAAATGTTTAAGAAATATGAGAAATAACTGTGCTATAAAACTGTTATAAAATCAGCTGAATGATGTCAAATGCATCAAAGGAGACATGTAACTAACCTGAACAATCACAAACCTCATGCTAATCTTATTATTAGTCATCTACTTTTCTGGAGAAATTTCTTGCCTCAGAAAGCATAAAAAAAGTTGCCATTTGTGGCCATGGACTTCACCTCTATTCTTCAGTTTTTCTCCTGTGTTTTTCAGGTCATTTAAGGGTAGAGGTAGCTCGCAAAATTTAATAATATTTAATAATTAAATAGTTTGACATTTGGCCTAAAGTATTGTCCTACGCACCTGACTTGCATGTTGACAGTCAAAGCAACTGTCTGAAATGTCTGCTGAAGTAAGTGCTGGACAGAAAAAAATCTATTCTGAAACTTTGCCTGGAAACAAACTGTGTAGTTATATTGTGGCATTTAATGGCCAGCACGCATTTGGGATAGTTCAGTGATGTACTGTCCCAAAGAGGAACTGAGGAGGGCTTCAGGAGGAAGCATTTGTCTAACTGCCAAACACAATCTGATCTGTTACTGTTAGTCAGATTCTCGTAAGAGAGGCTGCTATAAATACATCAGCTGGTGAGGTGACACCTGTGAAGCACAAACCGCAGAGTCCCTGCAGGAGGTACACGTCCCTCCCTCTGGAGGCTGTTGACAGCATTTGCTTGCTGGGGCCTCTCTCTCAAAAGGGGCAGCAGGTAATGGCCCAGTGAGGGAAATGGTTCACTGGCTTTTCATATCAGAAGCTCCTTGGCAACCAAGGACAGGAGGGAAAGGACCAGCACAATTGATACATCATGGAATTTACAATTATGCATATGCCTGCTTCTGAGAAGGGACCGTCCCCTAACGCTGACAATTTTTCATCATGGAATCACAGAACATACTTTGAGTTTGAAGGGATCTTAAAGATCATGTAGTTCCAACCTCCCTGGCATGGGCAGGGACACCTTTCACTAAACCAGCTTGCTCAGAGCTCAGTTTTATTGAATGCAATTGTGTAAAATTGTGCCTGTGCACAATACAAACATGTAAATACAAGGAAATGCAGAGAATAGTTATACTGAATTATCTGAACACAGAAGTCAGGGTTGTCAGAAATTAAAATACCTTATCAATATTTGGTGAAGTGTATCCTTCATAGCAATCCATAGGATCTTCTCCACTTGCTATTGGGAATTCTAAATTGTCATGTACCAGATCCTCCTCTATATACAGTCTTGTCAGTTCTTCTGTTGTGTCTTGTGCTCCGCCGTAGAAATCTTTTTCTTGAGGTTCTGACTGATCCCCTATATTAAGTGGCAGATCTGCAGTACAGATTTCCTCTTCATTTTCAGCACTTGCAGTTAGCACTCTGGACATGGAACCTCCTTCATATGGCGAAGGGATGTTACGGATAGCACCATGTTCACCTTCTCTTGTAGTATCTGACAAATCTCTAGGTACTTCGATAACTAAAGGTTCTTCAATAACTAAAGGTACTTCAGTAACTAAAGGGTCAATTATACCTTCTAAGTCTTTATCTTTTCCTGACTTGGTATTGTTGCTGACATGCTTATATGCTATGTCATGAGATGAGCTGGCTGAAGATGAGACAGAGGGAGATACAAGAAAGGACAGAGGAAGAGCTGTAGGAGAGCTGAGAGACACCTCTGTGTTTGGCATAAAGTGACCATCCTTAACATGGCGAATGCTATTACCTGGGGCTACCATTTGGGAGGTAACTAATGCTAAAGAATTGAGTTCTTCTAAGTCACAAAGAAAACTGTCTGGAAGTGATGGAGAAGTGAAGTTGCACATGTTTGAAGGTGAAAAACCAACAGTCCTTGAAAACAAGTCACTAGAGTCAGCCTGAAGAATCTTTTGATCAATGTGTGACCAAGAGGAGGAAAGTTGTCTGGAAAGTGGGGTCAGTGCTTGGGAAGGCAACTTCAAAAAAGAAAAACATGGGAATTGAAATAGGTAAGTATGATGGAGAATTAGGATATGAGTAAACTGGAAAAGAAAAATGTCTGTGCCATCATCTGGATTACAGGGTAGAATTTCAGTGACCATAGGTGTCTGAAATCACTACTACATGAATCAGAACAGCAGGAAAGACATTTGAAACATGATACTGTATCAGGTTCTGGCTTAGGGCATAAATGTCAAACATTAAGACAGATCTGAATCATTACATTAATGAAGGCAACTGCATTTGATCTACTAAAGTTATGTTACTTATGGTGCTCTATTAGTGAGCCTGTCACAGGTTATTAAATCATACAATTAATAATAATGAAGTTTTCTCGAACCATTACTATTATTTTGAGAATAGCATTTTCAGAAGTACACTTCAGGTGTCATTAAATACTTCTTTCCAAGTATAACAACAAAGGTAATTTCTAATTATTCAAATGTTAATACTTCTACTTTTTCTTAGTACTTCTGAGTAAATGTTTAAGAAACATCTTTAATACATTGCATACTTTTATTAAGGCATGAGCAGCTACAGAATGCATTTGTTTTTCAAAAGTAACCCTATTAGTTCAAATGATGTCTACATTTGTGAAAGGTACACACATTCAATTGAAATTGGATGTAGGCAGTCAACAATGCTTTTAAAACAGTGACAGCAGTGACAGCAGTACACAACAGTATGCTTTGAGTACCGTTACACAATATTGATTGAAGTATCCTTCTGGGAAAAGAAAGGTCCTTGTCTAAGAATGAGAGACTGGTGAGTCATACGTACACAGCATCAGTAGATATCCATTGCTTCAGTAAATACTGAAAATGCATTTTTGTTACTATTAATCCTCAAAATTAAAATTGAGTAAAAAATATTTTGATCTCATCGTTAGAACTATCCAAAATAATTAGATGTACACCTCTTAAGTTATCTGGACTACTACAGACTTTAAGTATTAGTGTAGTAGAGAAAAATAATTTCAAAAGTCTACATTAATATTGCAGAATAGACAGGTTAGTTTACTTACCTTCTGCTTGAGTTTTCTTGAGGCAAATAGCTTTATATTATAGTTAGACAAACCTTTGTTACAGAGTCTTCTGTACTAAAGTGAACAGTATAGACTGATAGAAGGCAGTCTGCTAAAACAGAGCTAGGCTGTTACAGCAATATTCAGTCTCTTTCCCTCATCTTTTCTCTTAAACAAGGGTCCCTAACCTGTGGTTTTAAGGTCAGTAATACTGCTGAGGAGACTTCACCATTTTTACTTTCCCATGGCTATAAGCTGCGCTAGATCTAAAGATATAGATGGATTAGGCCAAGTTATGAAGAGCAAAACTTGCTTATTTATTTTATTGCCATTAGGCCAGACAAGTTTACTGCAATTGCTCTAGAAACAAGGAGAGATATGTGGTAAAAAACTCCAAAGGAATAGGGAAAGTGGTATCAGAAAGTGTGGTAAACCCTAGAACACCTTCAGGACTGCTGAAATTCTTCTAGGTAGTCAGGAACAAAACGTCTTCTTCATGGTATTGCCATTTCTGAATACAGCTGAATTCAGGAAAAAGATGTCTGTTTAAGAATCTCAGTAGAAGTTGGTGGTTTTGGGGTTTTCTTCACCTATCATTGCAGAAGTATCCGATGTTAAAAAGAAGGCTTCTACCAATTCCCTTCCCCCATGAACTAATTTAGTAATAACTAACTTAGTAATAATGGCAGGATAGTTTTGTAATATGGATGTAAATGTTCTGAAGCACCACCTGTGCTCAACAAGGATTATGGAACTTTAGCAGGATACCTTAGAGACAAGCCTGCTCCATAGAAAATAGGGAGAGGCATCTCTGGAATATGGAGCACTTAAGCTCCCTCATACTCTTGACTTGCCTTCAGGACCCTCTGGATTCCTGTAACAGTAAGGGGCCCTAGCTTATTAATACCTCAGTTGGCAGCTACAGAATTTGATGCTACTTGAACCAGTTTTGTGGTAATAGAAGAGAGAGGATCTAGTTCTCTGCTGTGACACATTCTGGAAAACCAGACAAGACCTGTTCTAGCAACTGTCCCAAACTAATATTTAGTCATAAGTAATATTTTCAGAGGCTACTGTTGCCTATAAATGACATCTTTTGGTAGCTTTTTACAACCCCAAAGCAGTAAGCAAATGTGGAACTTATTTCAAAGTTGAAGCATGTGAATGACCACCAAGTATACAAGTAGACAGAAGAAGAAAAAGGGGTCAAAACCAAATGAAACATGGATTAAAATCAGGGTAAGTAAGTTTATAATTACACACAAAACCTACTGCCCATGCTGAAGAGATAAGCAACAAAGGTGAAGAGGAAGATCTAGAAAAGTTTCTATCTTGAATGTTCAAAATAATTGATAACATGTTAATTCTAAGCACAGTTTGTATGCAGAAGCTTCCTTAGTTTCTTTCACTGCCAAAAATGTTACGTTCCCCGCACAGGTGACTGTGAAGCCTCACAGGTGAATGATAAACCAGAACACAGGAATCTTTCTGCAGCATTGTCCCGGTTTGAGACAAGTCACCCCAAGACAAGCATCCTGTAGTATGATATGTAGTGGTTATCTAGACTAGGAAGGAAAACAATTTGGAACCTACGATACACATCTGGTGTGAACAGTATACAACCATAAAGGTCTGAATCCAAGTTCATTAACAATGTGATGACAATCATCTCTCTCACTCCTAAATGAAACAATACTGTCAGTTTGTACCGCTCCAAAGAATGTACCAACAGCCTCCTCCAAGACTGCGAATGGCAAAAGGAGGAAGGTTTTGGTACAGAATCACTGGCTGTTCTCCTTTGCTTCAAATGGTACAGAACTGGTCTTGGCAAAGCGTGTCTTGCATGCTTATGGAACTGTAGGCTTTTAGGACAGCTGTGCTACGGGAATGTCTTCACATTGTACTACTAAAAGGCTGCTATACATACCCTTAATGCTCAAATTCTTGCTAAGGTTCCCAAATAAAATTTTCTCTATTGACTTGACTTTTCTGCCCAAATTTTGCCTGGTTCTACTAAAAATAATGTAATAGCCAATGAAGAAGAGAGGATAAATCTTGGCAGAATATGAGACACACTTTCTATTAAAAATAATTTATTAACAACATAGTAATGCAATTCTACCTGTGCAAGAAAGAAAATGTTGTGTACTTAATGCCTAAATTATGTATTATGTTAACAAAAAAATTACAAGTCCCTCTAAACCCACTCTGGGGTGGCAGGTAACATCAGAAAATCCTTACCTTAGTTGAACTTAAATGATGTATTCTGTCACTAGAATAGCTTTGGGGTATTGGAGGGTCAGGATAGTCATCAACACTTTTTGATGGATTCTTTTTGATGACTTCTACATAGGAAACAGGGAAGATGCCTTGTTTGTTGGTTCCTGGTATTTTACCTTCATACCAGTTTTGATCAACTCGCTTAAGAAGAATTACTCTGTCTCCCTGAAATACATTATGAAAATGAGTTATCAGCACATACATTGGAAGTTAATTCTGTACATAACAGGTATTATTTTAACACATAATAGTATTTTCCCTGCAGTTCTGTTTCCCATCAGTCTTTAGCATCATCTCCATTTTCCCATTTTTCCCCCCATTGATAATAACCATATATAAAACTACCATCCCAGTAAAATGAGGGGTTAGGCATGGACTGAAAAGGCTGTTCTTTTATCTGAGGGGAATCTCATGTAGTCCTCTCCTCTTATTTGGGAGATTAACATTAACACTTCTCTTTGGAACATAACCTGTTTTAATTGTTGGTCAAACTGCTAGCTAATGCCCCAATGATAATATGCAACAGCAACAGCAACAGCTATGCCCATTTTTTCTTAAGAGTGATAAAAGTTAAACAATGAAGTCCATGCAAGTGCTTTGTTATCAGTAAAACTGGAATAAGTGGAGGTAGAGAACTAAAAGGTGAGTCTACTGGAAATACAAGAGAAAGAAGTGCTTTTCCTGTGTAAAATGGGCAGGGCCTCACTGTTTTTAGAGACACTGTTTTTGTAGAAATTGAAATGGAAAACATCAACTTCATATTCAAACTTTTTACTTCATGAGCTACACCCTTCTTTGGTTTACATGATGTGATTTTCACCACGTGTCTTGTTGAAACAAATCCTTGCCTATAAGTTTTTCATTCTTTTGGGTTTCTTTTTGTTTCTCTAGTTGATGTGTGGAGTTCACTACAACTGTCTTTAGTGAGATGGAACAAAAGAAAACCAGTGCAAGTCAGCTTTTCAAACAAACCAAAGTTGGGCTGTCAAGATTATGATCACCACAATAAATACAAAAGCTAATTTTAAAAAGAAATAAAACATTGAATTACCCCAACCCCTAATTTCTCTAAGTTCCTATTCCTGGGTTTTTTTAGACCTCTTTTGACATTTACTAATTTCAAATGAGTAAAAAACACCCATTACTTTCAGTAGTGCTGGATTAGGCTCTAGGTCAGCAACAAACATCTCTATCCTTACTTTTATGTTCAAAATAAAAACAAACCGCTGAAAAGCTTCTATGAACTCTAATTCTTAAAAAAAAGAAAAATGTAATGGGCAGAACTTCCCAGTGGATGAAAAGTACACACTACTTATGCTCAAGTATTTAATATCTGCAGTAATAAAGTTTCTCTACAGTGTTAACAGTCCAGTGTCTAACAAACTTCAGAAATTAAAGTTATTTTGCTCATGTGCAGTTCAGTATAGTCACCAGGATGTGCACAGGAAAGATAATAGAACATTACAAACAGAGAATTGTTATTAAATGAAATATTTACATTCACAAAAATATATCTGAGGCTTTTTCTTATATCTTTTATCTTCTGTAATTTTTTATTTATTCTGTATTAAAAACCTTACCATAATAATTGTGACAGCAGGAATAATAATTAAAAACAGGAATAGATAATGGAAGTGCAAACTCAAAATTTAGCTGGGCAGTTAGCAGAAAATTGCATATGCTATTCTGCCACAATCCAAATTAAAGGCACAACACATTTACACTATTTGCAGATAGCTGAGACAGACTGCAAGCCAACAAGCTATTATGTCAAGGATTTCCTACCGTGGTATATATAGCTTTGTGCACTGTAAATCTTGCATGTAGAGTGCACCAAAGCACAGTATTTATGTATATATTGATTCTGTGTAGCAGGAGACACTATAACAGTATTTTGATGGAAGATAGTTCTCAACTGTACCTTTCTAAGTGATAACTCCACATTTGTGTCTGCACTGAAATTATATTTGGCAACAGCTTCTCCAATCTCTCCAATCTGTGCAGGGGGAGGTGGCCTGGCAGGCTGTGCTTTTTCTGGGGGAAAAAGTTTCTAAGGAAAAAGAAAAACCAGATTTTCATCATTCTCATGTGGTTTGTGGACCTATTACCCAAATTAAGTAAAGGAATTAAAACAGAGAACAAACCTCAACATAAGAAATTGGGAATATTCCAACTCTTCCATGGTGCTCACCCTCATACCAGTTTTGATCAATTTTCCTGAGGATATAGACAGTATCTCCTTTCTTAAAGGACAGCTCTCTGTAACAAATTTATTTATATCAGATGTTTATAGCTTTACATTTAACTCTTCTCCCTGCATGGATCCTGAGATCTTTACAGAATGTAACAACTAAACATTTGAAGAAAAAGTGTCACAGCTGTGGTACATTTACCAGTTGATCATACCATATAAAATCAAATTACTCGCATTTATAAATCCCATGCTTCTGCTCTACACTTTTTTTTTCAAGACAGCAATTCAGAAGCATGAAGAACACAGGATTATGTCCTCATCATTTCTTGATACTCAGAGACTGTGATATGTTAAATGTTAGATATCAAAATAAGGGAGTTTTTAAAATCATTAAGAATATTTTCAGATCCTGGCTTGGGAGATCTTTGCTGTACCATCCATTTGGTTTTTCAAGAGCTGATGTGCTGCTCTGGTAATTTCAGTTGTGAGTTTTGTCCTAGACAGAGCTAATGTAATTCTAGTGTCAATGTTTGGCCATATCTAAAGATTGCTTAAATTTAAACAATCTAAAGAATGTTTAAATGATCATTGTAACAACAGCAGAAATGAAATGTAGACATTCTACTTTGACTCTCTCATATCCTGAATCAGTGGTTCCCAATCTTGTTTTTGTTATGGACCACTGCATTTGTTTTGGTATGTGACATGTCACATCCTGCAGAAAGCCTGTGTATGTTAAGACAGACAGGAAGATGCTGAAGCATTATACAGACCTTTGATAAACTCATTATCTATGACCGTATTTTAAGCACTTTACCCTCTGTCACCTTAATGTAATTCACAAGAAACAAAGAGCATTCAGTGGGTGTCCCTCACAACTGGTGCTCTAGAAGGCTGAAGATGTACAGCTATTCATATGTTCAAACAGATGCAATGGAAAATATAGTAATTTAAGACATTTTTATTACAAAGTAACTTCTCACACAGTTTGCTAATGCAGGGACTACTGTGACAGCAAGCAGGGTCCTCGTTGGGATTTGCTGTTGAAACTGGCTCAAACACCAGTTAAGTGGTAGAAAGAGTTTGCCTGAATTATGAATTCTTAAATGAACAGAAGTCTAGTACTTACTTAGGAGTTTGAGCTTTAAAGTCATATACAGCTCTAGCTGGCAGTTTCTGAAAAATAGGCAAAGTGATTAATACATTCAGGTAGTATTACTATATGATAATGTGTTTCAACTTCTAAAAAGGTGACCAAGATCTAAAAAGAAAAGGATGAGCTTTACAGTGGTTCTTGCAGAAAGAGGCAGTTAAATATATGGCTTTCTTTTTTAAGGCAGTTAGGTGTTTGGGACTTAAGTGTTCTAAAAACGCAAATAGCTAAATTTTAATGCAGACTACTTTTGAACTTTAAGAGAAGCACTAAAGTAAATAAAAAAGTTAACTATGTCAATGTGACTTGTAGGCATCTAGATCTCTAGGTACAACATAAATACACATACTTAATATCCTGTAGTATTTTAGGTGCCTTTTCTGTTATCTTTAGGCTAGTTTCAATTGCAAATGATGAATTATGTTTATATATATATACTCTGACAGCTGGAAGTGGTTGGAATATTTTTAATTTCTATAATTATGTTCACAGTTTTAAGAAAGCACAGAACTGGAGGTGATCTGAGTCATCTGTGCAGCTCTCCTGCTATCACAGACAATCACATTATATCATTTCTTTCATACATTCATCAACTTCTATCACCAAGTATGTGTAAGCTCAATATCATTTCAAAAATAAACCTGTAGAACAGCCCTAACTCTCCTCACCTGTATGGCTGACACACTTTCACTGTTTTCAAAGCTGTGATGAAAATATGCACTGTGGTCTGACCCAACAGCTTCACTCATGGACTGTCTGCATCTGACAAGCAGCCAGGACCAGATACTTCAGAGGAAGGTGCAACAAGTGATAAGCAGTACCACACAAGGGTATTTGGTAAAGTGATTTAGTCTTTCTCTGCAAGTACTTGCACAGGTAAAATCGCCATGTTCTAAAAATTGGCTCTCTAGGATGTACTAGTGATTAGAATGAGCTGATTATGCTATTTCTGAGAGATACTATTTGTAATGATGTAACAGTGCACATCTTTCCATGACAGGAATAAAAAGGGAGACTTGTAAATTTTGCATTTTACCTTTATTCCAGAGCAGGTGTTCTTGACTGGGTTCTCTCCCTTCTTGTCATTTTAAGACTAGCTAATCTCACATACCTAGAGAGTTGTCTTCACTACAATAAAAAGTCCCTAAAGTTATTACAGGGATAGTGCCAACTTGAATTTTGCAATACTAGAGCAATTTTCCATTACAGATCTCCTTCAAGTAAGATATCCGAAATTTAAAAGCATTTTTCTGTTTGTTGCTCTTATTAAAAACAGTCTTTTAGACAGGAGGGGGTATCCATATCAACTGTAGCTAAGTCCTTTTCAGTCTTTCCTGATTTTGGTACAGCTGGTACTGTAACTACTAAAGCAAATAACAGAAGAAAGGGGGTAATATTAAAAGAACAGTGGAGCTGTTTAAATACAAAATACTTTGAAATGTACAAAATGTGCTGGAAATAGAGATGCCTTTCCCCTTTCATATTTTTAAACCTTTTAAAGTGATCTTAAAAATAGCCTAAGTATTTTATGTATTTTCAAATTGAAAGATTACTTTCTATGTCATTAGATTCTTTAAAAGAAACACACAGTATGGCTCCTGGAACTTTGTTAGCCTGTATTTTGTAATGAGAAGTCTTTTTTTAAAAAAATCAGACTTTAAATCGAATTGCAGCAATATAAACATGTCAGTGGGGTGTAAATGGATCTGAATTCAGTTCTAAGCATTACCACCATACCGTAGATAACCCAGAGCAAAATCTTATATATTAGCAATTAAAATATAGTAATCTTTTATGCTGCCATTATTCTGTGCAATATTTTAATAAAAAATCAACTGAAATTGTTAACAATCCATGGTCTGTAGATGATGGTTAATTTAAATGTACTTTACAATTTGATAAAATCCATGAAGCCTGTTTGGAGAGCATTTATAGTTATAGGTTATAAGCATTCTTAAGATGTGGAATAATATACTTTATATTTCAATAAGTACTTTTCAGTGATAATTTGTGTTACTTTAAAGGTGGTATACCTGCTTCCATTTCCTCTTCCAAAGCATTACTACAAGCAATCAGTATCTAATTACAGTCACCAACTGCTACAGATGTTAGACACTGCTCTTAAGATAAGTGGTTTTGTCTAATCCATTAACAGCAGTGGTTTGCTTTCCAAACAAAAATAATGGTGAAATATAGATGTTTTGTATCAGTTTTGAAACTACCAAGGCAGTTTCTTTGGGTAACACTTTGGGTTTCTAAAGAGCCTTTCCCCAGTCACATCTGTTCTTTTTATCTGTTCCAAACACACACTCTACTCAGCTTTGACAGAGCCGATCAATGACTAGTGAATTTATGTCCAGGTCTATTTAATAATAAATAGAAGAAAACCTCTTATCTTACAAAGCTTGATATTATTTAATTTCTTGAAGTACCAATCTCCTTAATGAAAAAGGAAGATGCTGATCTGTATGATGATATGTAACTGTTCCTTTGGTCTGCATTTTTATAGTGTCTTACAACCAACACAAAACTTGTCTCAAATATGTTACCAATTTTCCATGTGGATATTGCTGTGTTATTTATTGTTGTTTCACTACCTCTTTGTCTGTAGTTCCTCTTCTCTCCCTTGGAGTACATCGTCCCACATCAGTGAAAGCAGAAGAATAGCTTCCAGGAGACTCCTGGTCTACTGAAAACAGAAATTATGTGAAACTACAATAAACAAAACCATTCAAATCTGTGATGCTGCTTGGTTTTAGGGGGGTGAAAAGATATTGAAATCTATTGTTTTACCTTTAATAGAAAGAAAAGCACATGATATGATGGTAAAGTGCACCTTTAAAGGAAAAAAAGAATACTAACTTTAAGCAAAGGCTAAGGCTGTCTTCTGATCCAGAGCAGAAGAAACTATATGATAGAGGATCAAGAGGGCATATTAATGCCTCACTGTGAAAAGGAATGCTCCCCTACTGGGCCAAGTGGAAGATATGACAGCAGTACTGGGACTTCATCAGGTTTCATGACACTGTTTTGAAATGCCAACACTATGAACACATAATTACATGCACAACACATGATTCAAGCATGCTTCAATGAGAAAATGTGAAGAAACATTGTTTCCTCCTAAGTGATCTAAGATGCATTTCTACTTTACCAGGGGCACATGTTAGGCAGCACAAAGGAATTTAAAAGGATGTTACTTCACAAAAACAATTCTGTTTTAAGAGATGGAATACAAATCATATTACTTACCAATCTATGTGGCAGACTTCTCTAAAGCACAGTTTACCAATGTTTATTACAAGATGGTGAATATCTTCTCATGTTTTAATAAGAATAAAAATCAAAATCTTATACACCCTATAGCTCTGCAAGTTGCCAATGTGAAATGAAAATAGAACTATTTAATGAACTGCCTCTTAACTTCTGAGAAGTACTGTTTTAGTCTCCTACTACCGCAGTGGTACTTTCTAGTGGAAACGCGATTTATGTTTGTCTTCCTTTTACTTCACTCCCACAATCTGTTGTTACCAAGCTCACACGTTTCTAAAGAAATACAAGTGGAACAAAAAAAAGAACTGAAAGCATTAAATCCATTCTAATTGGTTGTTGGCTAGGCCACAAAAACCTGAGGCTGTTGATAAATGCAATGGAGGCAAAGAGATGAGATAATTTTATTATTTATGCTGTTGGTTGCAAGCATGTCATTCCCAACAAGTATATCACAGCCCAACATCTGGACAGCTTTTTTGATATGGCATGTGTTCGTGAATGAAGATGGATGCCCACTGCATAAACCTAAAGATACAACGACTCCAAACATATCTATTTTTTTTTTTTAATTCCTAGCAGTAAGAGAAGGATATGGGTGGGAAAGAAGTGAAAAGGCAGAAGTTTTAGGACAAAAAATTTCCTTTTTTTTCTCTACAGCTCCTTATGCAGTCAATATTGGTAGTTTTCAGTCATCTACTATGACCTCCAGGTCTCTGTGTGGCTGGCACACAGATCCAACAAAACACGAAACTTGATTAGAAGTAGAGCTCAGCCATGACTGGTGCTAATGGAAACTAAAGGAATATTCTGCTTTACTCATTCTCCATGCTACTTCAGGGATATTAATGTTGACAGAGTGTATTGCTTTCCTCATTCCAGGCTCCTTCATAGCTGCAAAAGCTATTAGAAATCCACATTTACTTTACACTATGGATTTCCTCATTTTCATGGACTGGAAAGTTCTCATTTAGCAACTATAATATGTGACCAGCACATTTTTCAACAACTTCAGTCTCACCATGTAGTACTATCTGACAGGGTTAATCATGATCAGGCCTTAAGTATGACTAATTCAACTCTGAACTGCATTTTATAGCTGTTTTTTTACCGAATTTTCTATTGTAAATATGTCTCTTATAACTAGCTAAGAAGAGATGGTAACAGCTTGAAAAAGCTACACAAAAATATGTGAGAATAAGGATAAGACGGGTCTGATCAAATATTGCATAATTTATGTTTTAAAGACATTCTCTCTTACATCCATTTGGGATTTCAAGAATATCTTTCAAGCAATTTTTTTTGTTTTTTGAAAAAAAAGGGAAAAAAAAGAAGCAGAGCAACAAACGAAACAAGTCAAAGCAGTAATTTTAGAAACAGACTGGTCATACCCTGACAATTTCATTCAAGTTTTGATTATTGAGAAATTTCCTTCTAAGAGGCTAGGAAATGTCTCAAAATTTCACAGACATATTGAAATTTTATGAAAAGAATTAATTTTGCTGCCACAGAAATTGGAAATTCTATTGTTTGAACAGTGGAAATGGAAACTTCCTAAAATGACCTTCACATCTATTCACAAAAAGTAATACAAAGCAGTGGATTCGTAAGAAAACAGAATCAATTTTCTATGATACTGGCAGAATTAACAGCATTTTAATCACTTACATTTAACAAAATTATGTAGTGCAGCACATTAGAGATGCAGATTCTTTTTTTCTTAGTAATAAAGGAAGAGTTATCTGCATATTGTTTTCAGTTTGACCAGCATCTTAAGATGCCTGAATTCATTGCTTAATAACATCATTATAATTTATAGAACTAATAATCAATTAGCTGAAATGCACTGGTACTTCAGTTGTTCTGATTACTGTACTTTGTGAATAGACAGCAAATTTATCTACCCTCAACACCTATGTGAAAATGATGTCCTTCACTAAGAATTTTGTGGGATGAAAGCTTCTTATAGAGAACACAAAGTGGAATGAGAAAGGGCGGGAAACACAGGGAGTAAGGTTGGATAAGTCAATCACAAGGATAGAGGAAGAAAGTTAATCCACCTTGGAAACACAGTGCACTATCATTGTTGTTAGTTGCATCCATGTCTGGAAAAGAGGCACTAAGAGGTAATCTTCCACAATCATTCTGGTACAGTGGACAATGGATAGCACCATCTTGAGGCAGTGGATGAAAAGGCTGGTGCGTGGGACTCTTTTTCAGAGCTTTAAGAGATGAATTCCTTTCTGGAATGTCTGGAAGCAGCTCAGTAATAAGTCTGTGTAATATACTGTTGTCGGGCAAGCTTCCCCGCCTTTTTTCAGCTTTAATTTGGTCACAGATGTCTTTAAGTGCAGAATCTAGGGCTTCAAATACAGATGACTTGCATTTTTTCTTGTCAGTTTGTTTTTTAGGAGCTGCACTTTTTTTCCTCCGGAAAGGCACTGGACTGACTAGGAATGCTATCTTAGAGAGGCCAGATTCTGCTTCCTGTCTCCTTGGATCTTCAGTGGTTTCTTGCTTAGCCCTTTCATGTTTTAGCATGGTGGTGAAGCGGGTGTAGGATGCTGGGCATCGGCCTTTGCAGGAGCTGATGAGATGCCTGTGGTGGTGGTGATGGTGGTGGTGATGATGGCCTGATCCATAAAAGCTTTCAGATGAAGTGAAGGAAAAGTGATCAAAGTCACTTTCACTACAAAAGGATGAACCCTCTATCTGGATAAAGTCACTGAGATCAGAAACCACTCCATCTTGATCGCTGTCTGAAAAATCTATATGAGATCGTTGTGGCTCATCACTGGTCACTTCAATATGAATTGGCACCAGGGTTTTAGACTTGTAGCTCCGTTGTACCTGAGAGGGATGTCTGACTGGAGTTTCTTCTTCCAGCAAGGATTCAATAGAAAATCGCCTCTTTGGACACAAGCCATTTTTAGGAGGCTCTAATGCAACACTTGACAACATGTCATCACCAAGGTTCGGCATTGACTTTGATTTCTGAATTAACTTTTCAAACTCTGATATTCTGGTTGGCACCATGTCTCTGGGCACCTCCTCAGTAGAAGACTCTCTCCATCCTTGAAGAATACCTTTGTGCTGTTCTTTTTCATATTGCAGTATTCTGGACTTGACAGAACAAATCACCTCAGAATTCATCAAGTCCTTGCGATTGATGCGGTGCATCTTTTTGTACATCTTCAGGAAACCTGGAGCATCATGTGCAGATCTGTGACGAACTCTTGACCTACCACTACCACGGCCCTCAACATACGGGGAGTTCCAGTTCATTGAGCAAATTTCTTTGGAGTCCTCCTCACATAACAGAGAGCCCATGCTTTCAGCCTTGGCCTGTGCATCGGGATAGCTATCGCGATCATCTGTTAGCAGGTCATCGCAGCTACGAGATTTCCTCTTTGGAGAAGCAGTTTCCTCTGTGCTACTCCAGACTTCTGCATTTTGGCGAGTCATTTGCCAGCCATTCTTGTAGCTGGTTGCCCTTCTTGAATCATTTGGAACAGCTAAATGTTGTCTGTAAGTGCTACAGTAATCTAATTCATTTGAGGTGTTGTGGTTGTGCACCGAGTAACTTAAAAGGGATGGATATACTTTGCTAATATCCCCACCTTTATAATCCGTAGAGCAGCATGGTAAAAAAGAGACATTGCCAGAAATTAAAAGATTCAGAAAGTTGGAATTAGCATCAGTATTAGAAAGACTAGAAAAGAAATAGCAATTAGTGCATCTATCAACTTAGGTCAGTACATAGTTTGTTACAGCCTAGGACAGCAGAGCTCATAATTAAGTTATTTTCCAGCTGCAAAAATGCCCTCATGATAATGTGAACAACGAAAAGAATTCCATATTAATTATGGAGATGTAATCTCCTCCACAGCCCCTGCCATCAAAGCAACACAAGAAACCAAGCATTAGTTGGGGATTAATTGGGAGCTTTAAGCAGGTCAACAGACAATAAAAGCTGCGAAGTACTTAAAGATGAAGCCAAGCAACAAATCTAGACCTCAGGAAAATACTGGCTTTTCCACTTAGGCATTCTGAAAAAGTTGTTTAGGATTTTTAACCTGTATAATGCTCAAGAGTTCACTGCACCTGCATATTCTAAGTTAAAATAAAGATAAATATTTAGATCAAATAGGAAATTTCTCCTAGTCATTCACAGGTAGCCTGCTCCTCCCCTGTGTGACAGCACTGAAGGGAGTGGTGTTTAGTACAGCTCATGCAGGGCAGAACAAGACAGCTCAGGAAATGCTAGACAAGTGTAAAGGAAGGTGCATCAGTTTACTGAGCCTAACCAGAAAGTAGAAGTAAAAATAATCCTTAGATTGACTTCCATAACAAAGGCCTGAGTTTTCAAGCTTTAAGACATTTTTATGCGCATGGTAGATCTAGAAGACACTATGAGACAAATTTGGAATGGTGGTCTTTAATAATTCCACTGAACTTTCAAGAATGGTCTCAAGTGGCAACATTCAGTTCAGGAAGGATGCTTCAAACAGCTCAGTCTGCTTTCTACAAAAACTGAATCTAGATCTGAAACTGAAACACTTGAGTTCAACATTCATGCTGATCAAACAGTTTATAATGTGCTCCTTCTTTAACAAATTGGTTAATTTCAAGAAAAATTAACATTCTACAGGGGTCATAAAGCTGGGAGAGAACAGAATGTCACCTTCTGAAAGCTAATTGGCTGTGGAAAATATACTTAATGAAAGGATTTTCAAACACAGGAAGTGTTTTAAGTCATGCTTAGTGCTTGTTATTGGTAATGGAATCAAAGGCACATGCAGGTAAATGGAGTTTTTCAACCTTGTACTGCCTGGCCTGGTACACCAAATAGATGAGTTTATCCACTGTTAAAATTGCTGCTGTAACACTGGGTTTAAAATACATTTGCTTTTCAACCACCTCACTCTCAATATTCCTCATTGCTTTTCTTTGACACATTCTGTTGCAGCCTGGATTTTATGTTCTTTTCACTGGGAATTTACTTTTACAGATTAGTATAGCTACAAAATAGAGCAATTGAGTGAATAATAATTTGAACAGAAGGAGACATATTGTACACAGTATTACTTTATATATTACTTCTAACATATGTTTTACTGGAAGCCTTTTGTCTTTGTAAAAAATCCATCTCCAAATCCAAATGAACAACTGACTCTCTGATCTCTTTCCTGGAGAGATGTGGAAAACAGTAATAGGATGGTGATTTACTTGTCAAAAATAAGCTAGTTAGATTGTATCAACTGTACTCAGTACTTCTAAGGATTTAGAAAGTAAAAAATCAGACTATGGATGCTTTCTTGATTAAATTAGGTCCTGATAACTAGGCATATTGATTGATAACTATGATTACATTAGGTCCTGATAACTGACAATGTCTAAGACATCAGCTATGGATTTAGAAGGTCTACTGTCCTGGAAACACATCTTTAATCTTGTAGGTTATTTGTCTTGATTTACTTTCTCAATATAATAAAACTAGTTTCAAAATCACAACAATCTAATAAGAGAGAAGTAGAGATAATAAAAATGTTAGGGCTTATATATTGTGGTAGAATTAATAGTCCTCTTTTAGTCAATTTTCTTTTGTTAGAACAAGCAGTTGAAACTGGAAAATCCTTGTTATAAATCCAGCTTTTCAGCTGAAAATTATGCATATAAGAATAAACAAGTCAGCCTTTCATGAAAGATCCAAAGCTGTTGCTTCACATCACATCCCCTGGGGCAAAGCACCGATAGGAGGCAGTTGCTACCAACATATTGTACAACACATCATCATCAGTTTTCTGCCAACTAATATGGTCTCTTCTTACCTTTTGCCCTTGATGGAGAAGAAGGAGATGAGCTAGTTAAAGGCTTCCTAAGGGTGGTACATGGGCCCTGTGTGTCTGTACAGCCCAGGTTAGGTCTGTTTGCATTCTGATCACTGTGTGCCCTCTGATGACTTACAGCAGGTTCTGACTTCCTTCGTTTTCTGTAGTCACTCGCAGTACTTGCAGAACTACAGAAAAAAAGCAGCATCAGTAGCAGTCTGATTCTGAGATCAGAATTCAGAATTTAATGAGTAAGCTCATAATTATATTATTGGTTTATAGATTAAAAAATGCCAGAACAAATAGATGAAAAACACGTAACAGGAAGAAGCACTGGTCTCACACATCTTACAGCCTACTTCACAGGGAAAAGATGAATTTGTTCTTAACCTGATTGCTTTAAAGTTTTACAAAATTATAATGCCATTTTCTCTGAAATACATGCATCAAGTTTTTTTAGACTATTTTTTTGAAAACTAGAATTTAAGTACAAAGATAGGAAAAAGACAGAGATCAAGAACAGTCAAGGCAGCATGCTTAGGAAAACAGCACAGAATATGCTGCAGGCGGTAAGGGTAAAGGATAAATCACTGCTGTTCAGAGAGAAGCTCAGGGATGGTAGTGGAAAGACACAGAACACAATGAGGTTTATTTTGAATGTAAACACTAAGTCCTTGTAAAACTGCAATAAAATTATACATCCGTATCAAAATCAACACCCTCTCCAAGCATCTAATTTGCCAGTAGCTCACAAGGTGAATGCTAAAATCTGACTCTTCACAAAATCTGCTGATTTCAGGTCCAAAAGAAGACCCTCAGGCTGGATAAGCTGTGTCTGCTGAAATAATAGATGGTATTTCTTACCTAGAGGGCCTGTCCAGGCCTCTGTCTGTTGAATAGTGATGATATAAGGAAGCCTGTGAAAACAAATACATGGATTGTTATATGTTTGTATTTGAAAAAAGAGTGACAATTTTTGCTTATCATGTTTGATGACTCTTTGTTACTCTGTGACAAATCCTATAGCAACAGCCCACAATGATTAACATCCTGGGCACTCCATCATAGACACTGCAACATTTCATGAGAATAAATTATGCAGCTTTTAAAAAGCATCGCTAGATTTCATTTCCTATTCTACTTCAGTAACAATTTTTCCTTTAAAGCACTACTAAATAATGATCCAAATCATGCTTTTCTATACACTTTTCAAAACCAGATATAGAACAGCTGAAAAAAATCTTTACTATAAAACCATAAAAATCTGAAAATAATTCCTTCATGTACATGTGAGGTCTGCAAAGCTTCTCCTCATCCCCCAGTTACTCACCAAAATCCCACAATCAATTATAGCCAGCAACTTTTGTAAATCCCATGATGTTTGTGGTCAGCAACTGGCCTTATATACCTTACAAGCCTGGTAAGTCATTTCTTATGGAGTTACAGGTGTAGCTACTGCACGAACACTGGGAGATGGAACTTCCATAATTATATTATTAATACAAAGTCAACCTTAAATGACTACTAATTTTAAATTAACCATTTCAAGCCTTTGGTCAGAATTAAGTGATACTACAATTCTGGTAACCAGGTATGAATCTAGAATGAACTGTGTGGTTCCTGGGGTATTTCTTCATGGGTACAAAGAAGTGAGTTTCAAGAATTAAACTTCTTTCAAGTTCTTGGCATGTCGCTTCAGAGTTAACCCAATGGACTAGAAATAAGACTATCATACAGATTTCTAAGATGCAGGAAGTATTTTTCCCCTCTACAGAGAACCTTCTTGGCTTTTTCCCACCGTGGAAAAATCTTTGTACTGAAGCACTGCAGTAGTAATGGCAGTAAAAAAGTAGTAATCCTTTCTTTTGTTAGATTTTATTCCCCCAGTGATTTGATTTGCAAGTTCATGAACAGAACTTTACCCAGGTTTGTTAACTGACACTTAGGTATAATACCTCCAGAAGTCACCTGTAGTCTTAGAATATTTGGGAACAGATTTTGTAGGACTGTGCACTTTAAGTGACATTCTAGAGTAACTGTTTAAACTGCTTTTACAGGTGGGACACTATAAAGACAATATGGTTGTTCCCTTAGAGTTCATTTGTCAGTTGGCTTTAAGACCTGAATCACATACCAAGTGATCCCATCATGACACTAACTGAAATTTTAATTTTTGTATTATACTAAAATTCACTATACTGTGGGACAGGGGGAGTCACGCAAACATGCCCCAATATGAATCAAATGTTATCTAAAACTTGAGCTAAGAAAATTCCAATTTTTTAAGTATTTTTTAACTCTAATTTAATTTAAATCACATCCAAATCAGGTAAAAAAATCTGACTTTTGGAAAGAATGGCTGCTGAGGTTAATAATTCAAAGACTTTAAAGCTACTTTCCAGAGAATGTAAGTCTTCTAGAACATATTTAAAGTGACTTTTGCATAAGGTTAAAATATGTCTGTTTTTTCTTAAAAGTAGGTTTTTTGATGTATGGGCCAGTATTCATGTATTTCTCCTGTGTTACTACTTATTACTACTATTGTTTTCACTGTTAAGTACTGTTATGTTCCTAAATTCCAGTTTGGATCAGAATGACATGCTGTATAACCTCAAAGGTAGAATCCCTCCTCAAGTCATTCTTCACCTGCATCTCAGTTACAGTAGAGAATGAGAAGCATGCAATCCTGAGCACGAGCACCACAGGAGGAAGGAGAAAGTGGCATTAAAAAAATACCAAAGGCAATTTGTCCACCTACTAGGGATTCCTATTATGTTCATTCTTTGCAAATTAACATGTCCTCAAGCCACGCTCATCTGCTATTTCCAGGCTGTGTATGAGAGATCTTCACAGAAACTGGGAATTAAGCTATCCAACTTACCCAAGAAGAGCAAGGTGAGGTAGAGGGACATGTATCCCATTCTCATGGAAAGGGAAGTGTGCATCAGTGGTGTCACAAGGACAGCTCTCCTGCTAGGACACATCTGTTGAAGACAGGCCCCCAACAGTACTGATTGTGTGCCCAGCTTCTCTCATGTTTCCATCAGTAAAGGTTTGCCTCATTCACACAATGATGTACGCTCTGCCAGGTGGCTTTCTGTGCAGTGGTGCCCCACATAAGTGTTTTTCCATGGTGGGAGAGCACACAAGACTGTGGCATATGATCAAGCCTCTTATTTTTAGCTGCTAAATTTTCTAAAACCAACTTTTTTTTCTGCAAATAAAAGTGAAGTTATTTCTTATAAGTTTTAATTTCCTATCCAAACATAGATTTCAAGGTGTTTTTTAAATCATCTGTCATTGCATTGTTCTTAGATGATAAATAAACTATTTATGATATCTTAATTTGAAAACTGATCTGAGGATGTGAATGTGAAGAACAGAAACAGACACTTGTAATATTTGAAGTCCATAACCTAGCTCATAAAATCAGTGGATTTAAACATTAGAGAGAAAGGGCACAGTAAAACCAAACCCGTACTATCTGCTGCAGGAAAGAAGTAAAGAATCAAACCTCCTTTCCACAAAGAGATTAAATACAAGCCTTTTCTATTAAATATAAGCTTTTTGAAGCCAGTTGTGTTATGGAGGTGATGCTGATGATCATCAGATATTCTCAAACAATAAACCTGCCATTAGCACCTAGGAAATTATCCCTATTTTATTTCTCAATATCTGGAATGTGTATTGGGCTCATGATGAGTGCACTACTGACCACCTCTTCTGTCCAAACAAAATATCCTGCTATTTGTCTTTTAAAATAGATTCTGAGGAAGGTATCTATTCCTGAATTTTTAATGTTCACATAGTTCATATTTTCAAGTTTTTCTTTACATCCTCTGAACGCTGAAAAGTACTTTGTGACGATTCTCCCACCACTTCCAAATTCAGTGATTTTAAGATATATCCAATACTGTGAGGTCTGTCTGCAATAAAACCATAGAAGCCAGACACAGCGTTGCTCCCACCAACAGCCAATACAACCACAGTACACAAAGGCCTCAGGTCTGTGTGCTTCCCTACACTACCAATAAAACACACATTCAGCCTGTCCTGGAAAACGTCCGAATCTCATTTCAAAACTGGCCACAACCATCTTCCTCCTTTTGACCAGTCACTGCCACGGTCTGGAACCAGCAGAGGAAGGAAACTCGGGACCACAGGTGATCTCCTAGAACTGTTGCACGAGGTGGCACAACCACTGCAGATAAACTGTTACTGTGGATTCTTTTGTGCAGATGCCAACCACTTCCACTAGCGACCACCGACCACCTGTGACGTGACAGCGGCCAAATGGCCCTGAGGCAGTGATTGCTTCCCACCACTTGTAGTGGCTCCATGGCTATACAGACCATGATGTCACTCCCAAGGGCAGAGCAGATCCCCACTGTCTCCTATGGAAGGCTATGGGTAAATCACACCATGGAAACCATACCAGAGGGAACTTCCTTATCCACAGCATTCCCCAGGCCATAGACAGTGTGTTAGTGATCAGCCTAAGATGGCTAGAAGTGTGTATCATGCCAAAATTGTCTGCTGGGTTATTAGATGGCTTTTGCTTTTCATCCTTTAAGATTCCCTTATCATCTTGAATGTAACTTGCCCTTTTATCCTTTATTTGGTGCTGGCTTTGAGGTTTTTTCTATATGACAGATCCTGTATGCTGCTGTCTTGGGGTGACATTCTACAACACCAATTTTTACCACAGGCATATGTAGAATGTGTGGAGTTTATACCTTCTCTCCACAGGTAGAGCTTAATTGATGTGACATACAGAGGAAAGGTGAAAGTAAACACTGCATGTGGTTATTTTTTACTGCTTCTTTTACTGTTCACAGCTGTCCTGTCAGGTCTTGGGCATTGACTCACTTTTAGATGGTGCAACTGAACACGTCTCTCCTACTCCCCCATCTCCAAAGATAATTAGTCATCTTGCAGAATATTCAACACTGCTCTATATGAATAAAGGCCACTTGAAAAAATTAATTAAATATTGGAGATGACAACTCCAAACTACCAAATACAGATTTTTGGAATACTCTGATTTCATTTTTATTAAAAAAAATTAGATATATATTTAAAATTAAACAGTATTTTAGCTGTTTTCATGCATCAAGGTTTTAATTATGACTGAAAATGAAGCTAGGGAAAGTAGGCAAAAAATAAAAAGTAAATATCAAATAGGTTTGTTAGCATGATGGTTATAATACTTTATCAAGTTATTTTGAATAGTTTCCCCCTCCAGAGAAATATTAAGTTGCTGTAGTTTTTGAACATGATTTATCATATTCAAAGATTATTAAAATTTCAAAATTAAAGACAGGAGTTTATGTAAATTAATCCAAGAGAAAACCAGTGTTACTTAATAGCCATTTTACCCAGACCTACTGAACACAGGAATATTTCAAAGTCATGTTAGGGCTTTTAAATTGTCTTCCTCAGTGTATTGAAAACCAACAGGAATTAGAAAAGGCTTAGAAGCTTTTCCTTTCAAAGAACTGGCCCCAAATGTCACAACTATGAGGTTTTTCTAGATACATAGAAAGCTTAAAACCAAACCAGAGTAAATTGCAAGCAATTAACAATTTAAGACCACAATTTGAATTTAACTTTTGGAGACATTACGGAAGATGAGAGTGAATCACAAATATGAATGAAGTAAAGCCACCACATGAAGCAAAGTTGCCAGTAGAGGATTCACTGACTTTTGCCCTAATGCTGTAAAAATGGGGAGGGAGTGGAGAAGGAATGAAAGCCTGAATCTCTCCCACTCAGAGTAGGGCAATGAGAGCCCACTACCTGATCTTGATGAATTTTATTTGGAGTACTGACACAACTGTCAATCCTGAGTTATAAATTACAACAGTACTATTAATTGCTGCTTTACCTGATGAGCAACCTTAGTCATAAATGCTTAATTGGAGAAATGACAGCTTAGCCACAAAGGCTTTCACTTGACACACAGAATTTGCAGTCAGATATTTTAATTAAAAAAATATACTGTGCTGAAGGATTAATTGTGCAATGCACTTGCCCAACTCTGAAAAGTGGGAATTTGTCAAAGAGTTAGAGACGTATGGACTGTTGTGTAATTCTGGGTGTTAATCTCTGAGGAGTTTTGGGGATAAGGACTCACAGTTCCTAGGATAATAAGATCAACATCCAAATGCACTAGTGATCTGGAAAGATATGAAGACAAAGATACAATGATCGTGAATTAGAAATGTCTCATAGCTATCAGAAGGAAACCACTAAATTTTAACAAACTTAAGACATAAATGGTGAGCATTCCAACCCTTCTTCCCAAGAGAATCATCTGAAAAATAACCATTCATTTACCTCATTGGAAACACCAGAAGAACTCTCTTGAACATAGTCCAAAAGCTTTTTAGGTGGCTGCGTCATAAAAGCAGAAGTGTAGAGATGAAATGGAGTAGAATCAATGGCAGCAAGGAATGAAACATGTGGAAAAGGTGACACAGTTAGAAATAAAGTGCTGACAGTGTCAGATACAAAGAGTGACACACATGGGTAGAATGGAAGGATAAATTTGTTATTTTTTAAATATCTTAATAAAATGTTAGTAACTTTAGGTGGTAAAATTTACAACTGGGATGTTTGAAGAAATACCAGCAGTTTTCAATACTGAGATAGAAGAGTATAAAGCATCACAGTTATGCTCTGTTGGAGGAATTTCAATATATTTTATCTTAAAAGTTATCATTATCAGTATAATATTGATGAGATATGGTTCATCAGAAGAATTTATCTGTACTGTTTCTGCCTACCTAGAGGGAGGAATGACAATATGGCTTCAATAGCTGGATAATGGACATAAAAAGTAATCAATGAAAATGTGATAACATTATAGACCACTGCACAAGAAATTAAACCCAGATACATTTAACTTCTATTTTTTTAAATTTTGAGTGGGTATTCAATGGGTAATTTTTTAAAATGCTATGATTAAAACATTAAGGTTTTAAAAGAGTGGATATGATTGGCTTTCTCTTCTGCTCTCCCTGAAGTAGCAGCAGGGAGTTCTGATTTTGGCTTATGGATAGCTAGAGAAACTGACTAAGGTTCCTGGTTCCAGGATGTCCTCCAAGGCCCTGTGTCAAGTGCTCAGGTTCCTCATGTAGCCTGACATGTCACTAATTAAAATTCTGATGGGCCTCCAGAGAACTGTTAGCTAACAGGGAAAGAAAAGAATGGAGATATTTTAAACTCTGATATTCTCAAGCTCATGTCTACTTCAGATTTCCTGTCTATGGCCAGATGCTTTTGTTTTTTAATCTCCAAAAATCTTGGGGAGGACCCTGGGGAGCTATGAGAATGCTCAAAAAGGCTGAGGGAATGCTTGGGTTTACTTCCCTCCTTTTTCTAAGGTGATTTTAACTTCTGTCTTCTACCTGGTGGATATTCCAGCTATCCTCTTAGACATTCTTCTGGGATGAAGACATTTGCTATCCTTTTTCCTAAAGATGTTAGAATGTACAGGAAAGAATTTGAGCTCTGTGGAGCCAGAGAGGGAGTGTGCAAAAGCAAGAGCGGGTGCATTTCCAGCCTAGTTGTTAAGGCATTGTGCAGGGAGGAAGTGAAACCTAGTCCTCAGTCTTGCCTCAAGGACAGTGTTACTGTTTTACCCTTGTAAAAAATATACACACAGCCTTTAGTGCTTAGACACAACTAAGCCTGTGGTATTTGCAGAAGAACTGCAAGTGCTTAAGAATTCAAATGTGAAAAATGGAGGTATTTCTGATTTTTAGCTGTTTCAACCAGATAGAACTCCTCAGGTTTATAATTTTAAACATGAGTGCTTGCAGTGGGTCTAAACCAGCATCTGTTTGCCAGAGCCCTTTTTCTAGGTAATACCTATTTGTGAAAATTGGAGCAGAACTGAAGTCTGTTGGTTAAAACAGGTGTCCAGCTTGAAAACAGAGCAAACTCGTATCTCTGTGTTCAGGTACAAATTACGTATTCTGCATGTGTGCATATAAGAGATGAAAAAAAGGCAAAAAACCCTCAGTATTTCCTGCCATAAGAAATTTGTCTATGGCTTCATACATTTAAATTTTGATATAGTCCTTTAAGTAAAATACATGATTTGTAACTTAGTATCCCTAATTAGTATCCCTAACACAAACTGACGTTTTTTCTGTCCTAGAAGATTGTTCAAAATAATGCAGCCAAATGCAAAAATGTAGGGAAACTATCGAACATCCCTGTTTATCGTGAAATTTGTTATTAAATACTTACACACTACTATATGTCTAATACATACTCCTTCTTAAAGCTATTACTGAAACTACTCTGGCAAGTTAAGAGTCTATTTGAAAAAAAAATACTTATATTCATGGGACTTCACTGCCCTTCTTCTTCAAAAAAAATTATATTAATTTTACTGGCATATACTTGCTGAATCTGGTAATTTAAATTCCTAATTCTAAAAATATTTTTTCCTAATGTGTAAATACCAATATTCTGTCCTCACTTACCAGACGTCCAAACTCCAGCTCTGAAAAGAATTTATACCAGGGTTCGTTTTCTAAATCTATGTCATCTGGGTTTATGCGATCAGTCTGGAGCAGTTGTGAAGGAAAAGGGAAGGAAAAGGCATACACTGAGCAAAGTGCTAGAAATGCTATGTCACTCTAACAACAAACACACAGACATAAAACAAATATGGGGAAAGAAATGGAATAAAATCAAAGAATGAAGATGGTACTTAAGATAGAGAATATTCTTGTTCAAGAGCTGTCATTGACTGGTAGCTTTAATACTTTGCTTTTTGTTGATGTTCTTCCAAGGACTGGAAGATGTTAAATGTTTTAAAATTACACCTTTAAAGCTAAGAGGGCTCTTTGACCTTTTCTTTAACATCACTGCATTAGTTAATTACATTTAATGCTGCTAAAGATTCCTTGTTAGGAAGATGGTTTAAATGATTGTCTTCTCCAGCATAGGCAAGAAATTGCCCATCTAATCAGCATTAAAGACACAAATTTATCTGTATTGCTTTCAGTCATTCCTTGTCTTCTCAACAAAGCATGTTAATTCTGAATCTTGATGTCTTGAAGCAAGCGCTGAGCAGAGATAAGGAAGTTATGCATCATGCAAGCATCACTATGTTGAGAAGCCACTTCAGCACATGAAAAGGAACTGGTATATTTTAGTCCTATGGTCAAAACATAGGGAACAAAAAAATTATGCATTCCATAATATTTGTTTCAGTAGTACTGTGAAATGCTTTATCTCACATAGCCTTGTTGACATAATGAAGCATTTTTGTTGACAGTGAAATACATTGTTTTCATCTGAAAATTTTCACAGGCAAGGGATAAAGTAGCAATTGAAGATAGCATTAAGGAAATTCTTCAGTGAACAGAAGAATAATTGACAGATTTATTCAAGTAGCATGAAAACATGACGGTGCAAAACAGTACAGCTCGAAATGGGATATCTAATCGACTGTAAACTTGGCTGCATTAATTACTTTCTAAATAGCTTCAGTTTCTTTGTAGCATCTGAGGTAGGCTTTCGTGCAGCACAGAATTACAGTGAACTGTTGGGTTAAAGGTCTCTGAAACAGAAATCCTCTTGTTAAAGACATTTCTGAATTTAAAATCTGGTTCTCCGTAAGTGTAATTATCAGAACCTAGACACTAATTATGATGTGCCCTAGAAAGCAATCATCAAAGAAAACAGGGTCCTGCATAAAGAATGATACTGGTGATCAAGTATGTAACACTTTTTTTCCTCTGGAGTCAAACTGTCACCAATACACCAGAGCCATCACATAGAGCTACTTCTGCTTTCTGCAAAAGATAACATTGTGCTCATGACTATTTCATGTAATTAAACATCTTACAGGACTTTTCTTGCTGCTTTTGATGTTACTGTGACAGCCTGCCAACTCTGCTCTCTTGAAAGGTCAAAACCCTTTCAGAACTACCTTGGTGCTCACATATATATGAGCTGTTCATGCAATATCTGGACCCCGACTGTTCTTTTATACTCTTATCTTCACAGTGTCCTTTCAAATAGGGGAAGTAATATTCCTGTGAATGGAAAGGGAAGTGAATGTCACTGATTAAAAATTTGCTGTGCTCCACAGCTGGGTTATGAAGTGAAGCTGCTCTGGACTTTTGCCCTGAGATTTCCACCATCCACAGCCGTATCTCAGCAGTACTAAGGACAAGTGCTTGAACTCAACTATAGACCCCCAAGTTTTTAGTAGAGAAACACCACTGAAATTAGTTTCATGAACTGACCTCTAAAAAATGTGTGGATTTAATAGAGACTATGACTAATTTAAGAAAAAAACACAGAATTCTCTTGTACAGAGATATGAAGACATGAGGGCAAAAAAAGACAAATTCATAATGCAGAAGATAACTTTGCTGTGTATCAAACTGGTTCCCATTACAGAGAAGGCTTGCCATATTTAGAGGTTTTTTGCTTACCTTAAAAAAAATTCCACAATTTACATTGTTATATATAATTATATGGATAATCTGAGGAGACATTCCTGAACAATTCTTATCATCCTTTCTCCAAACTAAGTTACGGTATGTGGATATATTGCATGCTTTTACCTTTATATTCTACCAAAAAATTAATCTTCATAGAAATTTTGATATCAGCAAATGGGTGTATTTACATAAAATAAATAAATACATAAATCACTTAAAATGTATATAGGGTTGGAATTGTGGAGCTTTTGGCACTAGAAATCCAGGCCTACTGACATTACTTGCTTGGGTAGCAAGTGCCAGCCTTGTGAGCCTCCAGGTGCCCTGAAGAGCAGCAGCCCCACACCTACACAATGATGGACCCATGTCCCTCCTTGCCGGGAGGCAAGATCAGCTGGGCTCCCCCAAGCCAGCCAAGGAGATAAAAATGAGAATGGGAGTTGCCTCCCTTTTCAACTTCAAATACTCTTGCAATTAGCTGCAAGCTTAAAAACCCTCCTATTTCTGCCGGTAAAGAAAAATCTAGGAAGAGTGTATTTTATCTAGCTTCTAAGTTTACAGTTCTTCTCGTGTAGTAGTTGCAAATGAAATGAGACTGTTACAAAGTATGTATAGCTAACTCCACGCAGACAAGTCCCACTTCAATTTACAGCTTCAACCGCAGAGGGCAGCAAACAAACGGAAACTGAGCACTGAAGTCTGCAAATTCCCTGCTGCCTGCCAGTTCTGGAGGGGACTGCATTCCCTGTTCTACCAAGACCAATGCACAGGCAATTGATTTGGCTTGGGTTTTGGATTCAGTTTTGCTGACAGACCTTTTTCTATTATCTCCACTTCTAAGAGACTTAAAATGAATGAATCATTTTGACTTAAAAGTCTCACAAAGTATCTCCCAAACTACTGAAATAGAAGGTAAAAGCAATAAAGGAAAATCCCTTTTTATGACTTGTCAGTCAAGTAATGTTCCTACAATCTATCCTTCATCTAGTAATTTAGTAATATTTTGATTATTTGTTGAAAATATACTACTAAAGATCACTAAGTAACCTTACTCCTTTTGCCTTTTGCAACAGATGGTCAACACAACACTGCATTAGCATACTCAAGTATAGAACATGGACAATGAAAAAAATTACATCTGTAGTATTACATGTAGCTTTGCCTATTCTTGGTTTGATACACAAATAGACATTCACAGGTAATAATCAAAACTGTGCATCTAAACTCACAAGTTAAATGGTCCTCACATGTAAACCAATATTTTGCATTTGCAGGTTCAGACACCAAACTGAAGCCTGTCTGGAACAGTGGGTTGAGATGCCTGTTGTAAATTTGAGGTTGGCATTTTATTATCGCTAAAGAATTTGGTTTTGCTTTTCCTTTTTTTTTTCTTTTGGACTACTTTTAAACAGCTGCGGTAGCTCCAAGTCTACTACCAGATGGACTTAGTCTATTTCTTTATGAGAAGAAATATTTTTTTTAATGACATATTAAGCATACCAAGCAGAATATTCTGACAACCAGCTTGAGATGTCAAAAGCAACCAAATGTGCATGTTCTAAAGAAAATTTCAATTTTTTCACTACAGTAAAAACCAAACAAAATAAAAAACAACAGATGTACATCATGGAGCAAGCCCAGTCTATTTCTGGCATTTGACAAAACAGTAATTTTTAAAAATTTCTTCTAATCCTGAATTCCTCTGGCATATAAACTCAGTAGAAAATTTGTATGTTGAACAGAGATTAAAAAATGTAGAACTATAATTTAACCTCACAGTTTTATTTGACTAGCACATGTAGACTTTTATGCTTAGACTAAAACAACTAATGAAAATAGAGGCATTGCTTGTACCAATTTATGGTTTTTTTACAGTAGCACTGAGATTTTTCCTTACATACTCTACTGCAGAAATAGATATATGTACATGGATGAAGGAATTGCTTCTCATATACAAGGTAGAAACTCATAAATAATAAAATTTAATTTCATTTACACATGAGTAAGATTAAGTTGTTACATTGCCTGTTTACCTATTAATGGAAAGCAAACATCCATTTTAGGAAACAAGTCCATGGTTTCGATGACATTGGAGAAAAAGAGGAATATTTTTTTGAATTGCAGACACTGCAATGTATTAAGTACATAAAGCTAAATAACATCTTTGTCAACAGTAGAAATTCCAGACTGATAAAACTGTGATAGCTCCCTATTTTTTTCAACTATGTTACACTAGTGTCAGCACAACTTTCATCTTATATTAATTTCCAAATTTTTACAGCTCTGAATCATACATAAACAAAAAAATCTCACAATTCTGTACATGAATATTCTTTTCTCAGCTTTTAAAATTTCTTATACAAAGAGATGCTTCCTTGTATGTACATCAGCTAAGCCTAAACTTTTAGTCTAAGCTTCAGATGATAAAATATGACCTTACCCTGGATGGATACTGCTTATTAGGTACAACATGACTAAAGCTTTTCTGCATGAAAATATTTTAAGGACCAAACAAAGCTCAAAATTCCATCTCTTGATTTAGATCAGCAAAAGTAAAATGCATAAGCAAGCAGAAAAAAGGATCCAGGAACAGTCAGCAAACCTCACTTTTTTGTTATTTCATTAGTTTTCTAGAATTGAAAAACTAGCTCTGATGATATTCATTAGCAGTGCAATTCTTACATGAATTATTTTTGTTCACATTACATTAGAGGAAAATGTAATTTATTAGAAAAGTGAGGCGATTCTTGGAATACACTGAAATCAGTATAATTTTCTTATTTTTACCTTGAATCTGCTATTACTCTTTGGCATTGGGAAGGCTGGAAAATTACCTCAGTGTTTATAATGCAGCCATGGGACTTAAAAAGTCCTCGGAACAAATGACACTGCCTTTTAAATAAAATTATTTGTCAAGTTCATCTGCACTCAGATACTAATTATACTGATTCATTACCAGTTCCTACAGAAATGCCAATTTCCTCCTTGAAAAACACATCAGTTCTGAAAGAACTCAGTTTCACAGAAAAAGAGCTTGGTGTATTCTAGCTAACAAAAATTAGATTCCTGCAAAGACCTCAAAAACAAAGGAAAAGGTGCTTGATTCAGGTGTTTCACATTGTTGATATGCTGCATATTCTGAAATTCAAATACTTCCTTAATTTGCTTTAAATTGGCAAAATAAATTCTGTGAACAAGCATGGAATACAGAAGCAAGTAACAATCCAGTACTGACTTCATAAAGCTCTTCTTCAAAACTGGACTCCCTCAAACATTTCAACCTCAACGTAAAACACCAAGAAAAGAAAATACTGCCATTGATACGTAACAGCTTTCCTAAAATAAAAAAGTTGTTATTATAGCACAAAGCTAAATTAGAAGGGCTGGGTGAATGTGTCTTTCAGCAAATGAAAACTTCTGTTAATTGTCATTTTGCAAGCACTAAGCATAGCTTTATTCCACAATTGCAATCATTGCTCAGAAAACAGGAATAAAGACCTCTAATTACATGTTAATGTACACTCTGTAATCAGAGCATTTGAGGCTGGAAAGGAACCCCAGATGTCATCTAGCCCAACCTCCTGCTAAAGGTAGGTCTAATCATATCAGGTTGCTCAGGGCTGTGTCAGTCCTGTCTGGGCAACCTTGGCCAGTATTTGACCAAAATCTCCTTAGGTATACAATTCAGCACATCCTGAAAATGCAAATATTTTATTTTTACACATTATTTAATCAGGTATCGTATGTGCTGTTAATATTACTGCAAAAAAGTGCTGGAGATGCATACCAATTAGAAAAAGCTGTTTCCATCTGTTCTGCCTAACATCCATGAGGTTTGCATGGTCGTGATTTCTTGGAAACACTGAAGATGTAAGTTTAGCAAATAAGCCAAACCCATTTTCAATACAGTCATGAGATAAGAGCAAAGACAAATTGCTGCAAAATGTATTTGAAAAAGGATCTTCAATATTCCTCTAAGTGGTTATTATTAGTAGTAAATAACAAAAAGAGAACCTCTTACCAAATCTCTTACTGTATTACCCATTTCATTTATGTGTCTTACCGGTCTTTCGTGCTCAAGGATTGATGACTTTCCCGGCTCATATTCAAAAATACTTCTGGGTTCAGAACGGAACTTGCGAGTATCTACCTTTCTGTCAGGAGGATCCCACTCGTTCCTAAACAACAAACACAAGCAACTGAGCGAATTTACTGTCATCACCACGTGCTTTACAGCTCTGTACAACAGAAACCTGCAAAGCCAAATCACATTCAGAACGGTTACTCTTTCCAGATCTCAGCTGTGGAACGTCTAGCCTGGCATCCCAGTGCTTTACTGTATCTTCTTAACCTGTTTACAGCAGGTATGCTCAGTACAGCAAGAAAAACACTAGAGATGTCCAGCCTGTGCTCACTCATACTTTTATTTCAACTAGTAGACCAGTTTAAAAACTTCCTTGCATACCATGTCAAAATACCATGGCACTGCAAACCATTGCAAATAACTATACATGCTTTGTGCATTCTACTAATATAGGCAAGTGGTAGATATTTTTGTCATCACATAATATGATGATAAGACCATATTGAAGAAGTTATAAAATTTTCTGAGGCAAAAAATGAGGAATTATTTTAAAAGACAGTGTAGTGGTCATTATCCTGATCTGTAGGAGAATTGCTCCTGAATATCCTTGTAAGCAGTATATTGTTTCTCTATCTTGAATCGAAAAACAAGAGGAAGAACTTGGCAGTTGAATTCTGAATAGAAATGTATACATTTTCTCTATAATTACAAACTTGCTTTCAGTTTAATAGTGCTATGCGAAGAATAAAAACTAACCCATACTACTATATTTTTTCAATCATTTACTATGTCATATTATTTTGGGAGAATACTTAGCTAGTTACAGTGAGAGCTACCTTTTTATGGCAGTTCTTGTAGTACATACCTCCACTGTACTTGGAAAACTGTAGCTCATACATATTTTTATTTAACTCTGTGTAAAATGACCCACTAGTAACTCAAAGGTTGGAGGAAAGGGAAGGGGAGATACTACCAGCTATTGTCTGTATTTATGATAAGAAAGACCACACACTGATTAAATTTTATCAGTTCTATTGGTCTTTCTGGTGTGACTTGGTTTGATGTGACCTGACAAAATAATACACATGTCATGTGCCTTAAAAAATCTATGGGGTAGCTTTTGTTTATAGTATGCTTTCAAGTGCATTTCTGAGACATAGACACCTCTATTTATAAAATGCCCTACATTTCAAGGGAAGTATTTCTACATGGTTTTATTGTTTATTTTCACTGAGGAAAAAAATTATTTTCAGAGTAGAAAAGGTTGCATTTTTTGAGAATGAACAGGAAAATGGAAATGTTCTGATCAAGTTGCATTATACTGCAAGCCACTGAAGAAAAAAGGATGATACTGAAATTCTGATTCACACTCAGTTCAACTAATTTACAGTGTTCAGCTTTTTACCCTGTGTGGACTATATTTTTGAGCTCAACTGCTAATGCAAACCATATCTTGCCTCTCAGCTATGAAACTGTGATACATGTGGACCTAAGCCTCTTATGTGAGATTTTAAATACTCTGGCTTTATAGGCAATTAAAAATAGAACTCTCAATGGCAGGAAAAGATTGACAAGCCATCACTTTCAGCAGCAGGCAAAGCATAACTAACGTGTTTGGCATCCCCTGGCCTGGAGAACACAGATTTTCACTGCCTGTCTTATCATGCAGGAGATTAAAAGGAGAGGTTAAATAGCCAAATTCAGTGCTGAGCAGTTATTTCCAAGCTTAAAAGGAACTTCAACAAGTCTTAATTTCTGTGACCAAGGCATTTGGCCTAGCACAGGACAATGTCTCACACAACTTTTAGAGATCAAAGCTAAACAGTTCCACATCTTGGTGTCTCGCTAAAAAAATCTGTACTTCTGTATGACCTGCTAACAAAATTCAAGCCTCATGGCCTTTGTGAGGCAGCCCAACCCTAATCTTTAGCATCTCCTCTTGGCAACCTGCTCTTGGCAACAGGGAAGCCAAAATCAGTAACCATCAAGCAATCTCACCTTCCTCTGCAGTGTGTGTATCTACTGAATTACATTTTGGATTGCCACTATCTACAAATTTTTCAAAAAGCCAGAGTCATGTTTTAGTTTTAAACACATACTACGGTCTTCCCTCATAATATTTTATTCAAACTCCTAATTGCTTGTTTAATATAATTAAATTTCTACATATAAATATGTTTACAATGTCCAAGCTGACAAAAATGGTCAAATTATCTTTTGTTGCTTGAGTGTAACCAAGAGAGGTGGGCTTGTAGGCACAGATGAAAAGTAAAATACTACTTTTAATATATAACATATAAATACCTACACACATATAAATGCATAAAAGCATAGTATTACATTAACATGTAGTATTAACTAATGTGAACACTAAAGAAGAAGATTTTTGCTTGAGCTAATACTTACAGATATGCTGAAGTCAACAGAATTTGTGTGCAGGTCTCTTGCATGGTTTTATCAAAAGGATAAGTACTTATTTTCTGAGTTATTCATTACTAACTTTTTCCAGACTGGACTCTAACCCCTGGGACTTGGTTTTGTGCAGAAAATTTGGATAGAAAACTGTGAGATATCTGAAATGCCTCTTTAATCTGTAAACACTGTCTTGGTCTACCAAAATGAAGATTGAAAAAAATGGGGATATAAAGTACTTCTGAGCTCTGGGGAAATGTGGATTGACTGCTATACTCTTACATAGTTTTGGTCTCCCTTGAATTTTGAATTACGTAATTTTTTAGATCCATTCTCTTTGCTTCTGGATACAATAAATGGCTTTTCCTACTCAGAGACAAACTATTGAAGACAGCTCCTAGAGCACAGACTGTTCTGAAACACAATAAGCAGGACAAACACACTAATGAGAATAAAAATCCTTAATGCTCATGCTCGCATAATGAATAAGAATAAACACTTCTTTATCACACTGAAGAAATGACAGCACCATGCACGATGCCCAGACTCCTGGCAAAGATCACCCCTCACCACCGACCTGGCCCTTGAAAACAGCCCTTGAAGTCATATTATTCCAGAGCTGCTATTTTACCCTTTGTTATCTTCTGCAATTGGAATGTTCTACTTAGCAAGAACACCTTTTGAAAATGCACTAACTTACTTTTCTGGTGTAGACCTTTGCCTCATACGATGTGGTGGTACTGGAGGTGGCACATGGGGTGGCAAAGGGGACGAGACCTTAAAGGCATTGGAGCTGCTGTCAGAAGCGCTTTTGGACAGTGGTCTGTACGTCTGTGTCTTTGCAGCTGGGTGTGCCTGAGCAGAGAAGGATGGACTGTAGCTACCTAATATAAAACAAAACCAGAAACAGTCATGGCATGAGAGTAAGTCTTAAAAAAACACAACATGGAATGCTACAAAAACGCACAGTAACTCAATAAAATGCACATTTAAAAGTACATTGCTGTGTATTATGTAGCTCATTGGAGAACTTAGTATATATTTCTACATAAAATTACAAACACATAGATAAAGTGCAGTACAGTTAAAATAAATTCATTACTAATTTGATGGAGGAGCAAATGGGTGTATATATCCATCACAGCTGTTAATGACAGCCTGTAATTAATCACCAGGCTCATTCTGTTGCTCAGTTGTTCTACATTCAGAAGGTAGAGAAGAGGCAGGAACCACACCTTTTTTCATTGTTTCAATAATTCATTACTTTGTGATGATGAGGCAATAGTGTATCTTGAAGAGGATCACAAGAGTATAAAGAGATGTCAAACCACTGACCCACAACAAATCCTCTCAACAGCATAGAAAAAGGCACTACTGAGAGCATGTCGAATGCAACAAAAACTGAAATGGAAATATTTTGAATGGCATTTTTGCAGAAGGCACTATGGCTTTTATGCACATAGTCAATTAATGCTTTCATGTCTGCTTTTTTGGGAAATAATTTTACCATATGGCTACAATCTTCTTAAGACACAATTACGTATCTTAGATGAATATGTCTTTTCTTGCAGCTAAATAACGTCAACATGAATGCCTATAGCAAAGATGGACAAGTTCATAAAAAAATCAGTTTTATTAGGCACTCCTGCTGCATATTTTTAAGGTGTATTCAATATATTCTTTTTGTCTTTCCATGTCAGTAATTAGTATTTTAATTTTCACACAGTACTTCCCTTTCCATTTCCGTAAGGAAACTCACAAGGTTACTCACAATCACTAGTGAAAATAAATGCAATGTAATCAAGAAACTACAGTGTTACAGTGTGTCCCTCTGCAGTAAGAGGTCCACAGCTGCAATTAATTTCTGTAGTAAAAATGCAACTAAAACTTGTTTCATTTGTGGGAAAAAGGCATGAACAACTGAGATCAAGCAAGACAATAAAAAGTGTCTCTACAAGCATTCTAAAAGTGAGTGTGAAGAGTTAACTACACCACTACTTGCTGACATTAACAAAAGCATCATTTTGAATAGGGAATAATTCCTACCAGTACCGTATGCATATGCAGTATTATACAAGTCTGTGTCGTCATCTACAAAAAGAAATACAGATGTTACAGTAGTGCCATACATGCCAGTTCATCACAGAAACTGAGCTTTGTTTTTGCAAATACAAACAGAAGATTGGTAGGCAATTAAGCACTGTATTTCTTTTCCTCATCTCATAGGTGCTTTTGGAAGAGTCTATCTTCCCATTATACTTACCATAGGCCCTTTTTTACCACCTTATTGTTAAAATGGTATCTTCTGGTCCTATCACTCATATTGCATGCTTACTAAGTTGGCAC
Organism: Aphelocoma coerulescens; assembly: GCF_041296385.1. Classification (NCBI taxonomy): domain Eukaryota; kingdom Metazoa; phylum Chordata; class Aves; order Passeriformes; family Corvidae; genus Aphelocoma; species Aphelocoma coerulescens. The sequence continues at coordinate 46,988,481 of NC_091017.1, forward strand.
CAAATTGCAAATTACTTTTTGTCTGTTCTTTTCCCTTCCTCAAGCTCAGTTTCTTCCTTTTGTCAGCTTTCCTCTGCTACAGACTGTTAAGCTGTTGTTCCTATCACAAAAGGCAGCCCTAAATATCTACTACGTGACTAGTGTTCAAAATAGATCTTGTAAGCCAACATTCTCCTGCCTACATTTCTTACTCTCCCACTAACATTCTGTGTGACCATACTGAATGTTAGCTCTACCTCAGATAAATAAGGTCTCCTTCCTTCCAGAGGTATAATGAGCATAACTGCTGTTTATACAGTTTCCTGACATCCTTGGTGAAAATCGTAAAGGACATTAACTCTAAAGCTAGCAATGTCACCAAAGCTCCTTCTCAGCAAAACCAAGTAAGATATTCTATGATAACAACTAAATTCAGGCACAAAATTTATCCTTAAACCAGCCTGTTTACTAGCCCATGCTGTTCTAACACTGGAGTTCTCCAAAAGAAAGGCAGTACAGATGGCAGGAGATCTACAGTAGACAATTTCTCATGCCTCAAACTGGACATGACAAAGACAAGAACATACTCACCAGGCTTGTGAACCATATGGATTTGCTTGAACATTGTCTTGTACCAATCCTTTGGCCTGTCAACTGTCTAAAAAAACACAGTTTTAAAAATTAACAACAAAATAAAAATACCCATATGTACAGATTGGATCAGACATTTAATGTGATCCTAGACAGAAAGTCTATTATACATTATTCCCTATTTAATTTAGTAATTTTCATGTATTTTGAATGTATTTATGCATTTTGTTGAGACACTGAAGGTTGAGTCAGTCTTGGACTCTGACCTTGTGAGAGTACAATGGTTCAGAACACAGGAATTAGTGCTAGATCAAGAATTTATCATCTTAGTGCCCTACATCTGACAACAATGAATGCTAGATTCTTTACAGTCAAATAGAAACACCTCAGCAGTTATGATTACAAGCAGGTAAGAAGAGCTTCTTTTGACCTCCTGGCTTAAATTACTTTCAAAATGTAATTGCTAAATGATGCAGAGAAACTTTGTAATACTACTGAGAAAAGAACTAAGACCACACTATATTCAGAGTTAATGTTGGGATTGTAAACAAGGAGTATTCCTTGTACCAGTTTTAAAAGCCCTTTCCAGACAACTTAATTTTAACTTATTTTTCTCTTTTGAGAAAAGTGAATACAATATATCTTTCAATAATCACTCATTTAATGATACTTATCCTTACTTTTGCAAACGAAGTAATCCCAAGATTCCCAAACTGCTCATATCAACACCTGCTTGTGCTTCTTTTTCTCTCTTAACCTTCTGCATTTTCACTTTTGCTGCAATTTTCTTTGAGGTAGGATGATAGTATTTCAGAAGAGTAAGACAAAGGCAAATATGTTTTCAGTACTATTCTTAGATGCTAAAATTTTACTTCTCCCACAGTAGTCAGAAAAGCAGAAGTTTTAATGCAGAGGATAATGGAATCATAGAATGGCCTGGGTTGAAAGGCACCTGAAAGATCATCAAGTTCTAACATCCCTTCCATGGACAGGGACAACTTTCACTAGGTCAGGTTGCTTGGAGCCCATCCAGTATGACCTTGAACACCTTCATGGATGGGGCATCCACAGCTTCTCTGGGCAACCAAAAAAACAATTATCTTCGAACCTCATGGTACATGGAAAATTCGAAGGACCCCGCTTGAAGTGCATTATCTTGCACTAGCTAATCCTAAACTTGCAATTACTTTGCTTACTCCTCTTTACCACAAAAAGCGAAAATCTACAAATTCTTCCCTACAGAATACGGGACAATTTGAGTGTGTTCACCACCTGCTGCCATCTTTACTAAATCACACTTTTGCCTTGATTACTTGTTACAGTTTCTGTACATAATGAATATGTTTTGTTTACAATGGTGAGCTCTTACTATAAGGGACTAGACAGAAATGCTCCTGTATTTTGAGGACTCATATTGAGTTCTCATAAAATTGCTACTAAATAATATTAGAACAATGCTTAAAAGAAGAGCTGACATTCAGTTGAAGAACTTGGAGATCTCCTGGGTAAGAAAAAAATTCAAGCAGAGAGTTATGCTTTTTACCTAGACCTGCTAGCAAGATAGAGATAAAGGAGATTCAGTTTTGTCAAGGTAAGTCCCTACCCCCATCTACCAATAATGCTGAGTTCTGCCAAGAACAAGTTATTCAGAAGCAGATTTGGGTCATTTAAATATTGTTTCCCTAAAGGTATTAAATATCTATACTATCGGAACTTTGGTTAGAATAATTTAGCTGGACTTGAAACAAGTATGCTGTTTGGTGCTCAGGATAGTATATACTCAAAAGTTTACTAGGCCAGGAGGTCTGAAGGAATTCACACTGATGGCCATACCCTCCTTGCTCCTCCTCATTTCCCACAGCAACAGAAACCTGCACCAGTCCCATGATACTGAGACTGCCTTTCTGATTGTATTGAGCCAGGAAGAGTTTTCCAACCAGTGGTAGCTGAACGAATTGCAAATAATGCATAAATACTACTGCTATGTTCCTACTGTTCGTCAAGCATCGCCAGGTCCTCCACAAAGTCAAAGGAGGCTCCCACACAGAGATCAGGTATGGAGAGGCTCCCACATGATTAGCGAAGATGCTTTCCCAACATCTTTCCGGACATTCAAATGTTTGTTTCTCTCATCATCTCCCCCTCAAACCACTCCTTAGGCGTTTCAAGCCTCAGCCAATAATTTGGCTTTAAGTTATAAACCAGACAGGATTAGCTAAGAAGTAGAATACATTAATTTTGAAATACATTTTCTCAACTTATATTCACTAATCCCACACACCAGTATAGTTTGAGGAATTGACAGTATTCAATATTATATATTCAATATATTATAATGCACCAAGCCATTCAGATGCCATCCTGCTTTGCATATATTATAGCTGATGCAATTAAATGTTGGAACATAGTGTCATGATATGTGAAAAAAAAAATCAGCCAAATAGCACGTAGAGGACATAAGAAGTAACTGCAATTGCTTCCTAGGAGGAGTCCATAATCACTGCAGTATTGTAATCATCCATCAGGAAGTATGCAATTAAAGGAGGCCTCTATGACCCTGAGATTAGCTCAGTTGGTGGGAGCAGGGTGCTAATAATGCTTGGATCCCCAGATCAGCTTTCACTTAAGAGCTGGACTTGATGATCCTTGTGGGTCCCTTCCAACTCAGAATATTCTGAGACTTCCCGTGGGCTTTTTTTTGGGGGGGGGGGTTGCTTATTTTTTTTTCAAGCTGAAATATTACATCCCTAAGTGTGGAAAAGAAACCTAGTGGGACTCGACCTTTTTTTCATTCTTACTAAGTAGACGCCTTTGCAGTCTACAGATTAATTTTGATAGTTAGATATAAAGCAATCATTTTGGATAGACTAAAACAGTACAGTCTTTCATGACTGCTTTCCATGAATCTGTTTTTTCCTTTCCCAGGTGCCCATCAGTGGTAAATGGTGCTATATTTGACTGAATGCTTTTCTGAGTGAACAGTATTTTATCCTCTCTTTTTCAGAGACTTCACTTTTAGTGTCTTGGAATTTTACCATCTTTGGGGCAGGGCTTGGCACAAAGGCAGAAACTAACAACGATCTGAATTTTCAGACTTGCATTTCCCAGAGCTAGAAGGAGCTAAAGTGGCATAAAAGGAACATATTGAAATGGGATGGGGGTTCTGAGCCAATAAAAAGCTTTATAGGAGTCCTTCCCTTCTCAGAAGCCTGGGACAGAATGGGTTAGCAGGAATAGAAAGAAGAGAACATAATTCTGTTTTCCTTGCCTAAACAGCTGAGACAAACCATGTTCTGAGAGTAAAGACAGACTTGGAGGAGATAGTCACATCTTCCAAAACCTCTCTACTCCTGAAAAGCACTCAAGGTCTGGAACACAGATATTCCTGATTGCTTACTGACAAGCTTAACTTTGAGCAGCACAGCATTTTGGAACACAATGTGTATGTTACCTACCACCCGTGAATCTTCATGTACTGCTTTTTTCATAGACTGTTGCCATTTTTGCAAAGATGGAAGAATAAGAAACTTCTAAACTTTACATGCAATGATAAATTGAACTAATTTGAAAAATTCTCTTTTCAGATGGACTGAGGCTGAACTTTCTGGAAGAAGATTCCTATTTGGATTGCTCAGTGACCTTGGAGTAAGGGCAGGTGACATACCCTACCTTCTACTATTAATGGAAAATGCAATTTTAGCACTTTTGCAAGGTACAGCATATTTGAGTCTTTTGCTGACAATTATACCAACTTTGTTCTTGCACAGCTGGGGTACACAGGGCTCAAATACACTCGTGCACGCTTAAAGTAATCTCAAATGAGTATCTTGAAAACAATTTTACTACCACCTATGTCTTAAGGCAGCAGAATAAGGACACAAAATGCCACATCAGACACACTCTTACACATACACACACTAGCATAAAATTCTAATTTATAACTCATTGTGAGAATAATTTCTAGAAGACTAAGATTACAGCCTAAAAGGTTTCTTGAAATTGAAACATAAAAAAACCCAGAGGAAAACCAGCAGCAAAATGTCCTAATTCAAACAGAATTACATTTTTAGGAGAAAATCTGAGAGACTCAGATCATACAACCCAAAAGTTAAATATAGTTTGGCAGATTGCCAGCTTCATTAGGCACACTTAAGGGGGATTTCTGTTATAATCTTATATAACTGATACGCACCTTATTAGAACAATCTGCTACTAAAAAGGCACAAAACCAATTACTATATCCAATATAAAGCGAAGGGACTATTTCCTTAAAAAGAGGACAGGAACCTAGAGCATTGTTGCAAAGAAATGTCTTCATTTTTAAGAGATTCAGATTGTATTACTTTTTAATGTCAAAAATAAAGCAAGAAATGCCAGAGTTTCTCCCCCATTCTTATAAAAATTGTCCCCATCTTACCACTTAACCTGATTTTTACCTACTGATTTTCTCCATCAATTCCTGGTTTCATTAATTCCCCTAATTTTTCAATCCCTTGAAGCAGTTCTTGGCAATAAAATACAGCCCCATATGTCAATATTGGCAGACAGGATACATCCAACAGCTGCTACATCCCTGCACCTCACTAAGACTTCACCTGCAAGGGCTCTGACGCTTTCATCCTGGCTCCCACTCTTCTCACTTTCTCCGTCCAGCACAGCAGTTCTTCTCTGGCTGGGAAGGCCAGTAAGTGCTGCCTTTACAGACCTAGTGCAACTGCCTCTGTGCTCTCTGGAGCAGCCAGAAGAGGCTGCCCTGACAGCAGAGTGGAAAGAATGCTCCAGCATAGTGAAAACAAAACTCCTCAGTTTGACATCCTGGGACCACTCAAGCAGTGACCAGCGGCAGATGATCAAAACTGGGCTGGTCACAATGAAAGGGCTCCCCAGCTATTCGTTTACATGTCACTCAAGGGCACAATGATTATTTACTGCACTGCCACGAAAATGCTACTCCCTTAGACTGCCACCAGAACAAAACTATGTATTTCTACGCTACCCTGATGACATGAGAACATTGCCCCAAGAAATACAGAAGCGTAAGGTTTTTACATATACACACACACATACATATATATGAATATTTGTGCACACACACACACACACACACACATATAGTATGCATAAACTTTATTTTAGAAATAAACCAAATGCAATCACCGTGCATCTCCAAAAGGCAAGAACTACAAGAGACACAAGTAAGATACACAATTTTGGCTACTTCTAATTAAAACTAGAAACATGAGGTTGCCCAATTATGCTCCCATCAGCATTCTTCTTTTCGTCAACACACAATATTATATTCACAAGGCCGCTGATTACGCACGCTGTATTCCAAATTATATAAGAGTAGAAGAATGTGAAAAACCCATTACCAACAATCAGTTCATTGTATGAGTTCATACACAGATTTCCCAGAATTTCCTACCGTTCTAATTGCTGTAGGGATTCCAGATTCATCTACCGGGCCAATCCCTGCATAATGTGGAGCTTTAATTACTGTAATTTTTTTTTCTTCTTCTGAGGATCTACAGATTGGTATTGTACTGGTGGTAGTGGTGCTGCCAACATTCTGAACATGCTGTGAGTATGTCTCTGTGGACTCTGTAAAGATAACATGACAGAATATTGTGTAATGACACAATAATCATACTTGGCAGTTAAAACACACTTCCCCATTTTAGTATGCTGTACAAAGACTGACAATCTTAATCCCACACATATAGATTATTTTAAGAAATATCACCTTAACTAGGGCTTTGCCCTACTTAATGTTACATTAACAGAATTAAAAACTTATTTAAGGACTAGACAAGCTATTAAACTCAGAATGAGAGTACAAGTACTTTTTCCCAATGCCTTGGTCACAAAAAAGAGAAAAAAACTCACGAACACAGCAAAATCTATTGAGAAAGATGCAGCAGCCTTTCTCCTATAAATCAAACTCTTGCACCTTTTCTACCCATTCCTTGAAAACTAGTGACATAATTTCAAACCTTCCACCCCTAAAGTCTAGCAAACTATAGAAAATTGCTTTTCTGTAAGCACGGCAAACAGCCTTGCACAAAAACTTATGTGATATGCGCTTAGCAACATGAAGTTTTGATGCATTAATATTTTTAAGAAACAAATTCTGACATAAAATGTTCTTCCCTTAATGTGTGTTGATATGTTTATGTGACTCTACATATAATCCATAAAAATTCTCTTCAGTAACCCGGCACCTGCAGAGCAATCTGATGATCCACGTACAGTAATTCAGGTGAACTGTGCAGGCTGCTGCTGGTTTGTAGTGACTTGCAGTAGTTCTACCCTTCCCCCTCAAATCTTCCTTTATAACTAATGAAATTAATACATCACTATTACCATTTCCTTCTAAAATGCAGAGTACTTTGCTTAACAAAGAACACCTCAGTGCTGGGATGTGACACGAAAATTTGTACTTCTGCAGACAATGCACTCTTTCCTGTATACAGGAAAAAGAGCCCTACTCCTTCAGGCAGCAGGTTTCAGTAAATTAGTGGGCTGCTATGACAAAGCCTCTATTTTGCAAGTGCAGGTACAGTGAGACATTTCCACTGCAGGATAAATGAATGCAGGGAGTGAAAATACATGTTCTAACACTAATGGTGACAGTTACAATTGACTTTCATGTAGCATTAATATCCACTGACTATTCTGAAGAAAAATAGATGAACTGTAATACAAGTCTGCAAAAGGAGCTCCTGTGACTGAAAGCTCTAATTTTAATTTGAATATTTCTGCTCACTCCCATTGCAGTGCTGGCTTTGGTATGGCTGTTTACTCAAGTCTGAAATCCTGTAAATAATTCAGTGCTACACATATATGGTGATGGGCAACTCGGTGTGGTAAACGTCTGAATATTTGGAACTTTTTCCTAAAATGCATGATGTTAAATTTAGAAAACATTTTGGATTTGATCCTTCATTCCTCACAGGCCTCAAACTAAGACCATCAGGGGGATTTTTACATGAGCAAAGAGAATTAAATTAGGCTGTTACTGTGGAAGACAGAACTTCAGGATCATACAAGAGTGAAAGTCATGGGAAAATACGTATTTTAGGTATATCCAAACCGGTACTGATAGGCTTTTAGATCAGCAAACTGGAAGCAATCAAAAAACCTAGAATTCTGGGATGTGGAGAAACCCATGCATACAGTTTTTGTACTTATCACTATGATGACAGCAGCATTTTTCTAAGACGTAATTCTCAGAGCGAGAACTGTCACCTAATTTCCCTGCAAGCACAACAAAAATGTAAACTCTGGGACCACATTCAAATTGTTTTGCATGTATAATCTTATCTGAATACGCAAAACACTGGTAGAAAAAGCAGCAAGGAAATCATTCTCTTGGCAAAACAGGATTATACTGGCAAAGAGCCTAAGGCTGATAACATTTGGTTTGTGTTTAATTTTTAAATTAAAGATGCCCTAAAAAATAACATGGACAAATTTTAGATTGATGTGGCTTTAGGTTTTTAAAAGCCCAGAGCCTCTCCCTTTGCTGACAGTATTTCTGCTGAGGAATTACAGAAGCTGTGGGGAGGAGCAATGTGCAAAGTTGGGCCTTGGTTTCTTAAGGCTAAATCTGAAGGGGCTGGACAGGTTGAGCTATTTTGACAGACACCCCTTCTTTGGTAAAGCCAGTAGAAAATTGGCAAGAGGTTAGCCCACACACCTAGGTAGTAAAACTTAATAGCAACTCCTGTTCAGGATCACTACTGTACCTAACAATAAATGCTGGGTTTTTTTGGACTTACTTCCCAAGGAAGGTGAATAGACAATACCTTCATTATGGATGTGAAGCACTCTGCCATTGTTTGCAGTCTTTGCCACATAAATCAGAATATTCTGTGTAATGTATAAAGCAAACATTCTCTGTGAGGCTTACCCATCATCCTGCCATGCTGCATGATAACGATGTTGGAATTGAGTGAAGCTGGTGGAGGGTAAGCTGAAGAAGGGGAAAAAGGCCTTTGAAAGTGACTCACTGGGCTGGCAGCAGTGCCAGAATTCCCATTCACTGTGATCTGAGCCTGAGAGAGACAAAACAATATCCCATTAAACTACACACAAAACCCTCCGACTGCTATCCCAAAGAAAGAGTGATGCAAGACTGTCATCCACGCAACAATAACCAGTTGTCAGGTACACAGCCATAAGGCAGCTGCATTCACTGAAACACAAAACTTATCACAAAGGGTGCAGAATGTGTTCCTTAGATACCTTGTACCTCCCCTCTTCTCTCCTTGTGTGTGCTGTCTGTGATGCAGGCTGTCATGGGAAGGTGACAGAAAGATCACGGTCAAGGCAATGAAGATGGCACAAACAAGGTTTGCAGATGTCTGACAGCAATATAAAATGAAGATGGCAGTAAACGCTCCTAACATTGTGTGACAAAGGCTGTCTGCCACAGATCCCTCACACCAAGAGACATATTCCCTTAGTGCCCATGCTCAAGCACTACTGATATTAATGGGAACTTCTGTGCAGACTGAAGGGAAAAGTCTCATTAGGACTAGCTGAAAAGAGTGAGCGAAAATTTCTTTAAAAAATGGAAGCCAGCTGGAGTGACCATGGGATGCTGATATGTAATCTATCACAATAAAAACAAACACCGCCAATTAAAAAACCCAACAACCCACAACCAAAAAATGACAGAACAAAATCAAAAATGGGAGAGCTATGCAAACTGGCAATAAAGCATTAAGCACCTAAAGCCATTTAGGCTTCAGTCACTAGAGGTACTTCACAAGAGGAAACTACCTGCCCCCAGGTTTAGAATCCCTGCATTGGGGCTATCACTTTTATGGGGAGTATTGAAAGAATCAAAACTGAGATACTGACAAAGCACTGAATGAAATAAGAGGGTAGTGACTATTTCAGCAGAAAAGCAAGGGAAGCTCTCTGCAACACCTCCTTTAATGCAGAACTGTTCTTTAAATCTGAATTGGAAGAACTACCAACTTTGCTCAGTTGTGTATAACAAATGAACCAAAACATGCTGCAGATGTAAACAAGAGACTACCTGAAGCAGAAAAGCATAAATAATAACATATTAAAATGCATATTATTTTTACAAATAAAAATCAAATGATTCATGACCTTCTGTATACATTTTTATTTCAGAGATTACTGAATTGATTTGAAATTTTTAACACCTTGGCCTCCTATAGGTAAGAGAGAAAAAATAATTCTGGGTCTTATGCAGACATCGTGTGAACTCCTAGATGCATTTAGGGGTTTCTTATTTTAAGGATGCCTGTTTTCATGCATGAGCTGAAAAGCTTCTCTTGTGGTGATGTCTCCATTGAAAGTTTTGTGTTTAAATGTCTCCTCTCAGTAAATTCTAGAATCAAAACTAAGTTGGCTTTTCTTACATGATCCTCTCCTCAAAAAAAAAACAAACCAGCATTTCAAGAAGTATGAAGGCATGTTTTCAGATAAGGTTTTAAGATGAGGCCAGCCATCTCTCCTCTACTTCAGGCATTCACCCATTCTCTTTGCCTACATATTGTCTTTGTGGGAAAGCTTGTTTCTAGGGAAGGCAGGGTGCAACTACGTGCAGAGCCTTATACCTTCTTACTCATTTACTATGGCTTTTGTTTCTCTGAGCAGAACTGCTGTGAGTTCTTTGCAGACTGGAAAGATACTCCTATGAATTTCTGTAATAAAAAATTTAGATATTCCTTAGAAGGATGTTACCAAATAGCTCAGTTAGACAGCAAGGTACTTACACTAAGTAGTACACAATATCATGAAAACAGGACCCACACAAGTAGTTGAAGGACATCAGTCATAAATGTGTATGTGGCATGCTCATACATGACATTTTTGGGTTTGCTTCTAAAAGTCTTAGAGAGGATCTCAGCTCAGCTATAATTTCTTAGTTTCTAATGATTTTCTCTTTGTCTGTGAAGGTGGCTATTTAATTTGTTTATCTGATGCATCTTGCATGGTTTATAGGGTTAGCTATAAAAGATAGTTTTACGGTTTCAAAGGCCTTTCCCTCCCTTGGAATCATTTGGTAGTTACTGTTATTTCAATCTGAGAATGTGACACTTAGGTCCAGGTGACAGTTTATTCCCAGATTTTACAAGGAAGTGAAATAATTTAAGATACCTATTCATGGATTAGACATTTTGCTTTCCCAGGTAATCTTTGTGGGGAAAGAAGACAATATGGAAAAAGACCACTATTCAACCAAAATGCACCTATTTTCCAATTTACTGGGAAAATAATCATTTTTCACGGTATTCCTTTCCCTAGGAACCTCTATTATTTTTTTTTCTCCAGTGTACTTAACCTGTCTTCCACTGCAAGCAGAGCCACCTACTTCTGCAGCAAGACAATCAATATCTTGTAAAAATTCCTCCTAGGTATCAGGTTTAAAATTCCTGTCATTTTCCTGAGCATCAGACAGAGAAGCTCTCTGGATTTCTGAATCAGAACAGAAGAAGACATCCATCTGGGACTGGAGCTGCTTTCTAACTTCCTCTCTGCTGAGACAGGGAGAGAGGTCCCACAATGGATGTCTGAGCAGTTCTTTGCAAGAATGCTGCACAACACATGCCTGACCTCAAGACACTGAATTAAGCTTAAACACTCAAATTGAATGAAGTTTGTGACAGTCATGGAACTCCAGAAAAGGCAAAAATCTAATGTGTACTTCCATTTCCAAGCTTCCATTAGATTCTACAATTTCAAACTACATAAGCAAGAACGCAGGAAAACTATTTTATAGGGAATGTGTTCAGGCTTGAAAATTACAGTATGCTAAAGTATTTGTACAAAGTTTGAAGACTGCTGTGACCCAATAAAACTTTGGATTCAGAACATCCCTCTGTTTTGCAATTCAGCAATGAATTGCTCAATTTAAATGAAGGCTTTGTTCTGACTCATTTTAATCATGTGGATAATCTCAAAAGAAATCAGAAGTGATCTGGGTTTGACCCAGATTCCATACCTTCTTTCTCCCCATATATGAGTATACTAAGGTACAGAAAAGTGAATGTATGTATGAAGTGTCTAACTGCATACTGGTTTTTCCCTTGACTTAACCAAGAGAAAAGTAACAGGACACTTGGGTAATACAAGGTTACTTATGCAGTTCAGTCCTATAAGAAACTGTGCTTAGGAGAGGAAAAGGTTAATTAGAGGAGAGAAAACCAGTTTTGTGCAGTCAGTCATCATGGCTGCGGAAAAACTGCATAAAATACTGCCAACATTTACTATGAATTTACAAATAACATTATTGAAATCTGCATCTCAGTGTGAATCAAAAATGGTGGTAAGTCCAGAGCCTACAAACTCCACAAACCTGTAAATTGTTAACAATATTTTAAACCAATCTCTTCAAACTCTATGGAATGCTTACTTTTAATGCATTTGGAACAGGTATTTCTTGAATTTACTTTCTTTTAAGCAAAGTGTTTGATTCACCTTAGCTGACCACAGAACTGTGCAACAATCATTTCCTACTCCCAAATCTGCTATGTCAATGATTTTTTTTTAAACAACTGTTGCAAAACACTGTCAGATGGTGACCATGGAAAATTACTACCAAAATACTTGTCTGTGTAATGGGATAACAGACAAGGTCGAATTCTGTTCCCTTTTGACAACCTGTTCAAACAAAATGGAGGAGGAAAAAAGGAAGCATAATTACATGAGAAGTGGCAGCAGTGTTGGTTAAGGTGGTGCCATCTGACACAGCAGACATCTGGCTCAAGGTTGGGGAAGGTGTTTCAGAGCAGTCAGTAGTATCATAGCTACAAGTCTGCAGCTCATCTAGAATGGCTGTGGAGGACTCACTCACTGTGCGGGAGGAGCACTCACTCATGGCAGAGTCTGTGCTCACAGAGGCTGTGTCGTTCCTGTGGATAATACTGTCAGGAGCTAGGTATGGGCACTTATATGAAAACTGTGAGAGGGCTGGGGTCTTATAAAAGCGTGAAGGCAAAAAATCATCAAGCGTTGGCAAAAAATATGGTACTAGATGGGTGCCACTGTCTGGTGAGAAAGAGGCTCTGTTAACTGGTACCACAGGAGAAGGAAGAGGCAGTGGAGAAGCTTCTGTTGCTGTTTGTCTGTGTGTCTGTGAAGCATTTACCTCCATCACAGGGGCAGTTACTTTCTGGTTTCCAAGCTGAGATTTGAGGGGAAAAAAAATAAGAAAAGAAACAGATTACTTAATGAATAAAGAACTTTTCCCTTTGCCTCTTGCTGGGTGCAGGGGAATTACAAAAGTGTAAGTTTTTCAGCCACCCGAGGAAGTTCACATTCACAAAGATTAGGAAATAAATCAACCACGCTCTATTAGGACAACATGAAAGAAATGAATGCATAAAATACTAGTGGAAGCAATGCCAGAAACCATAGTGTGCTGAGGATGAATATTCATAATGTACTGCATATATTAATGATCTCCATTGTGCATTGAGAGGGTTCACACTATTTTATACCTCACAAAAATATGAGGCTAGAGAATGTCATGTCCATTTAGTTTTCAAAGGGAAAAAATCTATCTGCAAGTCTGATCTCTGTAAATGTTACACTTTTTTTTGGTCGAGGACAGGTATGGTTTTGAAATTAACTGTAATATAAAGATGGGCAGGACTGCCAGCCATACAGAAACACTATTAATGAATGTTCATATGATCTGCAAGTAATCGGCAGTGGAATTTTTTGCCTCTTGTGACTGAATACATCTTCACTGCCTCTCTAATAAAAATATTTGGATGATCTTAGAATTTCCAAGCACCCTGGAAGCACCCTGTCAACCTACTCTATAAGGTGTATGCATAGAAGTCTTTTTCAACATTAGAAGACATAAGGATTGTTAGAGTAACTGGTATAAACCTGGAGAACGAAGACTGGGAGCACAAGAACAGGACATACTGAAAACAAAACATGTTAGTTGTTTGGATTCAGCACAGTTCCTTAAAAGTAGAAGGGAACAGTCTCATGAGAGTGCTTCTGAAAACTGCCACACAATGTATGAGCTTTATGTTCTGTTATTTCAAATCAGTCACAGGGCACTCAGTTTAAACTAGTCCTGCAACTGGCTTTTTGCCTCTGCAACTTCTTTTTGAACTAAAGCATGTTGGCATCTAATTGTTAAACAGCTGCACAAATCCTTCTATACTGCCTATTAACCACAAGCTTTCAATCAATTCTTAAGTATTCAAAATACTGCCTACTTCAGCACTAATGGTTTCACTGTTGATAGGGCTGAGGAAATCTGGAATAGCTTCTGGGAAAGCGTTTTTGGGATTTTAAATTTACATGAAACAGAGGACAGTAAGATACTATATGTAGCAAATACTACTTTAAAAAGCAACATTCAGTCATACATATCACCTTGTTATTAGTAATATGGTTATTTCCTATGCTTAGACTAGGCAGATGTCTTTAATCATTCAAAAAATGTTTCAAGTCATCAGATTAAAATGCCATTTTGGCATTTTAATCCAAAATCTGAAAATATCTTCTAAAGCCCTTATGGAAGACTTGGAACACAACCCAGATTATGCTACTTATAAGAGGTCACTGGGGTTCCAGTTGCATAATTCTTGTTGAGATCAACTAGAATTTACACAAATAACCTTACTGAAGTCAATGAGACTATCCCTATGAATAAGCATTACAGAAAAGAATCTTAAGTATGTGAACAGATATCTATTATCAATTGATTCAAAAGAAATTTTTGGCATCACTTGATCTCTAGGGTAAACAAAAATAGGCAAAAGCTGTTAAAATCTGCAGCTAAAACAGTGAAGGAACTTAGTCAAACAGCTTAAAATCCAAATCTTATTCACAGCAATGTTTCAAATCTACTACTGAACATCTCCTGCCCCTCAATTTAATCTTTTCATAGAGGAAGTCTGAACAGATTACCTCTTGATCAAAATAATCAATATGTATTGAGTGTATGACTGTAGAAGGACATAGTATTTACACACAGAACTAATTTGCCAGTGGAAACTTCAAAAGAACAATGAAATACTATCAAAAATAATTTCATGAGAAATTAAGATGATTATACAGCATAATACATCAGGGATTTAAGATGTGTGCATTTACATACACATATAAGAAACTGTAATTTCCCCTCACAGGTACATAAAGGGAAGACAGAATCATCATTCATGATGATTCTCATCATCTATGTCATCAGATCCTCATGTCAAGATCTCCAGCAAAAGACAGGAACCAGGAGATCATACTGTAATTATGAGGCAGAGCCAAAAAGAAGCTCTGAAGTTCTTGAGACCAGATATCCTCTCAGCATCCCCAGAAGAAAAGTTACATATGATTGAGTCAAAATGTGTAAATTTATCTCTATGTTGTTAAAATAACAGGAAATTTTGGAGAGTTGAGAAATCTAGTAAATCTTCTGGCTTTGAACTGAGATTTCTTGCATGCTTGAGAAAAGAAGGGATGGACAACACAAGAACAGATATTCAGGGTGCATCCAGAGAGCTAATGAAACGGAGATTTTTAAAGAATTTAATTCATTGTGTTTGGCAAATAACAGCTGATTTCATCAAGCCAAATTCTTAGAAAGAAAATAAAGTTATCATTCTTACAAGGCAGGAGGAAGGAATGCAGCAATTCTAGGTACTGATTCCCAACATGAAGCTTCTTGGCTTTGCAGAGCAGAACTTTTATTTTGCCTGGCTCTAGAATTCTTTTGTATGCATCTCTCTGGGAAAGAGTGTCTGAAATTGGGATTTAAAACAGCATTGTTTTTGAAAACTGATTTACACTGCTTTTAAAAAAAAGAATGTTGGTAATCTCAAACACATACAACTGGCTACTACTTACCCATATTTTTCACTGTGCATGAAATCTCATATATTAATCATATTTTCTTATATTTTTCACAGTGAAAAATATGAGAAAGACAAGGCTGAATGCATTCCAGAAAACTTTCAATACTGGTTCCATTTAGCATGCTTCAGATTAGGTTTGTTATTGGTATAGCCCAAGAAATGCTAGCAGAAGTCAGGCGGATTAAATGCCAAACAAGTACTTAATCAATTAGATTGATGAAAAACTAGCTAGACTATGTGGCTATCTTGGGTCGTGGAGCAACACTTGAGAGACAGAGAGATAAATGTCATCAGTCTTGATGTGAATTGAAGGTCTGAAGAGCAGCTTTCTGCTGCTCTGTTGAAATGCTTCTCTTCCATCAAACAGTAAAATGTCAGGCCTGAAGAACACAGATGCTTTCCAATTCACATAAAGCAGACAGGTGACCCCAGTATGGGTTTCAAAATCAGCCATATCGTTTTTATGCAAGATGTGTGGGGAGTGGTGTGAGGTTACTAATGACACCAGAGTACTGGCCTTGCTTCAACAGTCAAGACACAGATAAGGAGAATCAGAGATAAGTGAATAAACTCATTGTGTTAATACATAGCAGAGTTTAGTAGTCAACAATTAAATTACACCCATACATTTGCATAAATGGGTAAAAATACCTCTATTTTAAATTGTTAAAAGCTGATTTCAAAATCTTCAAACTAATGCTGCAAATTATATTTCAATGCCCATTTTTCTACCTAGTCTCTTATTCTAGACACAGTATAAGGAGGTGGAGTTCAGCCCTTGTCTAAAACAATACTAGTGATGTAGAACTTAAAATGAAAAATACATGCTCAATTTTCTCTGCTTCACATCTGTCTCCAGAATGCTGAAACTGGTTTTCGCTTTCTTCTATATCACTCTGTATATTGTCAATACCTAAAACCTGGAAATGTACTATATGGATTGATTCAGAATTTTTTTTTTAATTCCAGGTTTATTTTCCTTGATGCACTTTTCTACAGCTATAAGGCTGTCAAAAGAAACACCTTCATAAACATCTGCTATAGATGTTTCACTCCTCCAGGACATCAGGACTAAACCAAGTGTTCAACTCATCTGAGGAATTCAAATAAGAGAACAAATGCTTTGCAACCTCAGTTTTAGAGAGTGGTATCTAGAACAATAGGACACTTAGGAACCCAGGAACAAAATAATAGTATCAGGTGATTATTTCTGAAGATGCAGTTCAGAATTCTTCATCGGTTTATAACTTCTAATAAGAAATTTGGACAAGAAAATTTACCTCCATTGGTTTCATACTAACAAATACTAATTTCTCTGTTGAAATAGATGCAGTTATTTCTCCTGCATCTGCAGTATGGTACAAAGAGACTGTAATAATGTAAAAACCCCTAGTATTGAGTAACTTGAATGCTTCTATTTCCATATATACTCTTAAGGGGTTTAACCTTTCTCTGAGTAGGAGTGTTTACAAAATGTCACTCGGTGAGTCATAGCACACTTCTGCTTGCTCCTAAAGTTTCAACAGATAAGCAATGAAATTAAGTGCAAATAGGAGCACAAACATAGCAAGATACATTAACTGGGACCACACAAGCTCACTCTGGGCTGTAGATTTCCATACTTTGTGACATAATATAGTTGTACATGTTGGCTAGACAGAGATACCCCCACATGGACAGTATTTCTCATTTACCACCCCTTAAGGAGTGTTGATTACCTATCTTACCTCATTCTCCTTCACATACATAAACCCAGATGCAGAAGGAGAGTTTCACCTTTCTAAACGTATTTGTTTTTTTGAGAGTTTCTGTGGCAGCTTTGAAGATTGCTGGCAGACTTAATTTACAGTCTGAGAGCATCCTTTGAGGACATAGCTTGACACACAACCTATAAGCTGTACGTACAAAAGTATTTTAACTCATATACAAAGTCCTGTAGTGCTTGCAGATCTAAAACAATTTTTAAAATGAAAATACTATCCTACATAGTATACTGAAAATTAATTTTCTATGTGAGAGAAATCATGAACTTTGCAAATACTATGACATACAGCACTAATATTTGGCATTAGCTAGAATAGCTTCAAGGTTTTAAACTGAGATCTGAGTCAGAAAATAAATCTTTTTAAACATATAGCTGCAGCCTTTATTTCTAATTTTAGCTGATAGCATCTTCATTTTGGGACCTCACCTGATGCAGACTTTTACACCACCTCACACGCTGATTTGTACTCTAGTTTTAGATATGTATTTTAGCAAAGAGCTACAAAACCCACTGGTTCCACGACTCAATTGTGATGCCAAATACACCCCTTCATCAGAATTTATTTCAAATTTGAACATTACAGAAAATGTCAGCTGAATTTTACAGATAAGAGATCCATAAAGGGATACAGCTTGAAAAGATGGCTACATTCCTTAATGATCTCTGTGATCAACCCAAATTTTTATAATTTTATTTAGAGCAACCCAGTTGCCAAATTCCTGATAGTGCTTCCCACACGCTGAAACCAAGGAGAAGGCAGAAAAGTAAGTGAAGAATTGCCAAATAAGCCACAGATACTTTTCTGATTTTTTCAGCTTGAAGTGAAACTAAACTAGATTCTAAATTAAAAAAAAAATGCAAAATATGTTTTGACTTTTAAAATTCTAAAAAAATAGTAACTCGAAGATGAACTATTTTTAGTCCTTCTGATTAGACTTTGAGTATTATTCTTGATCATAAAAAGGTATTTCCTGTTATCTTTGTTAGCTATCATACTTTCTGTTTTGAGAAACACTTTGATTTCTCTGACCAGATATAATGCATCATATTCTAACAGGCTGAGCAATTATTTTTAAGTGAAAAGATAACAGACACAAAATTTGTACTGGCCACACCTACACCTGTTCTGCTGTTTGACAGTATCCTTTGATGCCCATATTTAAAAGACTTGCAAGCCTGTCATCTATAATCTTCGTATCTACCCCATCTATCAGAAATAGCTGTTGCTCAGCTTTCCTTATTGTTTCTGACATGGATTCTTTACTGTGACTCTTGCTTGAACTGACTTGTTTTACCTGGAAAAAATCACTGAGTAGCAGACTGGTTCTTCTAAAAGCTAAAGCAACTTGTTTTTCTCAAAATGTTCTAAATTTTATGCAGCCTAAACGAAGAACTTAAGATGATAGTTTTGACAGTGCCTAGTCTTGAGAAGGACAAAAGTGATTAATCCTTCTGTGCTCCTATTTTTTAATGGAGAGAATTCAAAAGGAGCACTGCAGATTGTTGCCATATAATTCCACAGAGCTTTGTTCTGATCAAAAATTTTACTTGGGAGTTGAAGGGGGAGACAGATGTATTAAAACTTTAAAGCTATCCTGTCTTCAAGGCAGTTACTTATGGCTTCCAGAGTAGAGATGTGGTTGAATGTGACGCTCTGAAAGAGACACAGTCTGGAAAAGCAGATGTGTTACTACTGTTGACAATAGGGCTGTCAATAGTGCTGTATTTACTTCAGAGCAGCCTCAATGATTCCAGCAGAACTAGATGAACACAAATATGCCATGATGGGATTCTCACTCAGACAAAGCTTTGAGGCAGATATGCCTAGACCTACAGCAACCTCTACCTCCATTTCAAACACAGATAAGATGGTATATTGGCAGATATACTGGAATAATTATCTTTTTAAATAGAAAAATCTTAATGTGGCTAGGTAAAGCAGAGTAGAAAGGACAAAGTCTATTCAGAGCTCTCCTTTTGCCTAGTATGTATTCACTGCTGCTTTCTTGTGCCCAGGCCTATTTCATTTGACCCAATGAGTTTCTGAATGGCAACGAATACTGCTCAGACTCCTTGGGTTCTATACTGTGTGTCTGATACTCCCATTTCTCCTACATGAGATCAGTATAGTTAAAGAAATTTCATTTCAGTAGGCATAAGGTATAGGGGAAACAAAGAGAGTAGAAGTTCAGTGCCCAGTGATGTTTCATATGGAGGTGGTTGACAAAGATTTTACCAACCTGTTTTCTTTAAAAAGCTCTATTGCACAGGACACATAGGAGGCAGCACTGCCCAGTCTTGCAGAAAGCACTGACTGAAAAAATGTATTTTTTGTGGCCCTAGCAAACTTGCAGAGTTGCATTTAAGCTCCCCCCAACTCAACCTAAACTTTTCTATCCATACTTGATCCTTCCAGCATCTATGGCAGCATAACCCTCTAATGCAATCCTCTCTAGGAAGAGCCACTCAAGCAGATGCATCACCTAGAGTACAATAATTTCTTGTGGTGCATTTGCACTCCATAAAGTGCTAGCAGAAGAACAAAGAATTCTGCTTTCCATCTCAGCTAGATAATTTTATTTTTCCAATAACCTTCCAAAACCTTCTGATTCTGTTCATTTCTGTTTTGATCCATGTGACAGGTAGTTTTACCCAGAAAACACAAGATCTAACTTTGGTAATGTAAGTATAACTAAACAGATGGTTATTAAGTGATTCATGAAGATCTAAAATAAAAGATGGAAAAATTAAATATACCACATGGCATTCTGCAGCCTGTGAAGAAGGAAGAACTGTAGACTTTTGTCCCAAATCCTTTGAAGGCATCTTTGAAGTGTCTGGAGAAATACTAGGTGGATGATCTTGGATTTCAGGCTCTGCTTTATGGTCAGGGGTGGGAACTATCTGAACGGAAAGAGACGCTATGTGTATCTCAGGCATGGGGTTACAGGCAGGTGAGATAGGCCTTCCTGGAAATACTGGCTCTTCAACAGGCTTGAGCTGTTGCTGTGAATGACAAGGAATGCTACTTGCTGGGTCACGTGTCCGGGTTAATTTCAGAGTAGATATTTTACGTTTTTGAGACTGTTGCCTTTGGCCTTGATGGAGAGTAGTACTAATGCCAGCTACTGTGCTTGTGTCTGCACTGGAGATTGAGGTCAGTGGTTTAATGATTTTTTGTGCATAGGACACACTTGTGTTAGATATTTGGGAAGACATTGTCTCCTGAATAGACGTCTCGCTAGTGTAATAGGCAGTATCTGTGGGGTGGTGTTTAGCTGGATCAGCAGTTACTGCCTGGAGATTAATTTCGTTCTCGTGATTAGTTACTCTTGCTTTCCGAAAACTTTCTTTTCTAGGAGGTGGCAGAGGTGCCTTATTTGCCAAAAGCATCCACACACAGCAAAATAACATTGAAGAAGAAACAGAAAGAAAGTAAATGTTAGCAGGAGATACAGTTCAGTTTTACTTTTATATTTAAATAAAGGAACTTGCAAATTAAAGGGCTTCATCTTAACATTGCTCAACTCAATGGACAACTAAATTGGTCAGGTTCCCACCACCATTTCCTGTGCAGCTTCTGTTTAAACAGCCAGATGTTCCATTTCCTTGGAGTAAAGTGGGATCAGAAAGGATGAGACGGGAGCCCACAATTATTCGTTTTCTTTTAAAAAACAATTATTACATTGAATAAGAATTATTGCTGTTAAAGCATTCAGGTATGTAAGTACTCCATGATCTTAGATAGGAAGCAATTATTCACAGATAGCACACATATATAAAACACAGAGCCTCTTAAACCTTTGAATTAAAATAGTAACAGAGAGAGTATTAAGATTAGTATGTTGATAATTTTTGGACAGATAAAGATGTTTCCAAGTGTGTGGGGGGGTTTCTGTTTGATTTTTTGTTATTGTTTGTCTCTGTTTTTAGTGTGCTGTAATTACATTGTTCCACAAAACAGGCAGAAGCATTTTATTCTGCATAATTAATAAATTTTAATTCTCAGATATTTTGATGACTGGTGCACTTTTCCAAGTGTAAACTATTAATAAATACTCTTTGAAGTCTGGGAACACTCCTAGAAAGCTTTTACTTGTGTATGACCTAGTTTTATTTAGCTGTCTGTCTTACTCATTGAAAGCAATTTCTGGTAATTAACCTGGGGGCATACAGCCTGTGTGGAGTATGCTTTATCTATGCAGTAAACCAGTCTGTAGTGACCCATATGAACAGGTGATTCACACTGTCTGGAAGACATCAGGACACTATTTCATAGAGGTATCCCAACTATATGTGCTCCCCCCCAGAATAACTCCCCCAGCAATGGCATAGCAGTAAATGTGGTGTGTCCAGTTTTACCTGAGTTGGTGATTTTTTATCCTGTAGATTTGGCCGCACACTCCTAAAACCTTTTGCTGAAAGAGATGAACTGCTGGCGTCTCCATTCAGCGTTTCTCTACTTCCATTATTGTAAGATTGCCAAGCTTTTGTAAATAAAAAAGAATGAAACCATTTTTTTGGTGTGATTAGTACATCTACAACGCTCTCAACATAGCAACCCAGCTACTAAACAAATTACACAACTGACAATGACGCTGTTTTACCATGGAAGTTACAAGAACATGGCTAAAACTGCTACTCTACAAAATACTGATCTTTAAAATTTAGAAAATTCAAGCATTGCCAAAAGTCTTGGTATTGGGCAGTTTGACATCTTCCCACAGCTTTCATACAGACTATGTATTTTAACCTTGAGAGTCTTTTTGAGATGCTGGTGCTTTGGCCCCTGTATAAATCAGGCTCAAGTTCTTTCACTTTCAGGTTAGGTTCTTGAACTTCACAGCTGTGGTGGATTTTGAAAAACATCTCAGCTCATGTAAAAGTTAGTTGGTCATGGCAGTTTCACAAAATTTAACCACAGTACCCAATTAGTTGTTCCAACAGCGTATCTTATTGCTAAATTTGAATGACACCTCGATTTTCCAACTAACCAACCATGTTTTTTCTCTATCCTCAGACCTGGAATGCCCTCAAAGCGTTGGCCAAACATACAGGGAGATGTTGAAGACAAAATACTGTAAGAGGCTGGGAAAAGTAACACATTATGTGAGCAGGCTGCTAAGTGAGGTGGGCAGAACTTGAAATCCTGAGTAAGGCACTAAAAAGGAAATAGCAAGTACCACCGAATGGTGCCACAGTGATGAAGCTAAAGGTGGCAAATTAGCAGTCTGTTTTTTCCCACACAATTCATTTTTCTGACAACATACTCTGTGTTACAGGAAATAAATGCTTTCAAATGAGATCTGAATTTGAGGTCTTAACCATTAACAATTAGGATTATAATTTCAGGTGTGCTTTCCTTGAAGAATGAGGAAGTATGGAGCAATGAAATCAAATAAATAGAAGATTGTTGTAATTCATCCACTTATATGGTATTACACTGATACATAAATAATACAGTGTTTTATTTACCTGAATCTGGAGACTGAGAATCAGACCCTGAAAAAGAAATATCCAATATTAATTTGTGTTAGAAATAAATTAATTTTGCAAAAAACACACAGGAGTATTGATAACAAGCAGTGTGCCTCTCTAATGAAGATTTAGTATGTTTTTATTGTGAATATTTTTAGGTAAACATGCTTCATAAATGATTTTTTTAAGTTAATCTGGCTTCCGACAATCATTTTACAACAACACTCAGATTCTTTTCCTTGATAAGAGTTTTTAAATCAAGTTTCAATAAAAAAGTTTGTAATAAACAAAACCTCTTTTTCATGCTTTGTTATCTTGAAAAAAATACAGGGGATGTGATACCCAAAATACATATCAAGGGCAAAATGAATTTACACATATAATTCATGTTTTATTATTTTTTTCATGAATGGCTACTAAGCAGAGGCAGAGAGAAATTATCACCACTTTTTAAAAAGCATTGCAGAAGTAATAGATCTGTCAGTGGAATAGAAAACAGTGTTACCCTTCTCCTTGTTGCAAAGTAATATGGCAGGAATGCACAACTACAAAAAAGCCATTCAGAAGTTGTATCTCAATGGTTAGTGGTTATACCTGAGGCCAATAGGTTTGGAGAACTCTGAACTCTCTTCACAGCTGTTAATGTGACAGACATTGCAGCGCGTTTGCGAGCACACCCACCGCTATCTGGAAGCACAAAACAATACAGACAGCAGCCCCAGACAAAGGGAGCAAGCACATGCAACATATCACAGTGTGAGATATGCCAAACATGTATGAAAGTAAGCATGCAGTTAGGGAACTGCTGCAGAAATGTGTGAATTCGCAAGTTTGGCAGATTTGCAGAAAACATTTCACAAGCTTTAAATAATAAACCTCACAGAAAATAACCAAAGAAAGCTGTATTTAATACTTAATCCCCTAGGGAAATATATACACTCTGTAACCTGAAAGACTGCTTAATTACAGCTAATTAGCAAAAGCAAATAAGTTATCAAGATAAAGGATTAAGCATTCCAAAATAATATTAATCAATAATCTGCACTGTAAAATGATTTCGTTGTATGCATTAGAAAGACACCATTCATAAACTAAGCTCATGTTTGATCAGCTGAC
This sequence comes from Aphelocoma coerulescens, assembly GCF_041296385.1. Classification (NCBI taxonomy): domain Eukaryota; kingdom Metazoa; phylum Chordata; class Aves; order Passeriformes; family Corvidae; genus Aphelocoma; species Aphelocoma coerulescens. The sequence continues at coordinate 47,012,268 of NC_091017.1, forward strand.
AGCGTACTTTTTTTCAGTCTTTTGGATCCTTTATGCTCAAGAAACAAAATTACAAGTGAAGGCATAATTTTTTTTTTTTTCATTTTGATGGAACAAACTGGTTGTCCCTCTTCTCCTTTTTTATCTAAGTTAAAAAAAAAAAAAGTATGTCTGGAACTGAATAACATTCTGAGGCAATGCCTAGAAATCTAGAATAATTTAAAAAAATGAGGTACAGAGGAAAACCTTCCTTCAGGATCTTGCCCAGCTCCTTCCTTTCTTTATTCTACTTCTCTCTCACTGGAGCTGCCATTGCATTTTATAAATACTCTCTTATTATTAGAAGATAGCTTTCCCACAACTTAGTTTTGTTGTAAAATAAACTTAATAAATATTTTCCCAATTATATTAAGCAAGAATATTCTTCTGCTCTTCACTAAAATAATTATTTTAACTTTAATATTTGATACTACTGAAATTTCATTCAGTGCTTCAATGAAGTCAGGAACTACAAGCATGATAAATGCAATTTTTATTTCTGTGACCTATGACAGGGAGTTTTATAAAATTAAGTTCTTAATGAAGACCTGCAACCTATTTGCAGAAAGTATTTGGTAAGATAGCAGTAATTTGAGCCACAAAGTCATCTTTAACCCATGTCTCTAAGAGAAGTGAGCTCCTGGTATTTCTTTGCTCATTCCAATATTCCCCTGTTACTTCAGTATTTCCAATACTCCCCTGGCCACAGGTCCTGTAGGATATGCATTAAGTAGTTGTTAACATTGGCAAACATCAGAGCCACTGCCTCGATGTAAGTGGTACCAAAGACTCATTGCCAACTCCAAGGCTCAAGGCAAAAGGCCAAATTATTTAAGCCAGCAGTAGTTGAAAGCAATACATTACCTGCCATTAATTATTGTCATTGTACATGTGAAACTAAGGCAATGGCTATCAAATCTGCACATTTGTTTTAGTTTGCTTACATAAATATAAAATGGCAATGGTAATTAAAATCACATTTTCCATTCTTGTATTCCTTTTCCCCCACCATCAACATACATCAGAGGTAATTCCAATGAGATCTGATGATGTGTTGATACTGAGGTTCTGTTCTGAATATTGGCAGACTTTGAAAGCATACTACATTTAATATAAGCTAACAGGCAAAAAAAAATTTTTATACTGTCACAGCTCTTATTCAAACAAAGTGGTACTTTACTTATAATTTTTCAAGAGCTACCTTCATGAATTTCATGATAGAGAAAGTGAAGACAAGGAGAAACTGACTACAAATATTTAACTATTTTAACTTCAGGAAATTCTGCTTCAGTTTAGTTTTTAATGTAACTGAACTGAGTCAGAGTTTTATACTTCACGGACCCATAATCTAGCAAAGTGTTTTGGCTTGATACAAGATAAATAAAACAGATTATAACTGACTACATACAGTATTTACCCCTATATATATAATATAAATATATATATTCACAAGTCTGTACCCACATTAATTATCAGTATCTGTACAACATAATGAGATCCAATTAGCATTCAATTAAGACAGAACCTCACATTTATACGATATTGAGTTGAGCAAAATTTCTAGTAGAATATGAATGTATGTGGGCAAGCACATATTTATGCACGATGGATTCCATCTTCCCATCTATGTTCAGGCCAGGCTCCCATTAAGTGGAGTGTAGAGTATTAAGAAACAGTACTGGAGACTGAATTAATGATCTTCTGCTCATTTCCCTTGCAAACTATAAGCAATTAATATTGCATAGCTGTTACTTAAGGAACAAATGAGGATATGTGAAACAATCTATACAAAACGCATGTATATACAAAAAATATGTGTGCAAATATGTATTTACATGCTCCCAACTCTTTTGACCTGAAAAATTCTTCAGGAATGAGCCCTGTCTTACCAGGTATTGTTTTAACATTGAAGCAAAGGAGACCAGAATCAGCTAAGGTCTGCAGGCAATGCTGGAATGTGAAACTAAGCAATAACTCACAATCAAAACAGCTGCCTAAAATGCAACTGCAGCTTCTTTTTCTCTCCCTCTCTTAATTCTGTTTCCACCTTTAACCCCTTCCCCTAAATTCGCAGCCCCAACAGCTACTCCCACTAGAGACAGCGTCATCCTGAGTGAGCTGTATCTGTATTTGACAAATAGGCTACTGGTTGGGTCCTGCTCCAAAGCCAGATGGAGACGATTCAAAACACCACCATTTCATTTAAAAACAGGGGGTGGGTTTCTGAAAAGACTGTTTCAGACAGTCCGTAAAAGCAGTGGCATAAACAAAGATGAAAGGATGGTGACCTTGTGTGAAGAGGTGAGAGAGAGCACCCAGGGGCAAGAAATTCTTAATAAGCTCTTAAAGCTTATTAAAGAAAAGAAAAATGGCATCCAAACATGTTTGCTGATTATTAGTCTATTCACTGCAACTGTGAATGGTACCATTTTTCCCTTTGTCCGTACAGTGAATTCAAGTTTAGAAGTCTTCAGACCAGGGCTTCTTACTCCTTATTTGCATTCTGACCTTCTGAGGCAAATACATACTGCTGGGTCCAACAGTCCAAGGCAGACAAAGCTGCTGCCTCTCTGCGTCCCCAGATCCAGCCAGGAGGGAGATTGGAAATGCATTCCCAGCAGACACATGTATACACCCCATCCATACATGGGTGGACACACATCTCCAAGCACTCACACTAACACAGCACAACAGCCTCACCACCCTTCCCTCTCTGGCTGAAGGTCCACTAGGGAGAATGGCACACATGGACAGAGTGGATCCTTCCAGCAACTGGGCTCAAACATTGAGTCTGCCACTCACTGCATGCCTGGCTCTCCTGTGACAGCCCTGGGAACGCCCTGGATGAGGGAAACCCTTTGTTCCTTGGGTCTTCTTAATTTGTGTTCTTGCCTGCCCTTGTGTCCCTGTGCTCTTCCAGGCTTATGGAGATAGACAGGCATTTGATGGCTCCTATGATGGGCCTGGGAGTATCCTGGCAGGGCAGGCTATTACTTGGGCTTCCTCTCCTTCCACTGTTTCTCTGAATTCCTTTTTGGATGACAAGCTTTTTACCACATAATCTACACAAACCTATTATTTGGTTCTTTCATGCCGCTAAAAAGTCAATTTTTTGTAGAATACCTGGAACTCAAGCCCAGCTAATTTACTTCAGTGATCTAAAAGTGGCTTAACAATCTATTCAGGAACTCTGCATAGACCGAAGAAGTTCTGTTCTTGTGTCTCATTCAAAATTTAAGAGAACAGTCCATGTAATGGCTTCCATTAATAATTTTAACAAACAGATAATATTTGCAGTCTTCCAGAACTGCATACTTTTCACTCTTGGCTGTTTTTATGTGCTTCATCTAATGCAAACAGCTAATCTGTTTAATAACTTTAAAATTAGATGCATTTATCAAGAATGATCTGTGTGAAATTCAGCCAAAATATTTACAGATGAACACTAAAAATCTGTTTTAACTATTAACTTCTATCCATTTATTATTCCTCAATGCAATTATCTCTCCTCCAACATGAACTATGCATGCACATAAGTATAATGAACAATAAGGAATTTATCCTGTGTTTTAATCTGATGTGAGCTTCATGGGCAGCTCATGTTTTCTGTAAGTTAGTTAATCAAGCAACCGAGTTAATGATGTTCATCAGTCTGTAAAATACCTGAATACTTACTGAAGAAATCCCCTATATATAGCTTAAAATACTTTTCTGTTGATGATTGCTTAGTCTGGGTTTAAAAACACACACAACATTCTATGAGACTACTATTTTAAAATTATGACATTTGAACTCCAAAAGCAAGCATGAGCCAAAGTACCCTTGATACTTTTGAAAACCTCCTCTATATTTTACCTCTATTTCTTAGCTTTTGCAAAAATGTTTCATTGCCTTATGCTGCTGAATATTCCTTCCTAACATGTGGTACAGAATTAACATCAAATGCTAAAAAATCCCTCCCATATATGGTACAGTATTGCAAACCAAAGCTCTTCAAAACATTTTCTCTGTAGACAAAAATATCTTCCGGAGGGTTTGCTGAGACAGACTGCCAAGTCTGCAGCCACAGGGAACACTGGATTAGAGGAGCCCCCTCTAAGCAGTAGATTTATTTTTTAATTTTAAAGCTGCATATACACTAGCTTTGCCACTCCACCAGTTACTGGCATCAAACTAGAGAGCTCATTTACCTACAGGAGTCATTAATGAAACATGTATTTTTAAAACAAACTAGTGGCAAATCAATAGTATCTGATAACCTCCAACTGGACCATGCACAAATTCCTGTTATAAAGCAGTGAAATAAAAAAAAAACCATCAACCCCAAACCAAAGCTGTAGCACTCATGTTCAAAGAAAGCACAGTGTAAAAAGAAAAAAGGAAAAAAAAAAAAAAGGAAAGAGGGAAAAAAAACATAGCTAGACAGAACACCAGGCAGAACAGCTTCCACCTGAGTCACTCTCTTTCTTAATGAAGTAATGCTTTAAGTAAGTGCAAGGATAGGTGCAAGATGTCCACTTTTACACCCTACTCGCAGGTTTTTATTTTTTTTTTACATTCAGAGAACAATCTACATCAATGGAACTGATAAGAAATACCACATTTTCTGTCAATGCCTTCTTTTACTGCAGCTGATAACATGCACACTAATATCAAGCATACAGAAGACGAAAAAATGTTTTCACTGTCTAAGTGAAGAGTAGATGAAAGTTCAACCTAAGATCATGATATCTTTAAGTAACGGGAGAGGATTTCAGGCGTGTTCAGGTCTTTAAGGTCTGTTTTCAAGGCTCCTGTGTGATCAGAAGACTCCCAATCCCCAAGAGAAGTCATTCAGCCACAGATTATTCAAATCTTATGTCTTTCGTCTTGAGAATTCATAACTTACATGAAAAATCTTAGTATAACATTGAAAAAAGTCATACTTCAGGGTTGCAGTAGCACAAACTAGCAATTTACCTCTTTATTCATGTTTTTTGAACGTGAAGCTATAAAATTACCTCTATCATATGATTTTAACTCATATGACAGCAATGCACAATGTAATTATAGTATGATGATTAGCCAAGTTACTTCTGAAATTACAGTTCTATTAAACAAGTCTTATTTTAGTACTATCTTAATTATATAGAACGACATGTTTAGGAAAGGCACTTTCACTAAAAATGAGAGAGGATGGGACAAATATCAAATAGTATTTTTATAAATGAAAAATACACCACCTTGGATAAACAATTAAGAACAACCAAAACTTTGGGGAACAAAAGTACACACTCAAATGAGGAAATTAATTTCTCTTGCTTGTTCCATTTACAAATGTAGTGGTATCAAGTGAGCTAATGTATTTTAACTTTGTATTAAAATGTATGTTCAAAAAATGGCTCCTACTGAGTTCCGAATGTCTGAGACAACAGGAAGCCATGAAGCCTGATTAATACAGTGATCTAGATAATGGCACCTATACCATGGAAAAGCTAATCCCTTTGAGTTAGAGCATGCTGCTGAAAATCAGACTGCAAAGGTAGTTCTGGTCCTCAGGTCCCACATACCATGTCATGGTGAAGCACTGTGGTCAGTGATAAAGCCACTGGTTTGGAAAGGATGGATATGTCTATCCTTGGGCCACAGTTAATCTTCAAACCAGACAGTTCACCTAAAGAGCTGACTGCAACCGAAAATTTACACCTAAATGAGGCCAGGATTTCAGCAGTCTGATTTCAAGAGACCTATTCCCTCTTCCAGCACAAACAGCAGCGCTATCTTACAGGCTTCGGAAGTTCAGGAGCAACTATTAGTATGCTGTCATAGATCATGAAGATAACTTTCTACAGAGTACTTAATTTGGTCAATACATCTGTTACAGCAGCTTGAGAGAAAATACAAAGCACTGTAAGTACAACATATCCTCAAGATTATCCTCAGCTGATATGCAAGTGCAGTTTATAATATAGGGAAGTGTTTATATGCCCCTTAATTTAGTGACAGTACAGAATGGAAATAAAGGATTTTAAAAGCATGCACATTTTCTTAGGAAAATGTGATGCTTTAATGACACTCTTCCATCACTGCTATACCCTTATACTATGTATTTTCACATAAAACATATACACACACAAAACTGATACTATAAAATTAGGAACAGAAGGCTAAACATGCACTTTTATTTTGTGTATCCATATATATCCATACATAGAAAAACATGTATGTAAATTTTACATATGGAATACAAATGCACATAAGCAGGCACACTATTAAAGTATCTTGCTTATTTTGAGTTCAGCACTGATTAAAGTACAATTTTTTCATGAAAATTCTAGTAAATTTGGGATTTTCTCTGCTCACAAAACAACACATTAAAAAAAAATCTCACAGATGCAGCATACCTGTGTTCATTTTGACACTGGAGGATTTGCTATAAAAGTCTTCAGATTTCCTGCGGAAAATAAAACGATCTATTAATTTGCACAGGACGAGAATGTGTGGTACAAAATGGCAGCAGGGCTTTTTGGAGGGGTGGAGAATCACTGTGATACAAATGGCAGTCCTATTTTAACACTGCTTTAATTAAATTGGTACTGCTTGTCCTTCCAAAGTTAAAGATGAGCTCTCACTTCCATTATAAGTCACCCTATTTTCAAGTGTTTAATATCTCTGTTGTAAATATTTTCTATGGGATAAAAAAAAAAAAACCTAGTGATTAACTTCTGGTCTTGAAACTATAAACTAAAAATTTTTTCCATACAGGAACATGGAAATATTTTTAAAAGATGTTTATAAGGTTTATTCACTCCTTTGTGCAAACTAAAAGCTGTAAAGAGTAGGTCTCTCCAAATATTTTCTAAGCAGGCAAAGTTACCAAGTCTTTCTTAACAATTTATGAGCAGATGTGGTTGTTTTCATCCAGTGATTTAACATATCTCCACAGACAACACTGGCATTCTTAATGTTGCTTGATGTATTTCTAAGCACAGAATTGGGATGTGTCTTGGCACCCACAGGAATCCTTATCAAAACTCCTAATGGAATCATTAGGTAGCGAACCAAGTCACTATACACCAACGCACTTTTGAAAGATAATAATCTGCACCAAAGTAATGTAAAGTGCACACAAAGTTTGAATCTATTCAGATATCCCAACTCTATACAGTACTTACAAACAAACAAATAGTGAAACACAACAAACCAAACTACAACTGCAGAAAACTCATAGCATCCTACATTAACAGCCTACTGATATCACAGGACAAAGTAGACACTATTTTCCACCTACTGCCAGTTTATGTCACAGCTTTATCTCAGGATGAAGTGGCATCTGCGTACTAGCCAGTCTTAGCTGTATTGTTACATATACACTGTCCACTATAATTTACTTTAGAAAATGGGCAGACACACTAAAGGCCAAAATACTGAGGGCTTTAAAAAAAAAAAAAAAAAAAAAAAAAAAAAAAAAAAAAAAAAAAATTCTCCCACTGCACTGTTCCCACACCAAGCCCAGGATAAAACCAAGGGAAAAATTAGATTTTGTAATGTAATACAGCTTCAAAAAATAAATTAAAAATATAAACTGCCTGGCTATGTTGGAGTAAGTTGGAAGGTATGCATAAGGGACCATTTTTGTGATGGGAGACCCAAGGTACTCATTACCACAAGTAAACAAAATATCAAAACAGAATTCCAGTTAGACTCAACAGGAACCCTGAATTAACTGTACCTCTGAGGTAACGTATATTGCTGTATTCTCTTGTACTCATAACAAGGCCAGACATTCCACTGCTTGAAAAAATTACTGTTTTTCAGAAACTATCTGAACTCTGCTGCTATTATGCAGTCAGTTTTGTGACAAAAAGAGATGTATGTTAAACTTTTTGAGAACTATGGAAATAAATAACTGGCAGAGAATGAAGTTCTATTGCATTATTTTTATGCTGCAGCAAACTACCCCTGAGAATTTTTAAAAGATCTTTTAAAAATTAAGGCATATTCTATTTGTAAAAAAATGTTTTTGATATAAGGTGTCGGACTGAAATTTTGGGTTTCTTTAACTGCTACAGAATATTCTTACAGCTTCAAATTCCCACTGTGTTTTCAGACTGCTAGAGGAGACACAATTTCCAAGCCTTCTTTTAGCTTGGAACTGGATTGCTGATGGTACCACGTATAAGCTATGAAATGCAACATGATATTTATTTTCAGACCCAACAAGTAGAGGACTATTGGAACATTGCACAGCCGAAATGATTTCTAGCAGGTGGCTTTGATATATTTACCCAAAGCATGCTTAACTCTTATTAAAGTTTTAACAGACAAAACTCAGTTTCAGCACTATAGCTTTGTCTTCCTAAGAATTTCTATCTGAACAGTTTAGGCTACACTTATTGCTGACACTCACTGAGGGACCTCATACAAATCACTACTGTTTCCACATTAATCTAATTTTGCTAAAAAACAACTTAGTCTTGCATACCTAACATATGCATGTAAATAAAGCAATCCAAATCTCACGCATGCAAACAGCAGGCCTTGTATTTCATACTAAAATTATTTTGAATTCCCTGCTTCTAAGGAGCTACAGCACCATTCAAATACTTAATGATACTGGGGTAGGAGCCAAATGAATGCGATGAAATTAAATGCCATATGCCTGAAATGACTTTATTCAACATGGTTTCAATCAGTCTTTAAGATCCTTGCTTCAAGAAGGAAGTGGTGGGGGGAGGAACAGGGAGCAAAGGGCTGGTTTTGTTTTGTACTGAGGTTCCTTCTTGATTTCCTTCTGAAAATTGTTCTTTGGGAATGGGTTTGCCCCTGACAGAGGAGAGATGAATGTTCCACGCAAGCATCAGACACTACTGCCAAAATGCACACCCAAAGATCAGCTACGATACTCAGCTCTCAGACAGCCAATGCTGTGACAGAAGGAAGGCCTGCAAGGACTGTGCAGACACAAAGCACCACTGGAATGCATGAGTTTTCAAAATCAGTCACCTAGATTGGGCAAGTCTTCTACTCAGCTCACATCTGATCTTTGATGCTGAGGTAAAAGAACACTGAGTTTAAGCACAGTAGCAGGCCTAACTTTTGCAGAGGGAAATCCAGAATTAATCTTCATGTCATTCTTCTGTAGTTAGCTTCATTTGGAAGAGCTAATGAAGCAGGAAATTAATGACTGTGCTAACGCACAAAAATGGGTCTGCTGGGTTGCATACAACTGCAGTTACCATTGCTACATTTAGTTTCACTAAATACATATCCTAGATAATATTACAATGATTAACTTAGCTCAGAAATTCTTTGCATTGCAAGAGGTTACTGCAAAGTCTTGTGGGAATCTCATGGACATCTGCTCTATTTTCTCCAAGAGACCCTGATATCTACTTGTGATTACTTCTGTTCCTGGTAAGTTCTGAAGTGGGGGGTGCTGAAGGAAAACATTCTGTCACCCCTTCTGTTCCACATTCATATGGAGCTATAAAAAGGGTTAGTGAGAAGTCAAGGAAGGTTTCCCCACCCTCAGTTTATTCATGAATCAAGATGCATGACTTTACTGTTAGGGGTTTAATTCCATTCTTGATCAGCTCTTCAAGCACCTACAACCATAAGGCAGGAGAACCATCCAGACACAATCCTGTGCCACGTGCTCTCAGATGACCCTGCCTGAGCAGGAAGGTTGGATCAGGTGATCCAATGTGGTCCCTTTCAACCTTACTCATTCTGTGATTCTAAGTTACCTCTCATTTATTCTTTGCCATTTCACGAAAGACATTATAAAAAGCAGGTTTAAAATGTAATTTTTTGATAGAGTATTTATATTAATTCTAAATCTAATTCTAGTATGTGCTTTTTACAGTTACCATCCTTTGTAATGAATTCTACATAAAGGACCTTTAGTGAGAGAAGCAATTGATTTAGAACACGGAGTGCAGATGGATCAACAGCAGCATAGATATGTGTCTGGCTGGAAAATTACAGATTTTCATTTTCTTAGGTAGAGAGCAGTTCCCAGATATTTGCAGAGGACAGGAGCTTTCCTGACTTGCACCAGAAGGAGTGTCAAACTTTCATTAATGTTGCTTGCCAATTTCACAGTTTGAACTAGAGAGAGTAACCTACTTGAGAAAATATCTGCAAAGCTAAGAAACCAAGTCAGTGGGTGAGTTTACTACAAGGATTGTTTATTCGGTGAGTTTAAACATTGCAGGTGACCCACAAACACATATTTATTACCCGGCAGGACTCTATTTTGCATGTGGCAGTATATTCTTTTAACGCACATCATTAAGACTCTGCAGAGCATTCCTGCTCCACAACAGGTCAATATACTTCATATGCCAACTCATACATTCAGTGATGGAAGGTAAAAAAAAGTATGAAGCATTAGTTCTGAAATTACAGTGAAGTTATTTCTCTCACTATTTAAAAGAAATTTTTTCAGATGTTTACTGTTAGCAGGACAACTATGGCAATGAGAATGCAATGAAAACTGATAAACCCCAAAACATTAGACTGTGACAACCACATTCACAGAAAGAAACAACTGTCCTGAAGCTGTCTTGCTAGAAGTCTCTCCTGCTGAGCCTATAAGCAGGTAGAAAGCTTATATGCAAAGATATTGTTTGTATAAAAAAATGTTTGATGGAGCACAGGTAGATGATGCTTATAATGAAAATGGTTCCCCCCATGTTTCAATTTTATTAACATGCAACAAGAAGTCCCCAAAATGGCAGGGCATCTTTACTAAGATCCAACACAGCAAGGCATATGCTCAGCATATGCTTAAGCATATGTTTTATGAAAGCCCCACAGATCTATTTCTATGCTTTATGTTAATCACAAGCATAAATACTGTTTTTCCCCAGACCACACTGCCTCACCCTATAAGGATCTGAACACTCAGGAGTTAGAACTCCAGTTCTACTTAAAGTGTTTTCAGATAGATAGTCAAAGAGACAAACATAGGCAGACAAGTGACATTGCAGTTTCTGTAACTTGAACTTTTCAGTTTTTCTTACAGGGTTGTGAAGACATCCTCACTCTAAGAAGTGCAGTGTCATTGCACATGTTACTCATGTACATTATCTGCAAATGTACCGATCAGGTCATTAAACAATTGGGATGGCGGAATAATTGGTACATGGTCATAAACCTCTACTGGAACACAACAGATAACTCACACTGTACTCAGCAGCAGTAAGTGCATGACCAGAGAAATCTCTACATACAAAACCTCTGTTTCCTGGATCATCTGCAGTATTACGAACAATCTTGGGCTGATATCTAACTTACAGCAGATCAGATATTTGAGCCTATTTCCTCAGCAAATACAATACTAACATTGTTATTCAATGTACTGCTAAGATTTTGTGTTGGAAAATCCAAGTGGTTCTAGTTTCCATGTACAAATGTTCAGAGTATCAGATACAAGAGAATCCATCACAGGAGTCTATGACTGAACGTTCTCTATAAGCACATCAAGGGATTGGATGTAAGTGGAGGAAATAAATGCACGATTAATCATTTCATGTATCTTAAATTTAAGTTGAAAATCATAAGGCAATTTCTATTCATGATAAAAAAGGTCTGAAGCACTTGTCACGAGTGCTGTGGTCAGACTTAATATTCTGAATTTGACAAATGTATGTGAAAAATGTGACTGTCTGAAGGCAGGGGAATAAATCTGATGACACAGGAACTTCTTTCCAGACACTTCTCCTAATGCAATTTTTCTGAGAATGTTAAAAATGCAAGATTAAGAGAAATCAGTATCTTCCTTTCCCATGTTCCTTCATGAAACACAGAAAATTTACCTGATAGGAAAAGCAAAGATCATGTTTCTAAACCGCAGGTTTCTAACAGCAATCTTTGTTCTTGCACATAGCATCAGTAGAAAAAGTTCAAACACTTGTATTTAAATTGGTATCAACATAAGTCTCTAAAGAAAACACACGAAGCTTAAATTTTTGCCTGTTTGTAGCATGATTTTTACAAGATACTTATTTTGACTTGCTATATACTGAAAAATGAACAAATGAACAAAAATTCTGCATTTGGTTCTAAATAGGTACTTGCTGGCATCTCAAAACACTTCTCAAATACTTCAGTAGCAGAACATTTTCCTAAAAGGATACTGCAAGTATAAGAGGATACCAAGAAGGTTATTCAAGCCGACAACATTCTGTACATTTTACTGGTTATTTTTACAGCTGCAAAAGGAACGAGGAGGACAAACTGCTGCTCTTACATTTTGCATCTCCTCCTCTACTACTAGAGAAAATTTTATTAACAATTCCAGTCATGCTTGTAGTGTTTGTGATTTTTTTCATTATTTTTACTACTTAAATATAAATAAAAAAGGAGAAAAGTTCCATTAACTGACTAAAGGTTAAAAGAAAAGTTCCATTAACTTGCTGACGCCAATTCACATTTCTTAGCCTTTTATCCAGGCACCTACTACTGCTTTTAATAATACAAAATTGTACATTTCTAGCCTTTAATGGTGGTTATTTTTGTTCAGTACTTTTGTCTTCTGCCTTTGCTGTTGTTTTACAGGAATTGTATTTGTTCAAATGGACTCATTCAGCAGGCTGGAAATTAGTGCAGATTACTGTGTGAGGGCATGTCACTGAAGTAAACATGCAGAGGATCGGTGTGCACAGACACAATTACAAAAAACTCCACTGTAAGACAGAGTGCCTTAAAAGCATTCTGCATGTTCTTAGTACTTCTGAAAGTTTTCATTTTATCACAATGAAGTATTTGTCTTTTACGAAATACAATTTTCAAACAATGGTACCCAGAATTCACCTGTCAAATCTTTTAGATGTTCTTTAAAATTTTAAAGTTTCATTTCCAAGGAGATACAAATATTCCCAAAATATCCAACTATTTCTCCATCTTTCTCAAGACAAACAAATATCATTAGAACCATGTTTCTGTTAAAAAATCATCATTGGAAGGTTAAATCTGGGCTCTTTACATTGCAGTAACTACCAAAGTTATCAGGAACATAAGAAAGTTTTAGTTTCATCACTCATTTCCAGAACTTTGCAAATTACTGGTCACTTGAATACTTCAAGTATTGTCTAATTTTCTGCTTCTATACAGTATGACAAACAAAGCATTCTTGCTCTTTTCTATTAGGCATGTAATATGTATCAATTTCAGATTAAATATGCATAAAGTTCCACCTAAATAGAATTCCTTCCAATACAGATTTTTTCCCCCACGAGTCAATACCACTCCCCATAGAATCAGTGGGAATAGTGTTAATTCATGAAAGAAAAGTCCATTTCTATTTACCTCTATCAGTTTTGTCTTAAATATAAAAATATGCTTCCCTGAACTACTGGGTTATGTCACATATAGCTTATAGAGTTGGACCAATGTGTGAAGTGATGTAACACTCCTTAATATATTCTTTTAACTATGCTGAAGGAGCAGCATTTTGCTTTAATCTTTTTGTAACACGTGCATAAAACCTGAAAGAATACCTGTAATTTAAAAGACTAACAAAGAGACACCAAGTGAAGGATTTGAATCCTTATTATTTTCTAAGATAGTAACTTGAAGGGATTGTACAGAAAAACTTTCAGTACCCCTACTGAGTACTTAAAACCTGTGGACAATTTTGGCTAAGTTTGACAGAGATGCAGAGGTCTTGGAAACATTGAAGGTTTACAAGTTCTGTAACAAATTCTCATAGGGAATATAGACCTTACCAAAACCAAGTGGGCAATATACTCAGGCATTATTAGATATAGGTGAATTCATACAGGAAGAAAGACTTAGGAGCCGTGTGTGGATAAATGCACAGACCTGATAAACCCAGACACACAACTCTCTCCCACACCACATCCAGTTTAATTTGCCTTGTTACACATGAGGAAGACAACAAAAACAACCAAAAAATTTCTGCTGTCTAAAAAGGTGGAGAGTTGAACCCAAGCTTTTCTCACTATATTCATTTCAAGCTCTGCATGGACTGATGACTAATACAGTTGGAACTCACTGAACAGCCTTGGTGTGATTCAGTTCCAAAGTGTGTTCCAGCATCAGCAAGTAGAAGTAACTTTCTCCAGCCAACAGGTAAGTGTCAAAGCCTGACATCCACACAGGGGCTTGACTTCAGATCAGCTCTACTCTGGCCCTGTAGACAGAATACTACTGACACACCTACTTCAGTGACCTCCCAGGAGAGGAAGCATTGACAGGCTCCTTCCTTGAGCCACATCTTCCAATTTAGGTTTGTTGGTACATCTGCACATCTATTCTGTGAACCCAAAGTGACAAGAACTAAAGAGCAATGAAATGGGGAAAGATCGTAAGATTTTAGTTTAGATTAAGGAGTTTGGAAGCAAAAGCTAAAGTAGATTTATTCACTGTTGATCTGAACAGACATATGGTTTCTTCAGTTCTGCTGCACAAGAAATACTTCTGGCCTTTCAATCTTCATGCTGACATATCGTAATGCTTCAATACCTAATGATTCATCAGTGACAGGCTTCAAAGCAAGTCAAGTGCTCTAAACTTCTATCTTCTATCCCTGCCTTATATCATGCAGTTTATCTTATTAACTCCTAGCACATTTTGCCATTTCTCAAGAATTTTACCATTGCTTTGCATAAGTGTAGTCCCATTAGATACTTAACTGTTTGCAGGAAAGAAGATATTTAACACCAGCAATACTATGTGCTCTCGAAACAAAGGAAAACTCCTCATGTACAACACATGAAAACCAGAATAATCAGCCTTGCAAGCTTGAATTTGAATGTTTTGCTGATATTGTATTTTGCCTTTTCCCATGGGGCACAATCAGCAATTTTCATTTCACATATCTTCACTCCTCCATACAACAGACATCAAAATAATGCCACTACTACTGTTTACAACATGAGTATGTACACTGTACCGTCAGTTGATTTCAGACCTCATGAAACCCAACATGCCTCAATGCTATGTACAACAACAAAAAGCTACAATTCTTCTTAATATAAATAGCCAAAGAAAGAACTATCAACCATTATAGTTTGGAGCATAGTTAACTCATGAAAATAAGAAGTGTTAAAGCTAATTACCTGTACCTGCTAGCTGAATTTCAAAACTTCTAGACATCTGGTTAATTTTTAGATTGTTTGCTTATCCTTCTCTCTCCCTCTCAACTCCTTATTCTTCACCAGCACATTTAAGATTTCTGCTAAACCATCTAAAGCTAAAAACTCACAAAGATTAAGCAGAATGGTATTGGAACAATTGTGAGATGGCACACAAAAAAACGTTCAGTCGTCACAGAAATGTTGAAAGAAAATGTCAGAGGTTTGTGCAAGGCTTGGACCATGGGATAATGGTTAGGGATCACCTGAGAGGTGACTGGGTGCCTGTACAGCACTGCCACGTGTGGCTATGAAGTGCACTGGAATCTGCCTGCCAACCACCCACAGGTGAGAGCTTTCCATACTATTATTTCCACAATAATGTACAAGACCCACTACCACAGGAACGAAGAGGGAGGGGCACAAACCAGGATGAGTTTTCACTCTTAGTTCCCTACTACCAAAGCAAACTGCGTCAGCAAATGGAAGAAGCACCCTAAAGAGTCCACTACTGACTCCATTCCTTACCCAAACCTACTCCCACATCCCACGAGGAGATCCAGTTTGTGTTCTGGATGAGGCCACAGATTTGCAGAAAACAAGTGATTATAAAACTATTGCAAGCACTACATCCACACAGAGGGAACAAGCTGAAGCAGTAGACGTAGATTAGCTGGCATTTCCTACTGCAGCCTTCACAATGCTAGAGTAATTCCTTCTCATCCCTTCTATGCTCCTTCTGGAATTCCTTCTAGATTTTCTTTCCTTCTGAAAGGAAGGGGAAATACTGAAGTTGCATTATCTGGCACCACAGGGACACCCAAATCACTCCTCTAGAGCCATCAGAGAAACCTCCCCCTTTTAAGCTCTCAGCCCCAGATCCCTTCCTAGCCAGTCTTATCTCTGTAACCCACTGAAATCCCAGTTTTGTTGCCACTACTCTCCAAACCAAACTCCTCCTTCCCCCACCAAAGGCAATTTGTCACAGTCTACTGCTCTTATTCCCTCAGTCTTCAAGCCAGGCAGCATTTTCCTCTGCAAAGATTGGTCTATAGTGGGTCTGAAAGAATAGCAAACACCAGCACCTCATTTTCAGATTGCTCTAGTATTCATTGCAGTACCAACTACATGAATAGTCCCACTCATTCCCTATACCAGCCCTGGCACTTAGAAGCATTCAAGTACTCAATTCTAATTTTCTATTCATGTGCAATGGGAATAGATTTTCAGATTCTACTTTTGCCAAATCTCTACAGAGCACCTGCAAACAGATTTTTTTGTGAATTTTTGTAATGAGAAGGAAAAGTCACATTCCTATCAAAGCTGTGTTAAAGTTTGCCACTGTAACTGGAATGCCACTGTATTCCACCCAGTGAGCCCAAACTTTGCTAAACTGTAAGTGACCAGAATTTTTAATGTAAACAAAATCATTATATTGTAGAATCATGACCTCTAGCTTTTGACAAGAAACTTGAAACAGGATCTTAAACCTGTTAAAATTATTATGATAATAGTTAAACAGATAATTGGTCTCCTCCAGCTAGTTAACAGAGGCTAATAGTGCAGTTCTAAACAAAATTATTGAATATTTTGAAGTTTTAGGACAAGGTTTGTTTCATTATTACAATGATAAATGATAGTATATAAAGCCTGTTCTGCTTTCTAACCACCCATGACATTTTGCCAAGGGTATGTTCCCAGGAGCTCTGATGCCAGCAGGACTGAGTGGGTTTAGTACTGGTTCCAAATGCAGTGTTACATTGAGGTTATCAGATCAGTTCAAATGTACCTGCAGCAGCCCCACTTCTGATGCCACCACCAGTGCTACTTTGGGCTCATTGTTCCGCTTGGTAAGCGTCACTCAACTAAGTCCTGGAGTGCCTGCACATGAGATGGTGTCTGTTTCAGGAAAACACATAGATCAGTTACATGCCTTGCTGTAATACCAGCTGTTCAACCTCATCAAGTGCAGTACGAATAACAGATAGAGGACAGATGACATAATGCACCATGACAGAATATCTTCTGTCATGTACTACCCCCCAGATTACTTAATGTAATTATTAAAATTATGTCCTCAGCTCAACCTGGTGTACCCAGTATCCTAATGTCAGTTTTACAGCATTAGGCATTTCTATTTATTTATTTATTTTAAATTGGCAACAGTAAGTGCCATTCCCTTAGCAGATGTTCTCAGTTCCCACACACTTAATTATAGTTTTATAACTACAGCCACCTACCATACAGTGCACTGCAGCAGTGTGGCATTTCAAAAGCCACTGTTACTTGCTCATTAAATTCCCCTGCTATGTAGAGCACAACTGATTTCAACTGTATGCCAACCCACATGCACGTGCCAAGGACACAGGCTTCAACTCCAGCACATGTATTTCACATGAATGTGAACAAATCAACATGGAGGCATGCAGATTTGTTTAGGGGTGTTAAGAAGAAGAAAATATCATTAAGGTAAATTACATTCTATGATTTTCATTAATATGCTACACCAATTGTTAAGTGGCATAACAAGTACAGTAATTTTTCCTCTGAAGAGCTATTTAAAATAGGTTGAAAAAATGGAAATTTAACTGTAAACAGATCTTACTGTCAACAAACTAAGCAGACTGAGAAACACAGGTAAGACTATTACGTTTTGATTGCTTTCAATCACCACTATATGAAAATCTAAAATTTTAAACAGGATTCAGACCTCATACTAAACAGTGATGGGAACAGTGCATGTTTTAATACTGTCATGGCAGCCTGTCACCTTCTTCTTTCAGCTTAGCCATATGAAAACCCAAAAGATTTTTGTCAGGAAGAAGTGTCAGGGTGCTCTGTCAGTTCTTGGTTTTCTCACCAGCTTTCTGGGATGTTTTTCAGCACTCATAAGTTACTTACAAGCTACTGGGCAGTAGCCCAGCAATCCTCAGTGGATCTACATGATTTACATCTACAATGGACTACAGCATCTATAAAGTTACCATTTCCAGATTTTTCTGCAGACTGAAGAGTGATACCAAGATCTGCAGTGGCAATTGGTAAATTTTAATTATCTTACAAATCATGGTCCTATATAGGATATTGGCAAAATTTAAAAATCTTTAAAAATCATGGGGCTATAGGCATGAAAATATGGTAACTGTGGAACTCATCAATACCTGCTTATTAAGGATTTTTATGTTTGTCTGGCTTATAGCAGTATTACTTAGAACTTGTTTTTTCACAATCATTCAGATCCAAAAATGTATAATTAGTCACATGAAACAGTAAGACGGGACTGTATGGCAGGTGAGTAGAGAAGTAAACTTCTCCTTTTTTAAAGGATTCAACATTTAAAGGATCAATATTAAATCAGATGTAAGAAATTTAGAGTGACTCAAATTGCTGATATTTATTTCACCTGAACTTTCTGAATGAAACGGAAAGAAGGTTTAAACTCACACTGCACTTTTAAACATGCATCTTTCTCCTCCAATAAAGAAGTTATGCTAACTAGTCATGAAATTTCCTGAAGTCATGAAATGCCTATCTGTAAAAAGCTGTCAAATTAATAAAGTTAATGAACTGAAAACACAATTGCTTTTTCATTCCTTACAGCAGTTGCTGGTGTTGCTTACAAAACACAGCGTACAAGAAACCAGAAGCCTAAAAGAAGGAATAATTTTTAAAATGTAAAAAGCTATTTTAATATCTCCACAAAGCCATCACCTTAAATTGGTCCCAGGAGATGTAAATACTTACCCTGAAGATCAGTAACATTTGAAGTAGTAAGATGTTCTTTCTCCCATCTAAATGAAATGGTATCAGAGTACTTCCAATCAAAAAATGAGCTAATTCTGAAAGCCCAGGCATAAACAAAGGAATGTATGTTGGAATCAATTTGCCTTTGAAAGTTAATTTTTGAAAAAGACAGATTAGTGTTCTGATTTCTATTCCAAATAATTAAAAATTATCTACTTCTTGAGAAACTAACAGTTTTAGAGAATAAATGACCTGTATTATTGCTGATGAATGTCTAGTTTTTTCTTTCTATTCTGTACTCTTGCTGAATTTCTCTACTTCCCTTCTTTCAGTACCATAATCCTTTTCACATTCAGTATTCACCTGTATCTCTAACCCCACACTGTCTCACTTTCCTGGCATCCTATCCTCATTTCTGAAGAAAACTTTTCTCCTCTCCACTTGCTCTAAGTATTATCAGTGGCATAGGTTCAGAAATTCCTAAATAAAGTCCTTTCATTTCAAAGGTGTGGCTCTGAACATCTCTGCTTTCTGCTGTTTTGGCTGTAATTTCATCCCATTCTGTTTTACCTCTTGGAAGCTTCCCCTCCATACTCAAAATCCCATTCTTAAGCATCCCCTCTGTTGCTGAAGAATGTGCACTTCTTTATTTTAATGAACACTATGTGTATCTCCCTTGTAAAACTTGATGAGGTTGCAATTACCATGCAAACACAATGTTTTGTAGGAAAACACTTTTACATAGAAAAATGTTTGTAGATAAGAGTAGCAATTCTGGAAAATGGTGCGTAAGTTGCAAAATTGTTAAGAGGTCCTGTTTTGACTTTATTTATTTGTTTGCTTGTTTCCAAATCATATGTTTGATTTTTTGGCTAGTCTAAGCTTTCATTTAGACATAAGTTAATTTACTGTAAATTGTCCCAGAAGAGCAAAACAAACTAAATATTTCAAAAAATTATCCTTATCTGGTCTTTCCACTCACAGAAATTTGACATTGACATTCAGGTTTTGATTTGCTTAGAAAGTCTGGAATACTTCCTGTAATTTCAAAACAATTTCTGTAAATCAAAGTAACAGTTTCCCATGCAACTCCACTCAGCTCTTTAGGTCTGCCCTATGAGTCACCTCAATTTAACTACTGACACAGCAACAGTGCCTTGCCTTCAAGCCCATTTTAATGTAGTATTAGTTACCTTAAAGAAACCACAAGGCAAACACCAGATTTAATTGAAGATAAGGTTCATATTTTTCTCCTATTCCCTTCTGCTATATAGCTATAATATATAAATTCTGCTCTTATTTAGAATAATTTATATCTCCTTGAAACCAGCTGCTCCATGTTCTCATGTTCGTACTTCATCTTTAAAAACCTTCTCTACTACTTCTACCTGTGATATATTATTTTGAATTCAGTATTTTTTGACATAGCACAGTAATCTAATATAACTCATTATTTGCTCAGGTAAGAGATGTCTGCTTTATATATACTTTACAACTCATTTCTAAGTGTCTGTTGCACTGCTTTTCAATACAATTATTTTATTATTTCTTTCTAAAGAACACTTGTGCTTCCTACTTTACAAAACTGGCGGTCTCAACACAACCACTACAATGAAAGCTGTACAACAGATAAATCACTCTTGCTAGAAATTTTTGTATCACATGGTAACTCAATGCTAATACCACAAAACAGTAAGCATTTTGAAAATCAACACTGTCACTCTGTCATCCTGTGACTGTCTCCCCGAGTCACTCTTACGTGTGATGGGGCCCTGCTCCCCTGGAGATGGCTGAACACCTGCCTGCCCATGGGAAGCAGTGAATTAATTCCCTGTTTTGGTTTGCTTGAGTGTGTGGCTTCTGCTTTCTCTACTAAATTGCCTTTATCTCAACCTATGAGTTTTCTATCCTTTGTCATTCCAATTCTCTCCCCAGTCCTGCTGGTGGGGGAGTGAGTGAGCGGCTGTGTGGGGCTTGGCTGCTGCCTGGGGGTAAACCACGACATGCATTTTTAGTCTGCTTTGACAACAGCCATCAGATTTGATCCATTAGTAAAAGCAAACAACACTGCTGCATAAAATTCTTACTGTGGTGTGAAGGCTTTGTATTTTAAAACCTTTATTCCATCTTATCAAAGCCAGGATAATATGTACCAAATAAAGAGAAAAGACCACTTTGCAATTTTTCAGAAAGTTATTATGGTGGTAATGAAGTATACTGTACAATCAGTGTCTAGCAATGGTGTGTTCTTGAATATGACTTTTGTTTGAGAATTGCAGGCTATCTTACTGGGAGAATAGCTATCAAAAACTGTATTACTAGATAGGGTAACAGATGTGAATACAGGCTTTGTGGATGTCTAAGGAAAGATATAAGCTGCATCTGTGTTCTAGTGCAGGACCGTGCTGCACTGTCTTCAGCTGAGTGACAGCATAAACAGAAATTACAGTAGAAGATAAGGCTCTATGAACATATCAGCAGTGAATCAGTAACTAAGGCCATGCCATCCAAAACCACTGAATTTTCATGAAGTGCAGCAACTCTGAAACAGCAAATGCTTCTGAATATTAAATGAACCAGAACTGTAGGTTTCAAAAATGATTAACTGTTCCCTTGTGTCCTTGGGACTCTTATTCTATGTTGAATATCCCATTGTCTCTCATGGCCTCTGTGCTGGTTGGCAAATACAATCCATCCTTCCTTTCTAGCCAGCATTTTTAGAGACTGGATGATTTGCTTCAGTTTGGTAGATTTTAGAAATAGTGATACCAGATGAAGCTGTGGCCTGAGTTAAAGAGCAAGGAAGACACGAATGCATACCTCAGTCATATCCTCCACCACAGTTCAGTGGCTGTAGAAGGCTGCTCTTATATACCCCAATTCTAGTGGGCATCAGGCAAAAGTCTTCCAAACACCTGAACTTGTACAAAAGCTGCCCATGCATGCATAAAGCCTCTTCATTTCCATAAGCATATAGAACTAAATGCTGTATGTTATATCACTCCAAGAAGAAACCTTGCACTTAGCATAAGCATGCAGCCCCAAGTCCTCTACTTTTCTGCTAAATGCAAGGAAACTGTGCTGAAACTTGATGACCTCTGAAGTTTTGCACGAGTAGGGTATCAGCTTCATTTAAAATGACACCAAATCACTACTTAAATTAACTGAAAGCAAAAAGCGAGACATGAGAGTTAATAAATACCTATTTGCATAATATTAGCAATGAAAGAGAGTTCTACTCCAAACTAAAATGTATCATTTTCTGTAACAATCCCTAATTTTTTCTGCTTGCCCTCTGGCCACAGCTCTTTTCTCTATGTTCCAGTCTATGAAATAGTGAAGAATGCAAATACTTCCTGCTATTTCCTCAGCTGTTATAAACCAGTGAAGTTCAACTGAGGTCAATGGTGGCCTTTTACTCTATTTTAGGATCCTACCCCTTAATTATCTCACACTTACTAAAAACCTGTTTCATACAAGGAAGTTCTATGTAAACAGACATTACAGCCTCTGGAATTTCTTCCACCACTTACGACATCAAACACAATACAGGCTTTCTTGTTTTGCTTCTTTTTAATTTAGAGACTATGTAAATACAAACTAATGCTACGCATTAATAAGTCACCTACAAGTAACCACTATATGGATACAATTAATGTTCAATAAATCACAATCTGGAGTGGCCTGTCAACATTAATGGACAATATATACTGCTGTACTACCATACAGCAAATAGAAGAGGACAGAAGAACTACTACAAGGCAAAAGTTTTACCTTTCTGCCTCTAGAAAGCAGATACAGAACATACATGTGATATTCTGAATACTGCCATATGAGCACTTGCTTGCAGAAGCGCCACAGACCTGCTCAGTGTCTCTAAAGTAATTTTTGGGCTTTCTCGTTTCAATTTTGTTTTGTGATAGATACACTTACAAGGGATCAGCATTTGTCTTCAATTCTCATACACAGATCGTGCTCAGTGTTTAATACAAGTTCTACAGTAACTTCTATCCAAAAGTGTCCAAAGTATCACCTTATGAAATTCAAATGACCTTTGTAAAAAATGATGTAACTATCAACCACTATCAAAAAGCAATTCCATCACTTTTTGTCCCCTATGCATCACTTCAGTTTTTAGTATAGTTTACAAGAGCAAAATTCATTGTACACATTAATGATTATCAAATCCATGAAAATTTCTTAGGCTAGTTTCATCTTCCTCCATTACAGAAGTCCTATTTCCATACCACCAAGGACATCTAATGGCTTCCTGATTTCACAGCATCAAGACAGCCTGATTCAGGGGCAAAACATTTTTGTTTGTGCTATCTCGAAGGAACAAAACCTGTCTCTCCTTTTCCCCCATGAAATATACAATTACACAACTAGAGATTTATATTCTAAAAGAGCACACACAGTGAGCACTGTTGTCGAAATAGGTGCTTGAAGCAAATGAGCAAGATTCCTGCACTGCTGTACTCCACTGACTTCTGTGTTTTGAAAACCTGACCATAGCAGCTTATGTTAAGAACTCCATCTTGATGTTTAAAATAGAAATTATTTCCTTTTAAGGGTTAACCATTACCAGCATATTTGAACCAGGTCTTGAGGACTTCACTAGTACAAACATTATTTTACTGAAGTAACCAAGATCAGTGTTGTCACCTGTTACATAAATATCACCATATACACAAGTAAAAAGCACCTTTTTTTCCCCAAGCCTTGTTTCCAAAATATGGGAGGATGAAGAGCCCTCCTCTGCAATAATCTCAGTTGTTGTTTTTTTTTTTGTACTCTATATGAGCTGATATGCTATTCAAGAAAGCCGCTGTCAAAAAGCCACACACTATCTACCAAGCTAGAAACTAGAGATGTTGAGATTCACAGAAAAGCCATCCTGCCTTTACTAAAATGATACTTTTGAAATTTGTCTTATAAGAAATTATTCATCATGGGACTTGGAGTTTGTAATTCATTGCCACTGTGGCTAGAAGGTTGTCAAACCACTTGCTTCTTTCTCCAAGAATGCTAGGCTAAGTGAATATAAACCTTAATTACAGTGAAGTGCACCACTCCAACATCTCAGCTAATTATGTTTAATAACTATTTTATTCCACAGAGTTTTGCACGTATGGCTCACACATGAAGATGATGGGCATTAACACCAGTAGCTGTGTTGTTCTCAGCTGCTACTGTTTGGCTTCTGTAGAACATTTTCCACACCCCTGTCCCACACAGAGCAGACTTCCTTGAAGTACGACAGCAGGAAACAAACGTGGGTGTAGCTGGACAGGCTCTAATTGTTTTGAGCTTCCACTGGATGTAGAGTTAGCAAGTCACTCAGAGGTCAGAGCCGTCACAGTGTCCCACTAGACGTGCAGTGCCACTCCACTGCGTGTTTGACTCATCTTTGCAGCTCTTGTAGCTGCTTCCAGGCAGGCAGACATGGGAAGAGTTTAATAACAGAGAAAGCAGGCAGTGGTTTTGTAACAGTAATTTTCTCTGCACTGTTTTTGACAAGTCTTTTTAAAAGGCATTTGAGAGAAGCCTGGAAAATTCTTCCCGGTAGCAAAAGGTGGCAATTTTGAGACATGAACTAACTCACAGTAGCCACAAGGGACACTGTGGAGCACATGTGAATGAACTTTCTGCTACATTAACTTAGACTGCTAAGGCTTCCTTTAAACAAATCATCTGTAAATGATCTCAGAGTAAATTAACCATACGTTTTTAGGTACTGGACTGCATCTCAGGGTACCTGGACTCATTTCTCAATGTGAGAACAAACAACAAATATGAACTCTGGCAGTATAATTTTGTTAAATAAATGAAACAAAATATTCTGTGAAGGAGCAAGAATAAAATGCCTGCCAGGAATTTTTGTATTGAGCTCTCTGGAATTTCATGTACATTTGGCACAAAGAGACAGGTTACCAGACTTATGAGTTTGGCTCCTTATTAAAAAAGTACACATTCCTTGAAACAGTGCAACTGTTCTTTTATGGGTCATTAGTACCAAGCAAATTCAAGTTCATGGAGATCACCAGACTTGGGAAGTTGCTGTTACAATGAAGGGATCCCTCACATGCTGGAGGAACAGGCTGATAAGAAACTCCTGAAATTCAACGAAGTCCTGCACTAGGGATGAAATAACTCCAGGCAGCACTTACAGTCTAAGGAACAGCTCTGCAAAGCAGGACCTGTGAACCTCCAGAGGAACAGAAGTGTATTGTGTGCCTTTAGAGCCATGATGGCCACCTGCACAGGAGCTACACTAGCAAGAGTATCACAAGTATGTCAAGGGTAGTTACAGGTTGGGTCTGCAGCCACATTTTAACTTTTCCACACATTCCATCTTTGTGCTTTGGAAATAGAAGTGGACAGCCTGTCTAAACTCAGTCAGTTCCAGAGTTTTGGGTTTGAATGCCATTACTTTGCATATCACGAAAAAACCTGCAGCGGTGAAAAGGGGCTCTTTTGCCTTTTATAAAAAAACAAAAACAAAACAAAGAAAAAAAATAAGCCAGATAGAAAACCCAACACATGGCAGTACAGGAGGAAATGACATAAAATGACCTTCATGATCTCACCAAGAAAATGACGGTCAGAAATAAACGAGCCTGGGAAGAAGAATGGGTTTAGCCATTCCCTAGAGTGCATCCTGAACAACTGTGCATTGTGTATCATCAGTGAAGTGAGTGAACATTGCAGAGGTAAGGGAGAATTGCATTTTCTGTACATCAGCTTTAGAATATAAATGTACATATTTAATCTACAATAAACTGTACTGGGTTGTGTTTATAGTGTGTTGTCACAATTTTATTATGCACAAGGTTATTTTCGGCACAAGCTTAAGTTTCTTGTGGGTAAAATGGTGAATTCTTTTAGATCTCTTTTTGCATTAGCCAACAAAAGTTCCTAAAGAGGTGTCCATGAAAAATCATTACACAAAAGACTGAAGATCTGTGATTACAGACTAACTTTTTGATAAATTATTTCTGGCCTCTGCCACCTGGACCAGTCTGAGCATTATAGGATTTTATAAGCCTTTTTAGCAGAAAGGTCATACAGATGTATACACAATGTATCCATTGCTCAGAGTAAATTCAAAAAGATTCTCATTTTACCCTGTAATAAACATAAAGGCATTGGCCATGTTAACACATTGGCAAGTAGCTTTTGAGACTCATGTTCAACAGCTATAGCTAATTTATTACCTGCCAAATCTATCACTCAATGTAAACAACTCACAGTGCAAGTAGTAACACAGAGAGGCAAATGGCAACCGGTTTAGCTACCTTTTCACTATACATTTGCACTAGGCATTTGTAATGAAAGAAGCTTGGTTGATTTTTCATAGTGACTATTTTATCAGTTTCTTAATATAAGTAGTGAAAAAACCCCATCACCCAGCCGCAAACTGGTGGCTGAAAATGGATGCAAGGCTTGAGTCAAGGCGAAACATGGCTAAAGCACAGCCCTGAAGATGTTCTTTTCATTTCCATAAACACATCTAAAGTACTTATTAATTATGAAGCAGATTTTGTCTCTCTTTTAAAAGAGCCTGCTTTTTATGGTAGATGTGTGTGCATAACATTTTCCCAACCTCTTAATAGAATGTTCCAAATAAGACTATGGGACAACGTAACACATCAGAGGTTATCACATACATATGAAAGCATGAAAGACAGAAATAGGTGGTTTACCTATTTTTACTTTCCCTCAGTAGAATTGTCCAACGCTTTAACTCATAGCTCTGCATCCCCCCACCCACAACTGGGATCAGTTTTCTCATCAATGTTTGACCTAATTTGGGGTTTTTATGGGCCCTATTTGCTGCTGTGTGTTCAGTCTTCACATTTGTGTTCTTCTGTTGTGACTATCTCTTTTCTGAGAGAAAAATTAACGTCCAAAGGCCATCCCAAATCTTCCTGACATCTTTATTTTTACACCTATATTTTGCTGTGTAAAAATCATTAGCTGTCAGCTGTTCCCTGTGAAAGGACCAGGACTTCTCAGGTCCAGACACTGTCCTTGCAATTCCCCAAACCCAGCCCAAGGGGCTGTAACTTGCCATTCTTATACTGGCCAGAGATGGGAGAATCATGTGTCTTTGCTAGGTCCAATCTGCAATAACCATTTGACTGAGAACCTCTACAACACCTCAAGATACGTATTTTGTTTTTCTCTTCCAGCCCTTGCTAAGGCCTTGAGAAGCAGATTTAGTTTCCATCCTATAATTCTGCTGAACATACTTTGACATCCATTGTCATTCCTCAATCTGGAGGTGCCCATTAAAAAATAAAAATTACTTCAATAAGCATACCACACACTGAGCAGAAACACAACATAAGGAGCCCAAACATATTTCACACCATTCTTTCAAACTTCTTTCCTCTTTGTGATACTATTATGTGTTGCCATTATCACCTCACAACATGTAAGGTTTGGAACAGAACACTTTCACCTGTGTACACTGTCTTTCTCTCATTCCCTTCATAACGAGGCTACAGCTAAGACCTTACATCTCTCTCTTCCTTCTTCATGCTGACCAAGAGTAACAGATTATTTGAATGTAGCCTATAGCCCTTACACTGAAGTCCTCTGACTTAGATGAAATTCACCATACTTCTTTTAGGTTCCATCTAAATTTCATGGTAAAAGTACCCCAGTAATCACTCTGTTGGTTGCTCTCCAGTTCTGAGAATGTGCAAACTCCTCTCTACCTATTTATCCAGTTTTAGTAACTCACACTGACGTAACCAGTGAAAACAACATTTTAATTAATTCAACAGCATTTTTCACAGTAACTGATGGTTACTCTGTGTTGGGTTTTTTACACGTTTTTTGGGTTTTTATTTTTAAAGAGAGCACATTACTCCCACCTAACACACAAACCAGGCTCTTTCTTTTGATCATTTCCTGTTAAGGGGCATACCAGAGTGGCCAGTGTTCTCTCCCTCCATCAACTTTTCACACAGTTGAAGCCAATGGGGTGATGGTGGAGAATCAAAACTCCTAGAAAACTCATCTTAAGAAAAAATAACATTTGGACTCTCCTGGTACAGGTAGCACACACCTAGGCACTGTAGCTATTAAATAACCAGAGGTAGTCTGTCATACCATATGCAAAATATGAAATAATTTAGCAGTGTATACACCAAACACTCAAGTCCATCAGGATCATCAGATCATAAAACTATAAGCAAAACACTCTGTTTCGAATCTTTCACAACTCCACAGTCATTGCTGGCATGATTAATTCTACTACCTACAAAAGTAAATCCTTTTTCTATTTTCAGTCTATTTAGATCTAGATCTCAGCACTTAATTAAAAACAGGAAAAAATTTAAGCAGGTTTTTTTAGAAAGACCTTGTGCTATGCAATTATCTTTTTAATGGAAAATTTTCAGCAGGGATCCCTTGTCCTTGGACTACTCCTGTGAGTAGTACAAATGCCTACTAACACCATGCATGTCTAATTAGATGGCTGTGGGTCCTGTTTAGAAACATCCCCAGCCCATATATTTGAAAATAGCTTTTTGTATGTAAACAATTGTTTCATGAGATTCATTAAACCCCTTCATTAAAATCTTTTCATCCTGCTTGAACTACTGAAGAGGAAATGTTCAGATCATACTCGAGAGAGATGTATCAGACAGTATGAGCCCTACATATTAAAAGTTCATTTAAAATAAAAAGCAGGAAAGCATGTTTTGAATTTTTACTTTCTCATGAAAGAAGAAACTAAATCAATGTAGGGGAATGCCACAAGGCACCAGAAGCAAGATTAGTAGCCATAATAAGGTATGCAGTCATATTTTATAACTTGCTTTCCTTTCCAGAGTAAATACTGAATCACAGAAAAGATATTAAATTCCAAGTCCTACAGAAACTATGCAGTGACACCTGACCTTGCCTCAAATAATGGAATAATTTACAAGTATTGTAGCCATTTCCAGACTTTTTTGCTTCATGGCATACAATGGCTTCATCAGACATTTTCCATAAGCGAGTACTGACCAAGCAGTGCAATGCTTTATGACATGCTGGCCAAAGAGAGGTGAGCTGAAGAGAAAGGCAGCAACACACTGCTCCTGTCTTGCCTCCAGCCTGCATGGCTCAGGCAGCTTATCTCCTCTCAAAGGCATGGAAGTCTCAGCTGATCCTAGTGCTCTGTCTACAGTCATCTTTGCTGAAAATCCAACCTTCCCTAATAGGATAGGTACACAAAGAGGGTACTTTGAGAGCTGGATGATAGAAAAGCCTGAAGCAAGTTTCCTCTGCTGTCTTAAGACAGATGAAGCTCTTACACATCTCATAAACCTTATCTAAAGGATGCAAAGGTCCAAAAATAACCTTAGATTTTCACAGGTTCTCAAATGAGGACACTGGCTTCCAGGCTTTGTACTAATACCGTGTCATGCTGCTATGATACATTCTGATGCCACAACATTACAATATCATTACAGCACTGAGGATGCATCAGCTGTGAAGCAAGAGCAACACAGGACTGTCCTGGGCTTTGCACACCCTCTGTTTGGTGTTTTGTGGTCCCACTGCAGCTGTTCAGGCACAATATGTGGAATCTGCACACAGAAAAGGAAGGCCAAGGGTGAGCTCTGCTCCAAACATGTTAAATAGAATCAGCAGCCCAAGAACTGCCTACTTATCAGTTTTAGCCTTGAATGATAGCATTATTCCATGTGACACAAGAGTTTTCTGACGTGAAAATCTGCAAGAAGTTGAGAAATGATGAAAATCAAGGCAAAGGAAAACTCCTGCCATCAGATAATTTTTTTTTCTACTGACAACAGTGTTGATGTCCCTGTAACAGACATTGCTATGGTGTATTTCATAGACACAGATCTGCGCATATTGTGGAGAAATTAAGCTTTCTGATTTGAGTATGTGAAGCTGTAATTATGGCTAATACCAGGCCTGTAGCAGGCTTCCACTCCTAGCTTTCCCATTTAAAAATATTAGGGCTCTGATTCAAAGTCTTTGATATATGCTCATAGAATCCATTGTCTTCTTTGAGATCTACGAACAGGCTTTTCTGTATAAGGATGGGATTATTTCCAAGCTACAACTAACCTTGCACTATAGAAATCTGCTAGATTTAGGCCTCAGAAAAAAACAGCCCTCACATGAAACAGATTTTTAGCACTGATTTTGCATATTAGAAAGCACACTTTTTCTACTTGCACATAGTTTGCCGAGCTTATATTAAAAGTAGCCTAAACAACTTTTTGGCTACTGTAAGAACTGGAAAGGCAGCTTTAACTCTGCAGTTTTGCAATGCAGCAAGTTCAGGGATATTTTTATGCTTTCTGCTTTTTATAGACTAATTCTTTTCTTTAATTCATTCCAAACAAGTCCACTCCAAATATTTTTTCCATATCTAGACACAAGATGTTGTTTCTTTTCTAAGAATAAACAATACTTCAGTTTACAAAACTGTCAGTCAAACTCCTTGACGTGAACATATCTTTATATAGTAAAAGCATCCAAAGCCTTCTTGTCTGGTATGCGGTTACAAAGGGGCAGCCCTACTAGGTGGGAAACTATAAAGTCAGATTTCCCTACCTACCTGATTGGTCATACTTACAGAAATTTCCAGTGGAAACCACGAGATTATTTGTCTTTTGCTTCTTTTCTCTGTTTTTCCTGTTTGCATTAAAAGAGAAGTCATGTATATCTTTGGCCTCTAATATACTGAATATGGTTGCTCACGTAAAAGAATCCTGATCATACCACGTTAAATTTGCATTTCCAGCTGGAGTCAGAGGATTCATCCACACTAAAAGTTACAGCATCACATGTGGTGGGGGGAGGGAGCTTGCAAATTAGCTGTCAAGTTGAACATTAATATGAAGAATCTAAGAAGCTGACAGTTACCATTTGATACTGCATTACTGATCATGCCTTACGGTAAAGATTAAATTATGTTAATATTGAAAAAACTGCAGCTACTGCAAAATTGAGCAACTAAAAAACCTAAAGCAAGTCTATTCACCTCTGAATTCAGAAGGGTACAACAGCCTTTCTCTCAGAGTAATAAAAATATTATGCATTAAAAAATTATTGATTTATTTTAATGCTATTAAACGTTTGACAAAAAGCACAGACCAATAAATGGTTTCTAAAGCCAGATTATTTATGTGTTTACAGCTATTTTCTACTGACAAACAAATTACTAGTAGTAGTTTTAGAAAGGAATCATTTAACATACACAAGTAAATAAAGGAAAATTATACCAAATGTTGTGCAGACTCTTTTATTAGTGTATTTTTCCCAGGAATTCTCAAACACAAAGCCCTTTGTTACTGGTTTGCATGATTTTGACTCATTTCTGCTTTATAAAGTATCTGAAAGGTTGTATTTATGGTAATAGGAAAAGAAGACAGCAGGCCTAGATAAGGGTGCCTTGCTCACTTGAAGAGCTGACAAAAAAAAAAATATTTTCTTCAGAACCTCCCCCCATCTTATTTCACAGTCAAAGTATCTGCAATACCAAGAAACTCACATCAGTGACAAGGTGACAAAACCTTAGGGCTGAACAGGCATGGCTTGGTAAGATTTAATGTTCTCTGCCTTTGATAAATTCCAAATGCCAGATTTGGTTGATACAATCACTTTAATCCAGCCTCTTAATTTGTCCTTCCTATCTTACATATAGGAATTGCTCATTGTATGTTTAAATGCCATTAACTATATGTTGACTGCTATTTCGAATTACAAAAAATTAGCAGTAAACATTTCACTAGAGGAGAAAGCATCTTGATGGCTACAAGAACAGACACCTTCCCAACCCCCTCTTTATTCTCTGCAATGGGTTAAGTTACAATACTAATAAAATATAGATGATGGAAAACTCAACCCTTGAGAGAATAAGAGGAAGGCATCATATATTTTTGTGGGAACAATGCACATAAACAAAGCTCATTCTATATATTTAGTATTTTTTTATTGCATACAAGTATTTCATTAGCTGCCCAAAGAAGAGAAATGAAACTGAATATGACTATTAATTTTAGAAAAGGAAAAATACCTATAAAGTTAAGAATGAAACATTTTCTTCTGTCAGCTTTTAAAACAATGGGGGGTGTGACTTGAGCTTTTATATACCTTCTTTTGGTGCTGCTTTCTACAACTGATGAATGTTATGAACAGCAGACATGCTTGAGAGAGAAACCGTGGGGAACAAATACCGAGACCACTGCAAATCTCTTGCTGAATAAAATCAAATTCAGAACACAATTGCCAACAAAAGTAAACAGACAAATATTTCACTAAACTTTTACTAATAGTAACAGAGGTACAGTGCTATCTGCTAATGAGGACAGAGCATGCAGAAGTAAATTCTTCTTATCAAGAGATGTATGTGTGAGTGCCAACACCTGCTATCCAATTTCTTGCAGAATTCCCAGGGAGGCCATGCATGTAAATATAGAAACACAGAATTGGGATACAATCTTTAGATTAGGATACTAAGCCAGCTGAAGAACCCAGACACATAATAATCATACTGCTGAGTTTAGCATATCCAGCTTCCTAAGTGTGTATTTGTAAAATTCAATTGCCATTACTTCAAGATCCCAAGCTGGTGTCACTCCAAACTCCCAGGTTTCTAAAGCATAGTACAGCACAAAAGATAATTTAACCCTAAGAGTAGCAAGGGTCCAATATTTTCCCACACACATCTTACTGGCTCAGGTATGGTGCCACTTTTACATATCTGTTCTAGAACCAGCACAATTCTGCACTGCTTGTTTGGGTTATCTGAATCCTCATTGCACATGCACTTTTCTTCCATGGGCCCTCAAGGCATTTCAGAGATTTCAAGCTCACTGTCCTATCTAGGTTCCCTGTAGAATACAGAAGAGTCTGAATTTCTAAACTGAAGTAAATTCTAACTTGGACCCTGGCCGTTTTGACATTTTGGAAGCAGTTTGTCCTATGTCATTCAGACAGAGTGTCTCTGTACCCTAAATAATCAGAGCAACCTAAGAGGAGAAAGCATGCAAATGCATCACAGCTAAATTGTAGAGCTCCTCTTCATTTACATTTTTTGTTAAGGCTAATGATGCAGATGTTAAACATTTAGCCAAATTCTCTACTAAGCTTGTAGTATCAAAGGCAAAGCTATGAAGTTGGACAAGAGTTTCTATAACAATCACAATCCACAGCTCATTCATCTTCTCACACTGCATGACTTCTTGAAGCAAGCAAAAATTATGCACCTCCCTGTGCAGAGCAGAAACACCAGAATGTGTGAGAATGTAAACAAACTCTGTTGGATGATTCCATAGATTCATAACAGCAAGATCTCATGTTAGATTTTTTAATTTGGACTCCTTTAAAAGTATAAATGAAACCAGTTTGTGTTTATATGCAATATTCATTGTAGTTAACTATGTGACTACTGCCTCTACATGAACCCTGCACCTACAAGTATATAAAACATTTATAAACATTTTAGAAAAGAAATGTGCATATAAACAGTATAATAAATCTACACATGGCATACCAACATCAGACTTGTCTCAAAGATCAGAACCAAGGTCATGATTTACCTACTGCAATGTATCTGGTGTTCAGAAGACAAAGAAGCCACATACACCACAGCATTGGAGCAAAGAAACTAAACTCTCCAGTTTCCCTCAGGAAATCTCTGGATACAATTACAAACTTTATTTAGCTTTTAACACTTTTACAGTACGGAATGAATTGACATGTTTTGTATCTTCCAGAACAGGAACAACACACGATCACTAGGACCTGATGGCTTCCACTTACGTGACAGCATTCAAATCTCCTGGTATGGTTAACCCCAGGATTAACTTTGCCTCTAAAATGCTGAGAGATAGAAGTGATGAATAATGTGGTGAATAATGTGAAAGTAACAGATCACCTAATGAACTGGTGAAAAGATTAAGACTCACTTTTCCACTGCTTTTTTCAGAAAACATGATCTCATAAAGAAGAATACCAGTAGGAGTAAAAAGTTTGCCGAAGAATAAAAGAAATCCCCAAGTGGAAAACGCTGTAGTGCGGAGTCAAGAATTTTATTTAAAATAATGTATTTCCACCACAATTAAAGTATTAAATCCCTGTCAATTCAGGAACAGAGGCATACTTAAGAAGTTCAATATATTTTATTTTAAAACTATCCATATAATTTGCAAGAGTATCTTGGAACTGAACTTGGAAAAGATCATTGCAGATTTATAGTTTTACAATGAGTCAGAAATTTCTCATGAAAAACAGAAATGAAGAGTTAATGCACTACTCCAGAGTTGCTCCCATTGTTTACTGTAGTTATGAACAAAAGCATGAAAGAAATAGGCCTCAATTTTTAACATCAAAGTTGCTTTTTCCCCCCAAATTTGAAGCAACCTCCTTTGAGATGACCAGGAAGTCATCCCACAAAGATAAAAGCCATTTCAATGAACTGTAGCTTGTCAGAATTATGCCTTA
This sequence comes from Aphelocoma coerulescens, assembly GCF_041296385.1. NCBI lineage: Eukaryota > Metazoa > Chordata > Aves > Passeriformes > Corvidae > Aphelocoma > Aphelocoma coerulescens. Next base: position 47,046,599 of record NC_091017.1, read on the forward strand.
CTAGAATACCTAGCATATCATTGCATCTGTTCCATTAATCACTTGAAAAGAGTGTCCAATCACCTCAATGTAAAACTTGGCTTGTCAACAAAAGGTATTTTGTACAATAGGAAATGGAAATGCACAGTTTACTTGGATGCATTTAAAGTGGTAAGACACTTTCCTCTCCAGCTTTTACTTCTCTTTGTGTTTGGGAACATAATGTGTGTTTACTCTGGGACTATATAGGATTACAAACTGTAGTCATTTCCTATTGACTAGTTCATTGTGCAGCTCAAACAATGTCAAGGTCATATTTTCATGCCAAGCCACAGTTACAGCCCCGAAGGTAGCATGCAGTGCTTCATTAGCCACATTGAATTGTACAGAACATCACTAATACCTAGATGAACAAACTGCTTTAAATCAATGCAACATCTGACATACTCTTTTTGGAATACAAAAGAACTGAGAAAAAACAGTAATTTAAAAAATTGTGATTTGATTGCACTAATTTTGCCCAATAATTTCTTTCATAACCAAAACACATATTCTTTCCAGACTGGAAGGATTGCGTATGATTTTGGGACAGACTTGACTCAGCCTACTGATGAGTAAAACCCTGGTGCATACAGCAGTGTGCCCTCATCTTTTCAGATGACTGCATGTGAAAATAAGTGATAAAATTTGCATATGCTCAAAGAAAAGTCATATGTAAACTCCACAGTTGGGTAAACATGTGGACCAGCATTCCAGAAATTATGTATGCAATTAGTATCACATACATGAAATGGTGCGTATAATTACAGACCATATTTGAAAATGCATCCTGTGTCATCTGTCCCCTTCCATGCTCCCTATCTACTCACCAGGACCTCAAGTGCTGGCCTTTGCACAACACTAAGCATGAGTGTCTATATTCAGTGGTCCAGCTGTCATGAGTGTTGCCTTCCAGCTATCATTCTCAGATGCTCATCAGACATGCTTATTCCAATCCAGCCTACAGAGTCACTGGTTCAGCTGCTGTCCGCAGAGTGGAGTTTTTAAACAACAGCTGTTGGGTATTCATGATATTAAGTCTGTATTTCTAATGGAAAAGATTTTCTTGCAGAAAAAATTGACACATTTGCCTTTGGTTTTACAGAGGTCTTAGTTCTCACATTTTTCTGGTACTAAAGCTGCAATGCCAGAAACTTTAATGCATACACTTCCCACAGAGAAGGCAGAAAAGTATATTCACAAATATGGAAAAGACTATTTCCTCTTAATTTTGAACAGGCATATAGCATTAATTTGACAGACTATGCAGTTCCAGTATGTAATTTATATTCTTTTAATGGTTAACAAATACTTATTACTATTATCTACAAAAGGGCACTTTCACCATAATAACAGTCTCAATGTTATCTACCTGTATATAATTCTACTTAAAAGTACTCAAATACTCTTCTGACACTACTTTGTGTTTGGTTTTTTTCTTCTCCTTGGTAAAAACTGCAGATTACTCACATTCTCCTTAAAGGTCAATAAATTAAAGCTACTCATAGGCTGCCATATAATAAGTGTGTAAGTACGCAACTAAACTTCCTTCTGAATTGCTGTCCTAGAGATCTTTGATCACAGCAATTGCAACTCTGCTATAGAGTAAGTTTCAATTGAAAGGTTAATTAGAAATAAACTGTTTCCAAAACCATTGATAGAATTGGAGGCCTCATAACTAAATGTTCACTTGAAGAAATTAGAAACTGGTAACCAACATAATCAACACAGAAAAACTCTTATTAGACTAACTCTGGTAAACATGAAAATGGAAGGTAAACCTGGTTGTAGATAGCACTGGGCAGCCAACAACCCCAATAGGAGATTCTAGATGCACACAAAATATTCTAAGATTTGAGGTATAACCTTCATCCCAAAACCAAAGATGGTAGACAGGCCACAGGAAACTTCAAATTTCTATGCTTCTGTTGCCAGGTCCAGAATAGTCCAGTAAATGCAATCCTTGCCATTACCAGTAAAAAGTAACAGGCTTTGTACTGGTCTGTTTTGATTGAACTGGTAACATTGATAGACTAACAATAAATTCCTGTTTCTGCACACATATATGCTTTTTGGCTGTAAAAGTAAATCCCGAGTATGACACCCGGAAACATGAAATATTTGCTTAGGCTTGGAAGAGGCGGCAAGCTTTGGAGTAACTGGTGGTTTGTATTACCCAAATGTAATTCCCAAACACAAATCTCTGCCCTTACTACCAGAACTCATGCAGCTTCTGCATTTTCTTGTTTTGTCTCCTAGAGAAACTCACAAACCCTGTTTTGAGTGGCATGACTGCTAAGTTACAAAGTATACATTTGCTGTTATCACAGGTGGAGTTTGCCAATTAGAATAATATTTGCATAAAACTTAATAAAAACATTCCCATCCTGTGACAGAACACTTTTTGGAAATACCTTTTCTTCAACAGCCACCAAAAAATTTCCCATGCCCATTTTTTTTTTAGCAAGTAACTTATTTGACCAGGTTATTTCTGAGGACATCTTCATGACACTGTAAACAGAAGTTCACAGAATATTCGGAGTTGGAAGAGACCCAGAAGGATCATCGACTCCAGCTCCTAAATGAATGGCCCCTATGGGCATCGAACCCACAACTTTGGTGTTGTTAGCATCATTCTCTAACCAACTGAGCTCGTATCAGTAGGAGAAAGTTAATACAATTAACTGGAAAGCACTCCGAAATCGGACACAATGGGACAAAAAGCACTACGCAAAAGCTTGGGTTGGGGTTTCTTGACCCTTTGGGAACACTCAATTAAGAAAGAATCCTCAGTGGCTCAACACTGCCAAGCACTTTTGTTGTGCCTTGTTTACAATCACCTTCAGCAAGCAGTACGCCTCTCCCTGTGCTATATCAGTTGCCAGACCCTGTGCATTTGGGGGATCTGAGTGCAAAGTGCTTGGCTGCTGTCACAGACCGCACAAAGCATTTCCCCAGTCAGAATGGTCTAAGAGTTTGTGTGCATTGATCCATCCAAAGGCAGCAATTACACTACAGTGCCCTTATTAAACTTGACAAACTTCAGTCTCTTCTCACTTCTTACTTAAACGTTGAACAGGGCTGGCTACTGCTGGGACAAACACTGACCTGTATGGGCTGTTGACAAACAAAGATGTTACCCAGACATCTTAGCCCAGAACTCTGGTGTCTTTCATGTGTGGTTCCCCCCCCATTTTCAAACTCAACACTTTATTAGCAGGGATAAAACTACTCCATCACGTTTTTTAATTACAACTAAGAGACTGGAACTGAAATGCCATCAACATGCTGCACTCAAAGCCATGAGGCCACTCCCAAACAGCCTTCTCCTTCCACTGCTCCTCAACAATTTTACAGAGGCAGAAAGACTGCTCTCCACAGTTTCAGAAGTAAACTAAGCACTATTAGAAAAATATATCCAGAAAATGGTTGACCTAATTCCAACCCTTACGTTTACTTTTAAAGCTCTGAAGGAGGTGCCACAGGCTACAGCGCCTAATTTCATCTTCATTAGTTTGCAAAGATAATTTCTTTGGGGTTTAGAGACTAAGCGCAGAAATGAACTCCCTTTGAGCAGTACTTCTTTGGTTTTTGGAAGAGGTCAGCCTTAATTTTAAAATTTTGCTCTAAAAAGAAGTCAGATTGCCCGAGGATCACTGCTTACTCTTATGAATCTTGATATTCTACTCTAGAATTGGGACTCAACAAAAAATTGATTGTAATTCTTCCTTCTGAAATCCTGTAACATAGGTAAAGCTTTAGCATATATGTAGAGAAGGTCATACAGCTGATAAATAAGTCCAGACCACTGCTGGCTGAATTATTTCCTCCGTTCAGCTTATCCATACAACCCTGTGCATTTACGCTTGGTTTTACCTATTTGTCTCTACTAAAGACAAAATAAAGCACTGTAGCTTCAAAATGAGATAACTCTGAACCTGAGTCATAGCTGTAGACCTCAATAAGAAGGTCCTTAGTAAGATAGTTTGGTGTAAACACTCAAGGTTGGACCTTGAAGCTACAGAATGAAGTTTTTTATTCTCAATAGTGACTGATTTCCAGTAAATCAACAAGAACTGTATCTTATTGACAGGCTCAGAATTTAGCCAATAGGCTGCAGTACAAAAAGCCTAGGCTATAATTCATATTCAGTTTTCTTACCTGGGTTCTTAGATACTTCTTGTTTGTTACATTATCACAAAATAGTATACTCAGACACTAAAAATACATTGCACAAACTCTTCATGGGTTTCTCATCATCACACTTACCGATTTCCCCATAGCTGCATTTTCTACCAGTGAAAAATTATAATTAAGAATGCATGAGGAGATATAATACCTCTAGGTACTTCGACCTACCAATTTAACAAGTGAGGCTTCAAAAAAAATTTTGATTCCAATATCTAAGAATCATGGAAAAATCATATGCTACATAAATAAAACTGCTGCTCTAAATGGAAAACAACTCACAAGGAAAAAGATCTCTGTGAAGATTTATTCAATCATGCATGCCTCACGTGTTACTACTACAGCAAATTACCCACAAACAATTTCTCTATTACTGAATAGACTCAATTAATCTACCAGGGCTTAACAAATATTTGATCCTAATTAAACCTAATGATTTTCTCTGCTTCTGAGATGGTGCTGCACATCAACTTTTTTTTAGCACAATACTTTATTTAAAAGCAAAATTCTGAGAACCTGGTATGAATTCCCCTCAAAAATGAGTAAACATGGAAAAAAAAGTGTTTTCTCTATCAAGAGATTCTAAAAGCAGAAAGTTGGTTATTCAAACTATGTTGCTTCCCAGATGACTAAATTAGATACATTCCTGTTACCAAAAAACTGGAACTGATAACGAAAAGCCACTCAGCACTCCAGAGCCACTGGAAATCTAAGTATTCATACACAAAATAAATCCTCAACATATTGTATACTTGATTACACATTTACAACTGAAGAGACAGCTCATTATTTTAAGGTGTTTTGCCAGGTTTTTTTCTGTAAATAAGGAAGAAATGTTGGAGTTTGCATGCTTATTTTTGTGTTCAGTTGCAATTTTCAGTGTTCTGTTCTATCAGGATATTAGCGAGGTTTTCTTTTGAAAGATTTATACCACTGCATAAAAAGGATTTTCGAATTTTCTTTAAAACCAGCACATTCCATAACATTTTTTGTTTGCTTGTTTGTTTTTTAAATGAAAAACTTTGTTCCAGCTTTGTCAAAATTCACCTGTTATCTCTTAGGTGTAGGAAAGTTACCATCAGGAAGAAGAAGCTCATTCAACCAAGCCATACACACAAGATTTAGGGTGGCCTGCACTGCTTGTTGGACGTAGCACTGGAGAAAAGAATTCCAAGGCCTAAAGCTCTTTCTTCTGTCAAAAGAAATCTTAAGACACTGTTTTGAACAACTCTCACGGATGGTTCTGGCACCCTGAAGTCAAATATATTCCAACAAGTAAAGTATTCTGTCATGTATTAAGCTAATTTCACAATATTTCCTTTGTTGTTATTTTACACCTCACACTCAGGTTCAGAACTTCTCATTTTGAGCAATTACTGATACCTCCCCTCACTTTAAAGTATTCACAGTTTTTCAAAGTGTGGAATGGATTTGTCTGTACATGGCTTATTTACTATTTACAGAATTGCCACTTCATTTGGCACCAATGGTGGCCTCAGCACATAAAAAGCTTCCCGAGACGTGCTCCCTAGCTGTGTCATGCCAAGGGAAATGCAGCACATGCTTCTGTGAACTCCGGTGCTGCCCAAAAAAACTTTTATTTTTGGGGACTCAGTGTCTTCCAAGAGGATGTATTTCACAGGTTTTCCTCCAGCCAAGCAAGGAAGAATAGCAGAGGCAAACATTCCTCCCTCAAGCTGAGCCCATAAATGAAAATTAGAATCTAAATCACTTATATAAAGTAATACTGGCAGAAGTGGGTGCTTAGAACTAGTTTAAACTACACATTCTAAATTGTTTCATCAGACACCGGCAGGAATCCTAATTTATTTTAATGCATGCAATTTAGCAGTTGCAGAAACACTGTATTTCAGCAGTACCCACAGTATCAGTGATTTAGGCCAAGGCTGTTAAAAACTTCAAAATAAAAATTTAAAAAGGAATTAAAAAGAAATACTGTATCTTCTGTACCTAGAGCTAACCTACTTTCTGATTTGGGGACAACTAGAATGTCTTTTCCAGCTTTGGATAGATATTTCAAATTTAAGCAAAGTTGAAATTTTTAGGAGATACAGAAGTGAGACTTCATGACACACTAACACTTGTGCATAAAGTGAGAAGAGATGGCAAGAGAGACTAAAGGGCTGGATTCACTGCATTTACTTAAAGCTGTATAATTTCCTTTGGAACTCCTATTTACTTGAGCAAGCCCCATGAGTACTTTCAAGGGGTGATTAAACCTATTCCAAATCAAATTTCCTTTTGACTGAGCTGCTATTGACTCCATATGGAATCCCCATTCTGGCAAATTAGTGAAGAGCCTAAAGTTCAGTGGGTCCAACCTGAGTCTTGCTGAAATACTGAATTTCAGGTGTGTAATTTGAAAATGTTACTTCACAGGATTGTCTGTCCCTTTTGAAGGAGCATCTCTGCTCATTGTAATGGTTTGAGTTACAGGCTTCAATGCTTTTGAAGTCCTACTGTGCAATGGGCCCCAAGACTGAATGCATATTGTCATTATGATCTGATTCTTGAAGAGTTTACATTTCTTTGAAGAGTTAATACAACAGGTTTCACGTTTCTACATCACTTGATTACTGTCAGATTTCCAGTAGGAGAATTTGAAGTCTTTGCCTTAGTTCCCCCTGAACACCTGTACCTTTCTAACTGACAGTAAAAAAAATATTTCATGGCACCATCTACTTCCCTATTTCACTTTCCTAGACAGAATGTTGTTTTTTATAAAAACCTAAAGGGCATTGTTGGTTTTGCTGATAATCTTCTGACAGAAATGCTGGACATGGATAAATGTTAAGCTAGCCTGCATAGCACAGGAGAATCTAGATGCACTTGCCTCCTTGTGCACAGGGAATAAGGTTGTTTTGTGCCTAAGGAGTTCAGCTGCAGCAGGACTACACATCTAAGACATAGTATAACTTTGAGAACTGTGAATTCTGTTCAGAGCAAGACCTTAAAACAAAAACATAATCACTTAAATTCGTACAGGAAGGTCTTTTGCTAATAAATGGAAACAATCTGAAAAAGTATTCTCTAATAAAAAGGAATTTATAAGGTAGAAGCTATTACAACACCAGTAGTGCTGCTGCAGTTGACACAAGAAATGAGGTATTGAAATTAAAAAAGTAATTACAGCAGTTATTTGTACTTCCAAAACCAATACGAAGAAGGGAGGCATGTAATTAATTTTTAGCCTTTAAGACACAAGAACTATCAAGAGATTAATTTTGTGAGACTTCTTTTAAGAGAATGGCTGAGACCATCTCTTGGACAACAGTCTAAGTGTTTGTAGGCCAGAATACAGAAAAATCAGGTCTTGCCCCTAGGATATACACAAGTTGTCTATGCTACAGAGTTCCAATTCTTCTTTTTTCTCTACAAAATTGAAAAATAAAGCTAGTTTTCACTAAAGAAAAACCCCCTCCAAAACAACTACTGATGTGCAGATTCTGCACTGAAATCCTAGTCTATTCCCTCTTGCTAGATACACCGGAGATCCTGATGGGATACAAATCATCATGGATACTGTTCTATGGTGAACTCAAGGAACAAGCTGGAATAACAGTGGAGGAAATCCCTTACGTTTGAATCATAGAATCCTTATGATCATAGAATCACTATGTCTGGAAAAGACCTCTGAGATTGTTGAGTCCAACCATTAACCTTGCACCACTGTGTTCATCACTAAACTTTGACTGCAAGGGACACATTGACACATTTTTTTAATATTTCCAGGGATGGTGATTCTAACACTTCCCTGGGCAGCCTGTTCCAATGCCTGCCCACCCTTTCTGTAAAGACTTCCTAATATCCAATCTTTAGTACTGCATTATGATTTAACATTACCAACACTGCCATCACATTAAATATTTCACCCACTTGCAGAACCTGACAGATTTCCTACTTACTGCATCCAAAGTTTCTAAACTCCCCAGGATTTAAGTATGCAGCAACTATTATGACTGATATCAATAAGCAAATTCCACATGCATAGTACAAGTTTTAAAAGTTCGGATTATCAGTATCTGACATTAAAGATGATGTGTGAAGTCAATATATGAAGACACTTTAATGTTTAATGAACAAAGCAAAGTACAGTAAAACTTGAGATGCACCAAATGTAAGGGGTTATGAAAATTCCATATACACTATGAATATTTTATATTCTGGGAACACTCTTGATTTTTAAAATTCCAGTGCAAAATTATTAAAACAGTAATTTGCATCTGTTTGTTCTCCGTTTTTGCTGTATAGTACAATTTAATTTGGGATTTGAAATGTACTACTATCTCTGTGGTTTTAAGTTCATATTTAACCAATTCTGCTTTTTAGGGTGGTAGAAGGCATGGGGGTGATTTCTTTTTTTCTAAGAAAGTAATGGGTAACCTATCACATTAGTGAGCTATATATCAAGAAACTATACAGCTAAAGACTGTTTTTGCGTAACTATTTCAGAATTTTATACAAAATCCAGCTAAAATTTTGTTGTTAAGGAGGCAGCATAAGAACAGTCACATTTATGACTAAACAGCAGCCTTTTAAATAACCTGGTATATGGGGTAGTATACAGTTGCCTTGACAGAAGCATAAATGGATACTTATCTCTGCTCAAGGGACTGGGAAACTTGACAATCATCTGCTACCTGCTGTGATGAATACCCCACTGCTGACCACATGTCTACTAAATTTTCAAGTGCACTGATGTAAGATGACTGTCTAGACCAGGTTTTCTTCCATCATATTAGTTCACTCAGAGTTAACCTGAGCAGCTCAAAAAAGGCACTTCATATTAAACACAATCACTTTGATCACTTTTAATTTACAATTAGAGAAGAAAAAACAGGGCAGCTCAAGAGTGTGGGAAGATATGGTTTATTTAGGAGATTTCTCTACTTCAGTGTGCTTTTACTGACTTTCTGTAATCCTGTACCTCGTGACTGCTTTGGTGCTGCTTGTACTGAGACAGAGAAAGAAGTTGCGCTGGCAATTTTATTTATGTGTAGGTCAAGCAGTAGAGGTCATCAACATCCAACTAGATCCTACCTGAAAAGAACAAAGGAATAAACACACTCTATATGAAACCAACTTACTGTATACCTTAGGTACAGTTCTTTGGGAAAAAAATCACAGCAGAAGAAAAAAAGATATAGTTAAATAATGAACTTGTTTTGGCACAAAAACTACTGTGGTGATGTTTGCTTCCCCAGTCACTCCTATCCCACTTCTAGAATTCATCACCTTCTTAACTGGTGTAACACAACTTTTTATGAAATCAGGTTATAAACTTATCCCTGAAATGAGCTGCATTCAAAGTACTGCACAAGCAGTGCCTCTGTGCAAAACCAACTTTTACTGATAAATGTTAACATTAAGAATGATTACTTTTGAAACATAAGTGAAAAGTATGGAGGAAAGAGAAGATTTAAATACAGCTTTGGTAAAAGATAAAAATAAATTATAGCCTTGCAACAGGCTTTTAAAATTTTTTTCATGGAGTCACAGAATGGTTAGGGTTGGAAGGAACCTTAAAAGATCATCTACTTCCAATGACTGGGAACCTTCCATTAGACCAGGTTTCTCAGAGCCCCATTCAGTCTGGTCTTGAATACCTCCAGGGATGGGGAGTCCACAACCTCTCTGGGCAGCCTGTGCCAGTGCCTCACCACCCCTGTAAGCCCCCTTTAGGTATTGGAACAGGCTATAAGGTCGTTGGAGCCTTCTGTTCTCCAGGCTGAACAGCCTCAATTCTCCAAGCCTGTGTTCATAGATGTGCTCCAGCCATTAGTTGAAAAGAAATCCCAAACCAAACCAAACCCCCTGGGACTAACCAGAAGTCACTAATGACTTCAGATAAGAGGAATTCCACAGCTCAAGGAAAGTGAAGAGCCTGGCTTTCAAGTTAGTGTCTCTACAGCACAAGGCATATTCTCCATGCGATGCTCTAAGTCCCCAGGTCATCCAGACATGTGCCAAGTAGAGGGACAAGGCAAGGTGCACCACTATGGCTGCAAAGCCACGTGCCAGTTATGAAGAACCTCATGCAGTACCATGTCCCACAGTGTAGAAAACACCTCTTAGACTGAGCATGTCCAGGTAGTAAAATATACAAGAAAAATATTGCATACATGCAAGGAGGTTTTGTATTACACATTTTAACTTTACATGGTTGTGTGGATCCAGGCAAACCTAGTATTTTCTGCATGACAGCTGTGGTAGCATATATCACAAAGCAGTGATTTTTTTGAATCTTCAAGTCAGTCGTTCTTTCAGAGGTAAAGAGAAAAAAAAAAGATGTGTGTGCGCCATGCAGTGGCATGAAGATAAAGTAACTCAGGCTAACTTTTAGTGATGACAGCTTATTTCCCCATGTTTCATCCCTGTCTATTGAAAGAGACCAAAAAAGCTTTCTTCAGAAGGCAATGACAGGCAAATATCAGAACCTGCCTGGCCCTTTGACAACACTGTTCTGTCACATATTAAAGCAGTCATGGGGAATGGCCCAAGAAGGACAGAGTTATCATTTGTTAATACCATCCTTATCTTCTGCTATAAAAGTTAATGGTATGACTTATTTAAAAATGCTACTGGAATCTAATTTTTATTACTCAGGAAGCAGATTCTGTTAAACTGTACATCTCAGAGGAATCTTACCTACTCAATGTTATATTCAAAGGTAAGGCTACTTACTGATCTGAAACTACTAAGGTATACTACGTTTGAAGGTTGTGTGCAAACCAGTAACTTTCCCCAATTTCCTACAAAGGCTACCAAAGAAAAGTTACACAGTTCTAAAGTTGGTTCAGCTCAGTCTGGGATCCTGCCTTCACCACATGAAAGGTGCATCTCCTTTCCCTGTCACTTCTGCTTTCTCCGTGTTATGTCTACTGAACACTTGATGTGGGATATATAAGAACTAATCCTGCAGCTAAGACCAAAAACTAACAGCTGCTTTTGCATATACGTTTTCAGTTAGGCAAGTTATATTGATCTAAAAATTATTTTGAAAATGTGGGCATAGTTGGCCTGCAGTTTATATGGACTTCATATGCAAGGTGGTGCCAAGACTAAGAGTTCACTGTATCTCTAGCCTAATGCCCTTACTGGTACCATTGAAAACAAGCAACTAGTCAGACAAGCTTATCTGAGACCTTGGTATCAGCTGCAAAACTAGTACTTCTGTCTAGGCCAGAAGAACTTCATCATTCCAAAGAGTTAGCACACTAAGGAATCCAAGGAATGACAATTGATTAACCACATTAGTTGCATTACACAGGGATCTAGCACTGAACAATTTGGAAAGACAGTTTCTCTTAGTATTTCTACTTACAGCATCTCCTGCCTCCTGAAAATATTCTATTTTTTTTAATGCTATAATGCTCTGCAACTTGCAGGTTCAAACATACAGAAAAAAGAAAGATTTTGCTCTTAGCTATATAACCTTTACATTGCTCTAGGCACTGTCATCAATAATATTCCTACTACTATGTAAGAGCAAAAGGAGATTAAGAAATGGCCACAAAGGTGAACAAAGGTATTTAAATAAATTCTGACAGTAGAAATAGGGACAAAATATATTACTCAGTCATACTCAGAAGAAAATGTCATTTCGAAAGAATGGTCTGTTCTTTTGTAACAAACACTATGCTTTGTATCAAAAGGGCAAAGTCCAAAAGAGTAGCAAGTTTTAAAAACCTGTTTCACCATTAGTATTGACTTAAAATGTGTCATTGCTGCATTAAAGCTACTCCCAGTCTCTAAAATACAGTAACACAAAATATAATAAGTTACCAAATAAGATCCAATTTAAAAGGTAATTTGAAATTTAGTTGCAGTGTTAGCAGTACAGAATGAGTTCATGTATGCTGCCTGGTCTAAACAGAATAAATTCCTCACAAGGACTATTTTAATTCCCAGTATTAAGCATCTGTCAATGTGAAAGGGTTCTGTGAAATGTTACTGTTGAAAACAATTTTCTAATAGAGGGCCAGGCAGAAAATGGGAATGCTGCATTTGCAAGAACCAAGCAGCTGAAAACTTACACTGACAAAATCTACTTTGCAACAGCATCTCTATTCACCCAAGTGTCCCTGAAGCATCTGACAAATTCCTTCAGCTATATCTTGTCTACCACGAGGCTGAAATTCCCTTACTTTCAGAAAAGTAAATTCAATCAAGACTGAAGCTGGCTTAGGGCTTGTGTTCATATAGAGTTAAATGTCCATTTGACAATCACTGAACTATTTGCACCATTAAAAAAATTGAGACAACTTCCTGCTTCGTTCCTTTCCTTCAATTAGGCTTTCCTCACACATAACAAACTTTATCCTTTGCACCTACTGATGGATTTATAGGAATTGCCATTGGTGATTGCTACAAGGTTATGTGTGAGGATACACCTGTATCCTGAGGCACAGCAGCGCACACCACAGCCACTGAGTGAGCTGCCCTTCCCTCACCTTTGCAGGGCAGCTTGTAGTGTCCCAGTGTTCTCCAAGACACAGCTCTGGAAAGCCACTCTGAAGCTTTCAAGCTCACAGGCAGCAAACATCAACAGAGAAAAACAGATGACTGTACCAAAGGTCTTAATCAAGCTTTTTAATTTCTCCACCCTTTCAGCAATGAAAGTGCATCCTGGCAATTAATGAGCAGAATGTTTGACTGTACCGTGACTGTGGTCTACCACATTTAAAAAAAAGCTAGCAGTACCATTTCTGGTAGAACTCTTTAGTACAGCATTACATTTTTCTTGATTCCAAGAAAAAAAGTTTACTGGAATCTTAGTAGGCAGGCATAGCAAATATGAAAGTGAAGAAAATGTTTTAAAGGATCAAATGAACAATAACCATGTCCTCACTTACAGCTGGATTGCAAAAAGCAGTGTACTTGCAACACAAAGACTGAAACTGTCACTGAACATTCAGCAATAATGCTGAGAGAATATGAGGAAGTCATCACAAAAGTCAGGGCACTCTGACTTGCCTCTAGACTGGAAAATGTAGACATCTATTTTGACCTATCACAAGTCCTCAGCATGAGCATAGACAAAGAACAAAGTGTAAAAGTAGCAATATGCACCCCCAGGAGAGATGAGAAAACACAACATGCACTTGAGTAACAGGATTTTAATAGTGAAAATAGTCCTCAAGTTCATCATTAGTTAGAAAAAATAATTTAAGAAAGTTTTAAAAAATTTTATATGTCACCCTCATGACTGATTTTCTATTTCCTCTATTTCTTTAGCTATCCTATCTGTGGAATGATAAATACTATCCAAACAGCTGAGTCCTAGCTGTTCAGCCTGCACTAAAAAGTTGTGTCTTGTTATGGCTCCAGCTAGCCAAGTTATTTTCAGCAAAGGTCATCAAATTCTGAACTCCATTAGAAGGCAAGAAAAACAAAAAAAATCCAGTATTTGTCAAGTTTTATATTTATCACAGTCATCAAGGCAAAATTATTCTAAAAAGATAAAATTTGATGAACAGCCTGAATTAAGTGCCAAGATAAGTCCATTCTTATGGAGAAAAAAGGGAAAAGGGTTTTGTTGTTGTTATAGCTTGTTGTTCTTTTCTCTTCCCACAAATTCAGATCCATAGCTAAATCTATGATATAATTCAGAAATCAGATAATTCTCATGCAGGACATCATGGTCAGAAATAAGCCTATTTACAAAAGCCCAAAGACATCTGATTCAAAAGGAGGTCTTTTATACTGCAAATTTTAAGGTATGACACATCAGTTTAATTCTTTATTCTCCAACTTTACCCGCACACCTTCCAATAGAGTGCTTATCTAGTGTGAAGGTTTACCTAGTCACAATTTGTCAAACATGTTTCTTGCAAATATGTACTTGAATTTTGAGATGTAATTATGCCTCATATGTTGCCTAGGGAAAAAAAAAAAACCAACCAGTATTTATTCCACCAAAAATGTTTGGAATGAAGTGCAAAACCAAAACCATCCTAGTGTCAATTGATAAATATGTCTTCGGCTGACCCTGTAGTGACAGAGAGATAGAGCAGTTTAAATGTCTTGCTCATTCCAGACACAGAAGAGGCCAGGCCAGACTGGAACACACAAGGTCTCATCTCAGGAGATACTGCTTTGCCAGCAGAGAACTGCCTGTGTCAAATGGACTAAAGCATTTAACTGACTTCACATAGACCAAAGTGCTGTTATTGCGAACCACGTGTGAATACAACATGCAAACGCTGTACAGAAAATAATCACAGTGACTTTTACTGATGCCAGTGTGAAAGGCAATGACATTTTGCCAATAACAGCATAAAATGAAGTAGCTGTCAAAGAACTGACTGAAAGCCTAAGGTCTGACATGTCACAGCTCATGCCAATAGCACAGCACTATCTGAAGGGCCAAACCAACTACCATGGTCTTAAATCAATGGTTTTATACTGAACTTTGAAGCTGTTTTCTTTGTTTCCACTTGCCCACAGCAGGACAGTGACTTGCATGGTTATGCTAGCAATCTTGGTATGGATTTTGGCACAGATAGGTAGACAGAGCTTGTGGCACTGAATACTCAAGTATTCTGCAAGTTCAGAGTATCAGCTGTTTGTGACAGTTCAACAGGCTCAGACATATACACAAATCTTTTAAAGCCTTAAGAATATGAACAACCTTTGTCCAGGCCACTCTGGTTTGTCAGATAATTGACAGACAAGTTAGTATACTCAATGAAAAAACATTTTGTAATAAGTTGTTCAACCGGCTGACTCAAAGATCTTTCAAACTTGCTCTATTGCATTTGCTGGCCTGTAAATGACTTCCTCAAGGGAGCCCAGATTTCAACTGGAAACAGCTCTCCAACTCTAAACAAACATTTTGGTCAAGCACTTAAATATTATTGCTAAGAGTAGAACAGACTGCAAATATTAGAGCATTACTGTCGCACTATTGCTTATCATTCTACTGGGCCCCAAAGAATACGAAGATCTGAAAATTTAATGAAAGCATGCTCCTTACCATGTCACATAACGGTATTTTCAATCTGAAGTTTAATTGTTTTGTTCAAATTCTGATTAGAAGTCTGCACTCCATTGATTTCAGCTCTTCTACCCATTCCCTATTATTAATATATGTATTTTAATATCTATCTAGAAAAATGCAAATTTTCTTGACTAATCATTTGGTTTTACAACCAAACACTTGGCACATCTCACTACAGAAATCTAAGCACTCTAAGTCATTTGGATGAGACCTCCTAGATCCCAGGAAGACAGATCAACACCATGCTGACCTGCCGCCTGTCACTTAAGTGTTTTGCTACAAAACCACCATGCAGTCAGCTGCTACAAAGCAAGAAACCATACAATTCCTTCCAAGTCAGTGGATTTATGCTTATTCTATTTACACAGAGGAGGGAAATCCAGATAGGGGTGGAGAGGCCAGAGTATAGCAACCTTTGCACCAGCATATACAAACTACACAGGACTTAAAGTTCAAAGTAATTCAGACAGCCCATTTGCAATACATCCATACGCCATTTAGGAATTCAGATGTTTGCCTAGTTACATTTTTCAGCCTTTTAATTCCAAGGTTTGGGGGATTTGTTTGTTTGTTGGTTTGGTCTTGGTTTTGTTTTTAAAAAGGGCATTTGATAATGGTGCTTTTCAGAAGCTTCACCCTCAAGTCAAAACTGAATTCCAGTTCAAACAGTAGATTAAACTGTACATCTGGTCAATTTTAATAAAGAATCTTTCCTTTAATGCAAAGCCATTACTGTAAAATGATTTGTGTGAATGTATTATTGTTAGCTACTCCAAGAGGTATCATTATGAAGTGGTGATATAGCTTTAAACATTCAGCTGCTGCATTACAGGTAGGCTTTTAGGAACCTGCCAGATATCTGGTTCCTGGAACCTGCCAGGAAGCAGATAAAGTTGGGACATACTTTAAGGAAGATTTTTCAAAAACTTTCAATACTAGCTTAATTCTGTTTACAGAAGTCTAAGGTCATTTTTAATCACTGTTTTTGTCACGGGAAAAAGCAGAATCTTTCAGTACATTAGAATGTCCCCAGACTTTAAGCCATAACATCTGAATTTCTTGTTTAATGCACACACATTTCATATCCTTGTTTTTAACCATGTCTTACCTGAGTTTTATTCTCACTTTTAAGACTATTACTTTGGGCCCTTGCTGTAACATTCCAAAAATCAGCCATCAGCTTCCCTTTTCAGCACTGGAAAGCTCTGTGCAGGACCCAGAAGGGAAGTAGGAACCAGAAGGTGATTTTAAAAATTTGGAGATCCAACAGACCTCTGACAGCAAGTTCCAAGTGCCTTTATTTGACTAACCATCACTGTGGCAAGATTAAATAGCTAACTGAAGGCTAGGAAAACTCTTGAAAAATTCCATCCACTGGTCAGAACTTGACTGTTCTGAAAGACTAAATCTTTTCAAGACAGAGGACTCATTCTCCAAATCAACTGTCCCTTTACAGGAGCAACATAGCTTACCTTCCCATTTGCACCTCCTCTGCTTCCTTCCCTCCCAGGAATTAAATAAGACAATAGTACATTATTAGATATATAAACTGTTTATCTCTGTTGTTCTTATTTCAATTTTTTTGACATTGGGGAAGAAATCCACTGCTTTCCAGAAGGTCCAGAGGCCTCACAGAGATTTAGGGTCACACATACAGTCCTGCTGCGTTCACCTGCACCTCATGTCTTAGCTCACTTAGATCTATCAAGATAAATCACACAAGTAAGTGAATCCTACACAGGTGCCTCAAGGAGCACTTTCAAAGCTGAGAGGCTACTTGCACACAGGAACTTGGCTCTCAGACTTTCAGCTTCAAAAGAATGGAGCTGCTACTACATTTGTCACCCGCTGTTTTTGCACAGACTAGGGAAGGAACACATGCTAAAAGTCTCCTTTGCACCAGGATAGCTCCTTTCTAAACGCGTTTGTACTAATTGACTTGGTTACAGGGAACCTTTCTGGGAAACAAGTCATTAGAAGTCTCAAGTGTGGAAGCAGCCTAGGTACCCAAGTTATGTCCAGCCCAAAAGATGACACAGCATTAAACATTCTAACAGCATGAAACATTTAGGGATCCAAGTCACTAAGGAAACACCAATTCTTAAGACACTAATATTATGGAGACATATGCAGTCTTACATACAAGTATAAACAGATAATGACTGATGAGAGCCACCTTGAAAACAGATTAAAGCATACTTATTAGATTACTTAGGAAGAGAAAGTGCTTAAAAGCATGCTTTTCTCTTTAAAGTGCAAGCAAACAAGTGGAGGGATGTTGGACCAAATGACCTCACTGTGCTTCCTTCCAACCTTACCCATTCTGTGGTTCTGCGGCTAAACAGGTAAATTCTCTGCTGTGTACCATGCAACTTTATTCCCAAATCAGTACTTTTCAAGTTTATACACAAATTAGAATCAAATGAAACTCAAGGCTTGGGGCAGAATTGAAAATTATTCACTGTTTCATATGCAAAAGTACTTGCTTTTGACTGTCAACTATTACTTTTTTTTTTAAGATGGAAAATGAATACTTTTGAAGTGGCAAAATATGGAAAATGTTTATCTAAAAGACAGTGATATTTTTAGAAAAGTTAAGCAACCAACAGCTTGGACATTACAGTTAAAATTATTCTGACAAATGATGCTCACTGCTGAGCTTGAGTATCAATAAAGTGATTAATTTTACTCTCTTCCCCCAAACCACAGATTAATGATGAGCAGAGGCTACTGTGAGAAGCTGGGAATCCTGCCAGTTCCTGTTTCATTTGGATCAATCAAAAGGTTAAGCACAGCCTAAGCTCCAAAGCCAACAGAGGCATTGAAATTTTGCACTCCTGCAGACACGAGATAACCAGGATGCCATAAAAATTGCAACCCTCTAAAGCAGCTGGTTACATACAGCACCACATCATGAATGTTTTCCAGAGCTATCTGTGGCCATCTGACAATACCATATAGCCAGGTAGTCCAGTGCAGGCACAACTCACAGGTCTCACATAAGAATGTTCTCAGCACCTCCATTTTGGTATACCCCCAGTCTGCGGTTAACGCAAGGAAGAGACGACTTCATGATAGCCTTTTACTCAGATTAATTTCCTCTATCACCAGTTCTTGCTTTCCAGTATTCAAAACACCTTTTTTGTCTCCAGCACTATCACATATTAAATCCATGCAATTTCAACATATTACAATGATCTGCTGACATACTTAGATCATAGATGAGAACCCCATACAGAATAGCTCCCATAAAACCCCATTGTCATCAGTAAATGAACTGAAGACCACACTGTGGAAGTAGCATCATGACTAAACAGCATATTAAGTTAAGGTCTTTCTCAGCACAAAGCTTCTAACAAGAAATTTAAGTTATCATGATCCTTTTTTTCTCAAGGTAACAGTTCAGTAATGTCATATATTGTTTGGATAACACTTATATTGGCAAAAAGAAAATGTTTTCTGAGACACTTTGATAAAATAATTCCGTCATAAAATGCTTATAGAGGCTACCACTCCTCTATTTGAGCTCACAAAGAAAGTAAGGAGGGAACACAATTGTGTAACCAAAATGGTTCTAATTGAGCCTTTTTTCCACATACACAAAGAGGTATCAACAACGGCGTTAGGCCATCCCAGATTTAATGGGTTCCTTGGGACCATATCATTAAGTAAAATGAAAAATTCAAATAAGAAAGTTTTTTTTTTTTTCAATGTATTTGACACCCCTTTTGGGAAGTGAACAAAGACACACTGTGAAAAGCAGAAACTTGCACAGAATGTTACCATTTGTTCCCCATGAATGCTGAGGTACAGTTATTCAACGAAAGGAATTCCACTGCTCTCCTGAGATTTCCTCTCTTTAGTTGAATCTTGTGCCAAGTTCACTCAGCTAAAGTTTGAGTTGTACTAGTATGCCAGATATAAGTTCCTCTAAGTCAGCCCTGTTACTCACTCAAAAATTAAGTGCAAAGTATATGGTAAATTCAAGCTTACATGAATTTAAAAATGACCATTAATAGACCATCACTGGCCCTTACTTTGAACAGTTCAGGCACTGTTTTTATTTGAAAATAATTGGCTCATATTTTTGTCTATTATGCAGCCTATTTATGTGTAATTTCTCATCCAGCTATGTTTTTGGACCTGTTAAGGGATCACATATTTCTAAAGTGCACAAACTAATTGCAGCATGACCTCTAAAGTGTCTTAAGTTCCTTCAGAAGCTTCAGCTTTTTGAGAAGTAATTCTCAGGGGACCAACTCTTTTTATATGAAAACCATCAATGTAAGACAAGTAAGATATTCTTTATGAAATCTATACATCCATTCCAGTTTTTAACTTTTTATCCAAAAATAAGATGGCAAGCTTTTTACTAAAACTTAAATTAATTGAAAAGCCTCCAATCAGCTTTAATGTTAGTGTGTTGATATGTTTTATTTGGTTTTTTTTTTTAATGAAAATATATATAAATATTGCTTTACATTAAATATAACACATATTTTAAATATGAAATTGAGGTTTCAACATATTTTTTGAAATAAACTGATGTTAGGGCTATAGCAAAGCCTGCAAAACAAACTGTGCAGATCTAGGGCATGCAGTATGTAAGTACACAGTAATTGTGGTAAGCCAAAGCATTGCAGCATAAGTGATCAGATGGACTGGGTATATATAGGGTGCCATCTAATGCCAGCCAACTGCTTAGGAAAACCTCAGCACAGAGCAAAAATTCTTCTGCTCTTCCACAACTTTCTTAATTTTATTGCAATGAAGAATAAAAATAGAAGGTGGAGGACAAAATTTCTTTTGTTTGGGTCAAACTCAGTTAAAACTTCATAATCAAAGGAAAAAAAAATTGTTTCAAGCTGTACAATCAAAACCCAAAGAATCTGTAAGACATAAATACCTTTAATAGAACTGTTACAGAATTATATGATCAAATAAAGACTACTGATAAGTATGCTTACTGTCCTATGAAATAGGCACATCACCAAGAAAAATAAAGCATTGTATTAAATAACATCAAGCTATTTTATCTAGAAAAGGTGAAACCAACAATCAATGAGACATGAATGAACGTTGGGAAATTTTATTTTTAAACTCTGACTTGACACTGGATATACTTTGCAATAAAAATTCTGAAGTTAATTCATTAAATATGGAACATTCAAACAGGTAAATCCAAGACAGAACAATCACGTTTGCTTTAAAACATTTAATGCCTTCATTACAACAAACTGAGAACTAAGTACTAGATAAAAGATTAAACCCCACCTATACCAAAATACCATACAGAATCATAGATACTATTTTGAAGTTTGTAAAAGCAGCACAGTAATGCCTTTGGAGATTAGTCTTTGTACTTCACATATAGAATGCACCAGAACTACCAGCAAGCCGAAGCTGTTTTTCTCTGAACACTATTTAGAACCTCAAGAATGCAAGTCCTAAGGGCAGGAAGAAAGAAAAATCCTTAAGGAAAGTATAACTTACCAGACAGATGAGTTAGGCTGTGTCTCAAATGCAGCGGAAGTAAGAAACCTCTGTATATGTAGACCTTGTTTATTTAGCCCTTAATGAAGGTTTCTCTCAAGAAATTAATTTAATTCACATGCAAGAGTCTGCAAAAGAAAAAGAGAAAAAGTCTAAGCTGCTGACTGAGATTTTTTTTCTAAGAACATTTGAGCTATTTTCAGCAGCAATGGGCTTGCCTACTATCGAAATGAAAGTGTAATATAGAATAAGCAGCCTCCCAACCCAAGCTAAAAAAAATCAGGAAATCCATGGCAAAAAAACTTTGTTCATTGTCCAAATTTTTATTTAAAGAAACAGAAGGAGTAGGGAACAACCACTGTTGATGAAAAAAAACCAAACCAAACTACTGTTAAAAGGAAATCAGGGACCTTGAAAATTATAACTTTTAGCTTAGACAATGAACCACCACGAATATTTTTTAATGTGAAAAACATCTATTGAGTTTTGTTATCTCTGAAGATGCTTTGCCTTCTCAACACAAGGTGTCATCTGAGATGGAAGTAATTCTATTTGCATTTAAGTCTATTATATCTGACTGGTATACACATCGAAGGACAGGACAAATTAGTATATGAAGACTGAAGCCAGTAGTTTGTTTCTGGTTTGCATCTTAAGTTTCCAGTTTCAGCAACAGTACTATTTTGGAAGCCTAGTGACCTGAAGCTGCTGGCACTCCATTTTTTTTTTCTACCAGGGCCATTCAGTGACACGATAAATATCTCCCTGTCCTCCTCTGTCACACTGCCAACCAATCAACTTACCCTCCCATAATGTAAAAATAGTGGGAAACAGAAAGTATCAATACAAATTAATGACTCTAGGTAAAGACCCTGAACATCTTGATGGGTACATAAAAGCTAATTACTTTGAAATTTAAGTAAACAGAGATAAACTAAGTCAGTGAAAAATCATCACTGTTATTTAACTTTTGCAGCTTCTTCTGGAGAAGGAGAAAGCTCTCAACATATCCCTTTCTATAACTTCCCTCTATATATCTCAGCAGTTCTTGTTTTTGCTTCCTCAGAAAAACTTCTCAAACATCACCACACTGTTAGGTACTGCCACTGAAAATTTTTGTTACTTTTGTTCAAGGAAAAGTTATGAGACTTAAAGTTACTCTCAGCTCAAAACCTAAAACAGGCTTAATTTCTGATTTATTCAAGAACAGGAGCTGTTTGGAAGTTATACTGACACACGAAACGGGATGCCAGACACAAACTATTTAGTAAACTATTAAAGGAGTGAGGCAATTCTCACTGTCATAAACAAAAATGAAAAGCACATTTGCTCCTGAAGACTTGTACAAAAATCATTAGCTATAGAACACTTAATAATGAAAAAGCTGCTAAGTATAAAAATATAGCACAAATTCTTTCTGTATTAGCTCAAAAACATCCTTTCCATTTGATCTCAGCTATTTTTAGAGTTGCAGCAGTTAAAAGCAGGTACAACAAAACCCACAAACTCTAAATACCAACCTGTTAAATTAATCATTATTGTTACTTCATTCCTGATGTCTAGTTCAGGACCACCATTTTACCACAAAACTGGTTCAGTGAAGATAAAAAGCTCAGTTTATATTAAGTCCGGATTCATGCACAAAGATATTCAAGGACTCCAATAGCTTAAATTTCAGATAATGTGTGAGTTATAGCCAGCTTGAGAGCTGTGATGGTCAGGTGGAACATGCATTATAGTTTCTAAATAAATACAAGACCTGTATCTACCAGACCACTAGTGTCAGATTCTACATTACCTTGCCATCCATAATGCTTTCATCTGATGGTTACAAGCTAAATCAATCAATATCCACATGCTGGATACTAATACTATACAAATACAAAACTAGAACTATGTGTTAAAGTCATTATTAGCAGTATCAATTTACTACTGACATAATTTAATACACAACACTTTGCAGCTCAGCATTTCTTTTCTGAGGCATTTTCTCAGAAGGCAGATTTATCATTAGCTGAGTCACCATCAGCACTTAACCCATTTTGGTACCTTGTTTCTTCACACACTCTCTGCAACCATATTTGTGTAAATAAATGACAGTTTACCTATTAGTATTCATAGCATTTACTAAACATGACATAAGCACTGCTTCAATATATACTCAGATGCTTTAGCTACTGGATACAAATCAGATCATCTTTATCTACAGGAAACATGAGATGTCAGAAACATCACATGTACCATCTAGGTCTCAAATGCATCTGTATGTTTATTAGTAAAACAGACAAATATGTCACTACTACCACAACTGTCACCTTACGTGTTTCAGAGACTGACAATAATCTCTTTCTTTTTATGGCTATCAGCAATACTAAAATTGAGAATATAATTTCTTTAGTGACCCACTGCAGTGTGATTTAATCGATTTCTAGTATTAAAGAATTCAAACATGACCAAGAAGTGTACAGTTCACACTGCTGATGTAGGTTCTTGATGCAAGTCTCCAGGTGCTCCATGGCCAGACTATACAGGACAGAGATTTTCATAAACCAAAGGAAAGAATCTTGATGGGTAAGAGATACAGAAGGTTTTTCAAAATACTGAGAGACAAAATTTGCATACCTGCTTCACTGCACAGATTCATATACAGGAAATTTTGATTTTTCTAAGCCTAACCTTTCAAACACAGTTGAGTCATTGAAGCTTCATATGGAATGGCTGAAGAAAAATCCTCCTTTTGAGAAGTGTCCCTGTACATTTCAAGATATGCAGATGAATGCTGCACAGCCAGGTGCAATGACTCCTTTTTCCTTGTATTATTCTATACATGATTCTATTAATATGTTTTAATATTAATGCAATGCCTTCTAGTAGTATGATAGTATGTCTAAACGCTATGTAAATTACATGTTACCTGCCTCAGGAAGAAACAAGGAGTATGGATATGATTTCTTTCATTTGTTCATTTTCTTTTTCCATGTAACCATATTTCTTGAATTTCATCTGAACTATGACACATAACACCAAATGAATTTAATGTTAGAGAATGGAAGCAAAATGCACATACTTTGTGTTTTCAGAAGTCTCCCTTGAGAGTGTTCGTTCATAGAACTGATTACCTCAATCTCTGAAATGAGTATTTCCCAGATTACAGGAAAAAAAAACTACAGAAGGAAAGCTGTGGATCACATGCTTTGTCCCCAAGTTCAGCTGCTCTCAAAAGTGTTTTAGACATATATGAACTTGAAGGATCTTACAAATAAGACATTTTTTCAAAGTCACGTGTGCTTTCAGTAGCCTCCACTGTTGAAAAGCAAGGGAGCTATGAAGAAGTGTGGCCACAGACAGGATGGAATGCCTTGCTACACATAGTTCATATACAATATTACTTGTGGTTTTCCTATATAATGTAACATAAGTAAAAATGCATAAACATGTGTTAACTGAAATTAGTGCCAGGATGCCTATACTCAAACAAAGTATCAAAGCAGCCTTCTGAATTTGTCACAGAAGTGTTCTACTGATAACTCATGCATTTGAAACACATGGATCAAGACAGCAAGTACAAAAAATCACACTCTCATGTTATTAACATGAACTGGTCTGCAAAATGGCATATGTTTGATGAAGAATTGACTCTCTGTTCTCCAGAACAGCAGACCTGTATTCTCTTTAAAAGACACCAACTGTCCTTAGCTGTATTGAGTTCTCATTTTTGACTTTAGATTTGTTAGACTGAAACTCCTAGCCAATTTTTTTGGTAAGACATTTTACAGTTACAATGAGAAGCTATGCTATAATTTTTATTATGTTTAATAACACCATTATATCATATAGAATCCATTAAAATTATTATACCTTTAAATCAGCACCAAGTGACTACATTAAAACATAAGGATACTCTCAACCTTGAAGTGAAATCACATGCATTTAAACCCCTCTAACTATTGAAAGCATATTATCTAAAAATTTAGAGCCTCTTAGTTATCTGTTACAACCAATTCCAATACTTTAGCCAATTCCATATAACTGGGTACAAACCATGTAACTGCTCTTATAATGATGTGAAAAATGACTACAGGCACTGCAGCTATCACTCTGAAACTGGACCAACAGGATAATATTCTGCTAGTAAAACTAACTTCCTCTGTTCCAAGAGCAAACAGTTAAAAATGATCAGGAAAATAAATATGAAAAGGCCTTTTCAGGAAATAGGGAACAGAAGCTTATTGTTAATCTCACTCTTATATACATTGTTAGGCTATTGTTTCAACACCTTGGTACAAAGTTATTTGTCCTTAAGGCCTGTTTTTTGCTAGAATGTGTTTAACTACTGTGTAAGACTGCGGTTGTTCTTTGGGAGGGTGCTGAGGGCATTAGAGAGTGGGGTTTTCCTAAAGGCCTAAACCTCAGAAACGTAAAAAAACTAGGACTCTCAACCTGTGATTTACCAATGCAAGTAACAGGGTCTTTTGAGCCCAAATCAAAAGTGACATTTTTTAAAACATCTATTTTACATATACCCAAATTTCTAAGCATCTGTATGTCTTTCAACAGTCAAGTTCCCAGTTACCTAAAATTCTCCTCCTGGACCAAGCAAGCAATGCCTTGACTTAATGAAACCACTTTGGTGACAGCTGTGCTGTACGAACTTTGTTTTATCAATCTTAAATCTGAGGCACAAATATTCAAGAGATGTTCTCAGGTTTTTTTCACTCTCTATCAAAACCATGGAAGATGATGCTTCACCACCATGTTATTTTTAAAAACACTGTGCTGATGGACATTAAAACATCTGCCCCAGATATGGAAAACCTGGATTAAACTTCCAGAAGGATTTACAGTCACATCTTCCACTTCCGTGACACAATACCAAGCGTCATGCTATTGTCTGGTCTTTTGAGGACACTGGCCCTCTTTCATAGAGTAATCATTGTGGTAGAATAGAGTAATTCATGTGGCTTGCAGACCAAGAACTGGACTCCCTCTCATTAGCTTAAGAAAGAAAAAACTTACCTAGGAAAAAGGCAAGTTTGAGTAACTGCCTTCAGTTACTCTGAAATATTTACATCTGAGCAATACACTCTGAAATATAAACACCTTCCCAGAGCTATCAATGGATAATACTGTGCTCACTTCTCAAGGGAGAACTGCACCAGGCTCTGGAGCCATGCATGATCCTGTGTGCAGCTGCCACTCTCAAGCTGCTGGTCCGTGTCAGGCAAAAGAAATCCACAGAAGTAACACAAGTCCCAAATCCTTCCTTCCGCTTCACAAAGACTTATGTTACAGAACACACAGGGCCTAATGCCACTCTGCTTTTTCTTAAACCACCAGATTATGGCCAGGCCAGCTTTACACCTCCGCACTCTGTATTGAGCTTCTATTCCAATTACCATGGCTAAATCCACAAAGGAATTTAGGCTTCTCAATAATTAACACAATGGTTTTCTGCCAATTTTCTAAGCTGCCAATCTAGTAATGAAAAAAGTAAGGGACCTATATGAAAAACAGTCCTTAGCTTTACCAATTAAGTAATTGAATACTACTACTCATAGTATAGAAAGTAGGAAACAGCCAAGCTACTGCAACTGAAGCTTTCAGGCACTGAACCCTAGGGTGAACACTTGTCACCTCAAATGAGTACAAAACCTCTCACTGCAAGTCAAACAACAGTGTAGAAAACCATCTTTCCATCAATGTTCCTTTAGTCAGTTTATTCACTTTACTACAATGATCCAACAACTGAAAACACAACCTAAAGACACAAGATAACTCTTCAGCATTTTAGAATACCAGGTAATACCACCAGAGTCTAATATTTTTCAGCTATCTCGTTCTTTTTTTCCCTGCAAGTCTGATTTCAAAGGCAATATCTGGTTTTCATCAACCCAACATTTGTCAATAGCAACATATGCTACTGACATAATAAAAACAGCTGAAGTCAGACAAAGCCCACCAAGATACAATTGCTTTGGCAAACTCTTTCTTTGCAGCTCACAGTTTCACATAATCATGACAATTATCAGTCCTTCAGGCTGCAAAGAAGGTAGCTATTTCAAGAGCTCAGGTACATGACACCAGCACACTCAACCTACTTGCAGCTACACTGCCTCCACCTTCGTCCACCTTCATGCTGTTTATCAGCAGGGAAAGGTGCTGCCAAAATGCCTGAGCCTACCAAGCATGCTCCTGCTCCCTACAAGAAAATTCCTTCCTACAGTATGATGTAGCACGCTCAACAGGAAACTCATAAAACAGAAAACTGATCCCTTTCTGTTCAAATCCCTTCTTCCCTGATGATCATAATTTCCCCAAAGATTTGACAAGTCCTCACACTAGAAGCTTGGAGGGAAAGGAGGACTTTGGTTTCCAGGAGGTTCTACATCTCCCAAAGGTGAAGTTATAGCATGATACCAACACACACCAGTGGATACTCTATACTCCACTTAGTCCTAGCCCAACAGGAGAATGGCTCAGAAAATCAGAGCTGAGCTTGTGTTTGTTTTGTGTTCTTGTTAACAGAGGCACATTATAATGTAGTCATCTATCATGTACTGCTTCAGCTAAGTGAAAGTGAGAGCTCGTTCACAGTTTTTGTTTGCTATTTGTGTTCTTTACAGGACTGTTAATTGCAGAGCAGGCTATTAGTTTGAAACACTTGTTTGAGCTATATTCATGCTTTTCCTAGTGGGGGAAAGACAATTTGATGTTTGCTGTATTTCAGGCAATACAGGATGTTACAGTTGTGTTGCCAGTTAATTGCTCTATGTTGTATTATGTGTAGGTCAGAACTAATTTTTCAGCTAACAGAACTTGACCCTTGTTTAGGCGGCAAGTAACAGAGACAAGAAGAGCAAAGTCACCATGGGCAACATTATTTAAAGGATTTTTAGAAATTTCCTAATTCTTCTTCATCAGTACACCTTCACTGCTGATCAGTGAACATCAGTAATAAAAATTTCATAACTGCAGCCATGTTTTCCACCACAAACTTTCTCCCTGAATGGAAAAATTCTTCCACAAGGAAGACAAGTCTACAGACACAACTCTAAAACAAGACTTCTTTGCCATCTCTGTTTATGAGATGCAGTGTATACTCCTTAGGAAAATTAGGCCATTAAAAAGACCTCAGTTCATATAACAAAGGCCAGTGCCACCTAGAAAGGTGGTGAGAAAAGGTCCTTAAAAATATTCTTTAACAGCAACAAACTACAAGCTGAAACAGTATGACTATACATATTTTGCACATTGGGTAGAGGAAGGAACACCTGTGTCATACCATAAATCTATGGCAGTTGAAGTTGCACGAAAGAAGGCTTGAAGGGGAGTTCTTAAGATTCGTGAGAACTGGAAGTCAAAGGGAATATATTCTGAAGTAGATATCCTATTTTGTATCCATGAAGTTTTACACTTATTAGGTAGTTTCCTCTCATTGAAAAATAAACACATGGAAAGGCGGATTTCCCTTCCTAGAAATTGTTTACTTCCTCAGAACTTTAACATCCTCTGTTTTTCAAATTCATCTGCCTATCAGTAATAACAGCTCAAAAGACCCTTCTTTCCACTCAAGGCTATTTACTGTTCATCAGCTCGATGAAATGACTGTTCGAAACAGAAATGTTCAATTCTAACCCTTAGACAATGATCACTACAAGCAAGAATAGAGTAATAACATTTGCACTTAAAAAACCTCAAGGATGAAGTCAGTGACTTGTGGTATCCTGTGCTTCTAAAATGCTTTGAAAGCTTCACATATATGGAAAAACAAAATTGAGAAGTCGAAAGGTAAATTTTCTCTACAAAATTTATACAGAATAGCTAAATCACACAGTTTTCTATCTTACTTCCCAAAAGAGAGGGTAGAGATAAAAAAGTTGTCAAATTACAGCCTTGTACAAAAAGACATCAAAAGTAAAGTAGACATATCTTAGCAGAAGTTTAATTATTACAAATTTAATGTTCAAAACACATTAAACTGCATGTGATGTGTTTGCCCTGCCTTCTGGTTTGAACACATTGACTTAAAATTCAAGTTCATGTACATTTGATTCCTACAGCAATTAACAAATTGCTATAAGGAGACCATTAGAAAAGCATTCTATGTTATTTTTTTGCCTTTACATTCTGATGAGCAGGATGAAAAGAAATTACATGTGATTGACAGTTATCTGAAGACTAGAGTTTGAAACCAGACTGCAACAACAGAGGGGGGAAATCACTAATAGTTTTACATAGTATCTGTACAGCTTTTGGTTATTTATAACAAAATCAGCTTACGATAGATGGGTGGCATGAACTAGAAACACGTGAGTTAAGATCAAAGTCTAAACTGTCTGTAAGTTGAGTAGTTTAAATCATTTTAATAGTACTTTTAAAAAGAGAAATAGCATTGAAATATAAAAAAACCAAACCTCTATGCTAACTTTTATGTGATCCACACAGAAAGAAGTCAACACACAAAATTTTTTTATGATGCAGTATTATTGCTGCCTTTGAAATGACAACACAAAGACATCTCTATTTCCTGATTCCTCCTCTTCATGAGGCTAACCTCGATTTCGATGGTGACATTTCAAACTCACAGGTGTGTCTGATACAGACAGCACAGAAAGTTTAACATGAAAAAACATCAAAACTGCACTGACCTTAATTTGCAAATCTGGTTAGCATTTGTAGGATCCCAAGTTGAAATGCACAGCATAATTTGAACATAACTTCTGATGTTCATCAAGTTTTAAGAGGCAGGACTATTTATCTAACAGAACATTCCCCAAATATGGTAAAATTTGTGTATATGAACATGTGAAACCATTTCCAGTAATAAATACACTGTAAATAAGGTTAGAAGGTTCATTCAAGACGGT
Source organism: Aphelocoma coerulescens (assembly GCF_041296385.1). Taxonomy (NCBI): domain Eukaryota; kingdom Metazoa; phylum Chordata; class Aves; order Passeriformes; family Corvidae; genus Aphelocoma; species Aphelocoma coerulescens. The sequence continues at coordinate 47,076,188 of NC_091017.1, forward strand.
GCCAACCTTTTCAGCCAAGATCTTACTAATGACAGTAAGACTTAAATGCCTGTGTAAGTAATAACAATCAGAAAATCATTGTATCAAGGGACGCAAACAGACACAAGTGCAACACTTTTTTCATCTTGTATCTATCTTTCCAGTAGTCTTCAAAAGAAATTTACAGGCACTTTGGGCTGAACCTAAAACTAGAATAGTGAAAAGCTGGATGCTAAGCCATTCTAAAAGCACACAAATTTACTGTAACTACACTTAATTAATTCAGGGAGGATTCCTACCATTGCATTCAAAGAGAGAAAACATCAATAAGAGCTTTCAAAAATACCGAAGTCTATAATAATTTCATTTGTAAGTGTCATTTTGCTAAATTCCTTTCTGCCCTCTTCAAGCAAACATTTAAATACATTCTAATTTCCTTGTTTAGTATATGTCTTTGTAAAGAATACTATATACGCCCAGGTTCAAGGTAAGTCACAGACAAACAACTGCCTTGAAGTCACGCCCTTGCTTTTAAAAATGTTATTCAGATTGCATTCTTACAAGGCCAAACTTGAATCATCGTTTCAGCACTTGCAGTGTAAGACGCTAATTTCGGATTATGAGAAACAAGAAACAAGATTTCACAGTTTTGTAAAAGTAAGGGTAAAAATTCTACAACTGTATATTGTATCCACCAAAAAGGGTAGAGGCCTCACAGTACAGTTCCAAACCTATCCCTAAAAAAGTTCATTTAAAAAATTATCTGCTTTTGGGCCAAGAAAAGCTAAAAATTGTTTTAGCTCCTTAAGAAAGTACTTAGTAAAAACTATCCACAGGTTAGCACTAGAGAAAATAAGTCTAAAATTCAAAAGAAGTGGTTTCTTTTATGAAGATTTAAATTATATATATTGTTAGCTTGTTTTGACAAATTTAGGTATTGAATGTGAATTTTTCACATGAGTATCTCCAATTAGTTCAGAAAAAACCCACACTTTTAATGACTATAGAGAAGCTGTTCCAAAACATATTGGAAGATAAAGTCCATAGAAGTCTAACTACAATATATACAATACTGAGGATGACAGTAGAATTGCACAGATTTGACAGGACTAGACACAAGAAAGCTTGCAATATAATTATGCTTTCAAGCTATGTTTGAACTCAAGCCACCTCCAAGCTCCAGCTCAGCCCATAATTTTAAAACCAAGCAGTACACTGAGAAACGGACATTTTCCATAAAAAAATTTACAGTCCTAATACACTTGTGCCTAAAGCAAAATGCACGAAATATCCCACCAACATTCTAACAGATTTTTTCCCAGTTGAAACAATTTGGTACAAAACCAAGGGACAGAAATTAGAGCTCCCTAGCAGCTGATCTCATCTTCAGAACTGCTTTATTGCATTGCTGGTGCAGGACAGCTAGAGAGAATCCCATTTCCATAATCGGCAGTCACATTGAAAACACAGACTTCAAATGCTTCATCTAAAGTGCTTATGAACAGACAGGACTCAACCATTTGGGTCTCCCAAGAATGAAATACAACACAAAGAATGAAACCACAGAAAGAGATAAATTTGTTTTCAAATCTGAAAATTTTAATTGGAATTACTATGTGTCCATATGAAGATTAAAAAACAATTTAAAAAATTAAATCTGTAGCTTGCCCTGGCACACTGTGTATAGGTTGGAATTTGACTAGAATGCAAACGTGACCTTTTGGGGTCTTTTTTGAATAAAAACCCCAAAAAACCTCTTGAATACTTAAGTATGTGAATTCTTCAAGGAGCTGGCTCATGTTTCTTCACACCTGTTTCCCCTTCACTCTTAGCATGTTTGTAGCTTTTCCTGAGATGACTGATTTCTCCACAGAACTTTGGAAGCCTGATTTTTTTTTTTTGGTCCCCCATGAGGAATGCTATTGTTTAGGCCTCTTGTCAACATACAATTTAACTACAGTATCTGAGCCCACAGTTTTAAGTAACATGTTCTGATCTATGCAAAATGCACCCCATGAGACCAGTCTAATTTTTTTTTCTTTGAAGCCACTGTAGCTGTCCCTGCACCAGAATAGAGGGTCCATATAGATGGCTCGTTGTATTTTCACTGCAGCAATTACATCTATCTTTCTCCTTTTCCCTTTCAAGCAATTTTGTAATACTCTTCCTGTCTCCTCTTGCACCTCCCAAAAGTCTCTTCACAGTATCTGCTCAAATTTTCCCACATACATTTCATCCATTCATAAGAAGCAGTAATCTTTCATCATAAGAACACTTCCCAAGTTCATCTTCAAAGCTACTACTTGCTTCTTCCTCAGACACCTTTTAAATTTTCATTTCTGCTACAGGAAATCAAGAAACAACTGGTATTGTAGTCAAACAGTGGTCAAAGCCCCCTGTTAATAAACTACTTTTCAGTTTACCTTTGCATCAAGCCTTTTCTGTCTTTTATGTTCAGCACCTACTGCAAAGAGAACTTGACCCTGCTGTACTTTTTGTAGCTCTTTTAGTCATACTGACACGTTTATTTTCATTTGTGTTTTTTATCTAAGCAGTGACTGATTTTCAAGAATTATGTTTAAGAATTATGTTTTGTTCTACTAAGTAGAACAAAAAACAAATTCACATCTGAATTAATTTAGCATACCATCTCTCCAATTATTATTGCCTTGCTCATAAGAGGAGTATTTCCTCAAGCTGGAAGGCATCCTCCTACTGGCTTTGTATGTGTTAATTACAACAGGTGCTGTCTTTCAAACAATTTTGGTAGAGTTTGCAGTCCTGACAGTTAAAAGTGTGTCCTGAATTTGGCCTTTGCTCAAGACCATAAATCAGTCATCTGCGAATCAAATGCCAATGGCAAAAGCATGTGAATGTGTAAATCTACAGCTATGCAAATAAGGAATTAAAAACCCCTCTCTTGTACTTGTTTAAAAGTAGAATGATAATCTGCAAGGCTCAGATTACATGATCCGTATCTGTAAAGTGACCCTTATAGAAGAGGTCTCTTAAAAGACTTGAATTTTCCTGATTATCTGCATGTATGTCAAAACAAAGCCTTTGGTTTGGTCTTTATTCTACTCTCAAACCTGTCAGCCTTTTGTTTTGCTCTCATACAGTAGCACTTCATTTGATTAGCCTCTTTTATATTTTACTTATTCAAAGTAAACCATTTGATTGCACCAGTCACACTGAAATAATTATTTCCTCCAGATTCCTAACAAATACAGATTTCTCCAAAAGAAAAACTGCAATTACCATGAATTTGATTATCTGGAGAATGTCACTGCTTAGAGTTCCCTGTTCATTAGAAATTCACTAGAAACTAAATTAAATTAAATTTGTGCTGGCAACTGCTGTCTTCTGTCAGAATCTGCTTATTAAAATGTGTAACTGCATGACTGGCTAGAAGGAGCAGTGTGATGTACCTGATCAATATATGAATTAAATGAAACATAACCAGTGTTTTGCACTGGCACCCCTTTGGGTTGCTACTGCTTTCTTTTCTTTAAAATCTGTACTATTAGTAGGAAGAAAGAAAATACACAGTTGATGCCTAAATCAGACAGTAACTGCTTAAGATTTTAACAAGTACAAAGCGCAAAATACACAAAAGTCAGTAGTGTAACGTTTATGTTCAAAAGGGAATTATTTATTGTATACTTCATCTAGGCCAATCACTACATCTTAGGATTTTCTCAAGAGCTGAAAAGTCTGAAATTCAAAACACATAGATGCTTCATGACGTTTACAAACAGCTGTTAAAATACCAAGCCAAGCTTGGGCCATCTAACCCATTTATCCACTCCTTATGCAGGTCCATTATGGCTGCTTCATCGGAGAGAGCAAAACATCCTGTGCTAGAGACTTACTAAATAACCTTTCTGAAATTCCTTTGTAATTCTCACCAATCAATAATTGCCTCACACCAATTATTTATTCTTCCTTATTTATCATAGTCCAAGGTACTACAAAAGGTCTCATACCAACAGAATAGAGAATTTGAAGTTCTCAAATGAATACAAAATCCAATGTGAAACAGGCATTTAGTATCTTAAAATGCCATTTTGCACCTGCTTGATGCTGACATGTTGAATTACATTTATGTCTACAGAAATGTTTATATATGTTTATTTATATTTTAAAAAATGAAGGGTTTTTATCATCATGTCTAATTTTTTATTATTAAGAAAAAATGAACATTAAAAGAAAAACAGCAGTCAAAGCATCCAATTTATCTACCCCATGCTTTGTTCTATTGCCGGAATCACTGCTTTTCACTTGTAGTCACTTCAGATAGTGAAAATACTGTTCATATGCACACAGACCCTCTGTAGCAACATGTAATTTTCAGTTTATGCATTTTTCAGACATCAGAATTGATCCAGATAACTGAATCTTGGACAGCCTTCCCCACACCACCATTTGCTAAAACTAAACTTTGACAAAGTATTAGTATTAGCAAGTTAATCCCAGTGAGAGAGATGTGGTTTTATGAAACGTGATAGCACTCAAGGTACACTATGGTGATGAAGCTTTACATTCAGGCTATGGTTAATTAGGAGTCCTCAGACAACATGGCATCATGTTGACAAGAACACTCTATGGCTGCCTTGCTCTTGACATAGTCCCTACCCCTTCTAATCACAGGCTACACCATCCAACCCTAAGCCTCTTAGGAAGGGTTACAGTCACCTTTCAGCCTTGCTGCAGCCTATTGGTGCTGCTCAGAAAAAAAAAAACCCAAACCACAAAAACAACAATACATTAAGGAACCAGCCAGGTTGCTTTTAAACTGTTTGAAAAAAAAACAAAGACCCTTCCACCTATTTTGACCTTCAGTCACAACTACTGATTTCTGATTATCATAACTGATGATCCTACAACCAAATGCAACCTTTAGAGAGCAATGCATTTTACTGTTTTTATAAACTTCAATGAATCTGACTTTCAGCTGTGAGAACTGCAGTTACTCATTCCATTTCCATTTGGTTTCATCCTGCATCCCTGCATATTCTTTTGGGTCCTGAAGAAGCAAACAGATAAAGCCGCTGTGCTTGTGGACAAATTTAGTTGATCAGCCACTGCTGCTGAACTAAGGATAGCTTTAGGTATCCATCAAACAATTCAGTTGTACACAGCTTTAATACTTGTACATAAAATGCAAGACCAGTACCCTTAAAATAAGTAAAGCTCTTACTATTCTATCTCTCAGCATTATTTAACAGCTATTTTATGAAAAGGCTAATGAAAATGTTTAGTGCATAGCTTGATCATAGTAATGATTGAGAAGAAGAATGTTTGCTTTTCCTGTAACTGTGTTTTTCCCACTATTCTTTGAAACTCAGGACCTTCAGCATCACCTCTTCAAAACTGCACTATGTTACTCAGGTTACTTAAGAACACAGAACTACATCTGTGCTATTCAACCCCCTCATGGTGGTTGGTGAGGTTTTTAAGGGTGGATGAGTCAGAACACTATCTGTATTCAGTACAGAAAGTCCAAAAAAATCAATCTATTTCGGGAAAGAAGTTAGAAATAACAGAAGAAAGGGGTCCGCCTTTGGAATTTCCTACTTTACAGCAGCTGTAAAGTATGATGTATCACCGTTTTGGAGCACTACATCTGAACAGAAAAATACATTACATGCTTCAAAAACACTGAAAGCAGGAGTAGACCTAAAATGTGGTCATCCAGCATGCCTTTACTCAAAGATACATGCTGCCCTTTTATGTACTTACTTCTCTCCCTTTTACCTCCCATACATGAAATTTTCCATTACATCACTGCCTTTGAAAGTCTTTTTAGCTTTTGTTTTAGCTTTTAAATGTTAAGAAGCTTCATAATTTCAGAAGGGTCAGCTTTTGTCAAAACACTTCCATGAAAAGACACCAGACTATTTGAATAAAAATGAACACAGAGCATCTGTGACACAGTCTTCTCTTAAATAGGAAGCTGCACATTACATACAACAGTGAAGAAAGGTAGTTCAGACTGGCAACACTAACATGCTTAATCCAATAGGAAATAATGACATGAGAAAGAACTGGTATCAGAGCAGTAGGACACAATAACAAAGTACACATTTGTACATTTCTAGTTTACAAACAAGCAGAAATTGACGATTTTTATTTCTATTTTTGTGCAGACAGTCTCACTGGAGCAGAAATACTGTTGCAAAGGTCACATCTAATGGAGGTTGTGCACTCCAGACACAACCCCATAATCGATGTGTTACATTCAATACCTGATCCTTCCGGTACAGAAGTGACATTCAGCCATTCCACAGTGTAACATCATACAATGTACCCTAACTGGATACCTGAGTGTCTGCCCTGGGCACATCCCATCTGCATTGCTGCTCACAGGGTGGTCATGCATGTAACTACACTGAGAAGAGTCCATAGGCTGAGGGTAGGTAACACATTTCCACAACAGCTCTTAAAAGGTTACCATGCTCCACACAGCCCACGATTGGTTGATGCTTATCACTGTTTGCTCAAACCTGATTATTTTAAACAAACAGCATACCAAATAAGCTGCTACACGACTTGATTTTACCTCCTCCGGACATCCTGGTCTCTTATTTCTATTACTATTTTCACCTGCTACTATGAAACTGCATTTTAGGATTCACCTGCCTGCTTTTGCTTTGTTGGTATTCTATTTAAGAGCTACACATGGACCCAGAGTCACCTTCTAAGGTCATCTGTCTAAAAAAATGTTTGAAGTGACTGTAATGTTAAAGCATGACAGCTGATGTTATTTACATCTCTGCTGACCAAGAGAGAGCCTGGCTTTGGATAACCTACAGGCTTTCAAATAATGCCTAATCACCTCTTGATAAAAACCGTGGTTCCACTGAAACCTGAAAAACTTCTAGACTTCAACTAGAACTCGACACTACCATTTCTAATACAAAACTTTCCAATTTGTCCTATGTCATATTATTGTCAAGGTCTCCTTGTAAACCTTCCGTTTAAAAGTACACTTCAATTCACCATGAGATGAAAAATGCCCTTCTCCATGCATGCCTATTTGATTTCTACATCAGTGACCCAATTCTAGGCCTTTAAAACTTACATCATGTGGAATTAGTTCGCACTGGATACGCTCATTACTTGGTTGCTGTTTCTTACCTCTAACTCATTTAAATTCTTCCTCCACATCAGATTCTATTGCAGCACCTCCATGACCATTACTGACAGTCACCGATTTGATTTACAAATAGCTCTGATGGGATCAAATGTTGCCAAAGAGACAGTAAGGACGCAGAGGGAAGCTGGGAATCGATATGAGAACAATAACAAAAGGAGAAAAGCAGAATGGAAACAGCACAGAATATTGGTTTAAATACTACTGACTAATAAGATGCATCTATCAGCACCTAATGGGTGCACACTGTCTAGTGATTAGTCATTGCTAGTCTTCACTTGTTTTCCTCACACCATAAATTCTTCATAGTGAGAAGAATCCACTGCGAGAATCAACCCACCTTGGACTGCCAGATCCTTCACATTTTGTATACTGCTATATCCATGTTTCTCGCTGCTGTAACAAATGCTCCCTCTTTGTTAAAGACTTATCAACATCTTAAAGTAAATACTAGCTCTGCTTGTTTATAATTTTCATAATTACAGACTCAATTATAAATATTCATGCAGTACCACACTATCAAGGCACATTCCACTTTCTAGATTACAGATGAAGGCAGTTCTCGAAACCACTTACTGTGTGACCCCTACACAGAAGCACAGAGAAAGAAGTTGTGTGCATTCACCACAAAACAAAATCCTGAAATGGTTCAAGTAAGATGGAGCTTTTCTAATGGAATGAACACATAGTAGCAATTCAATTATATACTGCTGCTTCCAAATTCAATGTCTCATTTGGGGGATAGTTGCTGAACATGCTTGTTCAAATGCCTTTGCAGGATATATACAGAAACAACACATTGGAATTTGGCTCCTAGTTACAGAGTGCTGGTTACTAATTTAACTATAAAGATACCAGACCTCAAATTCTTGATTTCATGCCCACTCAACTGTCCAAACAAATGGCTCATCTCAGTGGGATTTAAATCCACATAATTATTAAAGAAGACCTAAGATCAAAATATCATCTCATTTTCTATAGATGCAAAGTGAATCAGAATATTTGGATCAATTATCAGAATAATTTAATGCATTGCATTATAATCTAATTCAGAAATTGTATTAATGCATAAGAATACAGCTGGTAGTTTGGAAAATGCTACTTTTAATAGAAACTATATCTGTCCTGAGGGATTGAGGTTTTATTGACCTAGGTTTAACTACAGCAGATGTGTTGTGATTAATAACTATTCAGAACAATTCATTTTGCATTGAAAATCTACAGCATTAACACATACTCCCTATTAGAAGACCTCTCCCATTCCAGTTAGGTCCTTATATATGTCTAAGTGTTTTTATTGTCTCTACCTTCAGTAGATTATCTCAGAATCACTGGGATTGTTCAATAAAAGTTTAACCGTCTTGTGCTATTAATGTGCTGGTGCTCCATGTGGAGTGCTCGTTTCCTTCCTTTTATTGAACACCAAACGGAGGGACACAATGGGCGTGTTGTGCTCTGTCTAGCACGGAACGTGCGATATCTTTAAAAAGGAGGTGTGAGCTGGCTTTAATACCACTACTCTTAACAGCACAAGTACCACAAACTAATCAACCACAGCACTGGGGCATGCAGTCCATTGAAAGCTAGTGAAAAAGCTGCTTTTTATTATGACCTACATACTGCACAGCAGCAGTTGGACAATATAAATCTAACACTGAGACTGAACACAATGCATAGAATCCACTAGTGATGAACTCAGTGATGTAAGGCTTTTCAAACATGCTCGTGAGTTCTGTAATATTTTATTTCACCCACGCTATCCTGAGAATAAAAACCACAATGACAACCCAAACAAAAAAATAATCCTAGCCTTTTAGCAGAATTATCTACTAAAAAATTTATCATCTGTTGGAAGCATCCTTCTGAATCAGCAACCATATGGAACAACACGTCGAAATGTTTAAGGACAATGCCGTCAGATCAGTGAATTCAGCAAGCACCCTAAATCAGCCATCGACCAAAGCCAACCTTCCGAGGCACAGACACCAAGAGAAGCTTGTTTCCCGCACGAAGTTGTGCTCAGCTGTGCCACACACCCGCGCCAGCCCGTGCCCAGGTACCTCTCTCGCAGCAGCCGAGGCGCACAGCGGCTCCCTTTTGTGGCGGAGCCCAGCGGCATCAGCTCGCCCGCCGGGCCGGCGGGAGCAGCCCGGGAGCCGCGGCGGCGCCGGGCCGAGCCGCACACCTGCTCCTGGCAGCGCCCGCGCCCCGGCGCCAGCCGCGCTCCGAGCGCCAGCAGCAGGGGCGACTCCCTTCCCCTGGATCCTGCCCCTGGATCCCCGGCTCCGCTCCGAGCGGCGGCTAGCGAGATGCCGAGACAGCACTGCGGAGGAACCCTGCCTTCACACGACAAACCCCCGCTCCGCTGCCTGACAGCAGATATGCAGCATTATCGCCCCGCATTCCACCTCCCCCGATCAGCGGCGGGAGCGGCAGCCGCCAGCCTGTCAAAATGGCAGCCCGCGAGCCCGCTCTGCCGCCGGAATTACTCACTAATATGCCCGTTTCTTCTGCGTCCCCCGACGGGATTTTTGTTTATTCCCCGGCACAGCACAGCATAATATGTCACATTGTTTTCCATAAGCAAAATGGCTGGTCCCCTCGGCACCGCCGCAGAGCGCTCATTGGGCTCCCCCGGCTTGCCGGAGCCATGGCAACAGCCAACAGCGGCCCGGCCCGGCCCGGCCCGCCCCGGCGGCTCCGGCACCGCGCCCGCGGAGCGCCCGCGCTCCCCGAGCCCCCCGCACGGAGCGGGGATGCGGCAGCGCTGAGAGCGACCCGGGCCCGGGGGCTGCAAATTACCGTGTGAACGCGGTCAGGGAAGCGCCTCTGATGCACCAAACTGAAGCGCCAAAATTGACAGGGCACTGTGTAAGCACTCAGGGTAAATAATCGTCCTTACTTAGGAAATAACCATTAGGGATAACCATTGTACAATAGTCAGCTAGTTTTCCAACAATAAAGCCTAAGTCCCCACTCATTCACAATAAGCTAACCCCTGACATTATCACAATTCCTAGTGTTCATAAACACATTGATTGATCTTAAATGTTGCTGCTTGTTAGACGACTTTCAAAGCTTGTACATTGCAATCACCATGCAAACCAATTTTATCCTATTTAGAATAACACTTTTTTCATTTCAGTTAGAAGTAGGAAGAAAAGGAGACATTTGTGAGCAATTTAAAACTGCTTATAAAAATTTCCACTCTTCAAGACCTGTCATTAACTCGTATCTCAGCTGCCTAAGGAGTCAGGAATAAAAGGTAGAGAGCACAAGCAGCAGCCATCAACCTGAAGTTCTCAAAAAGTCATTTAGAAGCATTAAATGTATCTAAGCAAGGATACTGCATTTCATACACCAGAGTTCTGAGTATTGGTCAGAACTTCCCAGTTGTTAGCAGGGATTGATGTACTCATACATGAAATAATTACATTTCCTTGTTCAGTTATACTTTCCTAGGCCTACAACAGACTTTTCGCGTCTGAGTACAACTTGTAGACAAAGCTCTGCTGCTCCACCACTCCAAGTGAATTTGCTGCTCTCAGGATCCAAGGGCAGTGGTGTCACTGTGGAGTCCTGGGCAGAGAACTAAGGTCCACTTGGGTGGATTTTACTCATTTCTTCCCTCAGCATCTTTACCCTCTTTTTCTTGTCTAAGTGCTAGTTTCTCTGAAAGTGAGTATTGAGCTCTATGAAAGTGACCCGGGAGGGGCTCACAAGGAAACAAATAGGTAAATTCTGTTTAGATTTCTGAGGTGTTGGAGCTGAAACACTCCAGTATATTTAAATAGGTGCTTCAACAGTAATGCTAATTTAGTCTTCTTTCTTTTTCTCTTAGCCTTCTTAAAAAGGGTTGTGGATGTTCACATCTCTCAAACTAGAGCTGGGGCTGAGCCTGTGCTAGCATCCGGTGAAAGTGCTCCTAGCTCCCGTGACTCAAACAGATTCTTTTGCTGCCATGACTACTGTTCAACAGTACTTTATGATCAAAAAGGGATGTCTGCTGATTTGGCAACCCAATTCTGAAGCTTTTGCCTGGAAAACATTAAACTACTGAAGTAATTATTTACATACTAAGAATTAAAACAAAACCAGCCTGCATTACAAGAATACCATTTCACCATGATTGGTTCACTAACTTTTTTTGTTAATAAGCAACATGAAACAGACTGCACATCCAGTCTCTTTCTTTTTAATGCATTGATACAGTCACTAACTTAAAAAAAAAAAAAACAACAAACAACCCTAGAAATGCTTTTCAGTAAGGGAAGACACAAACAGGTTTTCTATCACTTTATTGCACTAAGTGTGGTTACTATCACAATACTGTCCCCAGGCAGGCTAAAATAGATTTTGAAAACACAGAGGCCATGAGTTTTTAAACAATATGTTACAGCTTGGAAAGGTTTCAGGATATTTGTTCACATCTCCGTATCTATACATGTGCAGGCACCTGAAAGTACAGTGAAAGTATACTCATAAAAATGTTTTAATTTTTTTTTAAATAAAAGCCTGTTTTAAGTTCATAATTCAATATTTAGGGATCTAGAACTCTGTAATGCAGATACACTTCTATCCAGAAAAGGCTGATGGAGCTTTTCCTGCAGTATCTCATAGGACTTAACAATATACACATACATGCAACCTTTCCTTCTCTGTGGTTTCATAAGTGATTAGGCAGAAATTAAAAGAGGCTTAACCCAAGTGCAGATTATGGCTCCAATTCAGCAAACAGTTAAAGCACAAATTGTGAGAAGCTAACCTGAGTTTACCTAAAAGCTCCACAGAAGTCCTAGAAACACTTTCTGATGCATGCTCTGCACAGTCATAAAATTTCTCCTGGCAAAACCCACTAAAATCATAACATCAAAGGATTTGAACTGAACCCACAGTGAAGCTGTGAGACTGAATAACCTCTGGTAGTCCCCCAAGACTCAGTTACACTGGTATGTCTGTGTTTCTAGGAAAGCTCCAGAACCAGGCAGCTGAAATAGTGGCTGCTAGCATGCTCCCCTTACATAAAAATTTAAGTGCAAGGCATAGAGTCATACTGACCCTACAATGAGTATTTAAGTGCTTAAAGATAACCACTAGCCTGCTGTGTTATAACAGAGCTGAAAATAGAACACATCATTTGGTATCTTTGCTCAAATCCTACTCCCACGTTAATTCAAATGAGCTTCGTGATCCCACTTGTAGTACCTGGAGGACAGATGCTCATACCAGAACAATCAGAGCTGAAAGAAAACTAGTATTCACCAATTCTTCACCAGAACATTGCTAACCATCTTCAGTTTTGAGACGGGAATAACAAGCATTGTTCTCAGCCTTATCTGCAATACTTTTATCGGCATATCGTTTACTACTGTAGCTCAGCCTTTCCTGCTATTTTCCTTTACAAACTGGTTTCCAACTGTCTCAAACCAGCTCCATAAAAAACATATACCTCCATTAAGGCAACATTTAATTCTTAAATCAACCCAAGAACTGTGATTTGCATACAATTAATTAAAATTCTTTGTTTATGAATAATTAATTTGCATTCTAACTATGTTTTAAAAGCATGAACTATAATAAATATTAAAAAGCATTGTCACTCTTGGACAGGAAATGTCAAAAGAACAGATCCTAAGTTAAGAAGCAATTACTGTATTAAAATCAGCATTATATTTGTTGCATTGCATTTCAATTATTCCTACATACATTAACTATCCAAGTAGGAAAACACCTAGTGTTCAGCCATCCTGAATATCATTAACAATTACAGATCTTTCTGACCCTCATTCAATTTCTGTAATCACTTGATGATATATTGAAATGAAAAAGATTTATGAAGGCAAATTGGACTGTTCTAATAATAAAGAAATCATAATCTATCAAAGGTCTCAAATTTTAAAAGACTAATTTTTTTTTTATATTGTTTGGTCAACTTGCTTAAATGCAAAGCAGTAGATAAACACAATGAATACTTGTAGGTGGGTATGCTGAAGTACAGACTAGTTAACATTGTTTTTCCAAGGTTCCAGGTGATGACAAGCCTATGAAAAAAGCTCCAATATCCAATTCCCAGGACATTACTATAATTAACTGCCCGAGACACAACCTGTAGAAGAGTGAACTGGAGTTCAGACAGAAAGAGTTACTTTTATCCAGGGTCAAACTTGTTTGTCGCTTCTCCAGCTACTGAACACTGAGTGCAACTCTAGTTATTGGCTTTGTATTTTCAGGTTCTCACCAATAACAAGTCTGACCAATTTTCTGTACTGTGAATTCAATCAGATACTCGGCAAAGATGCTGACAGAGAAATCTATCTAGATTGAATAGAGCAATGAGTTGATTTAAGTATTTAAGGTGTGTCATACATTTAAATAAAACAATCACAAGAGCATTGCAGAAACAATTTCTAGAGTGTATTTGGGAAATTCTTATCACAGGAAGTATATTGTTTTATTCACAGTTGCCCTTTGAGACACATTCCTCATTATATGTAGTACAGCCATAACATAGGATAGAAGAGAAGAGAGAAGTAACTTTGATTTTCTTAAAAACAAATATTTAAAAACTTTAAAGGGAAACCCTGAAGCCCTTTTGTAATTAATTAGAGATGAAAGAGTCTTAACCTAATAAGACTAGATCCCTCATGTTTTACACCAGGGTTAAAATTGCTGCTGAACTCCTGGAGCAATTTCCACACTATTTCCTATCCCACATTTAGTATTTTACTTTCTGATATAATTTAGTAAAAAGGCAACAGTGGAGGTATAACTGCCTAATTTCAAATACAAAATATTATAAAAATTAAATTAAGCTGCTTTTTAGCTGTTTGGACATACAGTTTTGGATTAATTTCTGCTGCATTTTAAGTAAGATGAAATAGAATCTGAAATAGACTCATTATTTTTCTTTTCTGTTTGCTTGCCTATGAAATTGGATTATTTAACACAGTATATAAGTTAAAAAGTTATACATATATGTGTATATATACCATAACACATATATAACTTTGTTTTCACTTATCCCAAGAAAACATCTCAAGTTTTATGATGTATTGAGCAGATTTTAAATCAGGAGAACTATAGTATGGATAAATGTTCCATTTTCAGATTTTTAGGATGGTATTTGAGAGAAGAAATGTGACCTTGAGCTCAAAAAGACATAATATTCAAGGTTCTCCCAAAAATGAATGCTTAAATGTGCAGTTTTAAGAAAAAATAACAAACCTTCAAAACAAGACTAACGCACAGAAAGGAAATGTCTTAAAGTTATCCTCAGAATTTTGGAAACAGCACCAAGAGGTCCACTGTGACCTAAGGCAAAACAAAAAAGAGAAACTGCTACTGAAATGCACTGTGCTTTCAGAGAATGCCAAGGATATTGCCAAGACAATTAATAGATTATCTGGTCAATTGGTACTTGAAAGTTTTCCAGTCCTGATTGTGTCATGTACTGACCCTTCTATTAAATAACTACATTAATTCATAGCCCTAAGCAAGAATTCAGATTAAGTTCTGAAGAACACCCCAGGCCACCTAGTTTCCAGAACCCAAAAAAACCCAACTTTTGTCTCCATTATGAACTGGAGATCCCTAAAAGCCTGAGTTCCTGGGAACATCAAATACCAGTCTCAGCAACAATGCTTTGTCAAAATGCTCAGAGGCCTGAATTGCTAACAGTGCTAGAAATTTTTTGCTTCCCAATTTATTGGAAAACCAAACTTGGCAGTATATATTATGAAGTCTTATTGCATTTTCTACACTTGTGTATAAAAGTATAAATTTGAGATTGATAGCTACATAATGAAAAGGAACTGTTTTCCCATCTCTTCTATGAGAGTAGGGCAAAGAGATTTCTTAAGTGAAAATTCTATTAACTTCTCAATAACAGGTTCCTCACATATTGCAATTTATAGAGGAAGCAAATAAACAAATATCCAGGACAAAGGTTATTGCCCCTGCTTAGACACCAACAGCCAACTCCTCTATGCTGCAAATTTGTGAGTATTTCTCAAACATCACTTTTAGATATTTAGAAAGAGAACCTTTCAGTCTCTAAGCCTCCTCTTTCCTCCATTTATAATACATAAATCTGAAACTTTCACCTACTCCTCTATTGTGATCCTTCACCACCTTCTCCTTACCTAAAACCGAAAGCCACATCCTTGGACTATTCCCACTGTCCTGCTGAACTGCACCTTCTCCACTGGCATCACTTCCTCTTCCTTAAATCACTGCTTCAGCTTTGTAACTCCTTGAGAGCAGCTGCTGGAAAGCCTCAGACCCTTGTATTCCCAATTTGCTGTCCCTTCATTTCAAAAGCTTGCTTCACAGCACTTTGTCTCCTACCTCTTATTATAACTACTTTAATGGACTGCTATTTCATGCTCTAGTAATTAGGATATGTATTCCTATTCTCCATTTTGAGAAACAATTCTTAACATCTAATCACTACATTTATACAATATCAGTTGTGACAAATGGAAAAAAAATGGCAGGAAGAAGAGTTTGTTGGTGGGAAGATGGGGCAGGAACATTGATTTTCACATGCTGCCCACATGCCCACAAATACCTTGCAAGAGAGTTTTACAACTGACCTAGACCTCCTCATGAATCCTACCTCAGGCCTGCTTGGCACAAAGACCCAAACCAACAATAATCAATCCAAACTGTTCTACTTCTGTACAGCTTGAACTGTCTAGAGATAGCTGAGTCACTGCTAATAATTAGGATGGGGGTTGTTGGTCTTTTTTTAAAAAAAGATTTGTTTGTCCCTGTCTATATTCCTTTTTCCCCATAGCCTCAATCTCTTTCAGCCATCTGTATTTTGTTGTGTTTTTCTACCCCTTGCACTACTAACCAGCAAACAATAAGTATGCTTTTTAATTTACCTCTAATTTACCAATCTAATTTTGTTCAATCTGGCATAGGAAAAACAAAGAAGAAATTAAGTAAAAATCAACCCCAAATGATCACTTTCCAGCTCTCCCACCCATTACTTTCAACATTGCACAATGCTGAGAATCAGCTTACTAAAAATAGAGAACACTTCTCTAGACATGACCATACTTGTGGCTCTCATCTCAAAAGAGTTGTTCTTGCCTGATTAGATTGGCGTATTAAGTGATAGAGACTGGGTTGGGCTAGTCCTATCTGTCTCTGACTCTCCTCAGAGCTAACCAGAGAACATTTAAAGATCTGCTCTTCATTACAGTTAGAATCCATACACCTTGAATGCAGCATTTTTCTATTTTCACAATCCCCTGGGAAAAATTACTGTTTAAAACCTAAGCTCAAAGGTATCTGAAAGAAATGCCAGTAGCTATGGTATTTCAGATCATCATTTGTGAGGAGCAATAAGATTCGGGAAGAGCAGATGAATGGGAACATCAGCAGCAAATAAGTATGATAAAGGTAGCAAACCAACATATTTTTCCAAGTTCTTTGAAGCCAGGAAGTTTTAAATAAACTTGGAAGGTGGACTTAATTTTTATCAATTCGGAGAACTTGGCAGCATCTCTCTATGCCAGATGAGGTCACAAATCAATCTCAAAACACTTCTGACAAAGTATAAATACCATAGCAGGGTATGTCTAAGTCACACTAACATGTCTGGCTGGCATAACTACAATAGCAGAGTTGATAAGGTACTAACCAGCTTATCCATAGCATTCTTTTCATGAAGAGGTCATTTCTTCTTTTGTGCTAGGAAGTGAAACAATGCCAAAGCATTCCAGAATTGCTTAAACAAACAGCAGCATCTACCTCCACTTAGAGGTTAACAGTTTGTACTTTTTTGGTAGCTTATTTTCTCTAGAGTATAACATAACACATTAGGAACTTTAGCAGATCACCTGCCAGATATTTCCTTTATTCTAGGAAGTGAATCAGCTTTTTTTTTTGTTACAGTATTTCTGGATAACAATTGCCTTCTAGTTTAAGCCATGGTTTGGTTTCTTAAACTTAATTTAACATTCACTTCCTTTTGGCCTGAAGTGACTTTCAACTCTGTCTTAAGTTTTGGTCTTGAATAGTGTTCAAGCAATAGGTATAAACTTATGAAGCATGATTATTTTTAAAAGTCTGCTGCCAGTTTTCTGTCAGGTACCTCACTTACATTAAGAGTTTATCATAGAAACTTCATCTAAACTTCACGCTAGAGAGGGGGAAAGGTGAAATATTCAAATAGGAATGTGATCCTTCTCCTCCGTGCGGTGCTGGTGAGGCCACCCCTGCAGAGCTGCAGTACTGTGCCCAGTTCTGGGCTTCCCTGTACAAGGAGCCAGTGACACTCTAGAGACTCCAACAAAGGGCCATACCATGGACTCAGAGAGCCATCCCTCCTAGGAGGAACAGCTGAGAGACTGTTTAGCCCAGTGACAGCTGGGAGAGGGTTGGTGGGGGGCAGGGGCCAGAATCTCATCTATCTGCACTCACCTGAAGGGAGGCTGTGCACACCGACTGCAGGTTGCACGCAGTGGTATCCAGGATCAGAGACAACGAACACAAACTGAACACAGAAAAGTCTGTCTGAACATCAGAAAACACTTTTTTAATGTGAGGGTGACTGAGCATTGCCACAGGTTGCCCAGTGGGTGTTGTGTCTCTGTTACACAAGATACTCAAAAGCCTTCTGGATATCATCCTGGACAATTGGCTCTAAGTGGTCTTGCTAAAGCAGGGGGGTTGGGCCAGACAATCTCCAGAGGTCCCTTCCAACCTCAACCATTCTGTGATACAAGAGAAAACAATTGACCAAGTTTTTGTTTTTCAATTACTATAGGTATTTATTACTCTCTGGCACAAAAAATTAGATCTTTGATTTCTCTGAATAGAATCAGACTAATATCAGCAGAAATACGAGAAGTAGTATCAGAATCTCTGATATAGGAATGGTTGGATACTACAGACTCCTAGAATTTAAATTTAAGGAAGCAGCAGTGGAGAGTTTGCTTAGCACCACTTTCTGAAATAAGCTGCAGATATAGTGTGGGAGCAAAAGAACCACTGTATATAAACAAGAGGAAAGAAAACAAGACTACTCAAATGTACTCAAGATTTAGAAGCTCACAACACTGATGTTGTTTCCATAGTAACTAATATACTTGAAAACAGGAAAAACAGGGTGAGGATTTTAAAGGACAGCACCACATACAGATTAAAAGCAAATACTGCCCACCCACTGATGATCTGAGGTTTGGACTGATGAATTTATACAGTTATAACAAAAAGCATCACTTGTTAAGGGAGTCAAGATCCAATGAAACTACCCTACTAACAAAATAAGGGTGAAAGAGTAAAAACAGCACAGTGAAACACCCCTGGTACTTGACAGCCTGTCTTCCAACTCTTTAGCAGGCTAAATCCAAGATGAACGCTACACTACCAGTTAACGCAGTTGTGCCTTGGGCACTCACCACTCACTGTCAAAGGTGCTGTCCAATGTTATTTCCCTCCTTGGTCAGAATAAACGACCTATGTGACTCCAAGGAAAGACAGGAAAAAGTAGATAAGAAGGAGCATGCATTGCACTAAGCTGAATCAGGTAACTCAATTGTTTTGCAATGCTTATGTTTTTATAGCTTCTTGCCCATGCAGTTGACAGAATTGATATAATTACCCTTTCCATAAAAAAATACAGGCAAAGAAGAGAATTTATACTTTTTGAGCTTAAAGAAGACAAAGCAAGACAATGTCAGTTCTAGAAATAATATTTAGTAGAGGACAAATGCTTGGTAATAGAAAGTGGAACAATGATTCTGCAGGATCAAAGCCTTAATTGGTCTCTTTCCTAGTAAATACTAAATGAAAGGCATAAGACCCCTGAGGGAGTAAACCCCTGTACACAATTCTTCCATTTATCACCATTTCTGAGAAATGAAATAACATAAACTTGCAATTTAAGTGCTGTCTATGCTCAGTAAATGGTTTTTTGCACCAATGGCAGAAAAGCCTTATGAACTATATATTTCTATCCTACATCAGGCTACATCTGATATATAGAACAACTTCAGAATTTTCAACCACATAAAAGTTACTTGGGAGGCAAAATCCAGTTTTGAGCTAATTAGCCACGTAGCACAGCTGTATGCAGTTTCATCCTCACACATGACCAGGGGCACGAACCAAAGGAATTCAGAATCACAAGTGCCAGCCTTCTGCCCTTTGTAACTGACTTTTCAGGAGTAGGATTGCAAAGACATTCTTGCTTATCATAAAAAGGAAACGTCATGGAAAGATCAGTCTGATGCAAAGTTTCAGAAGGGTGCTAACAACAGTCTTGGGATCTTCAGAGCTACTCAGTTAATGTCTGCGAAATGAAATGACTTCAGTGTACTATTTTCAAATACTTGGTTAGGTGTAATAATAAGTTTCAAGTGTTCTGCCAATAATGAACAAGTAAAGTTGACATCTACCCAAGACCACTTCAGTTGATTTGTTCCTCATCTGAAATTTCTTTCAAGTACCTTATCTTTTTTGAAATCAGGATCCTAACATCCATAGAAGAGGTAGAATACCTAAGCAAATAAAATCTACAGTAGTTTCCCAGATTGATATATGTCAATATTCAAATTTTGCAGAAAATTCTGGCACGGGATTGCTAAATTTTACTTTTGTTATTAGAACAAAATAAGGAAAAGCCTGATTTTTTTTTTTCCACCACTGTGGTGAAAAGGATGTAGGTGGGGAGTATAATTGACGCTAATTATTTGTAGGAAAGGTCAGGGTTACCTTTTACCAACACCGTGAGGCAGCTGATTATCTGTCACATCTCTGGAACACAGTCACGAATTTGTCAGTGACTAAAGGACAAGCAGGCCTTGGCTAGCAATCAAACTTGGCAATGTTCAACAACACAGCACAGCAGATGTCTTTTTAAAATAGGTAAATTGTAAGGCACTAGATAGTGTAATGCTAGATATCTGCAATGCTGAGAAAACGTCGATAAAGGCTACTGTTTAAGCACTTAATAGGTGACTTGGCAGTATGAGCTTCTCTGCATTTGAAGAGCTAAAAAGAACAACGATATCACAAAATTCCAACTCAGTTTTGAACTCCCTCAGAAAGTCTTCAGTTTCTACAGGACATGTAACTTAATTTATTTGATACACTAAACAAAACAATTGAACAAAAACTACATAGAAGGTATAAGACAGACAGTTATGTCAAGATATCTGGAAAATAAATCATAGATTGGGTAGTTTAAAAACATATAGTACCTCAAAAGTTAGTGAATTTTGTCTCAGAGTCTCATGAAATACCCTCCTAAATGATGAAAATTATCATACCATATTATAATTATTATTGTTGCTGAAAAATCCAACCAGAGATCTGTTACATATTGCCTGATAACTGATTTGTTACCAGGATACTCAGTGCTCGAAGAAAAAAAGTTGTTTGTTATTTAGTATGTCCCTTGAGAAGTTTATTGTGCATTAAGTGAAATGAAAATTCCACAACTCAGATCCTCTTACTGGCTTTTCAGAAAATGGAGTTTACAGGGATGAGGCAGGTCAGTTGCAAGCAGCCTTGCCTTAAATTTTAACTCAGAACTCTGATAATGGAAGAAATCCATAAGCCCATGTACTACTAATTAACAAGTTAGCTTTTTCAAACAAAATCCCTAAATGAAAGAGTGTTAACAAATTAAGTGAGGCTTCACTGTATGCAATTTTAGACATATACATTATAATAGCAAAAAGCCCTTGCTTTGCAGTGATTACCAGTCAGTTATTAAGGTTATGTATAAACTTAATTTTGTTGGAGTATAAATAGTTCATTTGCAGTTATGATAGGCAGTTCTGCAGCTGCCAGTTTAAATGCCATCAGCTCCAGTTTTTGCCTACATGTACACACATTCAGTACTGAAACAATATTGAGAGATTGCAGTGGAGAATCCTGACACCACCACTCTTCTTGGTGCTGAGGAATGCTATGTCCAGGGGATTATAACGCCCACCTGGGCATTTCCATTCCCTGAAATTATTTAAGCAATACTACAAAAGTTTCATGCCAAAGCGGCAGTTCTGGGGAAAATTTCTAATTTCCTCAGATATTTCAGGGTCATGTTTCTAGAAATGAATTTTGTTAGGGAAAGAAATCAATCACTTGGGCTCTCCAGATAATGGTAGTTTTGATTAGTAAGACTTTAGACTAGCAAAACAGGGAGAAAAATAATTATTCAGACAAGTAGTCCTGGTGCATAACAGCTGTCAGCTTTCTTTCCTTTCTTGCCCAAGTGCACTGCAGAATTGTGCTGTTCAAGCTTCACAAAGCTCACTGAACTCTGGCTCCTGGTATTGCAGAAGTTAGTAAGCAGTAGTATGCAACATGATACTCACAAAGGGAAACACCAAAACTTTTCTTAGTTCTCCTCAGCAGAAACACAAGGATATTTGTGAATCAATCCAAAACTATTTTGAAGCACAAGGGTCAATAACTGCAACAAGCAAACTAAAAAAACCCTATTTTGCTTTTAATTTGTAGCTGACTACCTTTAGTTAACAGCACTTTGCTTAGTGTAAGCCAACAGCAGTCTCATGCTTACCAGGTAAAGTAACTACTTTTAATTCCAGTATAACAACATTAAAGTTTAAAAGCAGAAAGGTTAACAAATCTTTCTGACTGACTACAGGAAAGTATCCCAGAATAACATGACTGTTTTGTGACAGGCCTATAACTTTACCCATAACTCATGCAAATGCCATGTTTTCATCTGGTTTCTCCTGAATGTATCTGAACAAGGAGGTGGTTATTATGTCTTCTCACAGAGTGACAAAACAAGACAAGAAATATGACAATCCTGGTATCCTTTCTGAATAGCTGATCTTTTATTTAGGAATAGAAAGATGTCTCAGTGCCAAAAATTAACAGAAAAACCTGACTTTAAATTGAGAGATGACAATCAGGATGAGGGTGCAAGGTTTCTATAACATCTCTGAAATTGTAAATCCAGCTGTTACTCATCCAATTCACCAGAGCCAGGCTGATCTCAGTAATACTCAATTTACCAATCCTATATAAGGGTTTCACTAGATGTGAAATGTATGTATCTACAACCTACTTATAATTATCAGTGCCTGGGACTCAGTTGTAACATTCATTCAACCTTTTTTGTGTCTAGCTAGCTAGTATTAAAACAGATCAACTTTTCTAGAGCTAAATATTTTTGGTAACTTCAAAATACTTGAACCTGAAAAAAATCTGAACAATGTCAGAACAATGAAGAAGCTCTTCAAAGACAAAAATATTGCCACTTTTGAGATAAGTAAGTAAGCACAGACAAGCAATCTGCCCAAAATCATCTTATGGGCCAGTGGCTGCAACATCAAGAAATCTCACCTTCCTGATTTTTTTGCCATTCTTCTGCCCAGCTCCCCAGACATTCCCTGTGATCTGACATCACATCAGTGGCAGCCCCAGGTTCCTCCATCAGTCCACGTGGTGAGATACATGATTTGCACTATCACCTCCTTTAGCCTGGTCAAGGCCCTAATCAATTGGCCCCAGTTGCTTTCCTCTAAATCCATCACTGCTTCCAGTAGCAGCTTTTTGAATTTTAACTTCCCACTTGAAAACTTTGATGTACAGTCAATAAATTTGACTTTGTATTCAACATGACTAAAGCAAATAGTCAGGAACAGACAGGAGAAATCTTGTTGCATTTTGGTATGAAGAAGAATTCCAAATATATTCCTCCTTTTTAATGAATTTTCAGAAAACTTAATAACTTATCACTTTCTCCTTCTCCAGTGGCATATATTTGAAAAAGAGAAACTCTGAATAACAATTTTTTTTACAAGTACCAAGTTGGGGTTTTTTCCATTGCTCAAGGTCAAAATTGAGGAAATGTTCAAGCTTCTAAGTGAAACAAGAGCCCAGAGTTTTGAAAATATGTGAGGAGACAGAACTGGTATTTCTAGTGTATCAGTCCAAACTGAAACAGAATTCCATTTCCCAGTTAGGAGCACGTAGCCAACTTGCATTTGCACAATTGACGGTAAGGTGAACTCCTAGTGCCAATTCCACTCTTCGAATCCTCACACTACTAGGTTTTGGCTCTAAATTCAAGGATACAGAAGAAAAAGATTAGACATGCTATCTGTCCACCTCCAGCCTGTACAAGTCCTTTATCCATACATAGAAAACACAAAACATTTATTTTGTCCACCTTTTGTCAGCATTCCAGAAAGGGGAAGGAGAAAGGCATTGTACAGTAACTGCTGGCCCTGAATTTGGCAGCCAGGCCCAATCCCAAATACTGAATCTTCTGTCAATGGCAGCAACAAATCACATGACAGTACTCTGTCACACTGCCACTTTTTCACTGCAAAGGCACAGCGAGTTTCCAAGTTAGCAGTATCTTAGCTGTATCACAACTTTAGGTCCTGAACCACAGCTTTATGGTTCCAGGCCACTTACTCTTAGGCCAGGAAAGCCCCAAAGGTGGAGGGCCACAGCCAGAGCCACTCTTGAAGTCTAGAACTCAGGATGCACATTTTCTACCCAGATTTATTATCTTCTTTCCACTTATTAAATCCTAATCTACCAAATCGGTCCAGGCCAGACTAGGTCAGCTGATTGATGTGCTTTTAAAGAACAGTTATGCTGACACATAAGGCTGTGAACTTATGTTATTTCTCTGAGTTCATCCAGAACTTATTTGCAAATTAAAAATCTAGTTACAATCATGGGAAACAAGCTATAAGAATTCAGAAAAAGTAAAAAAACTCCCCTAATAGTAAAAACCATCTTGTAATCTTTTTGGTGCAGTGTCCATGGCTCTGTCAGAATAAAAATATAGTGGTGAAGGTTGAACTGTTCTTCAACACCTAGTATCCCCGCTAAGAATAATTAAATACACAACTGGAAAAGTAAGACTTCATAACTAATACTATGAATGATGAGGGATGCAAATATATACAAAAATAAAATTCAAGAACAATGAAAATTTTATTGCCTATGGAATGAATAATGGGATTTGAATAAGGACAAATCTCAGTTGCCAGCTTACACACCTTCTTGTCAATTTCCATTTAGGACCTGGAGTATCAAGAAAAGTGGCACTGAGTCAGTTTTACAACACACCAAAATAAAATTTCATTTTCATCCATTCAGTACAGTTTTGTAGATTGCAATGAAAAACATATTTCACAACCAATTGTTTTCAGTACTTTGGCACTGTAACTTTACTTACAGCTAATTACTAATAGAGTTTATTCTTAAAAAGTGTTTGAGGTGTACCTTGAGGTACACTTCAGGTTTCTGTTCTGACAGTAATCACGGAGTCCCCAAAGAAAATGTAGGTGGAACCAATTATTTTTATTGAAAGAAAAAGAGTTCTTTGTTACTAAAAGGATCTGAAAAGTATGATTCACAGGACAGAGAATATTCAAAGTTATAGTATGGTGATTTTTATTTCACTATGAGAAAAGCAATTTCCAAGAGCTGGAGGGAGGTAGAGTTTCACTGTCTAAAGCTGAAGACTTCCTTCTATCAGATTTAGAATTTAGGCAGATATTTGAGGGGAAAATTAAAAAAAAACAAGATTCCAAAGCTGTGCATTGACATCAGGTCCTTAATTTAACTAAGTTTTCCTACTACAGTAAAAATTTTAAGCAGCAAAATGTGTAAAGGGTACATCTTGTTAAATAATCAGACAGGCTTAGTTTGGGCTCTTTTTGTTTTGGTTTCTTTTTTCTTTCCTAAATTTTCATTAAATTTCTTGATTTCTAGTAATTTGATTTCCTGAATAGTAATAAATTTTTTTTTTTTTTAAAGAAACCTTAGTAGAGCATTCAGAAATCACATCAGTAAATTTTAAACAGTAAACTCTTTCACTGTTTCACATACATTTATTTTCTAAAGTACCTACACTTGGTAAATGAACAGGTGAACATATGTGTGTCGCGATAAGGTAATGTGAAAAAAATTATGTGGAACAGGTCATGATTTTCAGGATTCTTCTCCCACTTTTTATATTTGCCTTTACATTTTATATACATTTATTAATCAGACCTAGTATCAGAAATAGGTGAAGTGATAGACACAGAATTTACACTGATAGTCATATCTGATGAAAGTACTAACAATAAATAACAAGATCTAGATATTGTCATAAGATATCAGGATTTGTGTTCCTAGAGTAAGTAAGTGTGAACTCTGTTCAACAAGAGTAGCTGTGTGAACTTTCATAGCTCTTGATAAAAACTGTAAGTCACAATTAGCAGCTACAATTGAATTACTGGTAACAACTCTGAACTGAGCAGTTATTCTACTTCTGCACAGTTAACACCTTTCAAGGGAGTACTGTGTGGGTGTATGTGTATTCCCAGGCTCCAAATAAAACTCAGCTACTGTTCCATACTGATGCAAAACAATTTTCAAAAAATGGAGAACTTGCACTTCTCTCTTGTGCAGTATTTGAAAACAAGTTTACAAGAGAGTTAACTGCCTTTGCCAGGGGATGCTCCAGACAATTGCACCACAGTGAATTATCAGGGAGCTTTCATGACTACCCTGAAGCACATAAATTGTTATGGATAAAGCCACATCAAAATGGTTTGGTGCCTATGGATTAGCCATATCCTATCCCTTAAGAGAGATAAATGACAGGAGAGAGATCTCACACCAAATAGTAAGATAAATTATGTTGGAAAGAGATAAATCTTTTCACTTGGATGCACTCATAGAAAGGCCAGGGAAGTCACTGTATTTCCTAACATGAGCTCTTTGCTCCTTATTTCCTGAAGAGGAACAGCTAGCATCAGACCTTGCACAAAAGGTATGTAGTGGATACAGCCATCCCATCTCTTCTCCTTCATATTGTACCAATAACACAATTGTGCCCTTGGTACCACCAGCAGGACCCCAGTGACTAAGCTTGCCTATAACCACCTGCTTTGTGCAATTGAAGATTTACACTGCAGTAATGTATACACTTTGAGAACGCTGCTATGAGCCAAAAACTTGTGGGAACACAGCACCTAGCTGTGCTTCTAACACTTCCACTGAAAGCTGGAAAATATTCAGAGCTAGTTCCTTGTCTTCAGGACTACAACAGGCATTCTACAATGAGGAAATAAAATTTGAGTGATACTGTATGCTTTCTTTCTAAGGAACTCTAAATCTGTTAGTGTGGTCTAAAATGCAAAGCTCTAGTGTTTTAAATGACAGTAGCATTAAATCTAGTGATAAACATAAGGAGTTTTCAAGGAAGCCAGAATCTAAAGTAAAATTCCAAGGTTCTGAAGGGCTAACTTAGCTGAATAATTTATTTTTTTATCCCTTGCTGTAGCTTGACACACGCTGATGTTATTTTAGAGCACTAGCTATTTATGAAAAACATCCATTCATTACTGGCCACATCCTGAGTAGTATGTGTCCATTACATCAGCTGAGCTAAAAGGTGTCACTGCTTCCAAGCACTCAGACTCCAGAGAATAGTTACTTTTTAAAACAGTTTCCTACTGTTTCGTCCTGAAAGCCCAGTGCAGTCAGAACTTAGTTTCAAAACTTTACAGCACTTTTAGTTGCCCAAATCAGACATATTCAGAAACATCAAAGCAATTTTTGTTTATAATTCTATCATTAAAATGCCAAGCCAAATATTTAGTCTCATCTTTGATATTTGGAATATTACAAATAGAAATCATAGTCAGAAGTATTGTTTCTTTGATTGGTCATCAGTGATGTCACCAGTTCAGGAAGTTATATAATCACATACTGTACATTCCAAACGAATGAGCTGACTCCTAGTCTTTTTAGCTGTAAAGTTACACTTTCACACTTTGTCAATGAATTAGCATTCATTGAAGGTCTATAAACAGAGTGATATGCGCATTTCTGAGACTCATCAGCTTAATTTATATATAGTCTGTTGAAAGACTGGCTTGCTAAGAACATACCTCAGAAGAGAACAGAAAAACAACTAAGCTTCTTCTACTGGAGGGGCTTCCACCTACAGGAGAAGCCAGAATTAGCACTAACATTTGGTTAAGTGGTAGGTAGGAGCCCTAACTGTGTAAGTAACTAGCTCAGTGTATAGAAAACTGTATGATGAGAAGTCAGTGTTTGATGTGCTGAACTCAAAAGAACCTATTCTGAATTTCTGCAAGTCTTGCACTAGTTTTAGTAGCCTCAAGTTTCACACACTTCAGAATTGTATTAACTCACGTTTATCATTAAGATCTCACAAATTTCCTCTTTCATCAAGGGAAATCAGTGTCTCCTTTTACACTTTCCTGCAAGTTTTCCAGATACTCTAAAAGGCTACCATCCTATTTGTCTTTCATAATTTCATGCTGATTTACATATCACTATAAGGATACTTAGACTGTAGTTAAATAGCAGATGATGCAGTTAAGATTCCTTCTGCTAGTTACTAGAAGCTATTGAAGAGTCTGCACTTCTTAATGGCCTCATCCTCCAGTGAACTCATGGTAAAAAGTACACTTAGGTGCAGAAAGGCATTTTAAAAAGAAGCTTAGCCATAACAATATCTTCTCATAGTGTCTTGTCTATTTAACTGTATAAATTTATATTCGCACACTACATTTCCAGCATTTCAAAGCATGCAGCAAATACAGAAACATAAGCAAGTATCTTACCAATCTGACAAGTCCTGCCTGTTTGTTTTGGTTGGGTTGGGGCCTGAAACAGGAGGGAACTGACGTCAGAGCAAGCAGTTGACCTGAAGAACTGGTAAGAGCACATTGACTTTTCCCCATCTATGTCAAACTAAGCTAAAGGCAGCCAAAGAGAAAGGACCTCTAAGAACTCTAAACCTATTTTATCTGCTTTAAAGGAGTTATCCACATTTCAGCGTACCCATTTTAAAATTTGCCTTTACAGAAAAATATGTCCAGTCTTTTCCCTCTCAGGGGAGTTCTGATATCCTTGAAAGCAGCAATGCTTCTCTTGCCTGCACTATACGTGGTCTGTGGAGAGATGTGAAAATACTGATGGTATTTTTGGCCACGTTGTCTGTACTGGATTGGTCTCACTTATTTTTAAGTGTTCTGAAAAACAAAGAGGGTAGATTTCTTTCTAAAGAAATTATACACAGCCCTATTATGACACTCTCAGATTAATTTTTTTGTTTGTTTGTTTGTTTTTTATCAGAACATCATCCTATTCTAGTTATTTGGTTGTATAAGGTAAGAAAAAGCACAGGGTGGCAACTTGTTGCAATGTGGTTAATTTTAACCACCATATCAAATATGAGCTGCCATTCAAGTTAATCAAGGTATTCCATTATAATTATTATCAGGTTAAGAGAATGAGATCATTAGCACTGGTCAAGCTATAAAAAGCTGTGGCATAACTGAAAGCTGATGCAATCCTAAAATAAACTTAGAAAGAAGCTTGTCTTTTCCAAATAGATAATTTAATTTTCTTAAATATCATTACATACACAATTGAAACAGTTACACTTTTAATTTAAAATATCTGGATTGTTAATACAATGAAAAACATTCACTGGGTATCTAGCCTACTCCTCCAGGGTAGGAGTTATTAAAGTGCTGGTAAAAGTAACATTGTAGAGTTTCATTTTCTTTCTGGATGACTTCCACCACATTTTACCAGTACATTTCTTTTCTAAAAGGCTAGGTCTCATTTTACAATGAGATTTGAATTATGGTCACACGGATTCACATGATCATAGAAAACATCCTACAGGCCCAATACCATCCCAGGCCCCATCTGTGCAAAATCACTGCCTTTAGCCAATGCTTTCTCTTTTTTTCCAACTGCATGTAATGAGAGGTACAATTTTAAGTAGTGAGGTCGATCTAGGTATTACTGAAGTCAAATTAATCAATTGATTTAAGATGCAGAAAAAAATTCACTCCCTCTCAACACTGACAGCTCAACAACAAGTGTAAATGGGGAGAGTATTTAATCTGTATAACAATTGCCTATTAAGTATTTGTTGCAAAAAAATAGTGTATGGATATATTATACTCTCTGAAAAAATTATTCTATATGTATTAATAAAGCAATGATGACATTTACTGAAACACCACAAAACCAGATGAATTAATCACTTTGAATCAGTGAGTGAATTTAGATTTGTATTTTTCATCTCTTACCTGCTCCATAAAGTATCAATTCTTCATTTTTGGGAGAGCTTGCACATTCAGCATGAGATGAAAATAAACACTAAACTTCATCTCTGAATTCAATTATTCTCTTTAAAGCAATTAACTAATTTTCTTTTTTTCCCTGCCCCTCTCAAGAGGACAGCTCCCAAACCTTAACAGAAGACAAACATTTTTAGCTGTATGAAATTACTGAGAATTTGAACTATAATTCTTTTTTTTTTTTCAAGCAGTGCAGCAGCTGTTAAGGGTCAGAAAAATAAGATGCCACAAAGCTTTTACTGCTATGATTTCTAGCACAGCAAATAGATTACCAGGCAACATTAATATATAGCATTTCTTTTATGTGCACTCTACCTCTCTCTGCTTCAGGGAACCGGATATGGCTGGGAAAGAGTAGCAAAAAACCTCTTTCCTCTTTGAAAAACTTTAAGCATAAAGGTAATTCACCCCCTCACTGATTATTTCAACCTAGTTAGTCTTGACTCTAAGCTCAAAAATTATATGTAAAACATCTCTAGAAAAACCCTCAAGTGTGCAACTACACTTAGTCCTGCTTAAAAGGAACTCTCCTCCAGATTTCTGTCTTTCCAGTGTAAAGTAATGAAGCAACAACATGACCCCTCCCATGAGAAGAGAGCTCCATCTTCTACTGACTTGAGGTCTTACTACAGGATGCCCAGTATTATGATTACAGA
The DNA here is from genome assembly GCF_041296385.1 of Aphelocoma coerulescens. Classification (NCBI taxonomy): domain Eukaryota; kingdom Metazoa; phylum Chordata; class Aves; order Passeriformes; family Corvidae; genus Aphelocoma; species Aphelocoma coerulescens. The sequence goes on from NC_091017.1 coordinate 47,106,121, forward strand.
TACAGCCACACTGGTACAATCCACCACAAAGTTGTTTAGTTATGATGTTTCCTGAAAAATTTTTATTGGCAAAAGCCATAAAAATTGAAAGAGCCTTTCCTAAGCTGGAAACTGCCCTGACCATGGACTCTTATCTTCAGTGATGTAATTGGATTAGTGAAGGCACAATTTCTGACAGGTAGCTCTAGCCAGAGATTATCATAAATTATGGCCAAGAGTCCTTGTCTATGGCTCAGCATCATAAACCGGAATTCTGACATAGCAGATGCTTGGCAGTGTCCTCATTCCAGATGGATCCTTGTGGTCTTCCTCTACTCATGCTAATATTTTAAGAGCTTTATTTAAGAAGCAATGCTTTAAGAAGCATTTTCTAGTAAACCATAGCTGCTATTTGTAAGTTAATCTCATTAACAAACATTTACACTTACTAACAAGCTTCAGCCTCAGCAAGCTTCCACTGCTGAGCGATGCACATGGAAATTAAGCAATCCTGAAGGCTTTCAGTAATCACTACTGCCCAATGACATTATACCATTCTAAATGTATTTTTAAAAGAATATAGTAATTTCAGAGCACTGAAATACGATATTTAAATGCACTAAAATCTGTTTGTTTATGCTCAAGCAATCACACATATGAACACAGAGAGTACCTGTTTTGTCTTGAGAAGAGACAGGCTATTTGGATATTTGAAGTAAGAGAAATATCCTTTGTAGTAGTGAAGTTAATATGGATGGAGGGAAGAGAGCACATATAGAGAAAGATACAGCAACTCTGTAGGACTGAAATGTAAATGTGTAGATCCTAAAGGTCCATAATTATATCCAGCCTTTTGTGTTGCATTTTCATGTAATAAATGTTTAAGTACGTAACTGACAACTGATATTAGATGGCTTACCACAAATTCTTATCTGTGTTAATCTGCATCCCTTAAACACAAAAGAAGCTTTCCTTGGGAGTATATCACTATGCTGGGCAAATCAGCATTCCTGGCTGAGCAGCTCATTCCAACCATTCTTAGAAGCAAAGCTTTTACAGAAGCAGTTCCAAGGATGAAGCCAAATGCATGTCAGGTTTCACAGCAGGTAGTCAGTGGCAAGGCAGCAGCTCCACATCTCTACTCCCACATCTGAAATACTGAAAACGCCACCCATATCTGAAATACTCTGGGTGTATTTCTATGTGCAATTGCCTCAGTGGTAATGTGAGAAATTGAGCAATAATAGTTTTAATGACAGAAGATGCAGTGGCCTGCGTTTCTCAAAAAGTAAGAATACTTTCTTGTTTTGGCATACTAAATCCTAATTCTTTTTACATAGTAGTTATTGGATATGATATACACCATTCACTTGCACCAAAATAGCAAGGTAGATTGCAGGGACAAAATACATGAACACACCAGCACACCCATTTTATGATCTACTAGGTCCATCCCTGAGGTTCCCTGCAGTAATACAAGTTTTCTGTTTGCTTTTAGGTTTTGGCTGTCATTTTTAAACAGTGTGCAATCTCAAAATGTACTGTACCCATAGCTATTCGGACATGAGCATTGCAATCTTGCAAACTGTAAAGAACTCACAATTCAGGACCATACCATGAGAACTGAGATTCATGACATGCAAAAGTATCTACATCCTAGGGTCTGCACTAGAAAATGTAGTAATGGTCTTCATTATGACAGTGGATGAAAAAGTTAGTCTGCATTACAGCACAGGCATTGCTCTCATGAAAACCCAAAACAGTTACCAAATCTGAGGTATTACATCATAAAGGTGAAACCTGTGTCACTGATATAAAATGGTCAGCTGAGTCTACAAGACAGAAAGCACTGCACTGGAAGTGTTTATTCTGTAAGTGACCATTAGAATACATAAATGTAACAAGCATGGTTTTGAAAAATAATGAGTAAAACCTCCCTAAATATATGGTTGCAGTGTTCCTTCCCCTTGTCTTAGTAGCATCCCATGAAAGAACAATAAAGCAAAAAGCACAAATTGAAACAAAGAATTCCATTTTAAAACTTTACTGTGATTGAGCACTGGAGGAAGTTGCCCAGTGACGTTGTGGAATCTCCAGTCTTGGAGATGCTCAAAATCTGTCTGGACATGATTCTGAGCAACCTGCTGCAGCTTATCCAGCTTTGAGCAGAGTGGATTGGACTAGACAGTCTCCCTAAGTCTTTTTAAATGCCAGTTATGTTGCAATCCTGTAATTCATCAAGTTGGGCAACTGAAGCTTTGACAGAAAACACACCAAATTTACTTTGGCTTGTATTGTACTGATCAAGTTTTATGGAATGTCCACTGCCCTGGAAAGCCCCGAATGACTGGTATTCCCCCAACAGCAACAGCCCCAGTGGACTGCTGTATTGTCCGGGCCAGTGAGAGGTCAGACAAGACCTGACAAAAAGCAGAGGGACTATGTGCTGTTGACAGTAAAAAAATTCAACATTTCCTTTAAGAAACTAGTAAATACTAAAGTTTAAGACCTATCTTCTATGCAGAAATAAAAGAAACAAACTGGACCTACTAAACACTCAAGAAGTCCCGAACTTCCAAAAGATGAGCACCACTGCCCCATTATTTAGTGTTAAGTATTTCAAGACAACTGTTTTGAGATGTGGCAGAAGACAGGCATTTTAACCAAACTGATAATAAACCAAGATAAATCCTAAATTTACTACACCTGTTGCAAACTTTTGTGATTTACGGGTGTTTATCTTAGTTGACAAAGCAAGCATATATTGCACAGAAGTAATCTAGGAAATATAAGACTGCCTTTAATGTTCCACAGGCAGATTTCCCTTTTGTATAGCCACCCAATACAGCATTATGTAGCTAAAACTGTTCTGCAAAGCCAACAATTTTTACAGTTCTTTTTTTTATTTACATTAGAAACAAAACCAAAGATAGGCCTCTCTCACAGAATGAAATTGTTTCAAGATCAACTATAAATCAGATTTAGGGGAAGTTTCAGAAGATGATTCTGTCCTCTTTCGACTAAATCAGAAACCCTAGAATTAACCTGTTGTCATTAACTTTGTTTTGTGTCACAAGTCAAGTTTTCAAATACTTTATGATTAATCTGCCCAAGCATGTTAAAAGTCTTTGGTTTTGTTTTTGTTTGTGGTTTTTCTTTTTTTTAAAATAATGTTCCTAGCATTGCAAATAGGATGTGCCCAAGGACAAAAAAAACCAAAACAAAAAACCCTCAAGGGTCACCTGATGTTGAACCACTGCCTTTAACTTTTTTTTTTAAATTCTGAGCCTGAACTACTAAGATAATTATTTAAAAATTTGTGACCACATATCTTAGATGAAGCTTGATATTCAAACAAGCATTTTTGACCCTTGCAGTTTAAAAAATGTAAATGAACTAATTTCACATGAGATAGCAGGGTACTTTGAGATGCAATACAAGTGCCCCAGCCCACTTCATTGTTCAAGAGGAAGGCATTCCAAGTAGTTTAGAATAGCAAAGTGGTATTTGTATTACATGCTTGGAGAGCAATTTCTAGCTAGATCTTTTCTGCAGTCTTCACTTGGATTAATAGAAAGTAGTTTATGAATTGTGACAATGCACAGAACACAAATTAGACAACAATACCAGAGAGCTGTTGATAAATGTCACCAGGGAAGACAGCTAAAGCTGTACTGACCGAGTTTTAGGTGCAGATAGGGGAAGAAGTGTTCAATGCATTTGAGTAACCTCAGTCAAGATCACCTTTAGGCTAATGGATACCCAGTATAATTACAAAAACCATAGGAATTTACTCGGTAGAGGATTCTTCATTACAGGAATATATTCCAGTTCAGAAATAAACAATTAATTAGGTCTTGTAACTTCTGAGCACAATCTTAATAAGTGTTTAAAATGTGAAAATATTCTTTTATTCATACTCATATGGTATGCTCAAATGCTACTGGAAACTGATAAAATGTCAATTACTACTCACCAGGAATCCACATTATTAGTAGAGTCCCCATGATAAGTGATCCCTGAGTGCAGGATTAGGGCACTTGGAGCACTTTCATCATTTACATTCTTCCTGTACTATCATAATAGAATAAACTACTCAACAGAAGATTAGGTCTGAATACCTTAACCCAATTTAGGAAGAAAAAGCAGAAGGTAAAACAAGAGAATGTCTGAATTCTATAAACCAGATATGGGAGGTTTTTGGTTTTTTCTTAAGGAAGCTTGAATAGTTTGTTTTCACTATGCTGAGCTTCCTCAGAGCTTTAGAATTTGACTGAAAGGTAAAAAGATTTTGATTTTGAACTGTGGATTGTTTTTTTCTTGCTTTTTCCCCTCCTGATCTCCTATATTCAAGCAAAGGTTAGGAAACTTCAAAAAGGTCCTAATGTTCTAGAATCAGTTTGCTGTTCACACATCTTATAGAAGGTGCAGGCCAAATAAGGCAGCTTAAAACAGGTAGTCTGGCACCAGAGATATCACAGAGAATCACTGAATCAAGGTTGGAAGAAACCTTTAAAATCATCTAGTCCAACTGTCAACCCATTACCAATATAATCACAACCATACCCCTGAGAAAAATCCTGATGTTCTCTGTTGCTACCATTTGCCCATGGTCCTCAGTCAGTAGAGGAAATATGTTTAGGTTGCATAATGCAAACCAGCATGATTCAAGCTATGCAGAAAGTGCCTTGGTACTAGCATGGTCTGAACCTAAGTTCATCAGATTCAGTCTCAGTAGGTTTTGCGTGGTTAGGCTACAGATTAACCAGCTTATCTCACTGATCCTACAAGACATCCTACAAGACATCCTCCAGCTCATACTACATCTGCCATTCCTTAAGAGCACAATTTGGGATTCATCGCAAGTTTGTGAAAAATACTATATTGATCTGAAATACAAGACATAGGATAACTAGATGGTTTCACTCAACAGCTTAATAACATAAAATTGCACATAAATTCAGTTCCCATAGTAAGAACACTATAGAGTTTCAGCCAACCTGGAAACAGGTATTCTCTAGGGAGTGCCTACGAGAAGCAGCACAAAGTTCATTCCAGCCTCTGATCTATGTATCAGAGGGAGCGAGCAGATTCACTCAATACTAAGTAACTGTCAGTTCTCCACAGAGAATTAACAAACCTTAAAGCAGTTAAAAGGCTTCAGTACATATCTGGTATCTTTTACTATACAGTTCCTTTCAATTAAAACAAAATAGGGAAAAAAGGAAATATAACCTTGGAATTAATTATACTACCAATAACTTTAGCTGCTGTTTTACAAGTGACTTGTTTCTTAGGATTTTGTCAGATTTTCTAGGTCTCATTTTAAGATTCACCCCAAAGCAAAGAAATGAAAAAAAACCTCCTTTCTACAAAAGTGCTATTAGACTACAGGTATTTACTACAGAAGCTTTGGGGCTTTTGGGTTCATTACTGAAAACATTAAATTGACATAACTGATAATGAACTGAGGACAGGAATTTTTTTTTTTAAATAAGCTCAAGTCACTAACACAAATTTCAATTAGCTACACTAATCAGCATGAACAGTAGCAATAAAAGATCCTCTGAGTTTTCTGAACTGTGGAAATAAAGCTGCTACTTCAGACAAATAGCCATAAAGCACCACCTCAGAGGAAGTACTGAGTTTGAGCAAGCACCTGCCTACTCCCAGGCAGTGGATTGTAGTGTATGTGCAGTCAGTGTTCTCACATGAGTGTGCAAGTGTGTGCAAGAGCCTGTATGCAATCTGTGCAGGAATATGAGCAAACACAACACAAGTAGCTGCCTCACTGGGGAGCCGTTTCAACCACACTCAAAGAGAAACAACATTTGATAATTACATTTTTAAAGCCTGTTACATCCTTGCTAAAGCATTTAGGCTTCATGAACTAGAAGCAGAGCTTTCCTAGGAGGAACACACATAGTACTATTGAATTCTTCAGTCTATAACTATATTTGTTCAGATGACAAGTACAGAAAAATCCCATTTCTGGTAAATCCTGAAGAACTAATTTTGTCTCATTAGGAGCAGGATTATAGATGGCGTGTGGTATACTTCTATTTTCTTTTAAAGTTTTAGAAAATTATCACAATTAAACCAGATTTAGCTTTTATACTTTTAGAGTTGTCACAGCCAAGCAATATACTCAGGCCTCATACATTAGGAGATGCCAGCCCAAGAGAAAAAAGTGATGACAGAAAAAACCTGGAAGGCATGAGAATACTTACGTCACTCCATTTTTCACACATCAGTATTTCCTTCCTAGCTGCTACAGAAACCTCATAATCCACACAGGAATTACTACTTGTATGTAAGCTGTTACACTTCATCTTTTGGGAACTGAGAAATGCTATTCTTTTAAGGACAGACTAGGCAAGAAAAACAGTTGGGAGTTAAAGTATTTATGCGTAATTGCTCAGTGGCAAAAATGAGAAATCTAGATTATATTTCCAGGAGAAAGTATTTCCTAAGTATAGCAGCAGGGCCACGTTAGAGACAGCTACCCCCAACTACATTTATTAACATATAAATACCTTTAAAATTGTACTTTGTAAAATTAGGAACGACTTAAAGAGTGCAGTTGTGCTAAGCACGTTCACTGTACAGAAGATAAATTCAAATTATTTATTTCTATCCTCACAAGTGCTCTAAAATAATATAAGCTTGAACGTAACACTATTGCCAGCTTTTCTATACCATGAATCCTTAAAGATTATTTAATTTTTGGTTTAATCAGGTTACCAAGTACTAAGAACATGCTTGTTATTGTACAAAGGATTTGTGCCTTCCACAAGAGGCACACAATGTTATTTAGAAGTGCTAACATATCAAACACATTGTCAAAAATACATATTAGTATTATATTTTAAAATTTGTTGCATAAATTCCGTACTGCCTCTAGAAACTAGAGACAACACAGAGAGCATCTGCTTGGCACTACTATGCACTCAAATAGCTAGAAGAAGCTAGACAAGATGATTTGAAAACATGAGCTCAAAGGACCAGAAAACTGAAGAGTGGTTTAATTTAGTTGTTCGATACCAACAGTTTTGCTATTGAATATTCCTTCAGTAAGCCCACATCTTGTTTGAGCTGAAAAAAATTTAGCTTGGAGCATACTCTCCAATTACAACTCAAAAAGTACATTACATTCCCTAATGTTTTAAGAATTGTCTTTGATATTGCAAAATTCCAACATAATATGAAAAGTCAGTGTAGAAATTTTCCTGCAATGCCTAGGAGAGTTGTAAGTACAGTGGTGTTTTGTGGTTACAAGTGTCAAATAATACCAGGTAATTCATCCCCAGATGAGGACACTGGAATATTTGCTTTGTTCTCACATCAGCTGTACTAATTTTGTTTCTACCACTACTAAGATTTTGGGCAAAAGCAACTACAGGAGCAACTCTATGAAAGAACTGCACTTCTTGAATGCATTACATTCTCTTTTAGTTCCCTTCCACTCCTTCTTCAGCCCCAAAGATCTCTATAACTTATTCATGTTATCACAACAACAATGAGGTTGGAAGGGACTTTGGGAGCTCACCCAGAGCAGCAGCCTGCTCAAGTGGGATCAGCTAGAACAGGTTTTTCTGATCTATGCCAGTTGGGTCTAACAGCTACAAGGATGGAGATTTTCAGCTTCTATGGGCAGTCTTTTCCAGTGTTTAATCACTCTCATTACAGAAGTTTTCTTGTGTTCAGACTGAATTTCACACATATCACCTTGGGGCTAGAGACAGTTGGCTCACTGATATACACAGATATTCGAGTCCCAAAGTGCAGCACAGTAGTGCTGCCTTCAGATGCCAGCCTGTATAGAACAGCTCAGTGGTTAAACACAGGCTCTTGGACAGTTCTGCTTAGTGTGTGCATTCTCTCAAGTATTCAAGGCTACAATATATACACAGCCCTTCAAGCAGATTGAAACCTGGGACTGGCCCTTCCAGGTAGGCCCTTCCTTGCTCTTGTTCCTTCATTTGTCCGTGGAAATGTGAAAGGCCATCTTCCTGAACACAGAAAGGAGAACTTGTCTTGCAGAAGTCAAAATATAACAATGAAAGTATTGTGTAAGACAAAACAGTGAACTAAAACTGATGGCAAGGGGAGACTGAGTCAAGTTATTTAATTTCCTAATATTTTATCATTCTGCTATACAAGAAGGAGACGTTTTATTATTTAACTGAAATTAGTTAAATGAACACTACCAGAAAAACCTAAGTCACAAACATGGAATTTTTCTCTGCTCAGAAGTGCAGGGAATCAAGTATGGTCCTGCCCTCAGTGTATTCTCTGGGGTAGCTCTTCCTCACTGAAGAAAGCGACATGATTCTTTGGCTGATAGGTATTTATTTTAGCACATGCTGTAGAACTGACTTCAGTATGTGCTTAGAAAGAATTAAGTCGTACTGTCTGCTTGGCTTTCAAGGTCTGTCTTGTTTTGCTCACCCTCCTGATGCACCTCACTTGTGTTAAAAGCTAAGGAAAGGCTGCGTTTCCTCAGGCCTAAATAGAACAAGGACACAGCAAATGCTTCTATTATTGGCTCTGTTGAGTGTAAATCTGACCTAGAAAGGCTATTCTCCTTGTGTAGATAATCATATTGATCTGTATAGAGAAGACAGAACTTGCCTTAATAGAAATCCAGTTTATCCTAGAAATTAAGAATTGCTATTTCTGTGACCAAGGGTTTTGGCAAGTGATTCTTTGTAGCAGTGTAGAAAAAACAGTGCTTCATTAGAGAAATCATGGCTTCAAGAAAAAGCCTGATTTACATCCTTCTTCAGGATATAGTCTTACATATTCAGTATTCTTGAACAGACACTGAACTAGAAAAGTTGTAAGAAAATTTGAAAAATGGCTGTAACATTGGTGGGATTTCTGAAATGACAGTATTGATAAAACAAAGAAAATGTTTGTGCACATAATTTACTGGATTCCATAATAGTGTGAAGAACGAAAAACAACCTCAAAATCAGGTTTGAAAGATTGAATCAAGTATGTCTAATTGACTGTTGAAATAGGCAAAATTTAGCTGACCTTGTCCATTACAAGCTGTCAAGAGTGTTCTAAGGTCATGGATTTTAGCATCACAGGGCTACAATTCTAAATTGCTACATGCTGGGAGAAACAGTATGGAGACGTCAAAGTATTTACAAAAGTCTCATGAAAAAACTATAACTACATACATTTTTTATTTTAATATTTAAAATATAAAGCACAAAAAATACATTTTTTTCTCTTCTGATCTGCCCATGTGGAAGATATGTTAGGGCTTCCTGAATCTTTATATAAACTTTCTCAATTATATAGCACATTATATCCAGTAGGTGGTACATGTAGAAAAGTCTAGAAAAACAGTCAAATACATGCATGTTTGTGCCTGTTTTTGTCTTGTATAAGAAGGTATGAGTTTGTTTCTTTAAGTTATCAATTGTAAAAAAAAGTAATTGGAAGCATAATTTTGCAAATTATAGCCACCTTCAAGTTTCATTATGTTTGACACTAAGGTTACATTTCTAATAACTGCAAAGGAAGGATTAAGACATCCTACAGTTTTGCTGACTGTTTCACTTACAATTCTATGTCAGAAGAAAAGAAGCAGAGGCACCTGCTGCCAAAATATTTTAAAAGGGGAATTTAACCTTCAATTCACTGAATTTTTGCATTATCTCCTTATACATGTGATGTAAAACAGGAATAGTTGCTATGATAAGAGCTTGTATATATTTAAATAGTCATAATTTGGTCTTGAGTTTAAGTTTCCTCTTGCCAGCAGCTTCTCCATAAGCAAGTTGACCACAGCTACTAATAAAGACATTTAAACATGAATTCACACTGTCCTCATAATAGACAATTTGAAATTTGCATTTTTGCTGAGGTGACTATCAGGTATTTTCATATTATTTTGGTGTGTATATAGGTTCAGAGCCCATATATATATACAAATTCCCCGAGCCTAGATATTATAGACAGGCTCTGAGTAAGACAGAGCTTTGTCTTATTTCCCAGTTTAGCAGTGGACTTAAAAACCCTCTTGGAGGGAAATCTTTGTTTTAAAGCATATTAGTTACCTCTTCACACTTCAGTTCTTTCAGAAAATGTAGGAACAGCATTCCATGGTCTTTGCAACACATAGAAGTAAACCCATCTGCCGTTATTAGAACTTAAAAGGAGATGAAGATTTTAACCACAACATTATCCAGGGAGTTCATGTTCTGGTCATTATTCATCAATTATTCATCAAAAGCCCTGATCTACCTTCTAGCCAACCTGCCAAGTGAGTATTATTTTAATGGTTTTTACAATTTCTCCTCTTTATCTGGGGTTGTGATTCGACTACATCAAAACATCATTGAATTCACCTTCATTTTATGAGAGAAGTGCTCTCCTCTTGAGTACTACCAGGGTGAGATACAAATTAATTGAATTCTTACATTCAATATACAGAAGGTTTTTTATTTCTCCCTGCATAACTAAAAGCACAGGGCTGTGATGTCTGTAAATACATGCAATCGGGATATATTTAATATTTATATTTTAGGCAAGTTACTGTTAATTTTACAGAAACCATAGCAAACAGCACACGAATACCTTGTAAATTACAATGTAGCCAAAAAAACCCATCTTATGTAATTATAGGCAATATGACCATCAAAAGGGCAAATAAAATTATATATAGAATCACAGAACCATTTAGGTTGGAATAGATCTCCAAGATCATCAAGTCCAACCTTCGAACAATCACCACCTTGTCAACTAGGCCATAGCACTAAGTGCCACATCCAGCTGTTTCTTGAACACTTCCAGGGAAGGTGACTCCAGCATCTTCCTGGATGGTCCATTCCAAAGCTTTACAACCCTTTCTGTGAAGATGTTCTTCCTCATGTCTAATCTGAAGCTCCCAAGGTGCAGCTGGAGGCCATGTCCTCTTGTCACTTGTTGTCTGGGAGAAGAGGCTGACCTCCACCAGGCTACAACCTCCTTTCAGGTACATGTAGTGAGCAATAAGGTCTCCTTCTTTTCTCCAGGCTAAACACCCCCATGTCCCTCACTCCCTGCTCATATGACTCGCTCTCTACACTCTTCAACCAGTTTCCTTCCCCTTGCCTGGACTCACTCCAGCACCTCAATATCTTTCTTGTAGTGAGGGGCCCAGAACTGGACGCAGGACTTGAGGTGTGGCCTCACCAGTGCCAAGAGGGAAAATCACAGCCTGGTCCTTCTGGCCACAGTATTTTTGACACAAGCCAGGATGCCATTGGCCTTCTTGGCTACCTGGGCATACTGCTGGCTCATGTTCAGCTGGCTGTCAACCAGCACCTTCAGGTCCTGGCTCTGATGCACCACTTCCCAGCCACTCTGCCCCTAGACTGTACTGCTGCAGCGGGTTGTTGTGACCCAAATGCAGCACCCGGCACTTGGCCTTACTCAACTTCATACCACTGGCCTCAGCCCATTGATCCAACCTGTCCAGATTCTTCTGTAGAGCCTTCACACCTTCCAGCAGATCAACATTCCCGCACAGCTTGATGTTGTCTGCAAACTGACTGAGGGTGCACCTGATCCCATTGTTCAGATCATCAATGTAGTTGCATTTTGGAGGCATTAGAGTTAAAACTCCAAGATACAGAACAAGATAAGTACACAGGACTGTAAAGAAGTGGGATATCCTGCCAAATATCTAAGAAAAATGTCTGAAAAAAATCCATAAACAAGACAAAGAGCAGGCGATATCCTCCATTTTATAGGATGGCAAGAAGTATAAAACTAAGAATGAAGAGGAGAAAAAGAAATACACTCTATTTCTGAATTCTATCAGAATTAAAGCCTGATTGACCTCCTTGATTAAGAGCATCAAGGACAACTACCACCAGCTCTAAGAACCTAGCTCATCAATTCTCAGATATTGTATATGTGCAGCTAGCGTAAGACGTGCTTAAAGGCCAGTTTGATGCATACAGTAGTTACATTATCATTACAGGCAAAAACATACTCTTTTGTTAATGCTTGAATTCAGTAAAGTTTTGCTCTAAAGTTTGAAGCTGGTCTCACTAAACAGTTTCTAAACTCTCTTACAATAAAAATCTCTAGTTCATACAACTATATAAACCTTTCTGTTCTAACACTAAAATTCATACTACCCTAAATAAAAACAGGCTCTCTCCAGTGTCCAACTGGATCCACAGAAAGGATTGTCTGAACAGAGTGATGTCAGTACTTCCTGCTTTCCTGTCAGCATCATAAGTGCAGGGGTCTGAGCTGGTCAAATACTACACATATGTAGATTTCTCTCTCAAGGCCAGAGTCTGTCTTTGTCTTTCCATCACAAAACTTTGGTCTACATTAAAGTAGGCTATTGAGAATTAGTCTACTATACCCTATTGGCTTAATTAAATCTGTCAAATAAAAGTTCAGTGCTATGTTAAAAAAACTCTGCCCTTCTTAATACTCATGGAAAAGCTACAAAAGTTGGTATTTTATAATTGTAAGTAGGATAAAGGGATCAGTGTTCTCCATATTTGTATCTTTGTGGGTTTAGATTATTTTATTTTTAAAGGTCTTTTTAACATTTAATGAATGTGAGCCTTCTTCTGTGACTTTTGGTTACCTTTGCAGTATATTTGCTATAACTGGCAAAGCACATCCAAATCAATTTTGCAACAGTGCTCTGGTTCCCATTGTTTTCCAGGATTATTTTAAGAGCTGAGCCACTAACAAGAATCAGACTTATCAAGAAACAGTAATTCTCTGTACAGAATGTGACCTCTTGAGTACTATCATCCCCACATCTGAGACAAATAGTTTTGTTACTAACCTTTACGCTCTATCTTTTCTAGGATCTGTCCATTCTAGCTAAGAACTATGTGAAATAGTTTGTGACTGCCCTTGGAAAATCACCTCCAGTATGATTAGATAAGAATATCTCAGCCCTTGTGTTCACACACTTAAAATAGCTGCAGATCAAAGTTCGCCTCCTTAGTTTTTCAGAAACTAGACGGTATTTTTGATGTTATGAATTATTCTACTATTCTGCTATGTGAACCTTCATATTTTTGTTCAACTATAGGCATACATATGATGCAAGGCATAGGCATGCCATAATCAGAGACTATTACAACTGTATATGCACTGTAAATGTTACTGGCTTTTCTTGCAGAGTAACTCAGGTTTTCGGAAGCTGTAGATAAAATTTTACACGAAAGGAAGGTTAAAAAGTCTTCACCCCTACAGAAGTCGTCAGCAACTGAAGCTTCCATGCTGACCACCGATACTAGCTTTACAAAACTGTTGATGTGAACTGTACAATTTATAAAACTCAAATCAACACTAGGAAAAAGGACAGTGAGCAAATATTTTACTCAAATACCAGTACTGCAGCTTTCATACGGCTTTCCCAGAGATTTTAGGACAAATACGAAAAAAACCCATGATAGCCAAAGAACTGGTAGATAAAAGTTTAGCCTTCTGAAGTTAATTAAAAAAGCCAAAGGGAATATTATATTAGTGTAGTAACCACAGATGAAAAGAAAGCTCTCCCATTTATTTAAATAAATTTATTTAAATAAATGGTAGGAGAGAGTACATAGACCATTCAGGCTGGAATAAAAGAGCTACACAGTGCCAGAAGCAGAGATGTTTGGCTTATGATAAAGAACAAAGTGTAACTTTGCAAAGTTTAGTAAACACACAGAATTAGTCCTTCAGAAAGAAAATTGGGACTAACTATGAAGTTAAAGCTTCTAATGCAACTAGCTAATTGAAATTCAGGGTAGTAAAGCACGTGGCATGACAAAAAGGACAAGAGTCATGCTTAATATAACAATTTATGAAGAATTTATGTAAGAATAATTTAATCTACATTCGACATTCCAGTACATTTTCCAGTTATTGATGCACATAATCTCCTCTCCTTGTTATATTAACCAATTATACTTCATCATACATATTAACCCAACCAGTACCGTCCCATCCCTCAAAGCTTTAAGCACAAATCTCAGTGAAAGGGGAGATATTTTGGATCAAGACAGCAACAACATCCAAAATTTCTCTCCATAAAATGTCCTTTTAAAGGAATTTTTCCCACTTCAGAATAATGTCAGTGTTTATTAATCAGGCAGAGATCCTCAGCTTGAAGGATGCAGGAAAATTTGATAGTATTTCACTATTTCCTCTTCCAGTCACTTTCCTCAATCCACTTGACTTTTAGCTAAATCTGCAGCTAGTAAACCCTCCTGCCCTACCCTTCCAGGGCATGGTCTACAGCTTTGCATTTCCTACACTTATATTTTTCATCAGCCACAGAAGGTTATCTAAATCTTCAGTACTAATTCCTAGCTGGGCAAAGGGAACATGTTAGTCTGAGTTGAATAATTATGACATTACAGTACAGAGTTAGCTGAAAGGTTCCAAGTCCAGAGTAGCTGAAATATTTTCCTGCAGAAGGTAATATTGCAGAAAACTACCAGATTTTGTAGCATTGGAATAGTAATTTCAGATGATGCTATGAAGTCATTCTAGTTGAAAGAAAGATCCATTTCTTTATAATGCTGCTCATAATGAACTTTAAGCTACTTACTGCATGTTCAGAGTGCTGAACTCTAAAATTTTATACTGCAGTTTAAGTGACCATAGCATTGTGGTGCAAACGAAAACACATACTGTTAAGCACCAATTGTCAGAATTTGCTAAGATTACTAGTTCTTTAATAAACCATCAAGGCAAAGTCTACTTAGAAACATGAATGTGCTTTGCAAAAAGTAAAAAGTGAATTATCTAAGGTCACCCATCTTTTGAATAATAAGCCTTGAGAGCACATTTCAGGGAAACTCAGCTGCTACAAGTTTTTTAGGGGTAATCTTAATCTCCTTTGATTGAATCTCATAAGCTTTAAAATCCAAGTAGTGTTTTTACAGAATGGCTTTTGGAATGCACCCCAAACACACATCATTTATAATTATGGAACTGTTCTTAAAAAGACTACACATATGTATTCTCATATCAGGCAGGTAGAATGGACCTACTTAGACCTACACTTAAACTGAGATCTACAACACTCAGCTACATGCACAGTGGTGGCAATTTCTTGGTAAACTCATCTGGTTCCCTGAATGTTTTGATGACAAGGCAAGAGCCATCCCTTTGCACCTATTGCATCCATATTTCTCAGAAGTGTCTATATAGTGACAGATTTGATGCAATATTTACAAGGAAAAAAAATTTGAATACCTGCTTGAATAAAATCTCCATGAGAGTCTTATTTTGAAACAAGAACATTTTTTGTATCCTCAATTATTTCATTTGAATTAATAGCCACTTCCTCTTAACAATTTCTTGTATGTAAAGTAGAATGCTGAGTGCTTTGCTCTATTTTCTTGCTAAAAAAAACGCTGATGGACAAATAGTAATATGAACAGTGGTGCCTAGATATGCATCATTCGATTTTTCCTTATATGTAGAAGTTGAAAAATTCATTTATTTGCATTGAAAAAGTCAATGTGCAACAGGCAAAAATGGAAAGGACTAAAATTAAGAACTTAAATGAAATTACTGCTGGGAATTTTCCCAGTTTTCTGACTTGATTACGTAGGTAGATTTCCCATTCTGCAAAGGGTTTTTCTTCAGTGCAAGTGCTGTATGTTTTCCAGCTTTCAACACATACTCAAATAAGCAAAACTCAACATGGAGATTGAACAGAACTCCTTAAGTCTTTACAAAAGGGTGATATTATATAAGCCTGAAATAGTGCACTGTCTTCCACCTCATGCATAAAACCCTCAGGACAAACAACTAACTGAAGTGCAGCAGAAGTCTTTAGTATCAAAAAAACAAGACTGAAGTATTCTGCATTTTTTTCTGCAGGAGCAGTGTTCAAGCTCATCATGAAAGTTTTGCTTGAAGGGCAGCAACTTTTAAGCCAAGTGCTCTAGAAGAATCTAATACAAACCCCACTGAACTATGTCATAAGATATATTCCTCAACATTTTGCACACTGGACGTAGGTCCTTATCTGCCAGTTTAATCCAACATTTACTACATTATCTATTTTAACATCCTTGTAATTCTTACAGCCTTCCCAAATTACTCAATAATAACCAGCTGAAAGTACTGTTCAGGCTGTCTGGTCATTTGCATGCCCTGCTAAGCTTTCCATGCAAGAGAATTGTTAGTGGATTTTTTCACCAGCATTTTTTGCATCCCTCAATGCAGCAATGAAAGAACTACCAAAAAAAAACCCAGTAAAATTCTGGGTGGAAGGTACAGCTGGAGGTTATCTGGTGCCACTCACAGATACAGATAGGGAGTTCAAGTTCTGGAAAGGGCAGGTGTATATGGGTGACCAAAGGGCTGTAAAATACCCATATTTGACAAGCTTCCTCACAATACAATTTCAACTGTGTCTTCAAGGAGTCTCAAGGCAGGCTAGCAGGTAAGCGGATGGTAAAATCAACAGATTATATAAAGGAATTCCCACTGTTTGCAGAGCTGTTGCCCCAATGCTTGTGATTTTTAAATGTTTTAAGGTAAATATGTTTTGCAAATTACTGGTTTGTGATGTTGATTTTCAGCCCTTAATGTCAGTTGCCAGCCATTTCTTATTTTCTTTCCTTCCCATACTGTTAAGCAAAAATATATCTGTTTAAACAAAAGCTTACTTAACATTTCTTCCTACCTTCCTTTGAAGAATAACACAGCTAACACAATGTATGTCATTACAAGAACACCTATATCATGAAAAAATTGCAATGGAAGATAAGATATCACACTGGAAGGAAAAAAGATAGGTAGTTTCTGCCTTCCTTTATTTTTTACAGAAAAAGTGGAAGGCCTCTATTGCAAACAATCCTTTTACAGGATTAGTATGTCTGTGACAAACCTGAGTCAGTCAAAGCAAAATTCTATTTCAAAGTATGTAGCAAATGTAACTGGTTTCATTACCGATATCAACATAACTTTAAAATTCTCCAGTTTACAGAAAGGGAAAACATTAAAGACCTGAATTATGACTGCTAGACACCAAAATACAATTCCTTCATGAGATCAATGTGTCCACCAGAAACAGAACTCCAGCTGTCTTTGACAGGAATTGAAATATTTCTCATCATTCTAGGGTAAAGGCAGATTCTTCCTCATGTACCTATAAAATCCAGCAAGCATCAGTTCAATATCAAGAGTAGCATCAACATTTTTTCTGCCCTGGATTTTATGCAGCCTAAATATATCAGGATCACTTCACACTACTCACACAACCCAGATTAAAATAGTTTAGACATCAATAAGGTTGACAGTATCTTTTAAAAAAGATCACAGGGATCAGATTCCTTGAAGGGTTCCCATCTTCAAACTTTATTCAAAGTATTTTAGCTTCTCTATTTTCCAAACATATTAAGGATAATGTGATTACAAATATTCATTACTGATTTATGAAGGGAAAATCATGCTTAGCAAACTGATAGTGACCTACTGGTTCAGTGGATGAGGGGAGAACAGCAGTTGCTCTCTTGACATGACAAATTCTTTCAGTCTTCTAAAAAATCCTCACACTAATGAAATTCAGACTAGGCAAGTGGTCAATGAAATAGACTAGAAAACTTGCTGAACTTCCAGGCTCAAAGAATTATGATCATCAGCATGATCACAGCACGTCACCAGGGGTGCACCCTTTGGTCAGTCTTCACTGACAGTCTGGACAATGCAAACAGGGCACCTTCAGCTCCTTTGCCTGCGATGCAAATCTGGGAAAGTGGCCAATATTGCTAACTGGCTGCACTGCCACTCAGAGGGACCTCAACAGACTAGAGAAATGGGCCAAGAAGCAGCTAAGAGAGTTCCAAGGGAAGTGTAAGGTACAGCACCTGAGGAGGATTTGCACTCGTACACTCTGGGAACTGACCAGCTGGAAAGCACCTCTGCAGAGAACCACCTTGTGATCCTTGTGGAGAACATGCTGAACACAAAACAGCAAGTCACCTTTGCAAATCAGGTCAACAGTACCCTTGACTGCAGCAGAAAGAGCACTGTCAATAAGCTAAGGGAGGTGAACCTTCCCCTCAGTACTGGTCAGGCCACACCTGAAATCCTGGGTACAGTTCTGGGCTCCTCATTTACATAGAAGCTCCTCATTTCCTAGAAGAAGACCTGTAAAGGGCCAGGAAAATGATTAAGGAACTGAAGCATCTTTCATATGAAAGAGCTGGAACTGCTCAGCCTGGAGATAAGTTTCATGTTTGGAATCTTACGTATATATGTCCCCAGTGAGGTAAAAGCAAACACTGAGCCAGTCTTCTCAGTAGTGTCGAGGAATAGGACAAGAGACAAAGGGCATGAACTGAAACACAGGAAATTCAATTTAAACATAAGACAAAAACTCCACAGTTCATTCTAAAAATAATCAGGTAATGGCACAAGCTTCCTAGGAAGATCTTGGAGACTTCAGTCATGGAGATATTTGA
Source organism: Aphelocoma coerulescens (assembly GCF_041296385.1). Lineage (NCBI taxonomy): Eukaryota > Metazoa > Chordata > Aves > Passeriformes > Corvidae > Aphelocoma > Aphelocoma coerulescens. The sequence continues at coordinate 47,124,555 of NC_091017.1, forward strand.
AACCCATCTTAACACAGTCCTGGGCAACTTGCATTAGCTGTATCTGCTCTGACAGCAGAAAAGTTGGACCAGAATATCTCCAGATACCCCTTTCAATGCCAGCCATTCTGTTATTATATTCTACATTTACCTTCTGGACTAAAAAAAAATACCCAAAACAAACAGTATTTTGTAAAAAAACCTCCAGCTACTGAAGATTGCAGTGTGATTTTCCTACACCTCACTCTGCACCAGACCAACCTACACAATAGTGATTTGGATATATATCCCATCCAGAAATGGGAAAGGTACAGGCAGAGGAAGAATGGCAGTACTCATGGTGCTGCTGGGTAGAGAAAATGTACATTTTGTAGTTCTGTTTTGCTGTTAAATATCCCTGTGATCCATTGGTTTTCAATAGCTGTAGAAAATAAAAAGCAAGGAACTCTTGATAGATTACTTTCACTCTTACAAAAAAATTATTATAATTAAGATTCCTCTCAGGACACACTTTCTTGGGTTTTTAATATTGATCTACAGCTTTCAGACTTTACTGCATGAGAATAAAAATTAGCACAAGAAAACACTGTTAAGTTACTTAGAGGTACTACAGAAAGGCTTCATCACTATTGAATGAGAATATTAAGTAACCCTAATAGCATGTCCCAGAGCTGTTTTATGGATCTGTCCTCACTTGGTGTAGTGTTCAAATGCAGGAAGGTCAAATGCATCAAAATGTCAGTCTGGTCAATCAGGCAGCATTCTACATGAAACTTCTTGCCCACCTGGCAATTTTTCTTCTTAGCCTTAGCGATCCTTTCTTGCTCCCAGACTCCTAAAAGCTCTTTGTACCAAATCCACATAGCAACACTTGGTGAACAGGCCTAGATTGGTGTAACTGCTTCCTTGACATGTTTTTATTTAGGAGGTACTTTCATTAACCAAATCACTACTCCTAAGTGCGCAAAACTTTTTTCATTCATTAAGCAAAACAATTACTCAAATATACTGAAAATAAAACCACTTACCATATGCTTCACAAACAGCAAAATTTCTCAGAAGAAAAATTCAGGCAATTGTCAGTGGTAGTAATAGAGGACATCTATGCCCCTCAGCAGCAGTTTTCCTTTTTTTAAGGGTTGTTCCTTCTACTCACACTGAGAACTGTGATCTACCTTGCAAATAAGTGTGCATTTGCGATTTAGTCATCTTGCTTGAAATGAACAGTTTCCATAAGCTATTTGATAGGATTATTTTCTTCCTTCCAATTTCCACACGAGCTGTAACAGTACACAGCTGGGTCAACATAGCCAAGAACATACTTTGACCCACTGATTATAAGAACAGCTGCCAAGTTTGAGGCATATGAAGGAAACAAACAATTTAACTGAAGCTGGAAAATTGTCCTTTCAGCTTCATACTTTAGGTTAAAGTAATTGTGCCCTAAACCCACAGCAATTGAAAGCTTCTACCATTTCTACTCTGGATTACAATTCTGCAGTAACAGATCTAGAAATCTGTGTCAAAACTTTTCTAATTGCAAATATTTAATTTTCAATAACGAAAAAAAGAAAATAAATCCAAGGTTTCATAAAAGCATTTTCAAACATTCTACAAAAGGTGCTGAACTTTTCCATCAAAGCAAGAGTTTTAGTTACGTGTCTCAGAAGATTACCTACACCAGTAAATATAATGATCACTTGGTGGTGGTGGTGGCGGTGACTAAAAACCAACCAACCAACCAACCAATAATAAAGTGGACTAGCTGCTCTAGCATTTGCTTTGATTTAGACCTTTTTGACTGTCAAACCTGCCTTTTATGAACTCTGTATTGTTAGGTAGCTTTCATAATGTAGAATGTAACCATATATTACATTTCTATTCAAGAATAATAATGAAATCATGCCATAATGCAGGCAGAAATACCTTCTTATAGTGAGACTTCATTTCACCTATAAAGCCATAAAGACCTTATCATTAACATACCTCAGTTTCTAGAGCAACACAGGGGAAATATTGTCTTTTTTTCAACGTGCATCTGAGTTCTAATTTAGATGCATCCAGCTGTGCAGAAATGAAACTCATTTGAATAAGTAGTCAGAATTACAGCAGAAAGTCAGAAACTGTTTTTTTGCAAAGAAGCAAATGGAGTTACATTAAAAATTTGACATGATTATCAACATGAAATTAAGTTCTGGACAAATTCTAAAAAGTTAAGAGTCATGGCAGGAGATGTACAATAAACAGAACATGAGAAAAATACTTTTCTGAAGTCCACTGTTATGCTAGAGGTGAACTAATTTAAAAAGATGAGTAATGGCACTTGTCCAACAGTTATCCAACCTGAGACTAAGCTTTCCAGAGTAAGTACTACATAAAGCAACATGTAAACTCCCAGAAATACAAATGTCAGTACATAAATACAACACACTGGCACCCAAGGATCCCTTCAAATAACTGTTTATAAACAGGTTTTATGAAAATAGAGTGGCTCAAAGTTTTCCGACATAGTTTCTTACTCAAAAAATAGATGCTTCAATATTTGACAATAATATTTTGATTTTGATGAGCTTGCTCAGATCAAAGAAATATGCCTATGTCCTTACCAACAGCTGTGGAATGCAGATTTCCAGTCACTTCAGCCACCATGAGAGATTGCATTCCTCACATCTGGAAGAAGAAGCTTCAGATGAACATTTAAGCTCCTAACCACACATAGGTGGTTATAGAACCATAGAACCCAGTAACTTGGGAGCTTAGTTTTCAGGGCTTCTAGTTTGTCATTCTTTAGGGCTTCTTGTTATTCTGTTTTGTGAGTCCCAATACATTTCATTGCTCTACTGGGAAAGAAGACTTTGTTTTCTCTTATATAAAATACTTAAAAAATAAAATGAAACATTGTCCTTTTTGAAGACAGTGTGAATTTAGCCCTTTTTTTTGAACTGGGAATACTTAAAATACTTTATTCAAGTAGTAACAGGTCTCAGTCAAGCTTAGGACAATCAGATAATAAGAAGAGAAGCTTCATTTCAGGAAAGGTAAGTCACATTAGAGGCAGGACAGACTTTTCTCCTAAAGGGACACTGACGCAGGCACAAAAAGCTACAGATGAGTTAGCAACAGCAGAACCAATTGAAGCTGCTTTATGAGAGTTGTGCAAAAATACAGCAGAAAAATCTTTCAGGCATTACTAAGATGAGGTCAAAGAAAACTGACAGACATAAAAGGCATGTTCCCTGTTAAGCAAAACTGGGTCATAAACATTCAGTTCATCCAAGGATAAACAAGGTCACAGAAGACAGATAGCAAAGATAGAACACAGTAATGAAAGTATTAAAAACCAACAGAAAACATGAGCTTGAGGTTGCTGATAAATTTGAAGATTCAGGAGAAGGACACCTGCTTAGTTATAATTATCAGTTAGTTAATATCTGAAATAATGTACTATTGATGAGACATTTTATTTTACAAATATTTGTGGATCCCAGTTTGCTCCCTGCCATGTAAGATAGAAAAGAAATCATAAATTTGTTTACAAAGTGCAAGTTATATGAGAAAATAAAGCCTCTTCCATGTCTTTCTCAGCAGTTCCATGTTCTCAACTCACCAGACTTTTGCGCTCTGGGACTTGTTCACACTAGAAAAAAAGGGAACATTTCAACTAATTAGGAAACATTTGAACTGGGGTACAGACTTTCAACCATTTGCCTGCCAACTTGTGTTAAAATGACAAGTTTCCTACTTTTCACTAGGAAATTACCTTCTATTGAAATCACTGCACGAAAATTTACTGAGAGCGGAAAGGCCATGCAGGTGGCTGCCACAGTCTCTACTTGTTTTCAGATTCTGCTGTATTTTCATTACCACCAATGTCAGCAGCTGACACAATCCTGACCCTGAAATAAGTTACTAATAGCATTAAAACTCACTCTGTCTTCAATAGATACATTTTTCAAGTAGGGCATTTTCAGGATCATCATCACAAACAAGTACCCATTTGGGAGAGTGCACCCAGGGGAAGTAAGTCTCATGACACCACTGATCCCAGGTTTCTTTAAAGACTCTTCCCCCTAATTAGTGCTGAAGAATTCTGTATTAGCTTCCACTAGATTCATCTTTTGCACGTAATTATGAAGGAAGATGTCCTTGAAGTAGAAAAGTATAAAAACTAGAAAAATAGAGTATTTTTGTGGAGGCTATCAAACTTATAAATCACAGCTTTCTTGGTGACACATCTGATGTTGAAATTCTATAAAGATTTAAGTATTGTAACTTATATCCACGTATGTTCTGTTCCTTTGTGCTCTGAAGATAAACAACTGTAGAGATGCCACTTCTGTTTTGAACATTAAAGCTTAGGTAAGACTTAATTATAGAAGAAATTAAGATGTGCTGTATCTTGGTACTGAGATGTGGTACTACACTTAAATCAGTACAGTGATATTCAAAAACCTGGAAACATGTGGCTGCTGCAATGTGCAGCTAATTAATATTGCTGGAATTAAGCTAAGAGAAAGCTACTGAACAGACTTGCCAGGTGTACTACCTATGAAATTACAAAATAGTCAACACTCCTAGCACATGACTCACACCAATAAATCTCATGGCAAATACAGCTTTCCTACAGTGATACCCTAATTCTAATAAAAAGTTCCTGACACAAGCACCTTTATGGCTAGAGTATAAGTTCTAAATAGTGATGTTAATAGAGTGAGAGCAAAATGCCTTAATTTCTCTATCCAAAGACAATTCTGAAGATTGCTCACTTGCAGAGAAATCTGACTCATCAAAACTAATCCATCACATGTAAACAAAGGTCTGCTTGAGACAGCAGACTCAGCATTATACTCTTTGTTTTTACACACATGTAATTTTACCTGTTGGTTTAAATAATTTTATGGAATTCATACAAGTAGGTTTTGAAACATCATTTATAAAGCTTTTTCATTAAAAAATGGCTTACTTCCTAAAGTATTTGGAAGCTGCTCATGCTCCAAATTTAAAGACTACTGGTCAGCTACAATGACTAATCTTAGTAGTCATCAGCAAGTAAAACCTCAAATTATTTCCCACTCTAAGTAGGAGGAAAATAGTTGGGTTTGATCTGATCAATATCGAATCTTAAAGAAAAGCAGCAGATAACTCAAAATTAGTATCTCCAAAGTTATTCACCTGTCTTCTAAGAGATACTCCTATTTGAGAAAGGGATACTCAATATCCTTAACTCTCCAATACACATTCAAAGAGGCATATTAAGGTAAAGCTGTCTTGAAGCCTGCCATGTTTCTGAAACAGATGGGCATACTAAGCACCTTCTGCAGTTTCCTTGTGTTCTAGTGAAGACATAAATGTCAGACTTAAGCAATCTGATTCATTTTGAAGACTACCAAGTTCTTTCAAATAACAGCAAAGAACTGGTTGGGCACAGTTGGGCAGGCTACCTACAGGCCTCTGCAAGTTCTCTCCTTTTAAGAAGCACATGAGGCAGACAGGATTTTCTCAGGAGTGTAGACATTTAAGTTCCAGGAAGGAGGCTAGGTTCTGCAGACTTGGAGAGTGGGTAGAGCAGCAGGTGCAGAGTCCTTCATAGCCTCAGTGTCACATGTGAAGTACCTTCTCATCCCATCCAATTCACACTACTCTTGTATAATGGTGGCATCACCAGCTCCTGTCAGTCCATGCACTACAGAGCAAGTTTAGCTGCTCAGGTGGCACATACAGTGCTCTGCATAAACTACATTTCAACATACTATTCAGTCTGAATCGAATCTTTAAAACTGTTCCTGCTTTTCAGGCAGACCTCTGTCTAAAGCAACTCCACAATTGTGTACCTGATGCTATTTCAGATTAAATAGGAGGACTAAAAACTATGCACACACATCTTTTTGTACAACTCAGGAATATGTTACCCAAACTGAAGTGATATTGATATTACTATTTCTGCAGTGCTTCTGATTTACCTTAATCATGGAGTGACATATAGAACTCCTGGCTCACCTGGCTGGATGGCTGTGATAAAAGCTGAAGTTATTGTGTACAACTAAGCTTTCTATTTACAACTTCAGCAGGCCAGGATTAGAGACTAGATATTTATACACCTTTACAAACTGCAGAGCTATTATATACCATCTAATATTATAACCTGAATCCTGAAAAGTAGTTATTTCCATGAAAAGTATCTTGCTCATCCAGCTCCATGAATAGCCTAGTAGTTAGGCCAAACTATGTAGTGTTTGAATTAGTTTCTATGAATTTGATGTGTAACTGAGATGGTGTTTCTATCAAGTCCCCTGCAGGGAGACCGTGCTTAAAGAGATATTACTGTGCTACAACTCTTCTCCTATGGGACACCTCTCTGAAAAAATTCTGCAGGCTCCAATAACAATTGTATTTCTACATGTAGTTATACACGAAAAAAGTCAGTACAATTGGAACACAGTATCATTAAAGATCCTTTTTGTAGTTCTGCTGGCTACACTATTGCTGATACAGGCCATTGGCCTTACTGTAAGTGAATTATTCTCAGGATTGAAATAATTTCATTTCTTGTCTTAAGAACTCTGCATTAAAAAGGGCCATGCAGAAAAATATCATTAGAAATACCCAAAGCATAATAAACTGGTTCTCAGAGGTCAGATATTCAGGGACTGGACATAGTGTAATGATGTCAATAAGACCCATTGGTCTAGCAAAAATGCAGCATAAATTCTGTTTAAGTGCTTCTAGTTCTGTGTTAGCTTGTGTAAAGCTAAGTCAGTTCTCTGGGTGCATCTGAAAGCTAACATAAGGCTAGGAGAAACTTATGACCATCAGTCTCAAAAGCATGTGCATTTTCATTCAATCATCTCAATTCAAAAAATCTTTATTCATGTTTTCATACCTTCTGGGTAAACCATTACACTGCATAAAAAAAGTTTCTCCCCATCCACCCCTTTTCACAAAATATGAATAGACCAAAATGGAATCCTGAATGCAAGCCAGTTCCCACAATTTCTGATGCTAGCTCAGGTCTGTTCACGGGAATAGATTAATAGAAGCTCAAGAATATCAGTTTACTTCAGCACACAGAGTCTTCTGTCCTGGAATCTGTGTATTCATTAGCTCTCCACCTTTGCAACATATTACATAGCTACTTAATGTAATCTGAATCCTCCAATTCACAATGAATTGAAAGCAGCAAATTCTTTTCAGCCTCAGCTTTCCAATATGATCTTTCTCATTTAATAGGAAACTGCAAAATATTATTTCTGTTGAGTCTTTTAAGGTGAGATACTACAGAAAATAAAAGTAGTTACAACTACCCTAATTTAAAATGGCAAGTGTAAAATTTTCAGCTGTTCAAAAAAATCTCAGAGCAACCGCTGTATTAAAGCCTAAGTACTAAAAGAATTTTTTTTTTTTTAAAGAAAAATTGAGCTACTGACAACTGTTTAAAATATTAAGCATTACAACCCAGTAGGTACCCACTAATGGATATTTTTTGGATTTGTAATCACTGATACCCTTAAGCTTCAGCCGTTCATATATTTCTGCATTTCTGGTCAATAATCTTAATCAGTTTTACAGGACATGAGGGTGTGTTTACAACACTTCAATTCATTTGCAGGATGCAAAAGTCATTTATTGTAGGTAAAACAGTTTCTATTAGGCCTTGAGTAGAAGTTCCTCCCTGTTGAGCTCTCACAATTGTAAACCAGCTTTTTGGGGCACACCTTCATTCATGGGTCAAGATACTCTCCTATCATCCTAGGAAACACTTCACTAATAGTTCCAGGTAGCAGCTCAAGGTGTTTTCTAATTTTAGTTCTAGGGGCACAAATTCTTTTATATTCCTTTATACACTGTCAATTAAGACCAAGCACAGTGCCCTAAATATAATGGCATTAGAGCAAAGACTAGGGTGTTTAGTTCTAAGTAACAAAGGCCACTGTATAATTTTAATCCTAAATGGTTTTAAGTCCAAAGTTCTGTGAAGGAGGTAGAACTGAGTTCTCTGTTCTTCTACAGCATTATTCTAATCAAATCTGTCATCTAATGTGACCTCACAGGATCCTTGAGTAGGTAGTTTAGGGTAACTGGCTAACATGCATTTCTTCTTCCATCAGAAAAACTTCCATCAAAAAAAATCCATATTAATTTGTTTTTGACTGTATTTTCTAAGCAAAACTAGCAAATTCTAGTTAAATCATTGTACACGTACATAGTATATTCTACTTCCTTTATGTTCTGATCCAGCATCTTGGCCACATTCTTCACTGAAGACAAGCAAGCATTATCCTGAGTGCGTCAAACAAGATGCACAAGTGCAAAAACACTACACCAAAAGCTATGCTGACATTAGGAAAGGGCAAGAACTTAAAATTCCAGTGCACAGATTGCATGTAGCTATGGTGCTCTAAATAAAATGTATATTTATGATCTCCATGTTTATGAATACCATACTGCATTACTCTGATGTTGTTATATATAACAGTATGGCTGAGAAGACACGACGTCGTTACTTAATTTTGTCAGCCTGTACTTCACAGCAAGTGGTAGGTAGTAGCCCTCAGACATGGATGATTTCTATATTTTTGAACATAGCATAAGGAAAAAAAAATCTTCTGGAGAAATGACAAATAAACAATATCTTCTGGGGAAATATAAAATAAACAATAAAAAATCTGGTTATTAGAATACTTCAGAAAATAATTTTCCATTAATTTGACAAGATGTGATTATATTCATTGTACAGCAAATGAGCTATAAAATGTATTACAATTATATGGTATAAGTTCAGTCTGTTTTACCTTTTCTCAGCAATACTGCAAGGATTGTGGCTACTTCAGTAAAACATACTTTGGTTGTTTCAAGAGTGTGAGCTAATAAAGCAAGCTAACTCAAATGACATTTCCTCATTTTAGTGGAGATTGGCAAGAATTTTCTTGTTGCAGAGCACTGAGGTTTATATAGAAGGACTACACACCTTCTCCCCCACCAGCCCTCCCCCCTCTAGTATAAACAGCAGGTTTTTTTCACCAGGTTATGGCAACACCTCATTTCACACTTGAGTCATTCCCCACATCACTTATAGCTCAGAATAAACTCATCAATTTTCACATGGGAAAATCAAAAGCACTGCTACACCATTCATCAAGAACACCATTCATTCACTGGTCCTCCCAAATACACCTTTACCTAACCACTCCAACTGAGCAAAGTGATCCAACAATTGAGAAATATTTTTAAAATCCCTAGACACAGATAATTTTCTGACCAATACTGGCAAGATTCCTCATAGTTTTACCTCAAGTAGAACACAGCAATTGCATGGAATACTAAAGCAGTTTTGCTCTTCTAGATTTCAGATTATTAAATCTAAATTTTCATGATGCATCTAATTTTTCATCTGTACAGTGGATAGCGATATTAATATTTCTACATTATTCCTACTAGTTATTCCATACACTAATCTTGAAGATTAATTCCTTGATATTTAAATGCTCTTTTGATACCTACAGCACTACAGAGTCACTACTGCCAAATTCAAACAGGATTTTATGAAAGGACTCCCTGAAGCACTAGAACTCTAAGTCTATATAAACATTATTCAAATAGTTTTATTAAGTTTTTAGTGTGTTTCACAAACTTTCTGGCAAGGTCTTCAAACCTCTGCTTCCCCATGCCCATTGCTGAGAAACACAGGGCCCAGTTTTCAAGCTGTTACAGCACAGTTGCAAGCACTACCTTTATATAAAACCAGCTTGGCATATCTTGTGTGTCATACCCGTCAGGCTTGCAAGCAAACACATTTCTACAGAAAGAGAACATGTGTTCAATATCCAAATAAGTACACACGAAATGCCTTTATGTCTATAAAAAACACTGCCTGTTTTTAAGTCTAGCAAGCACAAAAAATTAAAATGTAAATTTTATTAAAATCTGGCCTTACTTAAACTGAGGCAATGTATTTCTGTGGTAGCCCTGAGGCACTGATGATTATGTCAACTTATCCTGCACTGCTCTGCCTAAAGATTGACCTTCCCCTCCTAACTAGTAAAAATTACTTAAAGACTATATATTTTCAAGGAAGGCATTTAATGGAAACAGTCTATCCAATAGCTGCCTACTCAAACAGTTAAAATCCAATAAATATTAAGAGAACAAAATATCTGGTAGTTCTTAATTAGCTATTTTGAATTTGATTACACAGAAACTTGCTAGCATTTCTTTAAGGTGGTATTCCAGTTTGTCAATTTTAAGTAATTGACATTATAAACTGACTTTAATCTCTGATGCATCATCTTAGATGTGCATATATCAAGATATGAGTGATAATTAGTTTGAAGGTCTACACAAGTAAGAAAACATATGGGAATCTAAAAAGTCTCACTTTACAGAACTATGATTACCTAGTGTGTGATATGCTCTAAAGTCTGAATTTTATCTTTTATTGTCTATATTGACAAGTATCCCTCAATAACACAAATTACATGTTTTTTTGTGGTAGATGTACCATCTTGGTTCACTCAATCCAGGCTAGTTCTAGCATGATCCTGTGAAGTATTTCCACCTTAAGTGCAGTGTTGATAACAGAACCATGGCACTCCATATTTTACAGATCCATCTTGTCTAACTACATTATTTGTTAATGGAAACACCTGAAGTTACTCCAAAATTATTTTTTTAATGTGCCATTAATAGAGGGACCTTAAATTTGCATTGATATTAACTAGCGCTATAAATAAACATTGTTGGTCTTAATATTTGCAGATGAAATAGGAACAGCTGCCTTGACTTTCTTTTCTAATGGAGTATCTTAATAAGGCTCTAATAAAGACATTCCTGTGCTTCCTACCTCTCACTCCATGACTGCAGTATTATGGTTCTTCATCTCCTTGTAGATCCATAGGAAAAGGAGTCCCTATTTGTGCCCAGTTATCACACTGAAACAGCCTATGAACTGAAGAAGCTGTATCTAGAAAGACACATTTGTAAGATGGTTGTGAAACAATCATTTACTGTGGAGTCTCCCCTACAAAACTAGTAAAACTTAGTGCCTAAGCTCACCTCTAGTCCATTAGTCTTCGCAACTTTTCTGGAACTAACTTCCCATGAGCCTTGCCCCCTTGCAAAGAAAAAACATTTGAAGATAAATACAACCACAAAAAATAAGTGCATCAACTTTTGTTTATTTTATCCCATTTGTTCTTTTAAATAACTCATCTTCACCCTTACCCCACTCACTCCAGGAAATCAGTTTTCAGGCTCATACAAACCTTTTCTTAATGTTTATTTAAGATCAGGTTTTCCCTTTTGCAGTGCCAAAGGCATATGGTCCATAGAAAAAGTTGAACATTAAAAAAAATGTTTAAATTTATTTAAAGTTAATGCTTTTCTTTCACATAAAGATGCAGTTCAAAGTTACTTAACCCCAAGACATTTTCCTCCCAGCACTGCTTTTATGAAGTGTAAATCATTGATGATTTTTTTTAGCTTGGCACAAAAAAAGTGCTAAAAACTTGCCCAGTTCTCCTGTTATCTGAATATATATATATAGTCATATATATACATATATATGAAACAGAAATACTCCAAACTGCTCCAGAAGAGCTGGAAAAACAGAGACTTTTTTTTCTTTCCACTTAAAGATGTCTGAAGGAAAGGAATTGAACATCTAGGTTGCACTATCTACATAGTCTAATTCTTAGATATAACTTATTTGAAGCCCTGTCTATATCTAACTCTTCATACCTTTTAATTATTATAATGACAAGTTCTTTTTTTTTTCTGTAGAGAATCCACAAATATGTGGAAAGAACAAAGTATTTAAACATGAGGAAATGGATAGGCATCAAAAGTAAAGCAGGGTAAAAAAAGTGTCTCATCAGTATTGATTGGGAGATAAATAAAATTGTCTGTTTAGCAGTTCAGCTGAGAACACGTTATCTGTAGACCCTATGGCTGTATTAAAGAGTATATTTCAGTTCATTTGGAAGCCTTTAAAAGAAAGTATAGCATCTGGAACTGAAAATCTATCATAATGACTGGTGAGTTTTTCATATAAGATGACATGTAAGACATATAAGATGTTTGACCAATAACAGAAGGTATAACCTGTATCTACTGAACTTCAGACATGCCAGTGCTTTGGTAAGAATATGGAGTAGTTCAAGTTGAGAAAATTACAGACACAAGCAGTTAACCAATTTGTCCCTGCATATCATATCAGGTTATAAACTTAAATGAGCTTTGAAGATGCAATCCTAGCAAGTTAGCAAAGATCAGAACTCTGATTTGTTCCTGTAATTTCAGAACAGGCCATCAGTTTTTGTATTACACTTATACACACTACCCACATGTGGCACACTTGGACTGACTTGACATAATTAACCATATGTCACATTTTATTTATAAACGCTCACTTAAACACAATTATTGCTACTTTCCAATATCACAACAACAGAACTATCAGAACAAGAAATGCCACCTTCAGTTTAGAAGTACCATAGTTATTCAAATACACTACACTTATCTGTGCTGATAGAGGGACGCTACAGACGGAAGACAAAAGATGACATTCACGGGAAGAAAAAGAACCCCTGTAGAGCTTCTGGTCAATTAAATTTCCCTAGATCTTTAGCTTCAGTTTACTGAATTGTCATTTAAGTCGTCCTGAAACGAACAAAAATATTCAACATACTAATACCTGCTTGTTTATTATAACTCTTAACAACAATACTATGATAGCCCTCGTGTCCCTACTCAGTGTTGCCATCGAGCATATTTCAAGCAGTCTACTTCCACCAAACTTCCATTTCCATTACTGCAATCCACTGCATAATCATGGTCTGACTCAGTTATTAGTCTCTGGGTTCCAGTCTCTTTCACCATTCCTTAAATATGCTCATGTAGATCATCAATAAGATATACCTTGTCACCCCAGCAGCAGTTTCTTTTCAATTCTGATTACTTATTTAATGCTGCTTGTTTCACAGCAATACACAAAACCAATTTATAGAAGCAGCAAAGTACTTCTGTAATTAGCCATCTTTTCCAGCTTATTTTAAATTTTGAGATATAAAATATTCAGTGGATATCAATTACCAATACAAACAATTTAGCCACATTAAAAAATGATAGCACTTTTGTAATGTAAACTTTCTTGAAATACATGATTTAACCTAATGCATCAATAGTATAGCAGTCCCAATAATTCTGTTTTGAAAGAAACATTCAGTTATAATGAAAATATGAATACCTTGAAATGAGAACACTCCAGAAAAAAAGGGTTGCACTCTGCTTGCCAGATAATGTGCAGGGTTATAATGGAGAATATGCCTGTACCCTTCCAGTGTTGCCCTTTATTCTCTGACCTGCATGGCAGCCTTTACTGCCCCATAAGGCATGTACAACATATGTGTTGCATCCACGCACAGTGAAGAAGCATAATCAAATCTGTTACTTGTTAGGAAGCATCAAACCTTTACCTCCTTGCCCATCTGACAGGATGGCTGCTGAGCTCACTACTCACACCTTAACCTTCAGCAGGGCTCATTTATTTCCCAGGAGACACATTCAGAAAACTGACAGTTACAGGAACAGTAGCAGGTTAGCAGAGCTCGCTTGGGGGAGGGGAAATTCCAAACCAAGAAAAGCTTCTCAAAAAAGGTTAATAGCTTTCCAAGCTTACATAGACTAAATGTAGACTAAACAAGGACAAGCCTAATAAAATTAATTGCTTCACAATAGCAAGCTTTGTGTTTATATTCCGAAAATACTGTAAGCTCTATCTGCTTAAAACAATATTGAATGGTCAGGTGGTTTGCAGTTTTAAAGCATGTTAGCATAATCAGCCTTAAATTAAAACAGATGGGAATGACAGATATGTTAACGTTATTAAAGACCTCTAAAGGATAGAGTTAAATAAGGTTACCTAATCCATCTTAGAAGGGTATTATGAATTGCATCACTTAAACAAGAATAGCATTCTTGTATCTATTTTTGATTTTACAAGACTAAATGAAATTACCAACACAATGTCACCAATGGCATGCACATAATATGTGCCTAGTAGTCTCACTTTTTTAGAGAAAAAACAGGATATTTCCTGATATTGAAAGGCTTTCATGCAGATCTTTTAACGATAAAAAATGATTATTCTCCTGATGTTGCAGTACATAGTGAATGCTTACTAATGAGCATAATATAGCAGCATATTAAAAATCAGCATAGTGTATCTATTTAGGGAGAATGAGAATTCTACTACTAAAACCCTCAAATATTGTGGTACAGACTTCTCAGATGTTCTTTTAAACAAAACCCCAAAACCCCCAAGCCCTTCAAAGCTTACTACACATTGTTATTGTCACCTCTGCAAAGTGTGTAATACAAATGTAAATTAACAATCTCGTCTTCATACATGCAACAGCTAGTAACATGTTTTTAAGGGCATGTTCTTGCTACCATAGCTATGATGAAAACGTCTGTGGTATCTCACAGTTTGGCGCATGCAGGTGGAGTGGGAACCTTGCCTCAAGCTTCCACTCCTGTACCAATACCATGTTTTCTTCCTGTGAAACATTTTTCAGCTCAGTAAAGAGTTTTCAACAAGAAGTCAAATTAGCTTAAAGACTTCTAGTTGTATACAAATGAAGTGGGAAACATGGTTAAGAGCCTAGTGACATCAGAGGGAGAAAAACCCCAACTCACGTGCAGGAGGTAAATTCTTAGCACCAGGCCATTTTGTAAAGGCGCCTTTATGCACCTTCCCCATGGTTTAGAAACCCAACCAGGAAGTAGTGTTAAACACGCTTTCTGAGGAGGGATGCCAGAACAAGCTTCCAGGCAGAGAAAGGATTTATGAATCCTGTCTGGGTTTTGGTATGAATAGGTGTTAATATGCTGAGACTTGTCAAAGCTACAATGCTATCTCAGTATGTATAAAAGCCATACAATATACCTTTTTAACCCTCCCCCCCCCCACTTTACAATCCCCAGACTAACAAACCCCAGTTCCCAAGGTTAACTGAAGATTGAGTAACAGCTCTGGCTCCCAGAATCACTTTTCTGAATTTAGATGCCTATACTGAAGTAAATCCCATTTTGCAACCAGCTTGCAAATTATTTTCAAGGATTTCCAACATAAAGCTGAAAGGTACATGGACAGTTTAATCCAGCTGGAGCACCTAACATCTAAAGTTCTGTCCCCATAAACTTTAAATTTTGAAAGTGCAACTGAGGCTTTTTGAAATCTTTCAATGTCTGTATTTTTTAAAGTGAATGACCCAACACCTATTTTTAATATACAATTTGCTAATAATTTTGACATCTTTACTACTTTTGCTGCACCAGAAAATCTAAAGTGACCAGGAATCAACTTGTCTACTTCACAGCCTTTGTAAGACTAAACAAAGTATTTTATTCAGCTACAAAATTACATTCAACTATTTAAAGAGAGCTACATAATTGAAGATTTCCTTGTGCATTTATGTATAACAGAGCTGTGCTAGGTCACCCATCGCTTGTTGAAATGTTTGGCTACATTTGCCCAGCTGCAGGGCACTGACAATATCTGGGCACATTCTAACCATCCACCAGGATTTAAAGTAACTGAACTGGAATCTAACAGCAGTATAATTCACTTAGGCTAAATTCAATCAGCACTAGAAGGAAAGGGGGATTAGAATTAGCATTCTAAATCTGTGTTTGGTAGATCACATATACACTTTCATTTCTATTCAGTAGAGAAAGTTGCAGTGGAGAATATGAATTGGACTCTTTGCCAGTGATAAAACACATAATTTGAAGGCAAGTACATTAAGTGAAATTAAAATGCATAGCTCAGATATCATCAGCATCTATAGAACCAGAAGAAAATTTAGACTCATTAGTCTCATTACAGAGATCAAACATCAAGACAAAAGAAGAGCTTTATCTATAAAAGCCCTCCAATAAACCTTAATATGGAAAGAACATGTATATTAATCTCAGTACACCGCTATTTTTCACTATTCTACTTAAAGGTGTTTTTCAAGCAGTTTCATATATGGTAGAGGTTTTGGCACAGGTATTCTTTAGGCATGGCAAATATATGTATGTTTGTAAATAGCTTAAATTGACTTCTAAGTGACTTCGGGCAAGTTATACCAATCGTCCTCGTGAAGTTTCCTTAAACAAGAACAGTGTCTTTTCTTAAAGGTGCCTTGAGAAAATGAGTCTAAAAGGCTTAATGTAAAGAGGTGCTTTTTTTTTTAAGCAATATTTGGGAGGGCAGGATGAAGAAGTGAAGACGAGGCTGTAATCATAACAGATCATGTAAGAACACAGGAAACATGTCTCAAGTCACAAGAAAAGCATTACAGAAACAAAACAACCATGTGCCACAATTTAATTTTCTTGCACTACTAAATAAAAATCTCAACATTAAAAACAAAGATTAGCTACTCCCTTTGCCAAATAGATCAATTAATAATGAGTGTGCAATTACCCCAGTCTTTGCACCACCTTTACAGTGCACTTTGGTTTATGTTTTCATGAACCAGAAATACTTTTTTAAGATAGAAAGAAAGACTGTCAAGTGTCATATGATTCTAGAAGCTCTGACTGTTAAAAAAGCCAATTTCTTCCAGTGAAAGCCGGATTTATTATAAGTTAGCATGCTACTGAGTTGAAACAATCACTGATCAAGTAAATGTTACAAGTATTCAACAGAGTCAATATTCCACTATTTTTGTGAGCTCTATCTTATTTTTTCCTTGAAAAAAATTACGTGCTACTTGAAGGACACTTGAAAAACTCCAGTTAGTGTGTTAACAGGCTAAAAGCTACTGACACTGACATGCTGCTGTTATCCGAGGCATTAGTCGTACAGCAGACTCAATTCTGCATAGAACGAGCCCTGTTTGCAGATCTGGGGCACTTCCAGAGCTAGGAGGGACAGAGGCAGTTTGGCTTCAAGGAAGCACAACAAATTTATCTGCAACTCATTTGTAATGGAGAATTTGTTGCCTCCTTTCTCTGCTGTAGCCATCACTTGCAAGCTCATACCCACAAATAAATTTGATCTCTTGTACCCTTAGGCTACCAAATACTGAGTTGTGTAGTTCTTAAATGGCAAGCTCTTCTAAACAATTCTCACTTATTTTCATGGCACCTACCATTCAAAAAGGTAAACAGCTAGTGGAACTAGCACCCTGCTACTAAATACAGGGTTTCTGTACATTATCCACGGGACCCAACCTCAAAGTACATGATGTACTAGCAGCCAAATTTCAACACTGCTGGAATGCAAAGCCTTGACCAGAAGTCTGTGTTAGTATCCCAAGTTTCAAAATGAAAAATGTTGGAAAAAACGGCAGCTGCTTCAAAGTATGAATAAAAAGTACAACTATGAGATTAAAGGAAAAACCTAAGAGGTGCTCAGATCCTCAGGGAATTGACATTTTGTCCAATCTCAGCTAGATTCTTTAGCACATTCAAGTACAACATATGGCCCTATGCAAGGCTACACTGTAGAAAGCAAAACTGTCAAAGATTTTAATCTCCATTAGAAAAGCTTAAGATCAGAACATCCATTTATTTAATGTAATATGCCAGGGTTTTATAAAGTCTCAGTAAGGAGGGCTTTCAGAGTCTACCAGGCAATTTGGAAGGCTTCTAGGTTATTATGATAGCATTGAATATATTTGAGTTTATATTGACAATGGTACACTCTACTTTGAATAACATTATTGTGCAAGCTTCCAGTTGTTCATTATATCCCTCCACTTACTATTAGTCACAGCTGAGTACTGTAAGGCAGAGCCAAGCAGCTGTCTAGGGCAGAAATAGTATGAGTCTTCACTGCCTACTTCAAACTTGACAGAGCCTTGGAAGCACTTGTAAACTTGTTGCCTCTGAGACAAAAAGGAGGAAAGAGTCTGAACAGAAAGTTACACAATACTAAAACTGTGTAAATAGTAAAACATAAGAGTCTTTAACTCTCAATTCACAACTGATGTGGCAGAAGCACCAGACCTGACAGTTCCTCTCCTTGCAGCCTTGCTTCTGATACATCAGTTTTCCCTTATCACTAAGAAGCTTTGGGTCAATCTAGATAAAAATGCCCCAGAGTTAACAAGGAATGTAACAGCAGAATGGGCAATTACAGGAAGAGCAGGTAAGACTACTTGTAGCACTTTGCCCCAGTTAAGAATAAATTGGCAGCAAATCTGTTGAGGTTTGTGGCCAGTTGTGTTGAAATACCATTTATACTACAGTAGACACTTGGCATTTCCTTCACCCAGAACTGCATTTCCTGACTTAAGAGAAGATGAATTTTTCTATCTCTTCTCTTTTCAGCAATGTCCTACATTGGAAGTTCTTAGGAGGCCGGTGATGTTCAAAAGGGATAAATGAAAGCAGTATATAAGGTGTAATTATTTCTAGTATTTAGTTATATCATTAAACAGAAGTGGACTACCTGAGGTGACCAGGACTGCAAACCGTGCTTCGTCTTTACCTGTCAGCAGATGCTATGGCAGATTCCAAGACTTAAAAGTAACTTTTTATCCTATCACATCTAATGAGAAATTAGTTTACCATTGTAGTTTTAAACCTTATTGCCTCCAATCCTCACTTGATTGTACCCAGACAATGTAACTCCAAGACTGTACCCCCAACAAGTGCAAAGCAGGAAGCTAACTTGGTTACAGCAGTATGACTGAAACAGTAGTCTCAGTGAAGAGTAAGAGAATCTTCAATTAAGCCATGCAAATGCAGAAATACCTGAAAATACCTACTCTGAGTGCTATTACAGAGTCTTTTCACTTATCAGTTGGTTTTTGAAAGGTTGCTTTTACATTTCTTGTAGTAAATGCAGTTGTAACTATCATTTATTTTGGCATATAGTTGGTATTCGGTTGGATATTTTTACATGTACATTGCACTTCAAAATCTTCACTGAAACAGTTCACTGTTTCCTTGAAAATGAAAATATTAAAGATGTAAGACTCTCTGAAGAAATTAAAGATCTGTTCCTCTGCCAAAGTTGATACAGTTGCCATGAAAAGCAAACTCCCCTCCAGCTTTGCACCAATAAAACTGTGCAAATAACTCCAGCTCATATTCCACTCCACGAGGATTCAGCTGCTTCATAATAAATGGTTTACACTCTAATTCTTGTGCCTTGCCCAGCAGCACTAGGCAGAGGGATTACATTGAGATCAATTGTGTGGCTAACTTATAACTTAATTTATGAGTCAAGCAGAGTTTGAATTTTCACTAACTTGCCACAGCAAAAAAAGTTAGTGTTCTGCTAGTTTTCTCTCACCTCTCTCAAAGGCTCAGGAGCCATGGGCACCAAAAATCTCTCTACCAGCAATAATCAGGTAGTTTTTAAAGCACACTTGCCGTAGAAAATACAACTAGTTCATAGTAGCAAAACAAAACTCCATCTACAGATGCTTTATCCAGCGTGAAGATAACTGTAGTTCTTATTCTGACTTTGACTATTTCTTGACATATTACAGTGATTTCGTCTACACTAAGTTTTATTAGTGTGAAGCCTAGTCTTGTTCTGTGCAACGTGGTTTTTGTATTTGAATTACTGTATTTTGGTAAGCATACAATTTGTGTTTTTTTAGTTGACTCTGCTTTCCTAATCCAATATTATGAAAGCAATAAAAGAAAAGTCTTGTCTTGGAAAAATACTAGAAGAGATACTGAAGCTGTTCTTCTCCTCAGTAGTAAGCATAAAACACTTGTTTGTTCTGTTGGTATTTTTATGGAAAAAAAAATCTTCACCATGTTCTCAGCCCAACTCAAGGCTTCTATCACTAATTCCATTCAGTATTGAAATGAAAACTCACAGAAATAATTTCTCAGAGAGTGACTTACATAAAATATATGAAAGTTAGGTAGGTGGCAATCTACCAGGGCCAGCAAATAAAAAGCTTATTATGGTATACATTTAAATTTCATTCATAAAACTTTTCTCCTTTTAAGAAAAAAGGACTCCATTCAATCTCATCATCAATGTAATTAGGAAGGTGTGGTAAAAAGAAGCAAGGTAAAAATCACACATCCACATAATTTGAAAAATCTTGAAAGAGGAGGGAACTGGGCAGAAACAAGCCTGCCTCATTCACACCACAGAGTAAACTTTTAAGAAGAAGAAGAGTTTTAATCATGCCTACAATTCAGCCTCAAGGTCCAGAGCTTTTGTGGTTTGAAAACAAGATTACATAGCTATTGGTTGTCCAAAGCTTGTGTGCTATTGGGTAGATATTACAGCAAACAGCTGGACTCATTTCCACAAGGAACAAACACTGCCAAAGTTAAATGCTCTGCTTTATGGTAGATTGTAACAGGTGTTTTATTTTAACACTACAGCAACACCCATAAATTCTCACTGAAAAGTTCAATTTCTCTAGGGTTTAAGGTGTTCAACTGTTCCTTAAAGATACTGAAAGCTCACTTCCCTCATTTTGCAGAAAGTAAAGGATACAGTTAGATTTTAGAAGTTGGTGTGGCTCTTTATCTCATAATATCTGTATGCTGTCTCCATATTTAAGTCTCAAACAATCTTAGCCCCTCATATAACTACTAGATTAAAACTTTTAAAGAAATTATAAAAGATTAGAAAATTATTGCTTTCTAACAGACATCAATTCTTTAGTTTCAGCATGCTACTGCTAAAGAAACTGTCAAAAGGTTGACAAGATGAAAAAGGATATAAAACAAAGCAGTGATGGAACCTTTCTAGGAATTAAGTTAAAATTCTCTTCAAAACAAGCCTTTACTTGATTGTTTTTTATTGCTATTATCATACCAAGAAATAGTCATCAAAGAGCTATTCACTCTAGTTATCAGGCCTGTATTAAATTTTTTAAGGGGGAAGTGTGAAACATTAAGAATTAATCATTAACACCCCAAGAAAAGCCAAGAATAAACAATTGTGTCACTTCTCATGCTTGTTGTAATTACAATTATTTTGCAGCTGCACACATAGAAACAAAATTCTATGTTGCTCAAAATTGTGATCACAATTGAAGTAAACTGTGGAGTTAGAGAAATAAGAATATGAAACGGAGAAAGAAGGCCTAGAGCAGGAGTGGTGGGTATGGCCTGCGGGGGTGGGCAGAATCCTTCTTAAGGATTGGCAGATACTTGTGTGGGTGTCACAGGTGGAATGATTCTATGGTGGTATTCCTAAAGTGAGGGGATAGCTTTTGGGCAGGCTTGCACTCTTGTGAGAAGTCAGCTGCCAGTGAGCAGTGCAACCTTGTCCCAGAGTGACACACGCTTGTGAGCAGTTTCCACTTGCTGTGAGACCAGTAGGAATGTGGCCACAGCAGTGTTCAGAGGCTGAGGGTCTCCTCCGAAGCAGATTTGTGAGCTTGTGGAGAAAGTACTCACTGGATGATGTCAGGAAAGGTTTCGACAGGAAAAGTGCAGAGCAGTATATGCCTTCCACAGGAAGGGTGCACACCAGATGGTGTTTACCAACAAAGTGCCTTGAATAAGCATTTGGGTGGGCTTGCAGTCTATGGAAAAGGGATCGAGGGCAGGGAGGATGGCTGGGAACAGACAAATGGATTTGTCCAGAAGGAGCAGATGCCTTTGAAGGTGGCAGGGTGAAACGTGCTCTGGCAGCACGGGTCCATAGGCTAATTGAGGCAAGCTTGTGGTCTTGTGAGAAGTGAGTTGCTGGGGGAAGAACAGCCTTCTGAAAGACTTGCACATGCATGTGTGCAGCTTCCATATGGTGTGAAGGTGGTGGGGGTGGCAGGAGAGAGTGGTGATGCTATTCATGGGCTGAGCTCCTCGTGTTTTGGTGGGCTTGTCTTCCAAGAGAGGACCTGTTATGTGGGGGGGCCCTCACCCATCAGTGGAGTGCCTCGTGTCTGGAGCAGGCTTCTAGTCTTGTGAAAAGTGGGTATTTGGAAAGCAGTAGCCACCAGTAAGTGGGACAAAATCTCTCAAGAAAGGGCTGGGGATATGTTGGGAGGAGCCTTGTCTAGGGGTGACGGGGTTGTGAGGCAAGATATGGTGGGCAAAAGCTTGCTGTGGTGATCATGAGCAAAGTGAATCCTGTTGGGGCAGGCTTGTAGCTATGCAAAAAGGCATGTTTTGTGGAGTAAGGAGAAAGCCTTGTCCTGGAGTGGCCACTGCTTTTGTGCAACTTCCATTTGCTGTGTGGGCCTTGTAGGCAGCAACAGTGTGATGAGTGCAGTGATTTATGTTAGAGGGAGCTTCATCTTGAGAAAAGGCCAGTCCAGCAAGCGGGGATGGGTAGTGGGCGTCACTTTCCTGTGAGTGGCAGATGCCTGCAACAATGACAAGCTGCAGGAGGGATGACTTGAACTTCTGTGCATGACCTTCTTAGTTAACTAGCCACCTCCCTTTCCCACATTTTAGGTTTATTTACAGGGAGAAGCAAAGCAAAAAACAGCCTTAGAAAAAGTTAAAATCATGTGTTATCTTACCTTCTATGGACTTTTTCAGTGCTACTTTTCTTAGCTGCCTCCTAAATGCTTAAACTGATCACCTTTCTCTGGAAAGACTTGAGACCCACTTTGAAACAAGTTCACAGAAAACTGCTGTAGCCCAACTCAGATTTCAGCTTCGACTCTTACTTTTCTCTTCTAACTCCCTGCTTTAGAACCCATTTTTTTAGGACTATTACACTTTAATTCGTCATTTCTCTTTCCCATTCTTCTCTACTTTATTACTGTCTAGCAGAGGCACAAGCTACACAATGCCCAGCCAGCTCATATCCCCTCACAGCACCTACCTGTTTCCAATCACTTCAATTCAGCAGGGATTTTAGTTTGCTGCTGTCTTAATGCCACGATCCAGATGGAACCAGGAGGATAAAGCTGTACAGTTAGGCTTTTGCAAGCTGATTCTCTGAAGCTGCAAGTACTTGTGATGCCTGGAAGGCTCTGCTCCTGTGCTACAGCTGGCTGTAGTTCCCAGGTTAGGAATCCCTGACGTTTTTCTGTCTAATGCTGGTGGTCTTTTTAGAATTTGGACTGAGGTTAGTATGAGTTATAATTTAACTTGATTGGTATGAAACTACTTTCATTCCAAATACTGCTGGCTGCGCCAAGCACGCTGTTATACTTGGGGTATTCAGAGACAGGGCAAAGGTGACTGATAATGTCCAAATTTTTTTGTTTGCTGTAGAGGAAAGAGGTGGTGGGCAAAAGTTGAAATGAAGAGAAGGAGGAAAATCTGACAAGTGACTATGGCACTCTAACACCTAAACAGTACTTACTTGAGATGTAGGTTATAGGTTCATCCTTCTGAAAACCTACCAAGAGTAATAGCACTGGAGGAATTATTATAAAGAGTCTTCATGATGAATGTTGCAATTCATAACTGTATGGATTTATTGGTTGTGAGAGATACTGTGTGTGCTGTTATAGCAGTTAAAAGATAATATTGTTTTACATTAATTTATTTTTTATGGCTGTTTAGGATCCTCTTAGACATAATTAAGTTGTTGGTGCTTGGCTGCAGCAACAGGTAAAGATGGATCTGTCACCTGTTGTAAACACTGATTTTTAAGTTTCAGTGTTCTTGTCTTAACAACAATATTTTGAAGACTTTTCTCTGCTGGGCTGTTACTCAGCTATGCTGTGTTTGTAGATCTAGATTCTGAATCGCAGACACTGACCCAGTTTAATGAAATAGAGAAGTGCCCTGTGAGCTGTTGAGCTTGATTCTGGCTGGTGTGGTGCACTCTGGACTGCTGTGATTTTGGCATGTACTGCTAAATTTTTGTTCCACCAAAGCCAGGTTTATCTTTAAATGCCTCAAGGTAGTGCTTCTGGGAGCTGTGATTGCTATGGTAATCCTGCTCATCCAGTAGGCTTGTGAGTACACCTACGCTGACATCTACTCAGGCAACTTCAGTGGCTGCAGATATAGTTGGTGATACAGCAGTCAGTAGGAAGAGTTGCAATGGCTTTGTTTAACACTGACTTTTTTTATTGGAACAGATTGCTTTCCTCATCCAGAGTTTTTTTATCTGAAAAGGAGCTGAGTGAACAATCTGTTGCCTACATTATACTCTTAAGGGTTTCACTGGGGGAGGTAGAAAGCTGAAAGCCAGCCTCGGAGGTCTACTCTTGCCTGTTAGGAAGACTGCAGTCTATGAATGACAGCTGGAACCACAGTAGAGTGGAGCTTATGAAAAGGAGATATTGCTGCCATCAGCAATCCTGTCTTGGTGAACAGTTCAGAAGTGAGGTAATTGTGTAGTGCTTGTGACACCCAGATGCCTTCCCACAGCAATCAATGGTTTGCAACAAATACCCTTCCTTCCTGGCCCAGCACAAAAACATGGGAGCTTTTACATCTTTCCTGGGGCTAGGATGAAGCATAAATTACAGAGGGCACCTTTTAAATATGTTTGAGGCAATTTAGAAATTTGTGCTATCTTTTAAGGGTGTCTTCCCTTCTCAAAGCAGAACAATTTCTTTACTTTTGTTTTGCTACCATTTTAATAGGTTTTTTTGGTATGAAAGTAGGCTCTCTGTTGTCTTTCTCTGTAGCTGTTTTGGTTTTGTTGATACAGAAGAAATTTAAGAATTTTTAGCTGATACCAAATAAGTTTAAAATAATCCTTTCTGAGTTGGGCAATGTAGACTTAGAGAATCTTTTCTTTGCAGTAGTATGGCTTCCATAGAAAGCTGCATTTGGGCATCTTCTATTTTAACTGACAAGTCTACTCTGTTCCGTCCTGCTTAATCTTTGAGTAACAGTTGGATAAAAAAGATGACTGCCCTCAAATGTATCACTTTCAGCTTGACCTTTTCATACCACAATCAGTGACTCTTCTAAAGAGCAATAACTCTTTGTATAGCACTGTAACAAATTTTTGCTAGCCTGACCTTTCAGCATGTACAAGACTACAGGAGCCAATAGAAACACCAAGGGAGGGACAAAATTTGGTGTTCATTGTTACAAGGTTTGGCTTGATTAAGGATATTTACATTGCAATTAAATAATGTTTTGGTATAAATTTCATAACAGAAAGGAAAGATTCTGTGATGTGTTATAGTCACAGATCAAATCTCTAGAATGTGTTTATTTACATGTTTAGAAAGCAATGGACTCTGCCTAGATCTCCAGATTACTTCTCTTGTCTCTGCTAGTAGCTGCAATCTGATGTGAACAGTAATAGCAGAGATAGTAATTACTGAGTACACAAGGAGGAAAATGTTCGTAACGCACACACCAATTTTACCTTTATGTTGTTGTCCCTCCTCTTTACCAGGATTCCTTTAGTTGTACATTGCTTTTGAAAGACTCAAAAACTGACATCATAATGTTTGCTAAACAGTTAGAGTGCTGTGTTTGCTGAGGTGTATCTAAAAATGATGCTTGGCAACAAGGTTCAGAGACTTTTAGATTAATAACAGTAGTGACTGATGGCCACATCTTTGAAGACAATTGACTTTTTCACTGTGAAAGATAAAGGTGACTTTGTTATAAGCACTTCTCTGCATAAAAATTTTCTATTGATAATGGATTAATCTTATATGGTGTCTTGAAAATGTCCCACTAAAGAGTAAGAGGACACTTAGTTCTTTTTTGTCAAGAGTTATATTGTAATTTTTCCATTTGTCCATCTTGATTCAATCTATCAGCTTCATATTCTTTCTATAGAAAACCTAGAGGGACTTCCATATTTGACTCCTTCAATTCTGTGAAACATGTCCTCATAACTCATGATATAAATTAAGAACAGTGTCCTAAATTATTGTCTAATTCACAGCTGGGCTTATTATCCTCAAAATATTTTCCAGAGTGATTGTTGGCACAGAGCAAAACAAGATTAAGTATTGTTCACAATGGTTTGCTTCAAAGTTGTTTTGATTTTTTCAATGTGTAATATCTTGTTTTTAAAGCCAAGTGTTGTGGTTTAACCCCAGTCAGCAATTTCATAGAACTCGCTTCTGGATGTAGCTTAATACCCTGAAACTCAGAGCAAATAAAATTCTGGTAGGCTGAGATGCCCTGTAATGTACACTTTTATTCATGAACAATTTGTTTCCATGAAACCCTTCCTGGGCAAGATTTTATCTGACATCAAGCAGCCTGAATGAAATTCTGAATGAAATGTAGTCATTTTCAAGGATAGAAGTAGCAGATGAAATATGACAATGAAGAAAATTCATGTTCATGCACTTTGGGTAGGAAAGTGGTTTTGATTTTTTTTTCCTGCACAACAATTAATCAACTAGATTCTATTTTAGAAGGAAAAATTTATATTCCTTAAGAGTAATGGAAAGGAAAAAATTTTCATAACCTGTAGTACAAAAATATGGAATATTTTATATAGTTTGGACAATGGAAAAATATGAAAGCTCTGAGTACAGCAAAAAGAGAAAGATCTTGTTAGGTTTTAGCAGGCTTTATCTATGCCCAGGTGTTTCCTTGTACTCCCTGCATGACTTTATACTTAGATAAATAAAGTGATGTAATAGTCCATGGGCCATATCCCAGGCTGCCAAGGTAATTCACCTGGCTTGCACCCTGCTTTTGACCATCCAAGAATTTCTTGGCCTGGCAAAGGAATGAGAAACAGGCCAAATCTATATTGTGATGGTAGCTACTTATTTGACAGTCTTGACCTTCTCTCCCTGCCAAAGACCAAAATGGAGTAGCGAAGATTTTTGCGATCTGTGCAGTAAGCATATCTCTTCTGAAAAGTGTTCTGTCTCCTGTGCATACCTAGCAGTTTGTGACATGATGGGAGACAAACTGAGCTATATTATTCTAATGTCTATAACTGGCAAATTTAGCAGGAAGGTGGGTTTCCTTTTATTACTTTAAATCTCTGTTCACAATAAGGGAAGGTACCTACACAGAACTCTTGAGGTGGGGAGGGTGTGGGGAATTTATACACACTGACAGTGGGATAACTAGCATAAAAACCTTTCTATTTAGACTAGGGTGTTATTCTGAACCAGATTTTTAATCTGCTTTAACGCATCAGAAATCCATTTGGCTCTCAGTGTCTGAATTGCATCATTAACTTGAAGCATTATTCTTAATCATGATTATAAAAAGATAGATGCCAGGGAAAGGGAAGTTACATTAATGAAGATGAGAAGAAGCTTTAATGCCAAGGAAGCTGCTACTGCCTTTCACCTATGTCCATGCACCAAACGTGTTATTGGACATATTTAGAGGCCGAAGGCCAAAGAGCAGGGAGCACTAAAACCAAAGGGTGTTACTGAAATTTACACTGGATGATGTTGTTCATATATTGGAGTGACGGGAGAAATGGTGCATTTAAAACCACACTTCATCTGGTACCTTGTAGCAGCATTTTTCCTCATGGCATGAAAGTGAATATTTAAAATATGAAGCAGGTGGTGTGTTTAGTGAGAATTTCCAGCAGCAAATGCAAACTTAAAAAAACCAAACAAATTGAAAGAATTTTTAAAAAAAATTTTATTCAGGGAGTCTTTGACTGTCAAGATAGAAAATATGAGAGCACTTCACTCAGAAATAAAATAATGGCTGATGAGAATATTAATCTAATTTCAAGCTGTGTCCAGGGATAGGGGATGTTCAGGAACAATAATTTCTGTTGGAAATGTTTAGTAATTTGCATAGGGAAGGATAGTTCCAGGACAAGACATGGATAGGATAATCCCACTCTGTGGAAGGCACAGGTTGTGTCCTAGGTGATGCAAAAAATTGAAGGAAGGCTGCTTCTCTGTCCATCTTTTCTGCTTTCGACCTCCTTTCCCCAAAAGACTGAAAGTCTGATTTATGCTTCAGCTTAGTGAGAAATTTTGGAATATAAAATACATAGACATGACCTTGAAAATTAACATTTGACAGCATGCCCAGTTACTGTGAGGATTATAATGAAAAATTACTTCTACTGGAATCCTTTGCTGTATTGTTTTTAAGCAGGAGTTTGTTAACTTTCCAGACATACTTTTCATATCCACCTGGCTTGTAATATTTTACTTGATAACACATACTGAAATGCTTGTCAGGCCTATTAGGATCTTGGTTGGTTAGTTTCAAACAAATACAACTACATATGTATAAATCTTCTTGCTGATAGAAAGGAAATGGTGCAATATATGCACCACACCACCATAGCTTCCTTGTTGGTCATCAGTTCTTTCTGTGCTTGGAAGTGTGTGCATTTCTTGAACATGCTGTAACTCATCGCTATTCTATATTGGTGCAAATTCCTGAAAGTCAAGCAAGCATGCTTTTTAAACAGAATCCTTGGCAACAAGAAGAAAGGAAAAAAATCCAAAGGGCTTATTTTTCTAAAGATTGACGGAGGCTACAAGTTGAGAGGTGAATCAAGTAAGCTGGATAATATCCAGAAAGTGAGATTAAAAAGAAAGGAAAGAATCCTAGGCTCAGGCAGTAGAATGATAGAGTAATTTTCTGAGACTTAATAGCGTGACATCAGTGAGCCTTTTAGTTCTGTCTGCCAGTGTATTTATTTCCTTTCTAACTTAAGTTCAGTTTGTTTTACTTTTAATTCTGTCCTCAGCAAAAGCATGAGTCACCTCTTGCAAATAGATCCATGTTCCAGAACAGTGCAAGTTTTTATATGTGAACTGAACGGTTTTCAAAGTCAGGAGAATGCAAAACAAACAAGTTCTTTAGAATATACTTGAGCTGCTGTTGATCACTAAATAGTTGCAGCCAGATCCTTTGCTGATGCAAATGGGTATAACCCCCATTGATTCCAACAAGGCTGTGTTGAGACTTTACAATACAGTAAGGTACTGGGTAGAGAGCTGTTACCATCCCACAATCAGGTTTTGCTGAAAAGAAGTCTTGCAAAGTTTTCTCTTGAGTGGCTGTATAGTACTGCTTGCAACAGGCTTCAATAAATGCTGCTGAATAAATGAATTTGTTTTAATTTTCCTCTGCTCAGTAAGTACTGTCAGCCTGGTCAGTACTACCAGTCACTTGAAATTAGGTTCTTCATTTACCAGAGCATCCATAAAGTTCAAGAGCACCAGAACCCTGAGAAAAGCTCTATTTCCTGTACATTTTTTCCCCAGTCCAGCATGAAGAGTCAATATCTAATATCAGCTCAGAAGAAATGGAACAGGAGATGTCCAGCTCTAGGACTGAAGACAAAACAAGTATTAGATTTCTTATGCATGTGTTGGCTGCTTAGTGCTGTGTGGTAAAATGGTCAGAGTTAAAAATTTGCTGTTGATAAAGAAGATACCATATTAGGGTTGCCTGTGAAGAGTTACATTATCCGTTTCTTTAGAAGGAATAAATGCACTTGGATGGAAAGAACACTTTATAGTCAATATGTTTCCTTCTATTGAAAAATCAGGCATTTAAAGTTCAGTAATTTTTTTTGGCTCTGCCAATATACAGAATTTTATTCTATTACATGATCATATTTTTCCCATATGTGCATCATTTGAGGTATATAATAAGTATATTTGGAAGAGTGTCAAAATCAAATGTTACTCATAATTTATTTGAATATATTTGTTACCTAAAATTTTTAAATTTTTTTATTTTCACCTACATATAAGTATTAAAAATCCAAGAGTCTTCTAATGCAGTAATATTGATGTACATATACTAATTCTATGGGTTTACTATATACTATATAGTATCATTTTCCCTGTATTTTATTTGAAAGCTAAAATGATGAGAAAAATGAGAGTGGAGGAAACCTCCTTGCTCCCTCACCTTTTTCTAGTGCATAGGTATCTACAGCAAGAAAATGGCAGTAGATATTTTCTTTTACTGATGTTAACTTGTATGATCTTAAATAATTAACTTAATTTCTTTAATGATGACTTTGAAGACCTCTGCATGATAGACACTGTAAGACAAAATGTTAAGGAGTCTTGGCATTTGTACTCAGAGCTGATCAGAAGCTGTTCTAGGCAAAGTAATCTTGGACCCAGCCCTTCCAACAGGGAGAACAGTCAACAGAAGCCCTCATTTCAGATTATTAACAGTACTAACAGCTTTGGCTAGTTAAATTGAAGGACTATATAACTAATTTACTCCCTCTTCTAGTTCATATAGAGCTCTACAGACCTGAAAATACCATGCTTTAGCTCACATTTATAATTCTTACCTACTGCCAGACATTGAAAGGGGTATTTATTTCTCCATCCTAGGCTACTAGTGCAATACAAATGGGTTACAGCAAAAATTCCAGACTGTTGGAGCAGATGTTAACCCCTGATTTCAAATGAATCACAATAACCTGTTCCTGCTGGAATAAGACCAACTACATTTAAAATCCAACTTTGAATATACAGAGGTAAACTACCTCTCTGCAAAAATTCATTTGAGTCTGCTGCAGTAGTGCACAGTCTACACTATCACTGTTTAAATGCATGCTTAATAACGCTTAAATGTAGAAATAAATGCATTGGCATTGGCTGTTTCAGTTTCCCATCAGCACTGTGTAAAGATCTCTGTTAAGGCTCATGGCTTTCTAAAAAAAATTATCAGCAAATATTTTCCTGTATGACATGTAAAGTAAAGGGGAGCCTGAAATTTGCTTTCATTGTAAGTGGTACTTTTGGTGGTTTCCTTTAATCAGACTCAGGTTTGACCAAGCGAAAACACATTAAAAGGAAACTAGGTTAGCCTGGTCTCTTTGAAATGGATCATGTGAAGTCAGAGTAGAAGATCGAGGAAGAACCTCTGAAGACTATTTAGTCAAACCTCTTTCCAAAGGAAGGTCACCTAGAGCAGCTTGATATTAGCCATGTCCAGTCTGGTCTTAAATATCTCCAAGGATGGAGACTTTATAACCTCTGAAACCTGTTCCAGTGTTTCATCACCTTAAGCAAAAATGTTTTTGTTTAAACAATTTCCAGTATTTCAGTTTCTGTCCATGCCTCATCCTTTCTCTGGCTACTACTGAGAAGAGTCTGGTACAGAATCTGCATGCTCCCATCAGATACTTCTCCAGGCTGAACATTCCTAGTACTTTCAAACTGTCATATGAAAAACACTGTAATCCTTTGATTTCTTTTACTGCCCTTGCTCTGGTGTGTGTATGTCTGTCAGGGTGCCCAGCCCGTACACAGTGGTCTCAGCAGTGCTGAACATAGGGAGAGAACCACCTCCATCAGCCTGCTGGCTAATGCAACTCAAGATGTTGGCATGTTTTGCTGCACAGATGGGGTTCAACTTGTTTTCCCTTAAGGTTTTCTCCTGCCATGCCACTTTCCATTCATATGCACCCCTGTGTGCTTGGGTACTTGGGGTTATTCCTCCTCAGGTGAAGGATTTTTGCACATCCCTTGGATTATCAGGATTAGCCTTGAAAAGTATTTATGCTTTTCAAGTATAAATAAAAGACTTTTTTTTTGGAGATTACATAAAACTTCAACAGCAAAATGATTTGGATTTGGGCAGAACTATGGGAATCAGAAGAACAAATTATGACCTTGCCAACTCTAAATACTGCAACCTTAAATCAAAACTTGTGGGTAAGTACAGATGCAAAATGAGTTTTATATAGACAGTCACTTTATCCTAATTCCACCATGTATTTCCCTATTACTTCCTAGAAAATGCAGTTTGCAAGTGAGGGCTGGTAGTTTTGTACAAAGTGCCTCTCCCAGATTTTATTTTCTAACACTATATGTGCAGTGCTGCAAGTGGGTGGCATTGGTGGCATGTACTGTTGGAACCTTGCCTTGACCCTGCCAAAATCCATTCAAGCAATGATCTTTGAATACTTCATTCCAAACCACACGATAGGCTTTTGGCTTCTGCAAAGGTTATGTTTAACCAAAACCACCCTTAAACTTTGGTCCAAAAAACTCCAAATGTCCTGTTTAGGATATCTAAAATCAGCTTCTTGTGATTGTTTTGTTTTTTCATGCAGCTGTTGGCCATGATCTTAGGTTATGCTTCCAGTCTGAATTATTAGTTGTAATGGCACTGTTCTCCTATCCTTGCTGGTCACGTGTGTACGTGCATCTATAAAGATATTTTCCCTTTTACTAATGCTCGATCCAGGGTACTACCACAGTCATAAGTGAAAGCTGTCTTTGCTGTATGTCATTTCGAGAGCATTTGGAGCATCAAAATGAAAGTTAAAGGGCTTGAAAGCCAGCTAGTTAAGCAGATTGCATTTGCCACAACATATGTATTTGTTGCAAAGACAGATTTGCACAGAGATCTTGAGTACTTGGGGAAGGAGTACATGGCTTCATTGCTATCAAGAGATGAGATGACTGTTCATATCTTAGGGCCCGAATTCTTTTCAATGCATTACACATTGACAAAAGCATGGTAAGTTTGGTTAAGCAGCTAAGCTGTGGAAAAACTTGCTGATCAACAAAAAAATGCAGTAAAAATTTGTAAAATACTGTACAAGCTGCAAAGAATTTGGTTGTTATATTGCTCTGTCTTCTGAAGCTAAACATGGTATCAAACCTCTGTGAAAGCATCTTTTTGAGACATTCTAAAGTAAAAAATAACAATGCAACTAAGATAATTGAGATGTTCAAGCAGCACTTTAGATGCAGAGGAAAAAGCTTCTGGATTTTTAACCAGTTAATGGGCTATATTTATTTAAGTTATAAGTAAACAGCATGAGGCTGTCTTTACAGCGTAAGTCTTATTAAGATGACTTTTCAGAAGACTAACTTAAAGTTGCTGTGCTTTGAAGTTAAGGGTCTGTAACTTCACCTCCTTAATGGACTGCAGTTGTAGAAGGGTTCTTCACAGCACAAGGTTGGTAGTGAAAAGAGGTGGTGACAGGTTATCTTTTAGCATCTCAGGGACTTGCCAGGGATGACTGAATGCATTCCCCACCACATTCGCCGGCCCTAGAAAGGTTCCCTGCCTCTGGTGCGTGGCAGGTCAGTGCAGTGAGGCAGCACTGTGATGCACTCTGCAGTGTCCTGAACCTTCTTTCCATCAGGCATCCTCACTTGCCCTCCAGCTCAGGAGCCTATCATCCACTCTCTTTCCAAAGGATTCTGCTTCAGTCTGGGTGGGAGATACAAACATAATAGCTCATACAAGAAGTAAAGTATGTCAAAAGCAAAACATCCCCGTAAAATGTCAAACCCTGCAAGAAGATACATCTGTATGTGTAGGTTGAAGTAAATAAAAAAGGCTTATACCCAACCATGTCTTTAGTGCCTAGCTTGTTTGCTTGTTTCTTTTACTGAAACTGAATATCCACTGCAGTACATTAGCTTTCCCATTCAATATCATTTGACTGGAGCTAAGTGAATACTTCTGCCATAATTTTTGTCCATTCTTTAAAGTAGCATTTGAAAGTAATTTCATAGGGATGAGTGATTTAAGCTGCTAGCTTAATGACTTCCCATGACTAAATTAGTGAAGTTATTATGCAGTGAAATAAGGAACATAATGTGAATACTGAAGTATCACAGTCAAATTCTACTTTTGCTCAGTTCCAGTTACAAGAGCAGGCTTTGTAGAAGAGTATGAATAATGAGTTTGTGCTGGGGAATGCCCAGGGCTGCCCAGCATTCGGCGCAGTGTCATCACTATTTCCTACTTCACAGCTATAAGTCTGCCTTTTATCTTGGCACATAAACATTTGGCAGACTTTCATTATTTATGTTTATCACAGCCCTTATGCCTTTGCATAAATCATTAAGATTGGTTTCTAATGTGACCTAGATAAACAGAATCTCATTGTACATTGTAAGAAATTTCAAGGTAGAATCCTGTTTCATGAATACCTGTATTCAGAAGCTACACAAATATAACATTGATGCTTGTCACACTCATTGATTTCATGTTTCCAAAGACAAGTTTGGAAAGGTATGCATGAGAAACCTACTGCTGAGACCTGGGGTAGCAAGTTTCCCATAGCATTCCTAGAATAACAGAGGAAGAAATATGCAAATCACTTCAAACCCAGACACTTTGGACACAGCTTACAAATTAGTCTTTTTGGCATAAATCCTAGTTCAATAGCTTGATTATTCAACTGTAGTTTTGCACTCCTGCTACAAAAGGAAGGAATTTCAAGCACGTTGTTTGTGAGCTGCTTACAAGCCCTCCCCTGTGAACCCTGGACCTTTTTCTTAACTGCAGCAAAGCAGGCTGAGAACATACCACAGAGCAGTGTGCTGGAATAGTTTTTAAATGTTAATGAATAATATGATTACTTTATTAGAGAACCCTTCTGTGATGTGTTTCCAGGCACTGTTCAGGAATGTATTTATGCACACAATGTTTTATTTTCTTAAGAGAACTTTTTTTTTTTTATATATATCCTTTGACCTTCCCCCCCACTCACCCTTTTCAACTTTTCAAGTTGTTGATGTAAAACTTCTGTGAGACAAAGCAGGATAACCAGCAGAGAATAGTGTTCTAATGTCTGCTATAAGTATTTTTGAAAAGTCATGATCTATTCTGTATCTAAATGATTAAGGAGATCCTGTCTATGCAACAGCATTAATCACTCCTTCAATTATGTCCCTGAACTGCTTCCAGAACTCTTATATCTTATTTCTTTATCTCATATTACATGTGACAGGAATGAAAAGTGGTTGTAAAAAAGAAGTGGGCACTACTTCCTATTCTAGTTCCTGGTATACATAAAAACATAATCCTACTTATATCTGGCATTAAAAATCTAGATAACATTCTCTCTTGTGGAGAGAATACAACAAGATTGATGGGAATAATTCAGGCATATTTCTTTAAAGCAGGTTGACAACTTGAAAAACTGTGCTGTAAATTAAAACAGCTCATCCAAGCAGCTGTAAATTGCATGACTAGCACTTACTCAGCAAATGACTTCCTGTGGACCTCACTGACCTTGTCAATATTGTGAGGGGCATGGCTTCAGATGGAGAGAAATTGCTTTTGAATAGCTGCTCTGAGAATGTACAAACAAGTATCTCTGTAACAGGAGGCATGAGATAACTTAAAAACACTTAATAACTTAATGAGCATTGTTAAAGTGTAGAAAGAACATACAAACATTTTCTGTATATTTGATGTTCCTGATCCATAGCTTTCTTGCTTGTCTCACTGTTTGGTGCTTAAAGCTATAATTTTAAGAATAATTCTTAAAAAAAACCAAAACAAAACAATTTCAGCTTGTTTGGAGGGAATGTTATTTATTAGCTGCCATATTTATGTAAGAGCTCCCAGTTGTCAACTTAATTGGACTAACATGCAGAATAAGGCTTTCTTAGCCCAAAGTTTTACTCCTGGTGTAAGGTCAATTTCAAGCCAAGCTAAGTTTTTCTGAGAATCTAAATTATGTGTGTGTCATGGTTGCAGTTGGCAATATGGGGAGATGTGCTGCTCTGCACTAGATTAATTTTTGTACTTGTTTAACTTAAAGTAAATATTACCTATTAAAAAGACATTATTTCAAGGCATAGCACTCATGTTAGCTTTAAGACCCTGGATTCTGTGAAATTTATCCTTTTATTTATTTTCTCCTAATAACTGTTTGTAGCAAAAATGTATCCAGGTAATTTAGTAGACAATTAAAATAAGATTTAAACCACCTTATTTTTAAGTTTGTAAATATTTTGTCTCCCTCCATAATTTTTAATTTTTTTTTTTTTGCACCTCTGAACTTGTCTACAAAGCAGACAAGTTACAGAACTGTACTTTGAACCATCTTGCTTCTTGACAAAAGTGATTTTATTGGCAATTTGAAGGATTTGCTGTCTCTTACATATTGTTTCCTGAGTAGCTATTGTAATGGCCTTGGTAGCAGAATTGATTTGGAAGTTAAACAGTATAGCTCAAGCGAGCACCATTTGACTCAAACAGTTTTGCTGTGTGCTAAGATATGTCCAGCTAAGATATGTGACTTAGGTAAGACAGCTCAATGCTGTTGCACGCCCTGAAGTGTTCCTGGACTATAGAACTTGCAAGGACTGTAGAGCTTGCACTGTGGATTTTTTGCAGATTTTTTTGACATTTCAAATTTGAATCTTTCAACCAGCACTAACACTTTGGTAATGTCCAGAATTTAAGGCTGTCAGGCACTCTGTAAATTCAGATACTCTCTGCGCTAAAGGACTTAATTCACACAATACCCAACTGTCTGTAACAGTCATTTCAATGGAACAGGAGAGAATGGAGGGAGAAACCAATATAATAATCTGCTTAAGGAAGCTGTTAAGGCCTCAGATTTCATGGTCAGTTCACTTTCAACACAGGTGGGAAAAATTTCATGGAAGGAACTGGTTTGGAAAACCAGTTCAATCCTAGGCTGTTCCTTCCTGACTGCATGCACAAATACAGGTGATAATATGCAGTACATTCTATCTGCAGGTGCCCATACTTTCTCTAAAAATGAAAAATAAATTTTATCTCCACCTATAGGATAGAGAAAAGGATAAAAAGGGTAGTAAAATAGCCAGCCCAGGCTTACACTGTAGGGGAGGATCAAAGGATAGAATTTCTTATGATCTGCAGACTATTTGCAATACTCTTACCCTTATCTGCAACTAAACTAATAACATGACTTCCTACTGAGATTATTTGGAACTGAAGTATTAAATCAAAATTATTCATCACTTTTGCCTTCAATTCATCTCTTCTTAGATACAGTAACCAGTATTGAAATTCAAGTACAAAAATGTTCTATTACCTATACTACCAGTTCAAAACAACTTATCATTACCATGTATGAATAGATTTCATAGCTGGCTTTGATGAGCAGTGTAAAAGTCTAGATTCCAATACCAAGTGTTTCTACATTGTGAATTTTCACATTTGCTGTTCAGATCTGCTTGCTTCTACAAATTGGCACAATAATTCAGAAAGGAAAAACAGGTCAAAGCCATTTCAGTAATTCATATATCCTCATAGCAATAAGTAAAGTGAGCAGATAGAAGAGGCACTTAGCTGAATCAGGAGAGAAATTCTCAGGCACTTTATTGCCAAAAAAACCCCCTCCCAAGTACTTGCAGATTTCTGGTTTGATGTTTTGTTGTTGTTTGTTTGCGTGTTTGTTTTTTCATAATTGTAATTCATCCACCACCAGAAAATCATATGAATAGTTTGTGGGCAGACTTGGGGAAGGTTAAGGCTTTTATCTTAGGAATAATAAGCCATGTATATTTTAGGTATCTCAGCACTGTCATAATGACGCACCTCTGAATTTTACAGGACGTAGTCTGTTATAAAACTGTTAAAATACTGTTATAAAACTGTCCATATGTTACTCCTTATGTTATTTGGACAAAATTCTGATAAATTCAGTAGCAGCAGCAGACGGCTTATGAGTAGTGATTGCAGTACATATATCAGATTCTATAGGCTGTGGTCCTGCATTTTTTTTTTTTTTTTTTTTTTGGGGGGGGGCGGGGGTAGCTGAATAAAATGATTCATTCTAGGTGTATTAAATGTTCAGTTATTAAGGATAAGATTGTGGAATTTCTTGTAATTCTAAATTTAGTTCGACAAATTGAGTTGTGCCAGCCATGTAGCCCTGACTCTGAACCAGTTCCAGGATCAGTCTTTAAGTTACACATTTTCCGTAAGGAACTTTGGACTTAGTGAGCTACCTTAAGGGTTTGTACCGATTTTTAAATAGAAACCAACCGGTTCGTTTGCATTTTGCAGAAAGCTACTGCTGACATCTAGTGGTGTTCTTTGAGAGTACTAAACCCTGACAAATTTGACACCTTAATGAGTAAGGGCAACTGCTAACCTGATACATCTATGCTGCCTTTTCAAAATAATAAAATGTGACATTTCCGGTTATAAATAGCTTTCTTTGGGAGGGGCGGGGTGGAATAGTGCCAATAGCACCAATTGCAGCTCTATGCTTTTGAAATGATTTTACTCTCTTGTACAGAAAAGGTGATTCAATGCATTTCTCCTAACTTTCTTATAATTAAAGTACCTAAAAAAAATATTTCTCATAGTTCCATTACTAGGTCAGTTGCTAAATAATGCAGTACAAAAACATTTAAAAACTATTCTGGATCCATTATCTTTGTATCTATCTATTTGTATTTCAACTATTAGCCATAATAAAGCAGTGACTAATAGTTTCAGGTCTCAAAATCTCAAGGAGTTTCAAGAAACCTATTCAGTATTTGTATGAATACTTATATATTTGGCCAGGTAGTACTATCTGGGATCAAATCTGCTGTCTTTACTGCCTCCTATGGTTTCTCCAAATGAAAAGCTCATTTTTTTTGTTTCAGAGCTTTAATTTAAGGTTTTGGTTTGTTTGGGCTTATTTTTTTTTTTCCAACACGGGTAACACAAGGAATTCAGATCAGAAGA
This sequence comes from Aphelocoma coerulescens, assembly GCF_041296385.1. Taxonomy (NCBI): domain Eukaryota; kingdom Metazoa; phylum Chordata; class Aves; order Passeriformes; family Corvidae; genus Aphelocoma; species Aphelocoma coerulescens. The sequence goes on from NC_091017.1 coordinate 47,162,766, forward strand.
GATGCACAGTATCCACTGTCTCTTTATAAAATACACTAAGGGATATCACTTTCAAAGTAGATTCTTAGAAGTTAGAGAAACTTCAGTTATGTAGTTTGGAGGATACAAGTAACTGTTTTGAGACACTCTGGCTATATACACATGCTTTTATTTTCATTGCAGGAACAGATATTAGGTATACAGATTAAAGATGCTGAGCTTCAATTGAAGAGAAATTAATTTGATTTATGGTCATACTTATGTAGATAGATGAACCTGATTTTACAAAGTATTTCCCAGTGTGATCAGGAGCAGCCTGGCATGAGGAACATAATACAACACCTAACATATGTGGTGTAATTTAAATGTAAAAATAATGTGAGGTCACTAAAGGCAACACAGCCTATATACTTTATTTCCCCAATATGGATTATACTTTATGCTTGACATAGCCATGCATGCTGAACTGAAGTAGGTTACTTAGATATACTGAGACTTCATTTCTCACCTAAATTCCAGGATGTCCAAAAGGTTGGCGCTATTAACTAGACAGGCACATATGATGGCAGAATTATAATTGTAGACTTAATCTTTGGACAATTAATAAGAAATTCCTGATGGGTTTTGTTTATTCAGTTGGGTAGCATTAGGGCAAAGATGTAAGAACCTCCTACTGCCTAATACATGACCTTCAGAAGGTCAGCCTATGTAGTAAATTTAAACTGTCAATGATATTTGTGTGCAAATCCTATTTTCACATGTGTACACGATCAGAAACAGTACAAACATGGGAGCCAAACATTGTAAAGAAATTGCACTAAGGCTGAGGCAGTCAAAAAAGGCAATATTCCAAAGGGAATGGCTCCAAGGAAGCTGGAACACAGGTATGGTGTTTTAGCTAAGTACATGTTCTGGGTTTACTTTCCTCATCTTCAATAGTGATGTCAGGGCAACGAGCTGCAGGCTGGTGAAACCCATCAAATCTTTCTCAAAACTTTCAGCCTGCAAGACACATGCAGAAACTGCTGCTTCAGAAGCTTCTAGACAGTCCAGAAAGCACTGCCTTGCAAGTTCTCATTTTCTTTTTTCACTGTCGTATTGCTTCTACAGACTGCAATGCTATAAAATTAATGTAACAGTTTTTCACAGAACTTTTTAATTCTCTTCTCATAATTTCCTGTTGCTGTCTGTCTTTTTACACTTGCTTTCTCCTTAAGCAACTTCCAAATGAGTAGCCTGGCGTTTATCATCCAATAAGCAGAAGATAGAATTGAAACCTTAACAAAAAATACTAAACTAAATCAGTGCATAGAGAATTTTTTTCAGGCTATCTTCACATCCAGAAAAATATCAGACTGCTAGTTTTTGCTTGTTTTCTGTTGATCAAATGACAAGAAGCCTATAAACTTTTTTCTAAAAGACAGTTTTCGACTGTGCATAATGTGAATGACATAGTTACAACCAATAGATTAACATGTCACATGCTTGCATTTTCCTTTTTGGAGACATAGAATACAGGGACTCTAAAATCTCACATTCTTCTGTTAAAAATAGCTTTAGTTTCCTGGAAAAGTAATACTTCAATCTCTGTATTGTTGAGCAACCCAGAAATTCAAGTAAGTGTATGGTGTAATATCTGTACACCATCAACAAGCTATCAATTGACAGGAGACAGTGTCTTGCTTCATGTGACTACTTTTCTAATATTTCTATGCCTTGTATATATTATAGACAGGCCTATAACAAATTTTCTTACTGCAGCATGCTACTATGTATGTAAATGTATGTTCTCATTCCTGCACTCTTCCCATGGAACATTCTCTTTGCTTTTCAACTGGTACTGCAGGTTTGGGGTTCCTTACATTGTGGGTAGTGTTTCATGGTCTATGACAATGGCCTGTGCAGATGTTTTGCAGATCCTCCTGATCTAGACTGTCTGTAAAAGCAGGAAGCAGATCCCAATGACATGGACTGTCACTTACAGGTTTTATTTGGCTGTGTTGCTTGGCAAGATTTTCTGCAGAATATAAAATCATCTCTTGCCAAATCTTTCTAGCTCCCAGTATCTTTTTTTAATTAAAAATGATCAGCAATTGGTTGCATAACACAAGGTTTCACGTGGATATTAAAAACTCATTATGCAGATTTAAGCAGTCTCTGTGGTGACCTTCAATTGTCAGATCATCTTGCATATTTCCTGTGCTACTAGCAGCGAATGATAAATCCTTATTTCTGGTATATTAGGTCAGAATTGACCCAATGTAACCTGCTGTGGAGCAAGATGCCAGTCTTAGATGGAATTTTTCTATATGCTCTGTTCTGATCCCTGGTCCTTATGCTTCTTATGTTTCTGTGTGCCTGGGTGGTCTCATTACTACAGCAAGGACCCATATTTTAAGTGTATAAACTCTATCTCATTTTCTGTTGTCTGCATAGATGCACAACACACTGCAGGATTTCTTTTTGCCTTTTCTGCCCATTTATATTATCCTCAAGTACCTCCTGATACTTTAGAAAATAGAAACCTGGCAGATAACCAGTTTCCAATGTTACAGACATGCTGTTTTAGCTGCGCTGAACAGAGCAGTGACTCACACTTCCTTAACATGGTTCTGCAGTTTTACTTTCCCTAATGCAAATTAGTCTGAATGTAATGCTGTTATTCCACTAAATTCCCCACTAGGTTGAAATTACAGCCAAGTTATTGGTGCATTAGGTAATTAAATCCCCTGATCAGGATGGCGAATGGAGAGCAGCACAGCTATTACCATGCATGGGAACATATTTATATGCAAATGCCTATTTGTATTTACAAACAAATGTTTCCAAATTTATTTTGTATACTCAAAGCAATAAGCTGTAGGCAAGAAGAAACTGACCTTGAGGAATGCATTTTGTGTAATACAGAAAAAAAATTGTAAAAGTCTCTAGTTTCAAGATATTGAATCAGGCCCTGTGCTTTATAATTTGTTTTTAAAATGTTTTCCTGAATTTCAAAAATTTTAATAGATAAATTGCTGTCCAAAATAGTCATATTTCCACTACTTACATAAAACTTGTCTTACTAATTAAATGAAATTGTAAATGTGTATCAACTGTTAAACCTAGTATTTTTTTTAGCCAGTTACAATAAGACACACTTCTCTATTTTTGTGCCTTTGTTATGGCTAGGAAAAGGAATTGAAAGATATTGTTCCATGATTTATTTATAGATAAAAGTTTTCACATTCTTAATCTTAGAAAAACAATAGATGTTTAAGGTCTGTAGATGAATTTGGTAATAATCTAACAAGATTATAGTTAAAGCCTGATATTTTTGCTAGAAGTTATGATTGACTATTACGGCAGGCCTAGGCCCTAGGGTACATCACTGTGTCCCGCAGCCATAGGGAGGAGGAGGAGAGAAGATCCAGCAGGCAGGAATTGTGCAGCAAGATTGATTGATTTAATTATTTTACAAAATCTTTTATAGACTTTTTCTTCATAGTCTAATTGGACAAAGGATCAGCCACCCCTTGGGAGTGATTGGCTAAAATCCTAAAACATCCATTGTCAAAATATTTTTCTACTGTACCATAAACAAGACTTCTCAAGGTTGCAGGAGGTTTGATTGTTTACATAACTCTGCTACCGCTTCTGTGAGAGAGAAAAGTCTCTCACGGACTTAGAAAATATCAAGAAAATCCTTGCTAGCAGCATTTTTGTATCCACAATTGACCTTTCTTTTTTTCTTTGTGAACCATTTTCTAACGCGGTTTATCTTGCAAAGAGTGGGCTACAATGGCACTGTTGACAATGGACCTAAAAAAGCTGTTCATTGGATTCAAATAGCTGCGGTGTTCTCTTGGATTCAGAATGAAAAACAGAAGTTTTAAATACCTGTAGAACACGTTTTGTTTTAAGAACATTGAATCATGGTGCTTCATCCTATACTTTTACTGAGTTCATAATTTTTGTGTTATATTTGTTACATTTAAGATTATATACGTCACATTTACCACCACTAAAATAAACTCTAACATGTCAAAATTTAATGAGGAAGCTGAAATTATTTGGTATTTCTTCTTCAAAAACTTTGTCCAAATGGTTGTTCAGATACCAGAAAATATCTGGTTTTCTAAGGAGTGCTACAATTTCTTTGGCTATCCTGCTCAGCAACCTCAAAACTACAACTAAAATTGTATTATGTTGATTTTAGTAGTTAATCTATGACAAAAAAAAAACCCTATTGAGAGCAATGTGCAAATATTCTTCACAATAAAACAAGGCGTTGCCAAAAATCCCACACAGTTAGGTAGAATACGCAGAAGTATCATCTGTGTGAAGTCCAGGTAAACAGTGATATTTGCAGAAGGCTCACAATCAATATTCACTGCATTTAAAAGCATTCTAATTATTTGCTTGCTACCTTCCAAGTGAAGTTAGATGCAGCAACTTGTGTATGTGGCTGTTGTGATACACGTTAGGAACCTTTTAATACCTGGCAGCTGATAGTGTCTCCTTTCATACCACTGAAATTTGATAGGGTATTGTCACGATCCGCTAATGCAAGCGGGGGTCGTGATGGTTCGTTTATAGATCTCAGAGTGTAAAAAGGACACAAGAAATTTCAGTTTAAATCAAAACAGTGCACCTTTATTAAGTGCCCACAACACAGTAATGCAATAGAAGAGAGAAAGGGAGAGAGAGAGAGAGACAAAGTAGGGAGGAAGAAAAAGAGGGGGGGGGGGGCAATAGCTACCAACGGATGAGACGAAGTCCTCGTGGTCTTCCGCCAATAGATTCGTCTTCTTTCCGTGGGGGAGATCTCTCCGACTTGGTTATTTCAGAGAGTCCCTTTATAGTCCTTTTCAGAAGCGAGGGGCAACTGGCCAAGAGGTTGGGAAATTTACAGCCATTGTTGTGGAGTCTGTTGCTTTGGGAAACAGGTACAGGACAGACGCACAAGACCGGTGTGCAGGACAGGTGTGCAGGGCAGGTCGTTCCTTTCCGCTTCGGCGCAGTCCTTCCCGCCTGGGCAGCAAGAACGGCGCAGTCCATTGCGACCTGCACTAATTTTCCTCAGGAATGCGTACCAGTTCCCAGCGGGCACACCCCTAGGCAACACTCGGCAGACATCCCACCTCAGCAGGGCCAGGACTCCTGTGCTCAGTCTCTGTTCTCGGCGATGATCGTGAGGCAGATGAGGGATCTTTGGACCGTCTCTTACAGGTATAAAATATATTTATTTTCATGAGAAAAAAAAAATAATCTGAAGAATAACTTCTTGCTACTGTTTCCATATTTTCATGAGACACATTAGAAAATAGGTGTGGACGAGACATGTACTTGGGCCATTTTAAAGAAGCAATTTTGGATTTGAAGCCAGCTGTCAACCCAGCCAAATAATTCTTGGGGGTGAGGAATTAAAAAGTGTGGACAATCTGGCTGTGTTTGCACAGTTATTTACTTCTGTGCATCTTACCTTCTGTGAGCTCGAAGGGAATCTGAGCATTTAGGGCTTTGAGGCCACACCAACTCCTCAGGGAAAAAAATCAGTGCAAAAATATACTGGATATAACTGGATAGAGAGTTTAGTAAATGGAAAGCTAAAATGCAGCTGTGGCTCTTTTAAATACAGCTTACTTTCAGAAGACAGAAATTACATTGCCTTCAAAGCATAGTGGGAAAATATTTCTAAAAGTGGTAGACTTGTCTTAATGTTTGCTATTTGTATTGCAAGTGTGAGTATAAATCAAGTGATGGAATTTCTACTTTATTATTAAAGTTTCCTGTGTTCACAGTGAAACCACTTGGCATGGCAGCCACTGTATATAACCTGCAATGGGATATAGATTTACTGTTGGAAATATACTGTGAAAACATGCATGACAATGTGCCAGAAAAAGGGGGAACAGCAAAAAAAGGAAGGGATTCTGAAACCAGACAACTAAATGCTGTGGGGAGATGCTGTTAAATAGAAACTATTGCAAATCAATGTTTAATATGCATGCTTAATTGAGAAATCTGGATAAGAACAAGATTTTAGGAAGGCTGTCACCTTTTAGTGAGAGTTCTTGGCGGTACAAAAATATTTCCACAACACAAGAATATCTAAGTCCTAAATTCTAGCTTCTTTACTACTTCCTTATGAAAAAAGGCTAAAATATTTAAGAGCAATAGTATACATTAATCCATTGCTGCAAACATGAAACATTGAGAGACCTCTTTTATAAAATGGTGACATAATGAAGTGAAATGTTTTGCCCTTCTTTAATCCTTTTGATCTTCTCTAATCTAAAGGGTTAATTTAAAAGGTACTGACTTCTCCTTTGTCTGGCTCCAGGGTTCTCTCTTTGGGATTAGAATTCACTAGATGGAAAGGAAAGGCATTGACATAGTATGTGTGCTAGTATTGATGCATCCTTACTGGAGCAGTGGAAGATGAAGAGAAAAGGGTTGCAAAGGCTGCTTTTGTAACTGTCCCAATAAAGAGAGGAGAGGTGGTGTTTGAACGGGAATCCATCCTAGAGCTGAATTCTCAGTTCTCTAATTTGCCTCCTGGCTAGGCTGGGCAAAGCAACCTAACTGTAGTGAAATGAGCTTTTGTGAATGCTCTTACAGGCCAGAATATTTCAGATACCTGTTCTGCTCAGGTAATGTGACCTATTCTGCAGTTGCAGTTGATCTTTTCAGTCGGTGCAACACATCAGAAAAGTGTACGCCACAGTGTCAAAGCTGATGAGTCAATGCTGTACTTTACCCGTGCATGTTCACTGGCAGTTTGAATGTTGCTTCCAGGTGACAAACACTTTAGTCAGACCCACTGCTCTTGGCTGGCTATGAGATAGTTTAAATCCCAAACAATGGGTGGAGTTCTCAGTTACCTGCCCAGGTCATGTTCTCAGATTTTATTCACAAACTTTTTTTTTTTATTCCACAAAAGGAATTTTAAAAAGAAATTCATGGAAGAAATTCTTCTGTCTTTGAGGTTTGGGAGAATGGTAATGAACATACTCTGTCTGTGAATCCTCACATACTCTTTTCCACTTTTGTGTCAACAAAAAGGTAATGAAATTTAATTCTTGCAACTCGTAAATTAGCAGTATTGACTGAGCAGCCTTAGAGGAACTATTGCAACTAAAAGTTATGTGACCTGCTAGATACTTCAACAGTACAGCTAACTTAGCCAAATTCATGTAATAACAAGAGAAGAAGCATCTATTCTTGTCTTGGGAGGCAGATCCAAGCTAAATCTGTCTGCCACACTGTCCTCCCTTCTAGCTGCCTTGCTGTTGCAGGAAGTCTCCTGTCAAGACTGTTCGGGTCTGCTCTTCCCTGCTTTCTTTCTCCTGGTAGCTGTGCTCACTTCCAGATATCTCTAAATTCTGTTTCCATGAACCTGTCCATTGCTGCATAGGATGTCTGAATCCAACCACAATGCTTTCACCTTTTGAGTGGCTGACAGTCACTGGAAGTGTCCACATGGGTTCCCTCATTTTGGGTCTTCCCCCTGATGCTTGCAGTATGATTTGCAATTTACAAAAACACTGAAGCCCCATCAGCCATGTGCTAATGTAATACACTTTTTTGTATCTGAAGATCAGGTAAGATCTGTATACTTCCTTTTTTCCTCGGCTCAGTTTTGGCGGCATGTTAGCTCCGGGAGTGTTCCGCGAGACACTGCACATATGTCCCCACCCTTCTGTGTTTATAGCCCAAATAAGCTTAAGCTGGGTCTGTGCAGCTGCTGGTTACTCTGCTCTTAAACACCTAAGTGTAATGGCTACATCTCCAGTTGTTTGCCTGACTGTGTTTTGTCACTATTCAGAACCACCTCACTTAAGCTTACCTTGAGCACAATGTGAGAGCCTTGCCTAAGTTCTGTGCTGCTTTTGTATACTAAATTATTCTCTGGACATGTGAATTGCTTGACTATGCCCTTCACTATGTGATGTCTTGTTCTTTTCAGCACTTGAAAACATAAGTATGGGGTAAAGTAAGCTACACGGTGGAGTTATGGCAACTTGGGAACCTGATGAGATTGCACACCACTGAAATAAGCACAAATGTATTGACTTTGTTGTCTGCCTCAGAATTGCCAACCATACTTGCTGAATCTGTACTGGTTCCATATGCCCCAGAGTGTAACTTGCACAGTACTATCTGCTGGCTCTTGTAAACCACACTGCAAAATGTTTACAAGAGCTTCATTGCTTTGAAATTTTCTGTACTAAAAATAAATGTTCTTACCCTCAGTGCAAGAGCTCCAAAAGAGTGGAGCTTTTGAACATCCATGTGCTGTTCTCTCCCTGAGCCACTGATATTTTTGTAAGGCTAGAATGTTGAAAAGGCCTTACTGAAAAAATTAACAGCTTCATCAGCATTAGATGGTTCTCCTCCATTGTGCCTGGGACAACTGTAGCTTCCTAATAGTCTCCTATGTGTAGAGGGAAGAGAGGTTTGAGAAGCAATAAAGTGTGAGGTGAGATCAAAGAGTACATTTTATCTCTAGTATGAGTAGGGTGTAGGGAGAGATAAAATACCCGACAGTATTGCTATGCTGGAATAGTGATCTGAAAAGGTTGTTAATTATTATGTTTCTTACCATCAATGTGATCTTCTATGTTCTAAAGCAGCAGAATTACAATACACAAAGCTAAAATCCTCTTCAGATTAACTTAATGTGACTTCAGGTGGCTGTGCTTCTGATCAAATGACCTTATCCTGACACAAGCCCACAGGACAGCATGGAACAGAAATTTACTCTTCCCACAGCAAGAGGAAAGGGAGGATCAAGGTTTACTCATGAAATGGGAATGAAAGGCTTTAGAGCCTTTCAGCTTCAAAGGAACTTGGTTCTGGTCTCAGTTTGCATCCCAACTCCAAGAATAAAAGTTAACTTATATTCGGCAATTGCTGAAAGAATTCAGAGAAGAGAAGTAGGAAGTAAGGGCTGACCTCTTAGCCACCCAGCCTATCTCCTAGCCAGCCTCCTTCACAGCAAATCTGTTGATAGATAGATTTAATGGGATAAAGTGTAGAAACCAGCACAAGGTCCCTCCCTCCTCAGAGCTCCTGATGGGCAGGCAGTTAACACATTCCTGCAGGTTATAATTTCAAACACTTCCAATGAAGAATTAAAGCCCGTTTATTATTTTCTGGGTTAGTCTGCAGCTACTTGCTTTTCACTTAAAAGGGGACCATGCAACTACCTAAAAATGTAAGCTGACCTCAGGCGTTGGTGTGTCCTAAGTACAGCTGGATGAATTCGGCAGAATATTTATGAATACCAATGTAGTTGAAGCAATAGCACTTCTTGTCATGTGCAGAAGCTGGTACTGAGAAAGTCCCCGCCAGGAAACTGATGGTCAGGTCCTTGGGAAAGTAGGGACACACAAATTCACAAACAGTATGAAGACAACACACATCTGAAAGCTGAACCTGAAACTTTAACTTGGACTTTTAAAAACAATTTGTTGGTTTGATCTTTTTAAATACAAAATATTTTATTTTCTCTCTTAGAAATGAAATATACTTCTCTCTCACATAATCAAATTCCCTTTTAAAAGGAATACTGTACATGGCTCTGTAGGAAAGATTGGTGCTGTGTTTCTACTTTAAAACGAATATTCCTATGTCAGTAACCTGTTGGTCAGGATATCTGCTTTCAGGATATGCCCTTGAGGATTTTCAGAGACACTGGAAATAGCCAGGAATAAATTGTAACTGAGTTCTAAATAAGATCGTGAGATGTGCTCACTTGTGCACATCTGTGCGCTTAAATCGGTTTCCTTGTGGTCAGCAAGCACAAGCAGCAGCCCAGCTCTGAGGTTAGGAGCTATCTCCCCCCTCAGCACCTCCGAAACCGTTCATGCCAGGACGGCTCGGGGCGGATGGGGGAGCCGCGGCTGCCGCTGCTCGGGGGATGCTCATCCCGCCAGCTGCGGAGCCGGCCCCCCCGCTCGCCCGCTGCCGACGCCGCGCCTGGCCACACTTTCGGTTTTACTTCTTCCGGCAGTGGGCAGAGTGTTTCCTCACGGTTTTCGTGTGCTGAGGAACTAGTGCAGATGCTTCCAGACAGAAGGAGATAAAGCCTGCAGAGGTGAGTCGGTAAAATTCTTCACTTCGTAGTAATAAATGTGAATATCGAGGTGCAAAGGCAAAGTGCTGCTCAGGAGTTTGGGTGATTTCCTTGATCCTGGATTTCTCTTAACTTGCAAGTTAGCCAAGTCAGTGCCAGATTTTAAAGTTCTTGCTCATAATGCTAAATCTTTTGTTCTTTCTTTTGCCCATCTGAAACGCTGTCCTTGAAGTTTGATAACGGATGTGTGCTTTCTTCACTGGATCCCCAGCCAAAGCTAAAACACCGAAAGCTGATTCCAGATTTCTTGCAATGAAAAAAAAAACAGGAAAAGGCAAACCATTGGGCCTTGCTGGAAGTCAGCTAAAGAACGCGTTTTGTGATTGTTTCTGCCTTTCTTCTTATTTCTTCTGCCTTTCAAACTTAAAGATGAGCTGGCAACAACTGCTGCAGAACACAGCAGCAATCACTGCTGGGTGATTCTCTGATCACCCTAAAACAAACCCTGAGAATGATGCAGATCAGGATGCAAGCTTCTGTCACAGACAAACTCCTCTTTTGTTTTCCTTAGTGTTTCTAGCAGTTGGGGTGCAGAGGAAAGAGGTAGGACCTTTGTTTTCTTCAGCTACAGGGACAGGGATGTTGTGTTTGGCAGCAGCTGTAGCAGGCCAGGCTGTCTGTAGGACTGAGAGTTTGCTGTCCCCTGCTCTTCCCCTTTAACCAGTGGCAGAGGAGTGGAGAACCAGACTGTATGAGCTGCAGGATGTGGGTCACCCTGACATGCAGTACCCAGCAGGGAATTGTTTTTTCATTAAGGTTTATTTTAAACCATCTTTTGTACCTTTGTGTGTGCCTTTGCAATGTTTCAGGTCCCTCTATCCCTTGCTTGTATCCCCATTCCCACTGCATTTTACAAATGTTTCTCCTTAGATGGCCAGGTTGCTCCCACAAAGGCAGTCATGTGGTTCCCCTCTGGCCACTATACTGGTGACGTTTTGTCACCGGAGCAGTCTTAATGTGTCCCTTCTGAAAAGGCAGGTCAGCTATGGAGTCAAACTCTGCTGGGGTCAGACCTGCTCAACTCCTGCTTGGCTGCAGGTTACAGTGTCAATTCCTTAGAGTGTTTTGTTATGCTAGTGGAAATCCATCTCTTCAGAAAACATCAGTTACGAAGAATTTTTCTTTTTTTCTATACAAATGTGTTGGTTTAATTTCTCTTCTAATTTCTTGTTTCATTGTTTGCTAATGTGCAATACTCTGTCAAGGCTCGATCATATTAATTAAACACAGGTTCCTAGCAAAGGAAAATGGGAGTTGTAGAAGTAAGAAAGCTCATAATTCCTGTGAGTTAGTCATTTGAGAAGCTCTTCTAGCTTCCTGTTAAGTCTAGGAAGGTTTATTCCCATCTATAGCCTGTTCTGTACTGGGGCACTAATGGCCTTCTCTGCCTGGGAGCCCATCCTGCTGAGACTGAACTCATTGATAAACTGAGGTTGTTAGGTAGGTTCTAAGTTTGTTGGCAGAAGGCCATACAGATATGTGTGCATCAAGACTGTGGAGGCACTTAAAGCTTCAGAGTTGAAATTATAGGCGTTTTATTTTTTAAAAAAGAAAAAATTGAAGACAGGAACCTAAGCTTACTGTCCTCTGCTAAAGCATGAAAAAAACATTCTGCAAAGCACTCACAAAATATGTTGTCCCTCTACTAAAGATTAATTCTGTAGAGAAAAATATGGAAAATACAGAGGACTCTTCTTTTGATTAGAAGAAATGCCATTTAATTAGACAAGCTCTATGACTCAGAAGGCTTGTCAAACCCTTCCGAGCTCTTACAGCTCTGTTCTGGTCAGAATTTACATGGAATTAATTTTCTTCCTTGTGCAGTAGTCTCGTTACAAGTTTACCAGGTGAATTTGAATCTAATGGATACTAAATTGTCAGTGAACAAACTATGAAAAAGCCCAAGATTCATTAGAAATGTAATGACCAAACAGGTAGAGCCATTGAAAATTAGTTTCAATGTTGATGTAAATGACTAAAAGATATAGGGTGGAGTATAGAAGTTCTCAAATGTGTAAGTTTTCCTGCAAGTATGTGGATAAATGTATTGAGCCTATGGGCAGTGTCTTCTCTACACCTTGGCTCTTCTCCATTTCTTTTTCTGATTAGGTTTGTACTGATTTATTTTGTGTGCTCTTACTGTCTCATACATGTTTCTATAGCCTGGTATTCCTTCTTTATAAGATGGAAAGACAGAATTTTGGGTGATTGACTTGTAAAATAAACACTGTCAAGAACAGTAACAGAAATAAGTGGTATACTATGTTTTTTTACTGCATATAACTATAAATATTTTACATGCAGTTAAGCTCAGAGCTCAATGGCTAACATTGAGAGGCTTGTGTAGAATTTGTCATACTTATTGTATTTTATGCATGTTAAAGCAATGCAAAATTAATCAGAAAAGAGAAAGTGATTGGAAATTTTCATTGATAATAGAAAAGTTGGCAGCTTTCTGAACCTACCTATTTTTATGTAAGACAATATTATTGCTTTTAAATAAAAGTCTTTATTTAGAGAGATTATTAAACATAACTCTTCTGCAGAAATGAATGCTACTATATGGGTTAGAAACACCGAGTGTTTGCTCAGTGTGAAATTACATAGTTTTTAAGCCTTGCTTGCTTAGCTTTCAGTTTAAAATGCAAGTTGTGTCAAAATGATTGTAATTTGCAGCGTTCATTTTGCCTGTGCAGATAGAATGATGCGAAACGCCGTTCTTTGGTGGAGCAGCTTATATGTCAGACTGATGTTTGTCTTCTGTCCATGTGCATCAGTTGGAAAGCAATGTCATATCCAAAATGAAACAGCTGACTGCAGTCACTTAAAGCTGACTCAAATTCCCTCTGATCTTCCAAACAATATAACGATTTTGGACATCTCTCATAATCAGCTAAGACAGCTAGGTCCTGCAAATCTGACCAAGTACAGCCAGCTGGTTTACTTGAATGCAGGCTACAACAGCATCTCTAAACTGCAACCAGAATTGTGCCAAAGTGTGCCTCTGCTGCAGATTCTGAAGTTACACCATAATGAATTGTATAAGCTCCCTGACAAAGTCTTTTCTTCCTGCACCAACCTGACCGAGCTCAATCTAGGATACAACAGACTAAATATAAATAATGATCCTTTCAAAACCCTGAAGGTAAGATTTAGAAGTGCACCTTTTCATGTAAATAAAATAAAAATGGGGAATTTACTGTATTTTCCAGTGTGTGTACAGAACTGCTGCCTTTGCATCTCAAAATACCCAGCATATAAACTTCCACTGATACTTTCTGAAGTAGAGAATTTGTGGCTTCTTCTGTTAAAGCACGTTGGAGTCTCAGTAATCTTTGTGAGTCAATGCTCTCCATTCCCTTTTTCCTATTGCATCCTTTTGAGACACCTCTCCATACAGGATATGTGCTGAGAGAATAACAGCAGCAGATGGTAACAGCGAAGTGGATGGTGTGGAATCTCAGCTGCCTGGGTAGCTGGAAGCCTAAATTCTCAAGTTTGAGGTGTAATTATTCAAACCAGGAAGGCCAGTGCTTAGGCTGAATGTAGTGTCTGTCAGGACTTCAAGAACTGAGAAAGAGTAAAAAGGTTTTTATTGTACCTTCATTTTCCCTGGTAGTTTATATGGGGTTAAATATTCTTGTCTGTAGCAGAGATTGGGGGACCACCACAGAAAGCAGGAAAGGACTATTCCACTGTCTTTGCACCAGGCAAGGAATTGTGCAAAAGGAAGAGCCTAAGGACAAAAGAAAGTAAAGTAAAGACAATGTGTGGGTATTAATTGTCACTCAGTGTTCTAATGAGCGTGCATGTGGTTTTGAGTAGTCTGAACTTTTCTGCTAAACTCAGTTCAGTCACATAAAGTGTACCTGCTTGCATTGTAGGACTGCTGACACAACTAAATACAATTGAGTGCAGCCAGCCTCCATGCTGGGAACTTCACCTTCCTCATGTCCATTTACCGGGCTGGACCATGCTGAAAAAGGGCGGAATGTAATGTTCAGTACTGCGGTAGTTATAACAGCAGCCAGCTGTAGGCTTCTGCATTTATCATTTTATCTGAGGCAGGAGGGCCTTCAGTGAATTAAGGAACTTTAGCTAAAGTAATTTTTTGGTTTCCAGTAGGTACTTTAGCAGGTTAATACCATGAATACCATGAAAGTTACTGGTGTGAAAGGTATCTTCTTTGCAGCAGCTTGAAAGCTGCCATTTCTCTATTACAAATTTAGTTTAAGTGTAGTATTGCAACAAATTTCTGATCAGTTATACTCTAATGAAATATTTCTAAATTCTTTGTGTGTATTATATATAAAAAAAAACCCAACAAACTTTTTTTTCTTGCATCTTCTCTCCAGAACTTGAATATTTTGGACCTATCTCATAATTCTTTGAAGTCAGCCAATTTAGGATTGGAGCAACAGTTGGAGAAACTCCATGAGCTCATGCTGAGTAGCAACCAAATCACTGAGTTGAAAAAAGAAGACTTCAGTTTTCTTAGCAACACTTCATTGAATAGTCTTGATTTGTCATCAAATCCACTAAAAGAGGTAGGAAGCATGTTAACAGAAATTCAAGAGGTGTAAGTATAAAATGAAACTATCCTTATTTACCCTGTATGGTTGTATGGCATTTACACTACAATTTTGATCCACTGAGGTCCAAAACCCATTCTATTTTATACAGCATTACTCCTAACCTCCAGTAGTGATTTAGAGAATTATTGTTTTGCCACTGAAATCATCACAGGCTAGTTTCATAGAGGCTTGTTCCATGTAGATCAGAGGTGTCAAGCAAGACTTAGATGCTCTGAGAATCCTTACTGGGTATTTTCTATGCAAGAATTTTTTTTGCACTTGCTGAAGGTGAAGGGCTGACATACTTTCCAAGTGGGTAAAGATATCACTTCCCTGTTAATCAAAGACAGCATTCACTTGTATCTATAGGAACCCCAGAGAAATAATCACTCCAGAAAAGTATACTCACTCCTTTTAAAAAAAACCCACAAGGGTGTTTGTTTTCTCTTCCACCTACCTCACTGTGCTCTCTGATCTGCTTCTTGGTGTTATGATTCTTTGAAGACTGATGGTAAGTATGACAATTCTAAATAGGTTGACCATCAGCATACAAATACTGAATATACATTGAATTTCCTTGGTTTGTTTGTTTTTTGTTTGCTTGTTTTGCTCTGTTTCCCAGTTGACTGATCTCTAAAGAATATGTACATTGAACCCACAAGAATATTTTAAGGTAGTATAAGTTTGTATCAGTGCTAAGAGTGAATTGCACCATCCTCCTTCACTTGGCCACTTCATCCCTCCCTCTTTCTGATACCAGCTTTTATGAGGCTATGCACTGGATCACTGGGGAAACTACAGATGTTTTAGCTCAGTTAGCTTGTAGTCACGCTGGTTCTTACCTGGTTCACTGTGTGACTGCATGTAGGGCTGTTCTGGCACAAGGATACAGTGTGTGGGTAAGTAAGTGGCAGTACTCCTTTCTTGGGCACTGCTACTTTGTGCCGCTTTCAGCTGCTCTGGTTTTACAGTACTGCTATCTAAAAAGCAGCCTTCTTTATGCATTTGAATCATTCTGACAAATGGAGTATTCAATCACTCAGCTGATATCTTAATCAAGATGAGGGCTGAGCACTATGAGTGAAGCTTGTGATCCATATTGTGAAAGCAAGTGTGTAGTATTAGATTTCATAGTAGCTTCTGCTTGCAAAGAGAAAGTGGGCTTCTTCTTGTCTGTCTGCTGACCTAATAACTGCTATATTAGTATACCTAGCAGGTACCAATAAAAGAAGAATGATATCACAAATTTTAAGATACTTCTAGAGAAAGAGTTTCGGTAGTTGGATTCAAACTTGCATCTCACTAAGCCACTTTCTATCTTCTTCTAAAATAATACTACTCAGATTTATGATAATCATGTTATAAGTGATAGAACTATTGTCACAAGAAGTGTAAACTCCAAAAAATGTTCATCTGAACTTGGGTGTGAAACAGTCTGGGTGTAGAAGTTCTATTCTGCTTGAAAATCTCATTTGAAAACCTTTTCAAACCAAATGTTTTGTTTGTCAACATTTTTACATAATCTGTTTGTTTAGGTCAAGACTTTTTTTCTCTTGTCTTTTCAGTTTCACACAGGATGTTTACATACAATTGGAAATCTGTTTGGCCTCATACTGAACAATGTTGAACTTGGTGAAAATTGCACAAAGAAACTTTGTACAGAATTATCAAACACAGCGATTCGGAACCTCTCACTGAGCCATGTGAAACTTTCCTACATTGGCAAGTCAACTTTCCAGGGACTGCAAGGAACAAATCTTACAATTTTAAACCTTTCCCAAAATTCTCTCTCTGTCATAGAAAATGACTCATTTCACTGGCTTTCAAATTTACAATACTTAAACCTGAAGCTTAATAATATTCATGTATCTTCACGTTTATTTTATGGATTATCCAGCCTTAAATATTTGAATCTCATGAACTCACTTACTGGGAAAATTGAAGATTTTTCTTTTCATTGTTTATACCACCTGGAGTACCTTATAATGGATAATAGCAATTTTCCAGGAATTACTGCTAATATGTTCACAGGTCTGAACAACTTGAAATACCTGAGTCTCTCTAACTGCAACCTAAACTTACAAAGAATAACTAATAAAACATTTTCCTCACTTGCTAATTCTAGTTTACAGGTTCTCAACCTCACAAAAACCAGAATCTCTACAATAGAAAGTGGGGCATTTTCTTCCTTGGGACACCTGAAAATTCTTCATATTGGTCTCAATGAAATTAATCAACAGCTCACAGGTCATGAGTTTAAAGGTCTCAATAACATACAAGATATTTATCTTTCCTATAATAAAAACTTGACTTTGCAAAGTGAATCATTCATTTTTGTCCCAAGCCTTAGAAAACTGATGCTGAGGAAGGTAGGGTGCAGTAATCTGGCACTTTCTCCTTCACCTTTTCATCCTCTACGAAACCTGACTATCCTGGACATCAGCAATAATAACATAGCAAACTTAAAAGAAGACTTGTTTGATGGACTTGACAATCTTGACATACTGGATTTGCAGCACAATAATTTAGCCCGACTTTGGAAACGTGCAAATCCAGGTGGCCCTGTTCTTTTTTTAAAAGGTCTTCCCAATTTGCGAATTCTTAATTTAAAATCAAATGGGCTGGATGAAATTCCAGTTCAGGCTTTCAAGGGTCTGTTTCAATTAAAATACTTGGATTTAGGATCGAATAATTTGAATTTGCTTCCAGCAACTCTGTTTGATGACCAAGCCTCTCTGAATTCGTTGAACCTTCAGAAAAATCTGATTACCTCAGTTGAAGAAAAAGTATTTGGCCCACCTTTCAAGAGCTTGAGAAAACTAGAGATGGATTCCAATCCTTTTGATTGCACCTGTGAAAGCATTGCTTGGTTTGCTGATTGGCTTAATGTGACCCAAGTAGATATACCTGGACTGAGGTCCCAGTACATTTGCAACACTCCACCTAAATATCATGGCTCTCTGGTTTTGTATTTTGATAGTTCAGCCTGCAAAGACAGTGCTCCATTTAAACTTCTTTTTGTGATCTCTGCCACTATTGTGACGCTGCTCATTTTTATTGTCCTTACCATCCATTTTGAAGGATGGAGAATAGCTTTCTACTGGAATATTTTAGTTAATCGAATGCTTGGTTTTAAAGAATTTGAGAGACAACAGGAAGAGTTTTATTATGATGCCTATGTTATTCATGCAAGAGAAGACAAGAATTGGGTGTCTAAAAATTTTGTGTCTCTGGAAAAAAATAACCACTTTGAAATTAGGTTTTGTTTAGAAGAACGGGACTTTGAAGCAGGTGTATCTGAATTTGAAGCCACAATTAACAGTATAAAAAAGAGCAGGAAGATTATTTTTGTTGTGACTGAACACCTCTTACAGGATCCCTGGTGTAAAAAGTGAGTAGGATATAAAATTTTATCTCTATGGGGGAAAATTTCTTAAGAGATATTTTAACAAGATCATTTTTTAATTGTAACTTAATTTAAAAATAGCATTTAATGAAAATGCACCCATGCAAAATCTGCTTTAATATATTTACCTAATACATTGTAGCTTCAGAATAATTCCTAAATTAATAAAGTTAATTGTTCCACACATACAGTAGTGGACATTTGAATACCTCAGTCAATGTTTTAGGCATTTTCTTGGGTGTTTTTTGTGGGTAATTTTTGCTTGTTTTTTTGTTTTGGGGGGTTTTGTTTGGTTGTGTTGGGTTTTTTGTTGGTTTTTTTTTTTTTTTGGTTTGGTTTGGTTTTGGTTTTTTTTGGGGGGGGGGGCGGCGTGTGTTCTATTTTATTTGGTTGGGGTTTTTTTTTAAAAGTCAGGCTGCCGCCTTTGCAGATTGCTTTCCTTAAAATTACACATTTGAAGAAGAGCAACAATGAGTGAGACCAGTAACATCGAATGATGATTTTTGTTTGCCTTTAAATTAGTCTTTTCACCATTCTTGTGTAGTGGTCTCGTAATGAAAGGAATTTTGATAAAAAATCTGTATCAAGACAGTAGACTTAGGTTACATTTTTAGAGCATGAATTTATTGTTTTTTAATTAGACACAACTAATTTAAGAAAAGTAATTACAATTGTATATAACAAAATACACTAAGAACCCTGCTAAGAACTGCTTGACTTTCCTTTTTCCTTCACATAAAATATTGATTTTTTTTCTTATTTTGCTTCAGTTTCAAGGTGTATCATGCTCTTCAGCAAGCTATTGAACAAAGTCGGGACTCCATCATACTGATCTTTCTTAATGATATCCAAGATTACAAGTTGTATCATGCACTTCACCTGAGAAGAGGAATGTTCAGATCTCGCTGCATCTTGAACTGGCCAGCCCAGAGAGAACGAGTCAGTGCATTTCATCAGCAATTAGTGATGGCACTTAAATCTAATAGTAAAGTGCACTGAATTTTCAACTACAGATTTGAATTATGGGGTCATTTTATTGTATATTTTCTACCATTGGAAAACTAGCAAGCCTTCATGAAAATCTGAAGAAGTTTGTCATTCTGTAAAGATATGTAAGAGTCACTACAATTTAAATTTATTTGTCTATATTCATGTTTTTGCTGATATTTTAATTCAGCTGCACTGAAGTGATGTTAAAAGGGATCATGGTTGACAGTCATTTCAGTCAGTGTATTAAAAATGTGGTAGAAATTCTGAAAAGCAATGAGAATGACTGATATTCTAGGAAATTATGTAGGGTAGAAAAGACAGACTCTCTAAGGGGATATACAAAAGAAAATGCATTCATGATAAACCAGCAAATTCTTTGTAGAAGGTAGAGTGGACACTACTGCTTGCTTTTGAAACATGGGGAGATTCAGTGCATCAAGCTGGAAAGCTTTCCTTTTGAAACACAGTAAGTAACATGGAAAATTACTCCTGTAATTCAAACCAAGAAACATAGCAGTTTCAAAGTGAGTTTTAAAACCTTCGTGGTTATGCCTTCTGGGGTGGCTTATACTGTTTGCTATCAAAAAGTGACTTTCAGGCTGATGAGCCAACTGATTTAATAAATTTGGTATTTGGAAAAAAACCCTTTTTCCTCTTCCCTGGTGAAATTCAGAGAGCTGGCAGGACATTAATACTGAGAGATGTATTTGATTCTTAGAAAGCACATAAAACTGCATGTGGGCCTGTACATAGAACTTGAAATCAATGTGAAACATGGCTAAGGCGCAGCTGCTGCACCTCTATAAATGAGAAAAGGCATAGATATTTTTATAACCAGAAGACAACTTTGTGGAGAAAGTGGTGCTACTGCGATTTCATTACAAAAAATTTTGTTACTGGTGAAACAACAACAAAAACAAAGTCTTCCCAAAGAAATAGTTTTAAATGGTATCAGAAACATTATTGTGACTACAGTTAGAGGGAGAGTGGGAAAAAATTTCAAAACTAGATTAATTTCAAGTATTTTGTTTCCTTTTACACATAGTTTTGAATTTGATAGCTAAAAATAAAACTGTAAAGAAATAGATAGAATTCTGTAGCTTAATTTCTTGTATATTAATGTAGTTTGATTATTTCCTGAAAATATTTTACAGAAATGTGGGCTCGTTGGCAATTGCCAGGACATAAAGGTTCAAACATATGGGCTAGCAGCTTGATCTGGAGAGAGAGCTGAGACTGAGCAAAATGTGCATTGCAAGGGTGTTTATAATGTTTAGGACTGGCTAAAATGTTATGGTGAGTCTGAGCACAGGTTATTATAAATTAGACACAAGGCAGTCATTTGTATATTTTTGTTGATATTTAATTGCTGCTTCAAGGACCTTTTAAAACTGTCAGCTTTTACTAGGTATGTGATCCTTCAATAGCTCAGTAATATTTTTAAATTGCTTTGTCCCCCTAGCATTTTCCTCATCAACTTCAATACCACTATTGCTACAAGAGTGCTTTTTTACTGCTTTAGAAAACTGCTTGCAAATTGTTCTATACTTAGTATTTTAAACAGCTTTTCTCATGATTTGCTATATGCATAGATGGGATTTTAATAGGTTTCCTATGTCCCATTACGATATAAAACCTAAACAAGACAAATAATTAGTGAAATAGATTTTTCATGCACTGGAATAGTGAAGGGGATGCAGATGTCTTCACTTACTTGGGAAGTCCTGAGTGAAGACAAATAGGCTTTGTTTACAGCTGAAGTGATAGATGATGATTCCCTAATTACAGTAATAGGATTATCCCTATTGTGATGCCTTCATCTCATCTTTCTGACCTTTTCAGGCAAAGTGACAAATTCTTTCTTCATGCTTAGGCCATGAAAGTCGAGGAGGCAAGTTGGTAATAATGGTGTACCAGGTATGCACCGCGTCAGTTGTTCTTTCTCTTATTTAAAGACTAACGTGACAGAGTTCCTATGTTTCCTAAATCTGCAATGACACATAGCAGCAGAATTTCTCTTTCCACATCAATATAGATTGTTTAGAAAATGCTAGTAGTTCACATGGATATTAAAAATGACATAAAGGTGAAGAGAAAGCATGGAGAAATGCTGCGGTGAAATGTGATGCAAGAGGTCAGACTAGATGATCAAACGGCCTTTTCTGACCCTAAGAGCCTGACAAATGACAGTATGTCTAAATTCCTAAAGATTTTTCTAGATACTATGAATGCCCCCAAAATTGATTTCAGAACAGTGAAAAAAATGTTTTGAATGCTTGGTTTTGTAATATGGCTAACAATAGAAACAAGAAGTACTTGGTGATGAGTGAAAAATCACTTTAAATTATAAAAATATGATGAATACATTCCAAACAGTTTTTTCAGTACCTAGATTCAGTTTAAAATAATTTACCACAGAAAAAGACATTATAAAGGTTCACAATGAATATTAGACTGTTTAAAAAAAAAGCACAAAAGTAATAATCACAGGGCCAGTGGTAACCATCACTTATACCAGAAGTAAATTTTTCCTATAAATTTTCCCTCTTTTTCTGGAAGTTACCCACTTCTGCTCTGCTCCTGTACATTTGTTTGACAATTTTATTGAGAGTAAATAAATGGGCTTATCATGGCTGAGTTGTAAGTACTTTCAGGATTCACAGTCTATATCTGAGCAGGGCAGTCTCTTTGCAGTGGGCAGAATCAGATTTTATTATGCTGATTTGCTGATGAGTTGAACACCAAATAAATGAAAAGTAGCTCCAGACTTGTCGTCTCGTAAGATATTACCTAGGACTAAAGAGGAGCCATTTGTATTGAAAGCAGAATATGTAAACAACTTGAGAGAGGCAGAATGCTCAAATCTGGAGGTTTGTAGTGGAACCCGACTGTTTCTGCAGATCTTGAATGACAGGGTGTCATGGTTTAGGAATAGTATTCCACAGTTTACTGTTCTAAGCCATGTGCTGCTCGCTCACTCCTCCCTCCTCCTGGCAGGCTGGAGAGCAGAACTGGAGGCACAAAAGGTAGAGATTGTGAATTCTCACCACGTGGAACACGACCAGAAAGGACCCTTGCCCCCTGAGCACGACCTGAGGTGATAGAGAACAATCTCAAGGTCCTAGACATGCCCCTCCTTGCTACTGCAAACATTAACCCCATCCTGGCCAGAACCAGGACACAGGGAGTAATGAACAAGTTACAGACAGTGATGTTCATACATAGCTGAGATAAATATACTACCCACCGACGAGCTTAATTATGCTACCTTCACTGAGGCTCAGTCAGGGGTTTTTGCCATGGTAGGAATAAATGCAGATTGTGCTGCTGTTAGATTTAAGTGCACCTATTCCATAAGGTTTTTTCAGAACACATTTATTCCAGTTTGTGAGGAAAAGGCCAGGAATATCCCAATTTCAAATCTCAGTCCTCTACTTGGTGTTCTGTGTGCTGTCTCTGCCATCTTATTGCACTCCTTGATGTGCTAGGAAAACAAGGATAAAATTCCTCACTTTGTACCCTTGGTTATTGGGGACCAGCAGCTGCCAACTTAAAATTGAGAGTACAACTAGTTGCTTGATGTGTGATCCTGGGGCTCATATGTATAGAGCAACTGGGCTAATCTTCAGCCTGTATTGTTCTTTTGGGCACTCCAAAGGCCACGTGACCGGTTGTATTCTGAGCTGGCACAATGTTTGCCTTGTCCATATTACCAAGTACTATAGTGTTCCCAAACTGCTGCTGGTGTGGTCACATTTCTCTTCACCCAGGCAGACAACCCAATGTTGGAAAGCTAGGGCAAAGTTAATTATTCCCCACTCGTGTGCCTCCAGCTGTCTGGCTTGTGCCACTGACACCCTCTACTGCTCTCCAAACCGCCTAGGATGGTTGGGAGCATCTTTAAAAGCACGTGAATTGTTGCTTCGACACAGCTCCTTTCTGTGTCTGCCTGGCATGGTGATAAAGATGTGCTGGGTTGGGTCGCTCTCACTCCCCACTTGTGTTAAGCCCTTCCTATTCACAGATGTGTGAAGAGGGCCCTGCTGCCCTGGCAGGTGGCCTTCGTTTCTGTCCCTTAATATTAGATAGTATTCTAACTGGAGGGGAAATCCCACGCTGTATTTTCCCGGCTCGCCGGCCGCAGCAAGTTGCTGCCGGGCGCCCCGCAGGTGCGCAGGCTGATCGGGGCTGCTCTCGGGCCTTCCGCCGGCGCGGTGCTCCCCAGGGCGGTGCGTGCCCGGCGGGGTTTGTTTCGCTTAGCAACGCCCGCCGGGCCGCAGGCAGCGGGCAGCTCCCGCCCGAGGCCGCTGGTCCCTCGACAGGGCTTGCGGCGCCGGGAAGGGGCTCCCGCCCCTGCCATGAAGGCAGCGGCCCTGGGGGCGGGCGCGCTTCCCTCCAGGCTGCGCCGCGCCTCGCCGGCCCCCAGGCGGCGACCACCGTCCGGCGGGGGCCGCGCCGCGGGCAGCGGCGGCCGCACCCCGCGCCCGACGGCCGGCGCGGCGGACAAGGAGCCCGGGGGGCGGTCGGCGGGCAAGGGGCTGCTCATCACCCTGCCCGACATCGGGGAGGAGGCGGCGGATGTCCCACGGCGCCCCGCGTGAGTGAGCGCCCCGCAAACCTGGGGGGACGGGGGAGGTGTGCGCCCCTCACTCCTGTGGCTTCCTTCCACCTGGCTTTTTCTGCCCCTGGGTGTCCTGAGAGGTACCGAACATCTCCCTGCGCAGGGTTTTCCTCCCCCGCGTGCATTCCATAGGTAGGGACGCGCGCCTTCAATGGCAGGGGCGATGGCTCGCGTGGGGCTGTGCGCAGCAAGGGGCGAAGAGCTGGAGAACGCTCGGGGTTCCGCGTGGAAGGGGACGGGAGTACGAGCACGGCCCCGCATAGGCGGAGGAAAATTGCCTCGTCCTCACCTCGGGATGCGCAGGGAGAGAAGCCAAGGTCCAGAGGAAACGCAGGGGATAGTGAGCTTGAGTAGGCATCGTAAAGATACCTCATGTAGGTGTGTGAGTTCTATCAAGTTCTGTCCCAAAGTTGCTGCTGCGAATTAAGGCAGACATTTCAGTCACTGCCTTGTGGAATTCTAAAATGTGAATAACAGGTGTGATACTTGGTTTTGGATGCTTTTGTGTTTAATTTTAAAGTCTCACCTTGAAAAGTTTAGGGTTTGCTGCAGAAAAAAGACTGTTAAATATGTGTGCTTCCGTTTGGTGATATTTTGCTACAGCAAAGGTATACTGAAGTGGTTTCTTAGCACATTTAAAGCAGAAGAGCTGATAAAAGTGAGCAATAGTTGCATTATTGTATTGGTGGAATTTTTAATACTATTACAAAAAAAAGAGAAGCTACTGTATATATTATATGAACATTTGTTATTGCTGCTTCTGTAGTACTAAACTGTGCTAATCTCTATTACTGATGATCAGAAGAACAGTAATGTTTTGTTAGGTGTGATAGGAATGAATGTATATTTGAATTAAGTTTTTAACTCTTTAGGACTGAAATCTCTTTAGTACACTTAAATTTTCAGATGGATTTCGGAACCTCTGCTTTAAGTTTGGTTTCCATGTAGCATAATATTTAAAGTAGGACCACAAATCTTCCTTGATGTACTTCTTTTATTTCCTCCTACTCCAATCTAGCGCTTTTCATTTTGTTTCAGAATCTATTGTAAGCTCTCTCAGGCTTAAACTTTTACTGTATTTGTGTAAAATAGTAGCCTTTTGTGAACAGGGAGGTTTATCTTCTTTAATATGCGTTAACAGAGTTCTGTTTATAAGATGTTTGGTGCCTTATATAAACAATACCAGAACAAATCAGTGTTATGTCCCTGTAATTTCCCCCAGCTGCTTCATTTTTTCAGTACCAAATATAAAGCCAAGTAAAATGCCAATGACTTTTACCATTTAAAAAATTAAAGAATGGAATTTACTCTCAAAACAACCTGATTGTATTGGGATGAAGAATAAACCAAATTACATTAAAACTGGTTGTGTCCAGCAAAAACTCATTTTGACTTGCTGTTGAACCACTTCTAATTGATATCACCTAATTATCCCTCAACTTATCCTTTTGTATGCATGGTGGCATTTCAAATATTTTATTCATAGCAGTAAAGGTTATACTGATTAGGGTATTGTCTTCAAAAAACCAAAAGCAAACCAGAAAAATGTTGAAGAAGGAATAAGATACATCCTTTGACAAGGAAAGTCTATACCTCCACATTAGCATTTTTTTAATTAGATGGCTTCACTTAAGCTTTTAAAAGAAGCATCTTAATTAAATATTGAAAACTTTAGGATTCCTTGCATAGAGTTGAGATTCGAATTTGTGAGTTATAGAATATGATAATATATTATTGATAGTTACACACAGGAAGTTTTTGCTTACCTAAATAAAGTTCCTTCATGACAAATTTTATTGCTGTTCAAAATGTTTTAGAAGACATTAATGGCCAGTGTATTTTCATTGATAGCAATCTAACTATGACTACTTGCTTAATAAAAGAAAGTATCAATTTTATGTCTTAGTATTTTTTCTTAGGTACTGACAAATTGATAGCAATGAAAATACTTGAAGAGTGCAGAATAGTGAAAATCTGGTACTGATTTCCTTCTGTCTTTCCCAGATATGCTAAATTTTCTGATTTCCACAACTACCAACCACTTGTCCTAATAGTGTATAGGGCTAAACTATGGCAGTTCTTTGTGAGAGTTTACATTTACTATTTATTTACATAGAAATTTCATATTTTTTTAAACAAATTGAAGGAGGATTTATAATGAAAAATATTTTTCTTCATATTTTAATGGAGAAAAAATTTCACTCTTTTTTACTCTTATTTGAAAGAAAATATATTCTGATATAAAAGACCATGAAATTTCTTGAAAGGATAAGAAGGTGCCTCATGCTACACTTACAACAATATGCTAATGATACCAAGATACATAGATTCCTTTTTCAAGAAACATTATTATTGCTATTCTAGCATCTTGCAATAGGAAGGGGAGATAACAACCCCTATCTGGTCTAAAGATAAACTGGGCAAGGCTTAACTTACGGTTTTTTGGGAGTGGGTAATAGTTTGTAGAAACTAATTTTACTGCTCCCCATTTTCAGGATGATTCTGACACATGGAAAAAAATGTTTGTGAACTTGGTATCAGAAGTACAGCTTTATCTGTGATGTACAGGTATCAAGCTTTGGGTATCAAAATTATTAACTTTGAAAACATGGATATAAGTAACCTGATGAGCTGCAGAAGAGGGTGGAAAGTCTGATTCCCTGTCTCCTGTTTTACCTACTAAAAACAATAGATCTCTTTCATACTGTAATGCATATGAACCTAGGTAGAGCATTGTAGTGTTACTAAGCTGGTCACTTCCACTATTGTACTGATCTAAAAGAGTAAATACAGTAATGTGGTGGTCTGCCATGGTCTATTTTTTCATTGCAATTAAGTGCACCAGAGCTCAGAAGTAAATTTTAATTTCACATGGTACTACACATTCACCTACACTCTCCAGATGGATGCAACAAAAAACAATTACTAATGTTTAGTAATATTATATATAAACTTTAGTTTTTGGAAAACCTTATGGACTTCCAACAAGTCAGGGAATCATAGAATGGTTTGGGTTGGAAGGGATCTTAAAGATCATCTAGTCCCAATCCCCATGGGCAGGGACAGCTGCTACACCAGGTTTCTCAAAGCCCTATCCAACGTGGTCTTGAACACTTCAAGGCATGGGTCATCCATAATGTCTCTAGGTAACCTGTTCCAGTGCCTCATCACCCTCACAGTAAAGAATTTATTCCTCATATCTAATATAAACCTACTCTCTTTCAGTTTAAAGCCTTCCTCCTTGTCCCATCACTACATATCTTTGTAAAAAGTCCCTCTCCAGCTGTCCTGCAGGCCCCCTTGAGGTAACAGAAGCCTTCTCTAAGGTCTCCCCAGGCCCTTTTCTTCTCCAGGCTGAACAATCCCAGCACTCTCAGGCTGTCCTCACAGGAGAGGTGTTCCAGCTCTCTGACCATCTTCATGGCCTTCCTCTAGGATTGCTCCAAGAGGTTCACATCCTTCTTATGCTGGGGGTCCAAGAGCTAGATTCAGTGCAAGCCAATCAACTAGAGAATAAATGTAAAACAAAAGCAACCACAAAGCCCCTAAACCTCATTTTAGCTCTAAGTCCTTTAATTGTTTTTAGAGGCAGAGGACTTGTGTTGTTTATAGGAAACTAAGAAGATATGTTTACAACCAGGCATTTTATTTCTGATCCTGTGCTGAATAAACAGGATTACTAAGTCAACCATGAAAAGAAGAGGAAGGGCCCTCAGTCTATGTTGTAACTCTCAACATGAACCCCTCTAAAATTTTGTGAGTTAGGGGACTATTTCTTTTTAATTGTTTGTTAATGTAGAGTTCAGCATGCATTGTTCGTGGGGTCACACTTTCAGTTAAGGTTTGGGCCCATAATGGGCATTTTTTTCTTCATCAGTATTTTTGGTAAGAAAGAAGATTCTTGGATACTGCAGTAGCTTAGTGAAAATTTGTGGTCTTTTCAGTGGTGAGATCATTCCTGTCAGTTTTTCAAGTGCTAAAGGAATTGGAGATTTCTTGTCTCACAAAATACTGAACCTGGGACTGGATCAGTCAGCCTTTTCTCACTGTTGCTACAGTCTTGTTGGAAAAGTTTTGATGTGGTGTGAATGTGTACTTGTGCATGTATGTACACTATATGGATAACAAGAGTGGGGTTTTGAGTCTTTCACTTGAAAACATATGTTCCTAATGTTCACAGGTTGGCATGGGATAGTTTTTACATCCTTACTGTGATGATTTCTGTCTCCTGACTAGATGCTGTGTTTTTAATTCAGTATGAGAATGCTGTTGATATCACACTGGTGTTTGGTTGTTGCTAAGCAGTGCTTACCCCAAGTCAAGGACTTCTCAGTGTCCCAGGCTCTGCTGGTGAGGAAGTGAGCAAGAAGCTGTGAGGGAGCATGGCCAGGACAGCTGACCTGAACTGGCCAAAGGGATATTCCACACACCAGTGTGGTGAGCAGTGGTACTGTGCAATTGCTTGTTTTTTGTCTTGCATTTTACTTCTCCCTCTCTGTCTCTCTCTCTTTCTCTCTAGTTTTTAGGAAAAGAGTTGTGGTTGTGGGATAAATAAAGGGTCATTACTTTGTTTTTCAGTAGTGCCTTTCTTCCAGTACACCACCATGGAAGTCACATTTTAGCAAGAATAGAAGAAAACTTTCAGGTCCTCAAATCTGTTTGGTTACGGAAGCTTTTAGCAATATGATGACACATCTTGACACCTCAAGCCAGGGGTGTTTGTGGTTACAGAGGAAGTACAAAAGTATTTAGTATGCCTGAACATATGCAGACTAAGGTCTCCCCACACTTGCATTGCTTCACTCTGTACTATAGAATGGTTGCCAGACAACATTTCATATTATCTTTGGTTTTTCTTAAATTTAGTGTTCAGAGAGGATAAAGTTCTGCACCTGCTCTCAGTGATTCATTATATATGCATTTTTCTTTAGAGATCAATGACCAGAAGGGAAAAAAAGTCTCTATGACATTATGTAGCTGAAAGAAGTCTGTTTTAAAAAAAAATATTTACTGGATTTCCAAATTTACATAAAAAGAATACACAGGGAAAGTCTTGTGGATCACTTCCAACTGTTTTGTTAGGGTGCTACTCCCTTCTACTCCCTTCCTGTCTGTTCAGACACTTGATCCTGCAGCAGTAAATGCCTCCTATCAGATCCAAAGAAATAAAACACCTTCTCTAAGACACTAATTAGCATTCTTTACTATTGCAGTTAATTAAGATGATAGTATTTTTCTCAATGTTGATTCATAATTTATATTAAAAATTCAGATTTACTTCTATAGTATCTTGCACTCAGAAATTGTTTATATTTCCTATAACCAAAAATTATACTTGCAGTAACATTTTTACAGTGAATCAAAATTACAAATACATTTAAAATTATATATAATACTTTGCAAGCTCATGCCATCTTGAATACCTTTCAAAATTATAAAGCCTTTAATATTTGCAGAAGAATAAAATTATTATATACAAATAAGCCTGTCTTTAAAATTGGAACAGCTTATTCTTACTTTGTTTTATAAAGATAGGAACAGAAATCAACACAGATCATGCTTGGAAAAACCTTAAATCTGTTTCAGGATTCAATATGAAAATGCCTAATAGTAGGCATTGCACTTATGTATATGTACTACAAATAGTCACCTGAGATGCTGTGCTGTATGTACACAGGTTGAGATTGTATTAAAAATGATGGCCTGCTTTTAGTGTTGTCAATGGTTTAAGAAAATAATTACATTCACTTCTTTATTAATTTTCTTCACTCCAGATGCAATAACAAGTGAAGACCTTAACCCTAAGGGGAAGCAGGTCTTGGGTGGAAGAGGTGATTTTGTGTGCACCTAGTGAGCACTCTGTGCAGGAGGCTGCCACAGGGGACTGACGAACTGTAGATGGTGATGCAGGCAAACACAGAGAAACTCTCATGCTTTAGAATTCAGCTTCTGAGAGAACCTACTGGTACCTGCAAGCAAAGAGGAGTGGCAGTTCTGAGCTGCAGTGGGCCCTACTCTTAACATACTGCTGACCAAGATTTTTTTTCTTTTTTTAGCCATTGTGCAATTGTTCCCCCAAAACTGAGACAGAGGATCAAATCCTAGTCTTCTTGGAGGCCATGTGCCTACATAAATCATAGTCAGTGCAGTGTTACCATGGGATAATTAGGATGTATATTAACCAGCAGCATTGCTCTGATGAGCAATGATATTCCATTGGCAAAGTCTTTCAAGATTACCTTCTCTCTGGAGCTTAAGACAATGTATTCCAATGGTATCTACTTTTTGAACCAAGTGAGACTTTCATGTTTATTTAGGAATAGAATTTTAGCAATATATGAATAAAACTGGCATTGTGGCAAATTATGGTAATTTGGTCAGATCAAAAAGACAGTCACCTGAAAAACTGACCAAGAGTTCAACTGTATGAATGCTCCCCGGGTAGTTTGATCATCAAAGCATCAGTAATCCATACATAGCTTCAAAGACAATAAGTGACATTTTTGTAAAAGGAAAGGGCCAATCAGGTGGTATGATTAAACACTGTCAGTGGAAAAACTCAGATAAAGATTTGTATTTTCATGCTTCAGATATAGTAAGTACTTCATTGACCAACAACCACGTGACTGAAAGCACTGAAACACTTCTGGCAGTGCTCATGAATAGAGATGAAAGCAAAATGAAAATTATCTCCAAGTCTGGAGTGACACTTACCAACGGAGACGTGCTATCCGTTTTGGAGTGTTATTTTTGCTAGCTGTCAAGCCTCTGGCATGTTCAGTAACAGTAATGGTAAATATGATGTGTTGCTAGAAGCTAAGAATGTCAACATTTACTGTATTACCTTTCAAGGCAGGTTTTCTTTTTCCTTCTCCTTACTGAGCCATGTCATTTCTAAGCAAAGAAGCCAAACATATTATAGCTGCCTTAAAATAATTTTCTGCAGAAAGCTAGATGAAAGTTCTATTAAATTTCTCATGATTCTGCTTCATTTACAATGCACTTACTGGAGTTACCTCAGCTAAACTATTTCAGGGATGCCTTTTAAAGATATGCCACAATCATCTTGACTTTGAGAAAGCTGAGGCAGAGAGGCTATAAGCAGGGACAGGCATTGTTTTCATCTACCTGGATTTTCTTTGTATTGCTGCAATAAATGTTTAAATGGTGAGCCAAACTAACTGCTTTCATGAGCTGTAAAAGTCACTGGGTATCTCATAAAAGGTCCAGACTACAGAAGGAAGACTTTGGTGCTGCTGTATTAACCAAGTGTAAGAATGCTCAACCCTGAGCACAGTTGTTACATCAGAGTCTTCAGATAGTACGACTTCCTCTAGGATCTGCCAATGACATTCAATACTGTCTGTTATACTTGGCAGTTTGTGGTCACTGAAGCTGTTAGAAGAGAGTAAAAGTGCTCTTATCTTCCTAAAGATCCTATCAATCTTGAAAAAAAAGTGTTTTGTCAAGCAATAGAGGGAGATCTTACCATGGTTGACTGCAAACAAGTTGGACAGATGGCTACCTGACCTAGAGGGAAAAGGATGTGTGTATTTCTTAGGATTTTCTGTGGCATTAATATTCAACTACAATACTGCGATGCATGCCTGGAATGTTGTACATCATGGATGTGGAAAGTAGTCATGTCACGTCTGCTTCTTGCTTGCTCCAAAGATGGAGCAGCATTAGCTGGTCAACATGTGGAAGGACCATTTTGTGCAGTGATGGTTTTTCAGTGTTGCTTGTAACAAAGTTTGTACATTCTGCTCAGTGAACAAGACACTGACCAGGAGTGGTCTATTCACTTCCACGAAAACGCTCCTGACAGGTGGGCACTGTGTTGAGAGCAACCCTTTACAGAGGAATATTTGAGCAGGCTGGATTTGTGGAGTGACAGCTTCTGTTCACTATACCACTTCAAAGAAGAATAAGAAATAGACTTCCATGGTAATTGTCCCAGACTAGCGTAGGAAAGGTTGGTGGGATTCCAAAATCTATTTTTTCCCACAGATGTATTCCCACATTTATGCTAGAGAGAGCTTATAGTTTGATTTTTTTTTAATATTCTTACTCATATCAAAACTTTATAGAAACCTGGCATAAAAATAGTAGTTATCTCTCGGTTTTATAAACCAAGTGTGTGTCTTGGTTTGAAAGACAGGTGTCTGCTAAGGAAGGCAGAAGCCTCCCTTGGAAGGGCAGATGCAACCCCCTTCCCTCTGAATTATTGTAATTTGAAATCAAGGGGCTTTTAGGCAAAGATGTGGGAAATAGAAATAACAGTTCTTTACTATTATATATATCTATATGTGTATAACCAGTCAAACAAACAGCAATAACTATGGCAGTAACAGCAAACAATCACAAACCCAGTCCCAGCCTTCTCGGCTGTCAGGCTACTCCCCCTCGGGTGCAGTTCCGCTCGCAGCCAGCAGGGGCGCTGGCGGCTCCTGGTGAGCAGGGCAGGTGCGATGGTTCCCCCGCGGCTGCAGGGGGCGCTCCGGAGCGAGCTCGGGGAGCACGCGGCCCCGGTGGTCTGGGGTCCTGGGAAGGGATGGAACAAAGGCTTCACAAACTCCTGGGCAGCTGATCCCGGTGTCTGGCCGGACCCTGGGGAACAGCAGGCTGGAACAGCAGGCTGGAGCGGCAGGGACGAGCACTGTGAGAAATGAGACAACTCTTAGTTAAAAAAAAATTAAAATAACTTATTGAAAACAGAAAAGTGAAAAAATTACAGAAATGAGAAAAATATAAAAATTTGGGATCCTATGGCTCAATAGATCGTATGCCCCAGGAGCGCAGGGATTTTAGATCTTCTGGCTGAAACAGCACTGGGCCTCAGGTAGAGAAAAAGGACTTACAGTGCTGAGCTGGCTTTTGGCTGGTCCAAAAGCAAAAAAAATTACTAAAGGCTCCTTAATAGGAGTAGGCTTTCCTAGCACTGACGTCCACCACAGCTAGGCTAGAGAGAGAAAAGGGGCGTGTCTCTGACTGCCTCGTTATTTTATAGTGCCTTTGCTCCGCCCCCCCACCCACAGCCCGCCCCCAGCCCGCCCCTTCAGTTTAAAGTGATTGGTGCTTTCCCTTTGACAGATCATCTCTGTCCACCAATGGCTCATCGTTGTCAGAGGGGTGGTATCAGTTGAGATAAGGGTGCTACAATGCCTTCATTAAAATTCAGGTTGCCATGGAGCTTGCCTACAGGGTAATGGCTATGGGGCTAAAAATAGCTGCTGGCTGTTAGAACTGGGGTTTTTGAAATTTGCCTTGGAACCAAAGTACAAGTAAAAACACCTAAAAAAGTATTAAAATACATCCAACACATCTTAAAACACTTGTAAATGTATACAGTAAACACAGGAAAGATAACTCTTATGGTGTACAAGTGGTTTGAAGTTTGAAAAGGGAGCATTAAGTTGGGAATTTTAACTGGGAAGGGTGCAACTCTCTCTTAATAAACTATTTTGAACAATTGAAAACATGGATAATGGAACTTGATTTTTGTACCTGGGCAGATGGGTTAATTTTAACATTCAATTTAAAAAGATTTAACTTAAAATTAATTAATTAAAGCACTTAATATGCAAAGACCAAGCACAAATAGAGATTTCATGTATGACAAGCACAAATCCCGGATGGCAGATGAGGTGTATCCAAACGGAGAACCACCCCCCAGAGGTCTGGGCAGGCAGGGCGAGCAGGGCTACAACACAGTGAAGGCTCAAAGCAATGGCGGGGCAGGGCGGCCACAGCCTGGCTTCTAGCGGGGCAGGGAAGGCGGGCTTTGGGATCCCAGGGCTTCTCCCGCAGAAGGACAAGCAGCCGAAGAAAAAGCAGCGTCCCTCTCTGTCCGAACGCTGAGACCGACTGCCCCCACACACTCAGGTGAAAACAAAAGAGTAGCCAGATGCGCCCCACTCTGTAGGCAGCTCTTTTGTTTTTCCTAAGTACCCAGCCATTTGCTCCCCTGGCAACCTGTATGGGCAAAATTCCTTTAACAGAAGAAAACCAGGAGAGCTCCTAAAACCCCAACAGTGTGGAATAGAAAAACAAGCAGATGAACATAGAATCATTGAGGTTGGAAAAGACCTCTAAATCAATAAGTCCAACCATTAACCCAGCACTGATGTGCTCACCATTAAACCATGTCTGCAAGTGCCACATCTACACTTCTAGGGATGGTGTGATTCCACTGCGTTCCTGGGCAGCCAATTGCAATGCCTGGGCACCCTTCCAGTGAAAAATTTTTCCTAATATCCAATCTAAACCTCCTCTGGCACAACTTGAGGCTATTTCTGCTCATCCTGTCACTTGCTACTTGGGAGGAGAGACCAACCCCCACCTGGCTACAAACTACTTTCAGGTAGTTGTAGAGAGCAATAAGGTCCCCTCTGAGCCTTCTTTTTCTCCAGGTTTAACTGCCCCAGCTATAAATGGTAGGTTAAAAGATAAAGCGTGTCTCATATTATGAGAGCATTATTGGTTAATATATTTACATTTGTTACAAATCATGCTTCCAAAATAGTAAAGAACATATAAAGATGTGAAATCTGAGAAAATGAATTATTTCAGAAAACAAGGCAGCAACTTTATTAGAGATCAGGATATTATACATTGTTGGCAAGGGAGCCAAGCAAGCATAGTAAATATTTTCTATCAGAGGCTGTGGCTACAAAATAGGCTTTGAACCATCTGTTAAAGAGTTCTCATAGAATGTATGACAGATAATAAAGTTAGCATTTTTCTCTGTTAATTTATTTTTCTAAACTCCTCTGGTTGAATGCTTTTTGGCATGTCCTTTGATAGTTCTCTCCAGTTTCAAGTTAGAGTGATGGGAGTAGTATTAGTACTAATAATATACTCCTTCACAATTATTTATCCATGTAATTATCATTGTGTTGATGGAAAAGAGGAAGAAAGGACTTGGTTTAGAGAAATGCAAATGATATTGTGGGTTTTTGTGGTGGTAAGGTGTGGGGGTTGACCAATGGCTGAATCTTGTTACTGCAATGACAAAAAAGCCTTCCAACAGGGTTGCACAAAATTTAACTCTTGGTCTCAGTCTTTACACTGCGGAAATGTAGGAGAAGGTAGAAGGTTCAAATAGCATTTTCTTAACCAGGACATAACTTGCTATTCTAGATTTCATCTGCTTGGATAAGTTTTGCTTGACAAAGGACTCTATTTTCCTATGTGTGCACATGTGTCTGAGATGTTGGACAAACCTGCTCCTATAGAAGAAGGATTGCTAAGGATGATAAGATTGGTCAATAGTTAACTCATGTAAGCACAGTTAATTATTGGGAGACAGCAAATGTTGATCACAAAACCTAAGAAGACAAGATTCACCTTAATCTTGTCAAGATAAGAGGATCAAGATTTTGTTGAAACCAACACAATCTGCTGAATCATTCTACAAAGGACTGCACATGCTCCAGAAAGAAAGGTGAAAAGTGCATTGTGATGAAGACTACTGATCTTCATCAGAAAGACTCCCGAGGAAGAAGAGGAGCCTTCCCCAGTGTGACCACCAGGACACACCACGCATGTGTGACACATATGCTAATAATATTAATGACTTCCAAGAACTAATTTGTATAACCACTCCTATCCCAAGGAATGTGATGACTATTCATGAATTTTACCCATAATATTGTGTTGTAGGAAGTGCCATGTGTGTTTGTTAGGAGGAGCAATTCCCCACGCACCCCGTGCCGAATAAAGCAAATACCCGCTTCTTGGACTCTGTCTCCGAAGTGTCTCTTGGCCTGGTTTGGGCAATTCAAGGACGAGGAAAGTTGTTATTATACATGCATGATTTACTGACACAGAAGAATGGGGCTTTGAAGAATGTGGAACTTTTCTTACCAAACATAGGTTAGAAAAAAATGTTTTATTATCAGAGAACAAATGAATAGTAATTTTCTGTATACCTTTCTTAGTGAGTAATATTTTGTTTGGTTATGAAACTTCAAATGTCATTTAAATGTTGCTCTTTGTTCTCCTATAAGGCAAGGCTTCATATGCCATGCTTTTTCAGTCTTAATTTTCAGCATATTTAATGTTGCCTTTCTTTTATTTTATTTTGTCTTTCTTTTATTTTCTACTTATTGGCAGATCTGCTTCCTCCTTTAAGAGAGGCTTTCCACAAAATATGCAGACGGCAGAGTTTTTATGTACTGGAGCTAGAGATGAATGGAGGTAGTGGATTACCGGAGCTAGTGTAAATCTGCAGCTGACAGCCTATGCTGTGCGCTGGCACATGTGCTGAGGAAGATCGGTGATGTGCAAACGGGTAGTTCAGAGGAGAACTCAATTAACAAGGAAAAATCTGTATTTAAGTTGGCCAGCATTGCATAACCCTGTTCATCTACGAAGCCGAGGGAAACCTCCTCGGGTCAGAAAGACCAAGCTCGGCGTTCTTTGTGCGTGTTGCGAGGAGAGAGATGGGGGAGATTGCACCGCTCCCGCCCAGGCTGAGGCTTTAGCTTTTTGGGGGGAGGCCCGGAGGGATGCGAGGCCTTGCCGCGGCGCGGGAAGCCCGGCGGGCGGGCGGGCGCTGGGCGCGGGCGGTGCGGGCGGTGCGGGCGGTGCGGGCGGTGCGGGCGGTGCGGGCGGGCCGGCTCTCGCCGCGCTGCCGCCGCCGCCAGGGCGGTGCGAGGGGCGCCCGCGGCTCCCGCCGCGCCCCCATGCGCAGGGTGCGGGGACCCGGCCCGCCGGGGGGCTGCGGCCGGGGGCTGCTCGTCCTGGGGTGAGTGTGGCGGCGGGGCCCGGGGCTGCTCGTCCTGGGGTGAGTGTGGCGGCGGGGCCAGGCGGGGAGAATGTGGCGGAGGGGCGGGGGCTGCTGGTCCCGGGGAGCATGTGGCGGCGGGGCCTGGAGCTGCTGATCCCGGGGAGAATGTGGCGACGGGGCGGGGGCTGCTAGTCCCGGGGAGAGCGTGGCGGCGGGGCCGGGCGCTGTGGCGGGGCCGGGGGCTGCGGCCCGCAGCGGGGCGGTGTCCGCGGCCCGCCTGCCGTCCCCATTTAATGCCCGTCACTGCGGAGCTTACGGTGAGCAGCCGGGAGCTGCTCCAGTTCCTGGCGTTCGCTTGCCAGGGCAGGGGAAGTGATGCTATAGATATGATGGGAGGGGTTTTTCTTTTCGTTTTATTTTATTGCAATAATTTCCTGGCACACCTAATGGCATGTGATCCAAGGAGTCAGGAGACATAGTACAACAATGTGCAGTGGAAAAACGTGGCAGAAACATTATTTTGCTCCATCTCACATCAAGACAAGAAGACACAGCCTCAAGTTGCACCTGGGGAGCTTTAGCTTGGATATTAGTAAGCAGAAAGTAACAGTAAATGGTTTCCTCCTCCAGTGGTGTTTCATGGGAATCTGACCAGGGCGGTTTGAGCAGGTAAAGTCATGAGCAGTGAAGTGTGAAACCTTGGTGGTGGTATTGAGC
Source organism: Aphelocoma coerulescens (assembly GCF_041296385.1). Lineage (NCBI taxonomy): Eukaryota > Metazoa > Chordata > Aves > Passeriformes > Corvidae > Aphelocoma > Aphelocoma coerulescens. The sequence continues at coordinate 47,199,909 of NC_091017.1, forward strand.
TGTGGAAAAATACTGAGAACAAGGGTCAGCTATGAAAGAAGTTGAAAGATCTTATAAGGCTGCCTGAACAGTAACATGGCAAATAAAGACAGAGAGCGATGTACAGGAACAGAAGAAAACATGTAGAAGATGGACTGTGAGCTCACGGTTACTTCCGGGGAGATAGATCTTGGTATTACCACAAAATGAGACTCAAGTCATGGGACTGGACTGCATGAATATTCATAGAGCCGCCTGGTGCTTACTGGCCAAAAGCAGATGCCTAGGGAATAGATAGGATATGTAGTGCAAACACATGGAAATGCTTTCCACTGCTGTTGTACCACTCTCCAAGAAATTGAAATCTAAGGTCTTCCCTGATAAGAAGTTCAAACTTATGGTAGGTTGTTGGTGTCTTCATAACCAAGACATAGGAGTAGGATGTGTGATTGGTCCATTTGAGTGGGGAGTTAAATTTTGACGTACGTGTAATGGCAAGATAAATATCACAAAGGATAGAAAGAAGGCAGAGCAATCCTAACTGTTGTAGGGCCACTCTACAGTTCTTGTCTAAAGAAATGAAGAAAATGCTTGAACTGTGAGCTGTTTTCTTGTAGTTACTCATTCACGAATGTACTTTGATGGAATCATGCAGCTGTGAGAGTTTTATGGCATGAAAATAGGTGAAGCAATCTATTGTTGTAAAAGTGTTTCCAAGGAACACTCACACGTGTTTATGTTCTGAAGAGGTGGGTTTAGCATATTAATGACCCAACTCCACATATCAAATGTAATATGTAATTATAAGCAGTTGTGTAATTATAAACAGTTTCCATCTAAAAAAAACCCCAACAAAAAGCCCGCCCCAAACAAAGTAAAAACCATTCCTTCATTAAACTGCTGTATGGGCAATTACTGGTTTGTGCCTTTGCTGTTGTTGCAGTAGTGAGGTGCTGCTTCAGTTGTGTGTGCTTCTTGCAAAGTTTGAACTGCAAAATCCAAGGAGGATGCCAGTCGGGTAAAACAAGTCTCAAAGTAAAAGTACATTGGTTTTTTTTGAAACCTACCTTTGTAAGTAAGGTAAATAAAAGCTATTTTAAAACAAGGTAGTTTGTTTCAAGCAAATGTTTGTCTTGATGGATAGGATTGAAAAATTGAAAAATTCAACAGAGTAGCTGTCTTCCTCCTCTCCTCCTCTCCCCTGCCCACCCCAGCCCCTCTTCCAGTGGAGATGTGAATTAACTTTATTTAAAATTATAGAATATTGTGGTTCTGTATTTATAGGAAAGGACTGTCCAGAGGTTCCCCAAATCGGTGTCTCTCTGGAAAAAGTGGAGTGTCTCTTCCATCAGTTTTTGCAAGAAATGTGCAAGAAGCCATTGACAATTATACTTGGTATGCATGTACTTCTGAAATAATACTTAATTAACTCACTTTTGACTTAGATATTTCCAGATTGGAATTAATTTTCACTAATCATTCTTTTAGTCATTGTTATGGATAATAACTATTGTACAGTATAATGCAGGATACAAATTGACCTAACCTACTGTTTAAAGGGTTTGAACTTTACTCCCGGTTTGTGGTATGGATTTGAGTATTTTTAGACTGTAGTAGAGGACACTCATTAGCTCTGGAAGGGAAATCAAACTTCTTGATTAAATTGAAATCATGCTCACTAATGTTGCAGGTTAGTTAACTTTCAAGAAGTATCAATCCAGATGACACTGGTTAGGATTTGCCTGGCCTGCACACCCAATTGCCATTGCTTTCCTGGCATTCCGGGGTGGGTTGTAGCTGGAAGGGACCATCCAGAACTTTGGGGGCTTGAATTGCTGGAGATCAAATTTTAAAGTGCACATAAAAAACACTGCATAGAGACATATAACTCAGTGCTATTTGAAACATTTGTAGAGATCTTGTGCTTAGTTTTGCAAAAGTTTTCTTGTGGTAGCTTTTAATGTTAAAGAGTTAAAGAAAGCTTTGTTATCTTTAATGTGTTTTTCATGTGATCACTTGCTGCTGTGGAGAAACCAAAATAATTGTTAGAGCTGGAGATATAGATACATGTGTATATATATATTCAAATACATACACTTTAGGGTATGCCCATACAGTTACAATGGTGTATATACATACAAAATCTTAGTAGTGTAAAAGGAATTGCCTTTATGTCAGTAAATGGTACTAATAGGAGCATGTATTCACTCTGCTTGAAAATAGATGCTTGCACCTCTTCCCCTCAACAGGAATACATATTACTGGACATTTATTTGATTGGTTGCTTTATTTAAAAAATGCTTATACAGAAAATAATTGTGTTCTTCATTTTAATTTCTCATCTTTTCAGTGAAACGCTCTCACCACTTTCATGTAGTGGTTGTACAACACCCACGGAGTTGAATAATTCTTGGTCTGGAATAAACAGCTATACTACTAGTTTGTCTACTGAAAGAAGTTCGGTTTACTCCTGGAGAGATGATGTATGTCATAGAAACTTTTACAGTACTCTTTTTCTAAATATTGTAGAAGAATATTAGTTTTTAGTGATATTGGACAAGTAGCACCTCATCCATAATAGCCTTATGATTAAGTGCATTAATTGAATATTTAAAAAAATAGTTTTGGTTGCGGGTTGGTATTGGTGCAGCTAATGTGTAGCAAAAGAAAACAGAATAAAATGATAAATGATGAAGTTTGGGGAAAACAAACCTGTTTCACTGAAGAAGGTAGGCTTAGGTTTCTGAGTCCAAGTGAATGATAAAACATGCCTTTTCAAACACTGCATAGTGCAGGCAATGTCTAAATTGAACTGTTCTCAATGTTTTCAGTTATAAAGCACATTCATGAACATACGTATAAATTTCCCAGTCTTGGTAAATATTTAGCTCTTACGTAAACTCAGTTCTTTTTTGTAGATGATGCAGAGAGAGGTCGTACCTGTTACTAGGCTGACCTCTGAGGCATACCTGGTGCAGGCTGGCAGTGTTGAATTTATCCAAAAGCATTGCAGTTGGTAGCGGTAGTTCTGCCACTCTTTTTGCATAATGTCCTAACTTTTAGGGTACTGACCCCATCTGTCACTGCCAGCCCTTCAGGAGAAAGTCTGACTGGATTATACAGTAACCTGTGTGAGAGTTATTTTCTCATTCCTTTTCAGTGTGATCCTTTCTGTATCTTGAAGTGCTTTAAGGCATTCAGCTGGAAATGAACAAGCATAATTTGGGCCTTGAGTATTACCAGTTTTTTTAGTGTATCATATTATCTAATGTAAGTGGCAAATATCATTACGAACAGTGCCCCAGCTGAGGAACCCTCAGCCAAGTGCTTGTCTCCTCATCACTGGATAAAATCAGGCACTTCTCTACTATTTTCATTTGCCTCTGTGTTAACCTAGTCTCTAGTTGCACTGAGTTGTAGGTTCAGTGAAGAAGTATGGAAGAGCCTTTCTCACACTGACAGCTGTTTCCTAAGCACCAGACTGAGTGACGCAGCCATAAGGTGCCTCCTCTTTGCCCTCTTAGCTGTTGTACTCAGAAAGGAAGAAGGAAGAGCGCTTCTTGAAAGAGCAGGGAGCTTTGGTGTCCTGGGTCCCAGAGATGCAGTGGGCATGCTTCACATTGGCACAGGGAACAAGCTCAGAGTCCAAACACCTGATAACTGTTTCTTTTTTTTTAATGTGGGCTAATCCTAGGCAGCTGTATATGTTAATGTCATAGAAATATAGTATTGTAGTTCCTTCTTGCCGAAATAACTTGTTCAGGCCAGCTGTATGGGATCTTTTTGGGGCTTTTTTTCTTGGCATTGTGGTATATAAATTGTGTCCAAAATATATAGTCTGAACATGCATTCTGATACTCTCAGCCAAGTTGATTCAAGTTGTTCTGTTCTTTAAATATGGTATTTTTAGTATACATGCATATTTGCTAACACCTATTAACTTTATAAAACATAGGAATTTGATAAAGCTAACACACAGAGAGTGCATCAGTTATTTTGGGAGATTGATGAAATGCTGTTTGAAGGAAAAGTGACCTCCCAAACAGAGAACCTGCAGGCAGAATGTGCAGATTGGGGTGAGCAATTTCCTCATATAAGGTAAGGAAATTTTTGCTAATACTAGTTTTAATCAGTTACAATTCTAATTTGAATTTTTGGGGTATCCTCGTATGATTTGGGCATCAGCAATACTTGTGCATTCAGATCTCTGTCTCTGGGGCTGAGCTGTGCCATAGGTGCTCAGTAAATCTGGGCAGTGGTGCTTTAGCAACTGATGCCCTTTATTTTGCTTAATAAAATGATTTCAGGCAAAGGTGTTCAGAAATTATTTTTTAGCATAATTTTGTGTATATTTATTAGAGTTGCTTTCACCTTTTCTCTGTTCCTCTCTACATCATGCATGTTGGAGTTTGCACATTTTCTGAACTTTAACTCTAGCCTTAACATTCCATGTAAACATTTTTGATTCGCCCTTTTTACTCACACTGATGGATACTCGAGTTGGATAAGTGATGTCACAGCAGGCGATATTTGTCTTCTGCATCCATTTTTAAATGTATCCTACAGAGTTTTTTGATAAGAAAGGAAGTGTGTTTACTTCTGTCTGCCTTTAGAACAATCTAACAAGTTTTACTATTTGCTCTTAAAATTTATAAACTAGAATCTCATTCTTGTGTAAATCAGCTTAACTTTAATGACTTAAATACTAGGTGATGTTAAGGTAGTACACGAGGCTCTGGCCCCTCCATGAGTTGCTTTTCAAAGCAGATGTAAGGTGTGCTTTTGCATTGCCTGCCATTTGCAGGTGTTTGTATTCTGGATATTTGCATATGGCTTAGGTTTTCATCTAAGATACTGCTTGTTCTCTCCTTTTTATTCAGGGTTCTAGGAAAGCAGCTCCTAGTGCCAAAGGATGAAGGCTTTCAGCATTTTCAAAGCAGAAATGATGCCCACGTTGATACTAAGTGTGTGCCTGGCCTCCTTGAATGTACTGGTAATACAAAAGAGTATGTTAATTTTTTTAAGTTTTCTTTTTGGTCTTCCCCCTTCAGAAACACGTACAAATATTACTTTTGTATTACTGAAATGTGTCAGTATAATTAAGTATGCACTTTCTTCTTTCTTTGAATGTTTAATTCTCATTTTTCTTGATGTTTTTTTCAGGCTCTGCATCTCAGGCTCTAAACTGATCCCAACAGCATCTCCAAAACATAAAGCATTGTATTCAAGTTCCACTAGGATTTCTGCTTCAGACTCAGCCATGTATTCCTTCCTGGAAGAAGAAGTTTATGATGAGGATGGAAAAATAGAGGAATATCTTGCCTTTGACAACAAGGAACTGTAAATAAAAGATATATGTATTTTTTAAGAATGTAATGAAGAATTATCAGTGGACTGAGTCAGGGTTCATAAACTGTGTTTCTCTTCTGTAAGATACAGTTCCTTCTGTCCCTGTGTTCGGTAGCACAGTGGCCACAACACTCACTGGGCATGAATGTTCCAGGAGCTAGACTACTGGGTAGATGGATGAAAGATCATAATGTGCTGTTTTCTAAAAGGCCTGTCTATAAGGGGAAAACTTTGGTAGGACTAGTTGGGCACAAAGCACAGCTTTTTGTGCTAAGGCCTTATGCACACTCAGAACAAAGACACGGTTGTTCTGAAAACCTGAGGAACCAGACAGACACCCTTTCAGTGCTCTTTTGGAAAGAGAAGGCTGGGGTTGGTGCGTTTTTGGGAAGCGTTTAAGAATGCTCTCAAGTAGTCCTCTCTCTTTGTTTTACTGAGTAAGCAAACTTAATTTGGGAGGGAGACTTGTGTGAAGGTGTGTTTCTCTCTTTTGTGTCCCTCATATGCTTCTTGTTTCCTAAAATTCTGAAAAATCTTGTTTTCCATAACTAAAACATTAAGTTTTAGTTCAGTCCTGACAGGTTTAGTTTAGTCCTGACAGGAGAACAGCTTCGTCATTTTGTCAGTTGGAACCACTCAGCCACATCTCAGAGTTAAGAATTATGCAGTTTGGTTTGAGGAGGAAGTGAAAAAGTGACAGAGAAGAGAAAGGGAGTAGAAACTGGTAGGAATTTGAAATCATCTTTGTGATCACAAAAAAAAAGAAAAAAAAGCATTCCGTAGAAAAAGATATGATGGCATTAAAAAAAGAAAAAGATTAAAACTTCCTTATTGAGAGGGAGGGTGTATTAGGAGACCAAGCTAGGAAATGTTGCAAAACACGCTTCCCTAGATAGAGAGAAACAGAAAAAAAATTAAAAAGCATAACTGTCCTAGCTGTAGTGGAGAGGAAGAATGTATGTGTAAGGCTATGGGCTCTATTATTCTTGTCAAGCTGCAGAAATCCTTTAAAGTTATTTCATCTTTGATCAATGGTGGAAACTTGCAGATGTATGCAAGTACACAGGGTGTGCTAAGAAAGAAATTTTCTATGTGAGAATCCTCTTGACAAATACAACAGTTGTTAGCTATGTTATTGTAAAAAGCAGAGGATTTAGTCTCAAATATAAAACTTTTTCCTAGACCTGCAGATCTTTCTGTTATAATGCCCTGTTGGGATTTTTAAATTTTTCAGTGGCAAGCAAATGAAAGAGAAAATCATTACATGTATTTGATAAGTTCTCGTCCCTTAGGTGAATTTGAGTTTGAATTTTTTGGTAATCTCCAGCTGACTGCCTTTTCTTCCATATGTATGTTTCTGTATTGAAAGAGGGGGGAAAAAGTCAAACCCCATGGGAATTCTTTTGAATTTGTTTCCTTTATTAGTGACGATGAGATTTGGGAACAAAAGAAAACGCATCTTTCTGAGAAGAGGTGTAAGCGTGGCATTCCCCCTGTTTCTCCCAATGCCTGTATCAAAGATGCTGTGGCTTCTGAAGTATTTGATCATATCTGGAGCAATGTCATTGGAATATTGGAGGAACTGATTAAAAAATTTTGGGAAACTAGTGTCCCAGGTATTTGATATTTCATTTGGTATTTGTTGAATCTAATTCAGAAAAGTCTTCTTCTCCTATCCCCTTAAATTAAGCAAATTTTCCAAGCTTTAGTTAGGATAACCATTGCTGTAGAATGGTAACATATGTAATGCCTTGCCGTGAGAAGGTGTGCACACACATGCACCTAAAATGAAACTTTCTTTCAGATTTTCAGGGAGTTTTGTATGAGAGGTGTAAAAAGAAAAACACTGACTGAAATAGCTTCATTGCAAGAGAGCATGTTTAAAAAAAATTAATCACTGGCTTGAAGATGCAAATTGATGCTGTTAGCAGGGGATCACTGACAATGTGATCTGAATTTGGAACCTAGGAATCAAAGTCTCCTAGTCCTCATTGTTTAAGCTTTATTAATAAAAAGAACCCTTGGGTAGTCAGATTGTTGAAGTGAGATAAACAGCCTTGCTGATGTGCAGGACTTCATGAGTTTACTATAGGATGAAGAAAAGGTGGTGGATGTAATTTTATTTTATGTTTTCATATTCTAACAGACTGTAGCGAGGAAAAGAAGAAGCTAGGAAAATTAACTAGAAGTGAAAACCTATTCAGTGTGTATGTGTTATCTTTGGAAGCTGAGGGAAATTTCAGTTCTTTCAATGTATTTTAAAGGGACAGAAGTAACAGAAGAATACCTGAGGGTGGGTTTTGGAAGTTACCTCAAATGTAAGGCACACTCAATCTCAAATATAAGAATACAACAAAGTGAGAAATGGCAAAATTTCTCTGAATGGTTGCAGCATCAGAACTTAACATTTCAGGTTTTAGTGTAATTTAAAAGTTCTTTTTACACCGCAGGTGGATTGTTTAGCTCTCGGTATTATAGTTTAGGGAGGATTGTTTAGCAGTATTATGATAGGTTTGCTCTTTTATCTTTTTGGAGGTCATAAGCTTATGACAAATAGCTAGTATTTCAACTAGGAAGGAAAAGAATTTGGGTTTATAATAGAAATAAGATGGTAGCATATACCCAAAATGAAACAGTATATAGCTGCTGTCAGACAAGGATAGTATCAATAAACTTTTTATTAATACATATTTTTAATTTTTTTTTAATACTTAAGAAAAATGTCTGGGGATTTTTAGACAGTATTTCTACGGTCTTAGCTGTATTTTTTTAAAGAGGCACCTCAAAATCTACCTGTATAGGCCACCTTGTATGTCAGTGTCAGAGAAAACATAGACGCAAATGGAAATGTTTTCAAAAACCCATAATTTACGTTAGATTTTTAAATATCATGGAAACTTAAAGCTATATTAAAGTCTTTATTTACTGTCTAATATTGTTTGAATCCCAACAAATGATGGCTGGTAAACATAGAAAATACTTCTTATTCATTCTACTTTTTTTGCTCTTGTGCAGAGTGTGACAAACAAATAGAAAAACTGAAAACTGTTACAGCAAAACTGCCGCATTTGCCTGTCATTCATATTACAACAGATGCTGGGAGCATTCCTCTTTCCAGAGGCTCTGAAGCACGAAGTGTATCTTTTGGGGCTCATTCTATTTCATCACAGGTAAAAATAAAACAAACCTTTCTGTCAAATGCTGTTCTTTTTTTCTTCAAACCTTGGACAGTCTTAGTTGAAACTTGAAAAGGCTCCTTGTCTTTATTTCCTCTTTTTTTTCTGTATACCAATTAGGTGCACTTAAAGTCATCTGATTTAAAATGAGGTTTAATTAAATGTTCTTTATTTTTTTATTGTCACTTGTTTTTCTTTGGTGGTCCTTAAAGGTACAATTTGTCACTCAGGTATTGCTCCCATTGATTTGCAAACTCTTGTTAAATTCTATTCTGTCCTTAAAAACTAATTTTGCTTTTATTGTGGTCCAGCCATTTCTTCATGGTAGAATTAAGAAGATTAACTGAGATGTGAAATTGCAACTTGAAGTGCTTTACTCCCAACCCTGCGAGTTTCAGACTCTCCCATTCCTTTTCTTTTCCTTTGCCTCTTGTGAAAGGGGATTCTGCAGTACATTTACCAGCACATTGGCACAACGCATTACCTGTCTTTGTGGAAGCTCTTGCTTATATTGATAAAATGTCCTATTTTGTCCTGCTTGCTGTCTCCTCCCTCTGTCTCCTGATTCTTGTTTAGCACATTTGATTCCTTTTTCAGACACTGCTTCTGTTTGGTTTTTTCTCCTGTCTCTTTCTATTGAGTTCAAGCAACTTCATTCTCTTCCATTGGCTCTTTTTCCATGCTTGCTAAACAGTGAGATAAGGAACACAGAAAAGATAGCACAGCAGTCTTGGTTCTCCCCATTGGTGTGCTTTGTTCTGTAGCGGTCTCAGCAGCCAGAAGAAGTAAAATGCTTCGATAAATCATGCCCCTGTGCTGAGGGAGAATGAGGAGTTTGAAGAATCAAACTCTGGCTTCAACTGAAACTTATATTGTAAATCGAGTTGTAATTCAGTAACTAAATTACACAAGTTGTGTTTATAAAACCTGTTTAAAATAAGCAAAAGAAAAAAGGATGGTTGCCCCATCTACTCCTGAGAATTGTACTGAACCATCTTAAAAGGAACTTTTGTAAAGAAGTAAAACACCTCTTAACTATGTGCTTTTTGAGGTTTTCCTTCTAAAAAAGTAAAGCTTAACACATAGTTGTTTCTTTTAATAGGGTCACCGTTTCTCCAGCAACTTCTGTAATGATTTGGATGGTGTAATGACAATTCAGGCAAAACCACTCCAACAGAGGCATGCTGCCACAGCAGAAAAAATACCGTAGGTGCTGATATTGACATTTTAAAAATGTGACATAATTCACATTATATAAAAAATGTTTTGCAATTAAAAAAAGGCAATAAAAAGGCAGTGATCTTGTTTGTGTGGATCACTGATATGACAGTGATTTGCAGAGGTTGAAATGATGCACTGTTAAAGCCTTGTTTTTCTTGATCCTAATTCCTTATTTCTTTCTCTTTCCCTAGGAATGAGCAAGAAGACAAACAGCATAGCATTACCTCCAGTGCTCCAAATTCAGCACATGCTAGGCTGGGAAGAATTTCTGATAACAGTGTTCTTTCATCATCTCCGGCACTGCTGGCATCTTCTAGGAAACTACCAAGGTTACCTTCTCTCACCTCTGACCAGCCCTGCTCAGAAGTTCCTAATATGTACAATGATGAAATCCATAAGGGGATGAAATTGTGAGTTTTTCATTTTTTTAATTTTCTTTTCTCAAACTTTACTGAAATTTCACCCCTGAAGGATTTTGCAAAATACTTGAGAACTAACCCGTGATTTATTACTAATTGTAGAATTCAGAGGGAAGAAGAAAGCAAGCAGAGCCCTGATATTTTGAGGAAAAGCATTTGTTTTTTTTTTATTGCTGTATTAGGTGCTGTTACTTTCTGTAGCTGAACTTTATACAGAAATGTGCTACTTTTATTTCATGTTACTTCAATGAAGAAGTCTGTAATGTGAATTCTCCTAAAAGAGGAACCCTTAAAATTCTGTAGGGTTGGTGGCTGGGATCGTTTATCTTCTGCTCGTGTGCCTGCAACCCGGAACAAGTTACCACCCATAAACTCTGAGGCTGTTGAACAGTATGTTTCAGTACCTCGAATGCAACCCAGCTCTGTAAGTTGTGTTCATTTTTTTCACTGGTGAAGAACTTCAAGCTATTTAGAAATAAATTACTCTATGTCACTGCTTGATATGAGTAATTTTACAGCTTGTGTTGGCTTGTATTTAATACATAGATTTAACATGCTAATGTGTGTTACATTGGGGAACAATTACAATGCAAGAGAAGGCAGTGTAAAACCTCACGTCACAGACAGATCACAGTGGAAAGACTTCTCTGACAACAGAAAAATCAGATTAAAAAAAAAAAAGATAAAAAGAACCAACCAACAAGATAGTAACCTTGCACTTCTGTGCATCTGGATTTAAATAACTCTTTTCAGTGTTTTATTCACTAATGTTAGATTATAAGAATTAGAAAATTATGCTAACTGAAGTAGAAAAGGATACCAGCTGAAAAAAGCAGATCTTATATTGGCCTATTTTTGAAGGTTGGGAAATTAATGAATCACCAGAATGAAAGTAAATTGGCATGTTGATATGTCAATGTGCCAACATAGAAACAGTCTAACATCTGTTTAAAAAACAGTCAAACTCTTAAATTGGTGCTTTTGGTTATTGAAAATGTATTTTTCTTTTCTTCTTGTGAACTTTTGTATGTCAACAGAAAAAAATATTTTAATTTATTCAATTGCTGCATTCTCTTAATGTTCTTTTTAATTCTCTCAGCGTCAAGAACGATATGCTCATAGCAGAGTGTCAAGTGCAGTGGCTGGCAGGACAGAGCAACAGCCACTTAGAGAAAGAACTGTTACTGTTGATCAATTTTCAAGGCCCAACACAACTCATACATTCAGGGTATGTTACAGTATAAGTGGAGACATGGAAAAGGGAAGAGGTTTTCATTCATGCCTGCTGTTGGTCTACAGAAGGTCTCATTTCTGGGTCTCTCCTGATTTCTGATGTACAGGGATTCCTGCTCCCTATAGAGAGGAAGTTCTTGAAAGTCTTGGGGAGGGTGTGGGACTATTGTATGAGGAAGATTTTTTTTTCAGGTCTAATGCATCAAAGTTTTCCTTTGAGGGTGTCTGTGTGCTAGAAGTGTGCAGTTTTCGGGCTGGTTGGAGCTTTGTACTTTGGTAGGATTCAGTCTGCTGGACTAGGTAATAAAAACCATAACCAAACCATTTCAGTAGATAAGTGTATCACACACTAGCTAAGAGTATATGTTTCTTTTTTTACAGAGAGACACACCTCAGAAGAAGTCACTGACTCCCACGAATTTCGCTAACCACAGAAGGACGGGTCAAGGATTTTTGATAACAGGTAGGCAAAGTACAAATCACTTGGAAGGTAAAAGGCCAACAGAACCTATTAACCCATCACACCATCAAAAAGTGTAGTGCTTAGGGAGAGCTATCTCAGCATAAAAGAAGAATAGGTTTTTCTTGGCAGGATCTTTTGAGTTTGGTTCTGAAGTTTCTTCTCACTTGTTCTGAGGTTATCCTAACTCTTATGGGTAGGAATCCTGTGAAGCTTCTTTTTCTTGTTATGACATGGGAAGAAAAGAATTCCATCTCATCTCATCTCATCTCATCTCATCTCATCTCATCTCATCTCATCTCATCTCATCTCATCTTTTTTTTTTTTCCCCAGTGTTTTGACATATTTGCAACTATAGCAAGGGTATGTGGTGTACAGGCCAGATATTTCTGCAGTTGCTAGAGTGGTAGCACATTTGCATGCTTGTGAGCTGCTCATAACAAATTTTATTTTAGCTCTGAAATTAATCAACTTTTTGTGTGAAGAAAAAGTAGATTTGAAAATGTGCATTTTTCACAAAAATATAAAGCTCTCATAAAAAAAACCAACAAAACAGCATTAATTTGCATCTGTGTTTTGAATTTGCAACACCAAAAAAGAGAGCAACCCTATGTGGCTCATTTTGTTCCATTTTTACAAGAAAGCTGATTGGCTAGTTCCTGATGTATTTGAATCCTTATATGTAACCTTTACTTGTTTGGAAGTTCCTTGAGTTTAAATAATTATGTAATTGACATATAACAGGTGATGTAAGAATAAGGGCAGGTTAGCAAATATTGATCTGAGCATATTGGTGGAAGTAACTCATACATAGTCTTGGAGTGTCTTTCGGAAACTACAACAATTAACAACGTTTATATTTTCCAGGTTCACAGAATTACTCCAGATCCTTTCAGAGAAATCCTCCAACTTCAAGGAAGAGATTTCAGATTGCTTCTTAACCTCTTTTAGGAAGAAATAGAAACCCTCTGCACTGAATGAAAGACTGAAGCACTAAATTTGCCACTTAGTATCTTGTGTAACAAAGAAGGTGTGCATTATGCCGGTGTCTGCTGAGCCTTGCAATCCTCAGGATGCCTGCACTACCTTCTTTTAAAATTATTTGACCAGAGGTTAGATTAAAATTTGGAGCAAAATGAAATAAATGTTTGAGGTGTCGGCTCTGTTGGCAGTATCAAGAGACTGCGGCTGCACTTTCTTCTCAGTCATTCCTCCTTTTTCTGCCTTTCCCAGGGAATTATTTTTCTACCTATCAAATAAGATATGTTTAGAACATAAAGTGCTGTTCCTACTTTTTTTGTTTCCTTAAAGATGTTCTAGTCTATGTAAATATCAGTCATATATAAAATTTATACTTTTGAACAGGAGTTTGCAGTACTTCCCCTTTAACTGCTGTTTTAACATTTCTTCATTTTTCAGTCTGTCTGCTTGTTACAATAATATTTGATCTCTGAATACTGTCTGCACCTACTTTTTCTTCCTTTAATTCTTTTGAAATCTCATTCATTGCTTTTACTTATGCTGTTCTAATCATTAGTAACTGTAGGAACTGCTGGGATAAACTTTGTTTACAGCAAGTAATGTTTTCCCTGCCAAGCCAAACATGTTTATAAATGCTGAGCAATTGAACCAGCATGCTGACAAGTCTTTTAAGACCATTCCCACTTTTTGAGATTTTTTGTACAAATGAAGAGAAGAGCAGAACAGTAAGCATCTGCTTCTGCAGCTTAAAAGGAAAGATTTTCTAATTACTAGAGCAGCAATGGATCACTCTCAGGTGGCAAGAGAGAGGGAAGAGGGATGTTTGCTGTCTACCAGAAGTATTTTAACACTTCTCTCTTTTGGTCAGTTTTTGGGCACCTGACAGAATCACTGGTCATCTTACATCCTGATAATCATTATAGGCTCCTTCCAGTTTGGAAGGGACCTCAAGGATCATCTGGTCCCTGTTGGCAAAAGCACAGTCTGGATGAGATGGCCTATCATCCTGTCCAGCTGAATCTTAAGTGTCCAATGTTGGGGAATCCACCACTTCCCACATAATGGAGAGATTATTCCAATGGCTAAATATTCTCATTGTGAAAAGTTTTCCTCTTGTGTCTGATTGGAATCTTTCCAGGCATAACTTGCACACATCACTCCTCACTTTTCCATAAGGTCCCTTATGAAAAGGGAATCTCCCATCTTCTTAGCAGCCACCCTTTAAATACAGGAACATGGTGATACAGTGTGCCTAAGCTTCTTTTCTCCAAGCTGGCAAATCCAATTTTCTCAGCCTTTCCTCACATGACAGGCTACCCAGTTCTTTGGTCATCTTTGCTGCCCTTTACTGCACCTTCTCCACCCTGTCCACATCTTTCTTGTATAGCAGGGACCAAAACTGAACACAGCATTCCAGATGTGGCCTGACCAGAACTGAGTAGAGTGGGATAGTGACTTTATCTCTGTTGGTGACACCCTTGTTGATGCAACTCAGCATTTGTGTTGGCTTTCCTTGCTGCAGCAACAAACTGTTCACTCACACTGAGCTGCTTGTCCACCAGGATCCCCAGGTCCCTTTCCATAGAGCTGTTCCCTAGCCAGGTGAGATCCCCAGCCTGTGCTGCTCTCCTGGATTATATTTTTCCATGTGCAAGACCTTACACTTGTCCTTATTGAACTTCATAAGGTTCTTGTCAGCCTAATTTTTCAGCCTGTCCAGGTGTTCCTGCAGGGTGTCTCTCCCTTCCAAAGTGTCCTCTGCCCCACTCAGTTTGGTATCACTGACAAACTCCATCCAGGTACACTTGATCCCATAATCCAAACCACTGATGAAGATACTAAACAGCATTGGGCCCAGTATCGTTCCCTGGGGGACTCCACTTGTGACAGCTGCCAGTGTGAAAGGGAGCAATTTACCACCACCCTGCAGGCGTGGCCGGTCAGCCGATTCCCCACCCACCTCATGGATCGCACATCCACACCATCACATCCACGTTTCTGTAGGAGGAGGCCGTGGGAAACCATATCAAAAGCCTTGGAGATATCCAGGTAGACAATGTTCACTGCTTGCCCCACATCAACCAAGCAGGTTCCTTTGTCATGAGAGGCAGTCAGGTTTGTCAAGCACAATTTGTCCTTGGTCAATCTGTCCTGGCTTTTCCTAAACATGGGCTTCATTTGACTTGTAACAGCCCCCAGGAAAATTAGTTCCATAGGTTTCCCAGGGACTGAAGTAAGACTGATGGGCCTCTAATTTTCTGGATCCCCTCTTAAGTCCTTCAAGTAGATAGGAGTGACATTAGCCTTCTTTCGGTCTTCTCAGATGTCCCCCGAATTCCACAACTCGAAGGTTATGGAGAGTGGCCTCAGTTATGTCAGCCAGCTGTCTTTGGTTGGATACTGCCAGAGCCCATCAATCTGTAGAGATCAAGCTCCTGTAATAGTTCACATACCAACTCTTCCTTCACAGATGGTAGGTCTGTGTTTGCATCAGCCAGAATTTTTGTTCCCAAGGCCTGGTGCTGGTGAAAGGACACAGGTGAAGAAAGTGTTGGGTACCTCTGCCTTTTCAGCCTTGTTGGTGACTAATTCATCTCTCCTGTTAAACAGCAGGAAAATAATTTCCTTCTGTCTCTGCTTGTTTACATACCTGCACTGGTTTCAACTGGCATAGAATTTATTTTCATCCTAGTACCTGGCACAGTGCTGTGTTCTAAATTGGTATGAGAATAATGTTGATTACACCCTAATGTTTTAGTTCTTAATGTGTTGTGTTTGCCCTACATCAAAGACTTTTCAGTGTCCCGTACTCTGCCAGTGAGAAGGTCCATAAGAAGCTGTGATAGAGCATGGCCAGGACAGCTGACCCCAACTGGTCAAAGGGATATTCCATACCACAGAAGGCCCTGCTCAGTATATGAACTGGGAGGGGTCTATTGCTGCTCAGGGATGGATTGGGGTCAGTGGGTGGTGAGCAATTGTTTTGTGCAATTGCTCGTGTTTCTTGGGTTTTATTCCTCTCTCTTCTTTTCCAATTTTCATTTTACTTTTTTATATTTCAATCATTAAACTTTTCTTACTTCAACCCATGGGTTTTATCTTTGTTCTGATACTCTGCTCTGTCCCACCAGGGTGGGGTGTATATGCATGGTACTTCGTTGTGGTCTGGGGCTAAACCATGATAGTATCTGAAGAACTCTTTCTTGTAGTTTTTGATATCTCTGACAGATTTCTGTTTGAGCTGAGCTTTTACTTTTCTAACTGCATCTCGGCACACCCTCTTAATGCCCTTGTGCTTACTTGGATGTAATCCTGAAGCTCAGAAGAAGGTTCAGAGAGAACTGGATGAGGTGTTTGGTAAGTTTTCCATTCCTTTATCAAGATTGAAGAAATTGAGATAGGAATGTGCCATGTGGCCATTCTAGGGTTTTAAGTGGCTAGAGGTGGTTGGGATGGGTGCTGGAATGTGCAGGATAGAGTACTGAGAAGGCTTCCCAAGTAAAGTGTAGGGTTTTTCTCTTTTTTTTTCCTATGGTGAAGCAGTTATAGACAGCTGCTTATTTGCTGTTGTTTTCTCCCTTTCCCTTTCCTCCTCAGGAAGATATCAGGTATTGAAAGGCACAAATATTCTTGTTATAGTTTATGCCCTACTGAGATTTTCCCTGACCTGGAGAAGTTTAGTCCTGAGCAATTCTTCCCTGAACATTGTAAGGAAAAGCACCTGTATGGTTTCCAAATATTTAATGTTTTTGATAGTTTGCGTGCATCCATCATTTTGGAACTGACATTTCTGGTCTCACTAGGGGGTGATGTGAAGGGCATTTCACCCCTGTTTTCCCTTTCAGTCTTGTGATTGTTTCATGGTAGGCTTTTCAGCTGAGTCTAGGTGTCTTTGGTGTCAGCAGCAGGGCTGCTGCTGTGGTGGCCTCTCAGAAAAGGCTAGAGAGGAGAACACAGTTCCTCCTGGCTCTACCCTGGATCCACTGCAGGACATAGCAGTGGAGCAGTGGCACCTCTGTGAAAAAGTATTTACAAGTGTACAAAAAAATGCTTAACAGACAGCAGAGTGGGGCAGAGCTGGGGGGGAGGAGGGGAAGAGAGGGGAAACAGCAGTGCAAACACCAAGGTCAGTGAAGGTGAAGGAAACAGTGCTCCAGGCTCCAGAGCAGAGATTCCTCAGCAGCCTGTGGAGAAACCAGCAGCTGGAGCAGGAGAAAAGTGTGAAGAGGGAGCACTAGAGAGGAACTTTTGCCTTTGTTTCTAACTTCCTCATTATCTGTTTTTAATTTTCTACAAGTTAATTTGAATTTCCAAAGTTGAGTCTGTTTTGCCCATGATGGTAACCAATAGGCAATCTTCCAGTCTTTATTTTGACTCATAAGCTTTTGCGTCCTGTTGAGGAGGGGAATGAATGGGTGGGTGTCTGAATGCTGGCCAAGGCTAACCCACCACACCTTCTAACAGGCTGTACTTTTCTGACTGTGTTATGTGCAGGCACATCAAATGTGGACAAAGAACCTCGTAGAGAAAATACTGGTACCAAATCTTCCATGCTGCAAGAATGCAGGTAGCAGATTTGCAGCACTGTGCTTCTGTGACCTACAAGTTTTCCCTGATCTTGAACTGCTCTGTTTATTCATTCTTCATGACCTCTGGCTTACTTCATGTAGTGTGTTGCATGCTGCTAAATGCTTTCTTTTAACTTGCTGGAGTTTAGCAAGGAGAAGGCTATGTAGAATCTAGCCAAGTTACAGAGAAGTGGGCGGAATCTTCACTTGTGACCTTGGATGAGTTGTGATCATCCATCTTGGGAGCATGCATTTTCCTTGACACGTTGATGAATGCATATAGGTGTGGTGCTTTGGTAGCTACTTAGTGTTAATGTCTATTAGTTATTACAACATCACTGATTTTCTGTTATTGAAAGGCATATTATCCTGGTAGGGAAGATTATGGTTTCTTAGGAGGCAGGCTTTTGTATTCCATTCGGGATAATTCATTCATGCAAAATATCTTGTAGTGAAAGATCCCAAATGATGGCTGTGGAACAAAGCAGTTGTTGCTATTTAGTGAACACTAGGTTGCAGAAACCAAGCAAGGTATGCTTGATAGAGGTGGCATCAAAGCAATCGGTCTGTCTCTGAAAAACAGCTATGGTCTTGGTCTTACGAATGCTGTTAATCTTCTTTACCTGTGTGAGAAAGAGTCCACAGAAGGATTTTAAGCTGGAGTCTTCCTCAGGATTTGTTCTTGGAAGCCTAGATTTTGGGCATGAAACTATAGTAGCCTAGTTTGGGCATGAAATTTAGTATCAGGCCCTAAAATTCCTCTCTCAGGACCGGGGAGATCTCTGAGCTCTGCAGCTGTCCAGCTGATGACGTATTTTGAAATGGAGACATACTGTGTTATATTTTTTTTGTGTAGGTGAGGGCTCTTGGGGACTACAAATAGCCTGTTTTTTTCAGAATAGTTTTCTGCATAAAGGTTAATCATGTTGTTGATGGTGTGTGTTTAGAAAGAGAGAAGCTCTTGCTAAGAAAAGCTTTCTTAAGAAAAAAACAGTTTCTCAGAATGAATTGTGTACTTCCTTATTGTCCTTCTGTTGTATCAGATCCACTTTAGCCTGGTTCTGCTTTTTGTTTTTTTTTTTTTTTTCCTGGCTGTAATTGATGATTTTATTGAAGAATCCAAGCTGCATTCTAGGGACCATCAGAAGCCTGTCTTGTCATTGTGTCTCTTGGCTGACATAGCTGCCTAACATGTTGTGTGTCTTCTGTCAGCACAGGCAGATAGGCTTCCACTTAGGCAAGAGACTGAATAAAAGGGGGTTTTCACTGTTACGAGCATTTGTAAAAGCAAAGATTCACTAACCAGTGGAGTGCTCACAGAAATCAATACTGAACACATAGCTCGCTGGGTGAAAAGGAAATGCTAATCACAATCTGGTAGAAAACTAATTTCCTAGAGAACATCCTCCAAAGTTTGTTATGGTTCTAAGTCTCGGTGACATAATTAGGCCTCAAAGATGCTAGACCTCTAATTTCTTCTTTCTTGGGTGTATATCTTTTCTGTCTCTGCAATGTTTCTGCTGCCTTTTATTAACATCATCACCATTGCCAGCTGCTGGCAGGATGTTACAATGTTTGTTTTGCAGTGTTCCCTACTGCTTTCCTAATGGCTTTTCATCTTCTCCTTGGTGTCTCACAGGTGTTTTTGGCATTTGGTTTTTTCCTGTAGAAGGAGTAATCAGCAGTTAGAAGTACAGATTTTTGACTCAGAATCACAAATAGTCACTTCATCTAATTATTGGTCCAATGAAGGCAACAAACTGCAAGACTTTTTGTAAATATGAGGGTATAATTTTTCAGCTGATTTCCATTATAAAAAGACAAAGGTGAGTCTCTTCATTCTGCTTGCTTGCCTCCTTCATAGGATGTCACCTGAAAAAAAGAGGGGACTGATGATTGTATAATTGGCCTATGTGTTTGCAAGACTGGTTATATATCTGCTGCTTTCTGTCACAAACCATTACAAACAACAGCAAGAGTGACAAAGTTCATTTCCAGTTGTTTACTGTGCAGAAAGATGTAAGTCAGCATTTATGATAAAGTCTGCTGGGAGATTGCAAGAACAAAGTGCCAAAATTTATCCCCCTTGATGCCAAGGGTCACAAAAACCTTACTTTTGATGTTCTGAGCTTTCTGTTTGTGTTTTTTATCTTAGTTGTTTTGTTTATGCTGTTTGTTGATTTACTAAAAATGCTTGTGCAGTCAGTGCAGTCATTTTTGGTACAAAGCAAAGAGGACAAATATGACTATGGCCATAAATACCATTTGTGCTTTATTCAGGGGGTGAAGTTTCATGAATTGGCTGTGAACCATGCTGCCTCTACCAAAACTCTGACCAAAAGATTTCTGTGCACCAGCTTTGAGAAACAGATGCTCAGTAGCCCTGCAGCAGTGAGAAGAGACCCTGGATCCTCTCGAGACAGGAGGGGAAGCAGTGTTTATGGTGGGTTTGGTACTGTGTCTACCCAAGCACTTTACAAGTTGGGGCACTAGTGCTGGTGCTGCCAGTTGTGTTACTGGCACCCTTTAGCCTGTGCCTGAGCATTCAACAGTGAGATCAGTAAAGGCCATTTGAACTAAGTGTCAGTGTGCTTTGCAGTGCTGCTGTTGATCAGAGGTCTGTTATGGGCTCTGGTTTTTGTAAGCCCTTGAAGCCATCAACCCAGCTGAAAAAAGGTATTCTCTACCTGGCCCTTCAGTTGTCATGTTGGACAACACTGAAGCAGTTCTCTGTGGCAAAATGGTGATGAGCAGCTGAAAACAGATTGAGAAAGATGATACTGAGAAAACCCATCTATCCCAAATCAGCAAAAAGGTGTTTTTTCTCTTGATGGTGCTTTGTCTTTTCCTTCTGAGGCATGCAAAGAAGGTCCTCACCTTCTTTGGAAGGTGGAAAAGTAGCACTGGTTCCTCTGGCTGGCAGGAAAGTAGCACTGTTTCCTCTGGCTGGCCTGCCATCAGAAAATGCTAGCAGGCAGCCTCTCCATATGAGTGTTTTTGGCTCTGTGTATTTTCTTGGCAGGAAGCTATGCCGTGGCCTGTGTGGCAGCTCCGCCTCCTGCTCTTTCTGGCCAACTTTTCTGCGCACTTGGCTTACTGCAACTGCAGTGCCGGGTACAGACAGCGCCAGTTCCACAGCAGGGATCAAGGCTCAGAGCCGGAGGCTGAGAGGCGATGATGGAGGTCATGGAAGTATTCTCAGGGAGACCCCAGCTGCTCCCCTGGGGAGCTGGGGTCATCGCTCTGCTGTTGACAATTGTGACTGTGTGCTCCCTGCCCTCCCTGATGGAATACTGGAGGCGATGGCGGATGATGAACCCAATCCCGGGTATCAGCCCCTGCTATCCTGTGCTGGGAAATGCCCTGCTCTTAGACGGGACAGGAGAAGGTAATGCCAACTTACACTGTAGCCCAGCTGTGAGGTCCCTGCACTGCCTGGGCTTGCTGGAGGAGCCAGTGGTGGTGAGGTGCTTGTTTGGCTGAGCTGTGGCTGGCGGGAGAAGGGGAGTGGGGTGTCAGAGGATATGCTGTTGCCTTTAAGTCTCTCTGGGCCTGTGGGCAATCTGCAGAGGGGAACAGTGTGAGGAGTGGTCAGTGAAGAGGAAAGGAGAGGAGCTGTGTAAATGTGGCATTATTATTGGTTCAAAGATTAACTAGAGTTTAAATCTGACAGCAGCTGCTGCTGGGCTCAGACCGTTAAGTTGTTGGTAGGGTGGAGCATGAATGCTGTGGAATGTGTTTTTGTGAGAGGGGGGTGTGCTGGGGGCTCTTGCAGGAAGTGTTGTTTCACAAAGTTAAACACTGTGTCCTCATGACTCTTTGCTGTGATCCAAACAAAACTTGAAACAATTATCTTCCCCCAAGGGAGCATGTGCAAGGGACTTCAACATGCCAAGTTGCTTTTACTCAGACTCGTTTCCAAATCATCTGTGACTTAGATTTATGTGTTCGATGCAAAAGAACTTGCTGAGTATTTACAGTACATCCCTCAAAGGCAAATCCTTTTGTTCTGGTACTGATTAATGGGACCTCTTTCTGCCAGGTGCTTGAGAGAGCACTAATGTGCTTGATGTTCCCTTTCCATTTGGTACTCATTTTTTAACAGGAATATCTTTCTTAAGGAGTTTGTGGTATGAAAGCATTTCTGGGTCTGCTGTCAGTGGCCCACACTCTTCTGTGTGTGTTTGTGATGCCTGTGTATGCCAGTTCTGCTCTGTGCACATGTGTTGCTGGTTGCTGGCCCTGCTGCCATGTATGCTGCCAGAAAAGAGGATAATGGGCCATGGGGGCATGGTGGAGTCAAGTGTGAGTACAGCATTGGAACACAAATTGCCCAGTGCTGACCCATGCTGAGACATAGTGCCTCTGTTCACAAGGCACACTGTCATATCTGTCCTCTGGATCCAATCCCATATCTAAGTACAAATATGAGAGATCTGTGGTGGATGTGAGGACAAGCAGCTTTCCACAAAGTTGATTTTGGGGAAGCAGTAGGAGGATCATAGGATGTATATATGAGTTGGACTGAGAGATGAATCTTTTTTTTTTTTCCTCTTTTTTAAAAATCTTCTTAAAAAAAACAAGCCAAACCAAACCAGAAGATTGCTTCTCTCTCCAGAAAGCGTGGAAACTGATGTTCTGTGTAGTCTCCAATCTCATTTGTTAGCAGGAATTGCATAGCTCCCGTGCTTTAATTAAGGAATCACAAAGCTCCCATGTCCAGCCATCTTTGTTCTTGTTTATTTATGTAGAAGTGAGTGAAGTTTGGGGTTTGTAGTCTTTTTCATTAAAAATATGACAAAAAAACTTTAAAAAAGGGTAAGGTTTTATAGCAGAAAGGAAAATAACTTTTCCCATGATGGGGATTTTTTTTGTTGGTATTGGTAGACAATTTCTGGAAAATGTGCTATTTTAATCATGGCAATGTTAGGAAAAATATTAAAAAAATAGTAAAATAATCTGACACTCTTAATCGTATTGGATGAGGTGTCATTAGAACTTTTCCTAAGACTAGGGAAAGCTGTATTTGGGCATCTGTTAGGAAACTTTTTTTGCCTTTTTTTTTTCTTTGATTTGGGGACCTTTGAATTTTCAGCTCTGCAGAGGCTTGTAAAGGTATCATTTGTTGTTTAAGCTTGTTTCTGAAAGGGCAAAGAAGTGTTTAATCCTTGAACATTCAGAGAGTGACCTCCACCTCTAATATTGCAGAATGAACCTGAATTGTCCTCTGTGATGAGATAATATCAAAAGCCTTTTTGAATCAAATAAAGCACCATCTACTACTCTTCCCTTGCCAACAGATTCAGCTATCTCCCATGCTTTCTGTATATCTAAACTGACAAGACATGGAATGGATAAGTGTATAATAATGTGGGAGGAGAATTCCCTGGGTTGCTGAGCTCACTGGTATGAAGTCCAACAGGCAGCTGGACAGCAGTGGTATCCCTTGGGTTGATCTGTGGCAGAAATGATGCAGTGAGTCTGTTCCCTAAGAGATTAGGATACCTGGATGGTAAAATCCACATTTGCAAAATATGCTGCTTGGTCATAGCAGCAGGTTAAAACTACAACAAAATCAAAATTGCAAGGCATATGGTATAAAAGAGTTCATTACAGAAGCCTTATTTTATAAACTCCCCTTGTTGAAGCTCTACTCTGATTTTCTATTCCAGGTTTTTTTAAACAGCTTCAATGTTATACTGAAGAGTTCAGAAGTTGGCCATTGTTCAAACTTTGGATAGGACCATTGCCTGTCATGGTTTTGTATCACCCTGACAGTGTGGAGGTGAGTGTGCTGGTCTCCTGTCTGTTCCACTGTCACGCAGAGCAGTGTCCAAGCTGTTTGTTAAAAAGGGCTTGGACTGATTTGCTTTGGGGTGGTCCTCTGAGTTCGTGCTAAAGAAAGGCATAAAGGGAAGGAATATAAGAAGGCCTAGTCAGAGGGGATTGGGGGAATACTGAAGATGGCCAGCACCAAAGGAGCATCTCCTTTAGCTTTGTTTTCATATGTGTGAAAGCTTCTGCTCGCAAGATCAGACCAAACAAACAGATAGCAGGGAAGATGGGACCACTGAAATAAGGATAGAACATAATGAAATTCAGGTCGCTATGCTTGTGTCTCTTTGACAGACTTCTGCATTAGAACTTGGTGGGTCTGTTTTGATGCCATGAAATGTAGTCATTCATTTTGCTGCTGACAGTGATTGTCCTTGCACGAGGAAGACGGTATTGTTTCTCTGCTGGAGTGTTTATTGAAGAAATAATGAAGAAATATCTCTCCATCTAACAAGTGATATTTTTTCCTCTCCATTCATTTTTTTTCTGACAGGTTATTCTGAACAGTTCAAAACATATAGAAAAATCGTACCTGTATGACTTCCTGCATCCATGGCTGGGTACTGGACTTTTGACAAGGTATAATGTACAATGAAATGCAGGGGCACTGCTGTCTTTTTGAAATGTTCAGGATATATGATAGGAAGAGGTCTTGGTGGCAGGAATGCTGTGTGTATTTCCGAATAAAGAGATCGTGTGCGTTGCTTATCTCAGCTGGTCATTCTGCAGACCGGTAGGATGGGCCTGAGGTTGGTGATGCTTTGGGTTAGGATCAGAGAGTGCACCCTTTCCTTCATTTCATTAATGAAGTGGAAGATCATGGGAAGTGAGCCTGAGTAAGAGCATGTCAGGAGTGCAGAGACGGAGGAACAACGGTGTAAGGGTTTGGTGTCCTCCAGTCTTGGAAGAGTAAAGTAAGGATTGGTCTGGATGATGGAAATATTCAAGAGTCAGAGCAAGGTGAGTAAAGAGTGGCATTGGTACCTTTGAGCCTCATCTGAGTTTTTGCAAAAAGGTCAAGGTCTCCATGTTAGTAGTAAAGCTTTGTTGCTTGTTTGGAGCTCTCAGAGGTGGGTTCCTCTCTTTTTACAATACCATGGTATTGTAAAAGCCAGACGTGATCATGTGGTGTGGGAAGTGCAAGTTCCTGTGCGAGGATGAGGCATGCGTTTATCCTGAGTTTTGTTTACAGCCTTTAGGAAGGCAGTAAGTAATCAGTAGCAATATGCAGAGGTGAGGTCCACGGGCATCAGGCATGGTTTATCCTCACTGTTCTTCCTTAGTGGTTGTTTTTTCTTCCATAGACTTACAGAGGTATTTTGGCTTCCTTGTGCTTGCAAAAACATAATGCAGGAGAATGTTCCAGCCTCTGCTGGTTAGGGGCAGCAGTGGCAGACAGCAAGCAGATAAGCTGGCCTGTGGAGTGCCTCAATAGCAAGTTAACAGGGGCAGTGGTGCGATGGTTTTACCATGTAAGCAGAAGTGCCAGCTGTGTGCCTGTGGGGCAAGTGATTTAGAAAAAATGAACAAGGACCCCAAGGAAGCTGGTGTCACTCACTGTGGCTCCATGCTTGTCACTGGCATGTGGGAAGTGATCGCTTGTCTCCAGGAAGCAGATTTTAGCCAGGCCTTGAGGCAGTCATTTTCACAACTTCCCTAGGCCCTAGTTCTCTGCAGGCCTCATTTCATGGTCAGCAGATAAAGACAAGCACAACTACTGATTCAGAGAGACGGTGGGGTGGGTTGAGGCCTTGATGCTGAATAGCTGTTTTGGCCTCTAGCTGGCTTCTGCTTGGTCCCTCTGAGCCTGTACACTGGCCAACAAGGATGTATTGTCTGGAGGCTTGTTGGCATCTCTGTTGAGACCAGCTGGAGAAATGGTGGCTTTTGCTTCCAAGAGATCTAAAACAAGAAATATTTACATCTGCTTCTTCTGTGGAGTGCTGTGAACAGCTTGAAGAGACATCTACAGTGTGTCCACCTCTTCCAGGCTGCAGTATATACTGTGTACTTCCTGTAATGATGAGGGTTTTATTTTTGACTCTGAGTTTTTGGCCTTCCTTCTCTCCATTAATTTACAGCACTGGAGACAAGTGGCGGTCACGGAGGAAGATGATAACTCCCACATTCCACTTTGCAATCTTGAATGACTTTCTAGAGGTCATGAATGAACAAGGAAATATTTTGGTGAAGAAACTTGAGAAGCATATTGACAAGGAGCCATTTGATGTCTTTATGGACATCACTCTGTGTGCCCTTGATATCATCTGTGGTAAGTCCTGTTCAGTTATTGTGGTGGGACTGTGAATGATGCAGAAGATCATGAGTTCAGCTGTGCCAGTTTGTGTAAGATGATTGAAGAGGAATGTCCCTGCATATATGCTAAATGCATTTCCATCCTTCCCAGCCTTTTTCCCAGGGTTTATTAAGTGCATCTGAGCAGGTGAGTTTGTGGGATTGGCAGGAGAGAGGTTGCAGTCCGAAGTAAGGTTGTCTTGAGGAGCAGGATTCCTGGATATAGAAATACAAAGAAAGCTCATTCCCTGCAAAGGGATATGTGTATTCACTTGTTGAAGGGATAGTGTGATGATAGATAGAAGCTGGGAGTAGTAGTAGCTTACTGTGTATGCTTGCATTTTGCTTTGCACTTGTGAGATGTTGATGTTTTCCTCCTAGAAACAGCAATGGGAAGGAATGTGGGTGCTCAGAAGAATAAGGATTCTGACTATGTTTCTGCTATTTACAGGTAAAGGCACATTTTCCTTAGTTTGTAACTGAGCTGGAGTTGATGCTGCTGGTGTCAGGAGGGAAGGCCAGGCGGTCGGAGAGGGAGGGGTGTAAAGCACTGCAACAGACTAACCCTGAGTCACTAAATACCCTGGAGGTGTTTGAAAGACATGTACCTATGGCACTTAGGGTTATGGTGTAGCAATGGACTGTTCTGGGTTAACACTAGGTTAACAGTTGGACTCAATGATCTAAAAGGTCTTTTCCAACCTAAATTCTATGGTCTCAATGCTAGCTTTTGATGGAGCTTGTTGAGACAGGTATGATACAAAACAGGAGTAGACCTGGAGGGTTTGATTATCATCGGTTCCTTGGCCTTTTCCAAATTGTATCACAAGTGGGCTTGAAGTTGGTAATAATTACTCCTCTGCTTCCAAAGCATGTGCAAGAGCTGAATAGTAATGACAATCAGCCCTTCCAAATATACTCCAGTTGTGTTTGAGCATTCTTGAAGTCTCATATTGTTCATTTTAAATACATTTTAAGTACTTTTACATGCAGTCTGGTATCTGGACATTCAACTAGGAATGCTATGCTCTCAGAAACTGTTTGAGTTCTTGGGGCAGATATTTTGGAAGCCTGTCATGAGTAGTCTTTACAACACGGCCAGTGCTTTACTGAAGTGGGGTGTGACTGGACTGGATGACTTAATAGGACTGTTTCAAGAGGATTCCAGCTAAATGAGAATATGCTGTCCTTCTCAGAAATCAATGCTTAAAGATATAAAACATGGTGATGCAGGGACAAGTAACAGAAATTTTGAGATGGTGTAAAATCAATAAACAATTGTGAATGGCCTTCCTTTCAAATTAGGAGTTTAAACCTACACAATATGTTAAGTTCTACTTCATTAGGGTACGTAGAAGTCTTTTTTTTTTTCTTCTTGAAATGTGCTATAATTTGGAGGTTTTTGTCAAGTAATGTTATGTGATATAATTGTTTTGCCTCTAGGATGAGTGATCTAATCCAACAGCGACAGAAGAGCCCTTGGCTTTGGCCTGATTTTTTGTATATATTGTTCAAAGAAGGAAGAGAGCACAAGAGGAACCTCAACATCCTTCACAATTTCACAGATACAGTATAGAGTCCTTTTTTAAAATTTTTCTTATAATGATAATTTTCATTGTTGGAGCAAAGTTTTGCACTCAGAGCTTCCAAATGAGGGTGAGGTTCAGCCTCCTTGTTATGCTATTTCTCTGTTGGGATGCTGAGGAATTCCCTGAAAAGAAGGCAAGAGCTGATTTCCCTTTCAAGATTTCTGTTGAATTTAAACAAGGAATTAGACTACTCCAAGGGAGTGTCGGAACTTGCAGGTCCTTTGCAACTGAAACAAACAAGAGAAATTCGTGGAGCTCTTGTTCTGCCCCAAAAGCTCCACATCTGGATCACCCGCAACAGCTCACTGCCAGGTTTGGAGCAGTAAGCATAGGGCTCTGCATGGTAGTGCCATTTAGTCCAGCCCTCAGAAACTGAAGCCTGTATTCATTTTCCCCTATTCAGAACAGAACTGCTGAAACTATCAAACACATGCAAGTTCCCACATCAGCAGAAGGCACTTTGACACAGAAATCATTAAGCATGCATCACTCACTTGGCATGAAATAAAGTTTTCTCTCACCTTGTTAGACTGTGGAAGTAACAGCCCTTTCTCTCACCAAATAATTCCTATGTTATTCTTGCCAAAGTTTGCCCTCCCAAATCTACTACTAGGATGTTACCAGAGAGGCTGCTTTCCCTATGCATGTACCCCATGATGTCATTGTATCAATGTCTATGACAAAGGGAAGAATCTCTGAACTTCGACTACACATAATCAGCCACACTGACTGTGTTGTTTTTAAGTACTTCATGTTTTGCTTCCTTTTATTGGAAGTTGCAGCAGTGAGGCATGAGAGAGGCTCTTAAGAGGACCTAAGGTAACACTTGCACTCCTCCCATGCTGGGCTGGTGCACTGAATATAAGAAGCCAAATCTTAGAAGATGACAAAGGACCGTAAATAGTAATGTCACGTGGTGTAGGAGCCGACAGCAAGCACTGAAGGATGGGTCAATATGTGACACATGTGCAAGTTCAGTCAGGAAAACAATGCGTGTATGTGGAACTGTATTTTTTTCTTCCATTCAGTGATTCCTCCAAACAGAATTGCATACTCCACACCCTTTTAAAATATTATGTTGTTTTTAAGAACAATGCCAGTTTATTGAAGGGTTCTGTTTTGGTTTTGCAACAACAGTGCCAACAATAAGAAATTTATGTCTGTTATTGGGTCTGTACTTTGACATAAAAAAGGGAAATTCAGCCATTTTTCTCATACTGGAGAAAATTTGGGAAGCTTTAGTGTAGTGGGTTCAGCAATAAAATGTGTAGCCTTGCTGCAAGGTTATGGGATACCCTGTCTTCTCTTCTGAGTTTTTCAGAGGTTGGAAATGAGATCTTTCCTTAGTTATCAGATAGGATAGAGAGGATCTTATTGCTAATTAGCATGTTCACACTGTGGTGATTTTTTTGATATGCTGTTGCCATTGTTGGCATTCATGATTGGCGTGTTCCAGATACTCTGGACATGTTTACACTTCAAGATGAGCCCCAAGTTGTTTATGTAGTTTGGCTATCTATTTTCTTGATCACACGAAGGCTGTTCAAGGTTTATTCTGTTGCTTGGGGCAAGAGAGATTGGTCATAATTCACTACTAATACAAAAAGTCAGTTAAATTTCATGACCTAATGCTGGCAGCTGTGCTAACTAGCTCATGTAGATTGCTACAGATGGATGTTGTTGTTTTGATAAGTTAGGACAAAACTGCATGAGGCAGATAGCACGCTTGTGCTGAATTCATCATATCTCATGTAATGGTTCTATTCTCAGGTCATTGCAGAAAAAGCTGAAGAACTTAAAAGCACCAGGCAAAACAAACATGATAATGATGGCAGCTCTGAAGAAAGTGGTCCCAAAAAGAGAAAAGCATTTTTGGACATGCTGCTGAATGCCACAGATGATGAAGGGAACAAGTTGAGCTACAGGGACATTCGTGAGGAAGTGGATACTTTCATGTTTGAGGTAACCAAGGAACTCATTGGTTTATTGCTCCTTTTTTTTTTTGTTTTGGATGTTTTTGTTTGTTGGGGTTTTTGTTTGTTTTTTACCTCCCAACCCAAGATTCTGAATTTGCAGGGGGTGACTCTTGTCTTAGTTCAGGAGGTTGCTTTTAGCATGATTTTATTTTAGCCCTGGAAGCCTAAGAGGAAATCTGAATGTTTCTATCCTAAAGTGGTAGGACAGAAACATCCGTGTGCCCTGGGAAAATGTTGGACAATGCATATGTGGCAGGCCCTGCCTGTTGTGAGCAGGCTCTACTCATGAAAGCAGGTGAGAAATAAAAGCTTAGTGGCTGACATGGACCATGGGCTCTTGGCTTTTGTTGCAAACCTCATTAACACTGAAGAGAGCTCTAAATAGTTTCAGTTTTTTGACTTGCATTTTGTCATGTTTCCTCACATTTTTCCCTTGCTACATTTGTTGCTCTCTTCTGGTTCTGTTGTCCACTGTGCATCAGTGCTTTGTCTTCTTGTAGAATACTGTCATAGAATGGCTTGGGTTGGAAAGGACCTTAAAGATCATATAGTTCCAACCCTCCTGCCATGGGCAGGGATGTCATCAACTAGATTAGGTTGCCCAGGGCCCCATCCCACCTGGCCCTGGACACCTTGAGAGACAGGACATTAAAAATTTCTCAAGGCAACATGTTCCTCACTAATCTCTGAGTAAAGAATTTCTTCCTAACATCTAATCTAAATCTCTTCTCTTTTAGTTGAAAATCATTCCCTCTTGTTCTATCACTATCTGCCCATGTAAAATGTCACACTCCCTCTTTTTTTTATAAGTCCTCTCTAAGTACTGAAAGGCCACAATTAGGTCTTCCCGGAGCCTTCTTGTCTCCAGGCTGAACAACCAACTCTCTCAACCTGTCTTCATAGGAGATGTGTTCCATCCCTCTGATAATCTTTGAGGCTCTTCTTTTTGTCTGATTTCCTGTCTAATGAAGGATCTAAAGAAGATTTTTGAGTTTTCCACACACTCCCATTAGATGGACCCGAATTCTATCTCAGAAGAGCTTAATTCATAGAACTGTATTAATACCGTTGTAACCTAGAGAAACTCTCTTCTCATCTTGCCATTTCTGTACTACAGCTGCATCCTGAACTTCACAAGTGTGCTTTTTTAGTATCAAAATCCTTTTTTGGTCAACTTTTCCCTTTTCTGTTTCCCTCTTTTTTTTGTGTTTTTTCCCCCCTTCTTTTGTTCACCTTTCATCTCCCCTTTCCCCTCCTTCCCACAGTGCTGGGAACTAGTAGTTGATTCCCTTCTCATAGAAAACCAAGTATTTTCTCCTATGGCTACTGTACTATGTCTCATTAGACCATTTTTAGATAGTTTTGTAAAGGTTGCAAGTTGTTTCCATTATATCTCTCCTGTGACAGTCACTGGCCCCCCCAGATGTTGACTGGACAGTAACGAAAAAGATGAATATGCATCTGATTCATTGTGTAGATAATGATAGTTCATGCAGCTCCTGAGAATCAGAAGAGAGGGATTTTGCTTAGGTTATTTCAATACTTTTCCCTTTTGGTCTGTTTTCAGCACAATCGTGGATCACCTTTTACCATGATAGCTAGTGTGTTGAATAGAGTTATTCATTCTTGATTCTTGCTTTTCTCATAGTCATGGGACTAATAAGTCTCATTTTTCATACTACCTGCACACCTAAGTATTTACGAAGCCCACTGGTGCATGGGAATAGAGTTGAAGTGAATGTCATTGTAAATCTGGACCTGTAGGGCCATGATACAACAGCAGCTGCTATGAACTGGGTCCTGTACTTGCTTGGACATAATCCGGAAGTTCAGAAGAAGGTTCACAGGGAATTGGACGAGGTGTTTGGTAAGTTTCCATTCCCCCTTCACTGGGGTTTTGCTGCATTTGTGAGCGCAAATGTGTTAAAAGCCTAGACGTAGAAGGGGATTTAAGAACATGTCTTGTGGCCCTTCTGGAGCTTTCAGCAGCTAGAGGTGGTTGGGATGGGTGCAGGAAGGTCTGTAGGGGTGTACAACCAACCTTATGTCTTTGGGGCAAGATATGCATGTTCAATATATTTGTAGCACCTTCTTGTATGTAGTCTTGGTTCATGATGAGAGTTTCTGAGGGGATCCAGGATGAGTTTGTTTAGCCAAAGATGGGGAGTTTTGTTCTTGGTCATCCCTCTATTTGTTTTTGGACAGACAACACTGAGCGTTCTGTGACAATGGATGATTTGAAGAATCTTCGATACCTTGAATGTGTTGTGAAAGAAGCTCTTCGTCTCTTCCCTTCAGTTCCCATGTTTGCCCGTACCTTGAGAGAGGATTGCTGTATTCGTAAGTAGTGTTCTGTGTTTGCCATTTCCCCTCCTGTTAGGATTTCTGCATTGTTTCCCAAATAAAGGGCAGCGTTGTTTTATTTTTTACCGTTCTGCTATGTATAGGAAGTCACTTGTTTGCTGTTGTTTTGACTCTTCTTCTCCCTTTCTCTCTTCTCTTTAGAGGGATATCAAGTACCAAGAGGTGCAAATGTCCTTGTTTTAACTTATGCCCTGCACAGAGACCCTGAAATCTTCCCTGAACCGGAGGAGTTCAGGCCTGAGCGATTCTTCCCTGAAAATTGTAAGGGAAGGCATCCATATGCTTATGTGCCCTTCTCAGCTGGTCCCAGGAACTGCATTGGTGCGTATCTGAAGAGGAAGCCCTTGTAACAGTTCTGCTTTTGGATGTGGTAACTGAGACAGCAACAAGTACTGTTGGTATAGTGTTCTTCCTCACTCCCCATCCCTGAATTCTGGGCACTGTGTGCCCTGCAAGCCTAGTATTTTAACTACCAGATTTGTTTCTTCCAAGAGATTTCCTTTCTTCCTAGGGACCAGTGTCTATCTTGCTGATGTTTCTTCCTCACTGCCTCTGCAGCCTGGAAGCATGTTATTGGGCTCTTGTGTTAGGACATGATTGCTTCCAAATTTCTCATCCTTAGTGTCAGCAACACAGAATGAGAGAAGACACATGTCCTGCACCTGCTTTGCTCTGGAAACACCTCATCTGTCTCTCTCATGATCTGAGCTGGATGTCCCAAGAATGCAATCTGCAACTGATGTAGTCTTTCCCTATTTCTGACACTGTAGTTGGTTTGGTGTTTTCACTGTCATCCCAGAACTCGTTAGCACTTCAGATGCCACTGAGACACTTGGCATTTATGTGCGCTCCAAGTAGAGGCATTGTTGTTTATATTGCAGAACTTGTGAAAAGACTGTTCCATACACTGATTTTAAATGCAGATGGGGAACATCCAAAGGTTATCATGCCACTTACAAGAATGGGAAATATTACTTCTTTTGGTCTCTTTGGTTTTGTTTGTTTGGTTTCGTTTCTGTTTTTGGGGGATGGGATTTATTTGTTTTGATTTGTCTCATTGGTAGCAGGTGCCCTTTTCCATAAGAGCAGTAAACTAGGTCTTTCCTTGTTCTAAAGAGAAATCTAATTCAATATACCATGTCTAGCTAGTTCCTGAGTATGCAGGATGATGTGCAGGAGAGGTGGCTCATTAATATCATTGCAGAAGTGCATCGTGTATCTGTGTGTATGGACTTCCATCTGTGTATATGATACAGAGGGGAGAGCATAAAAACTTCTGAGCACTGCATTTGTGTCCTGTCTCCATTTTTTAGTTTTTGTGAACTGCCTGGGTTGTGGCACTTGGTTTGGTTTCTCTCACATTTCTCTGTTCTCATGTTTCCTCCTTCACCTATGCTGAAGTGCAAATTGAACTTTGCCCTCTGTGCTACCAAATCATTAGTCTATGTGAGGCTTAATGACCATTGAAGGAAGGTCTGTCTGTCATTCTGTTGCAATTGCATCTCCTTTGCTCCTCTCTACATATTATGGAACCATGAAATTTTTCTCTCCCCACTGTCCCTGTGCTGCATCTTCTGCTCTGGTGTGCCATCCATGCCCCCTGCGTAGTCCATCCAAGAGACATGACAAGGCTGTGTTTTGTAGTAGTTCCGTATGAAGTGTTGACTGTTTCCATGTTGCTGTTTGAGTTCTTTGTACTATGGGAAAGAGGATGTACTGTGGATCCTTCCAAGAAGGCCAGAGTTTTCAGGCAGAGAAAACTGCTAGTGTTAGTTGTGTCCATATGAACTCGATTTTAGCCTAAAGCTAGTTCTGTTCTTAAGTCCTATGAGCGTGCAGATGTAGCAACAGTTGACGCAGCCTGACAATAACTATTTTTTTTGTCTGCCCTGTAACTCATAGGTCAGCGCTTTGCACAAATGGAGGAGAAAACTATTCTAGCCCTCATCCTGAGGCACTTTTGGGTGGAATCATGTCAAAAGCCAGAAGAGCTTGGTTTATCTGGAGAACTGATTCTTCGTCCAAATAATGGGATCTGGATTAAACTGAAGAGGAGACCAAATGCTGGATCAGAATGAAGGAGTTTACTTCTGAAAGTTTTCAATCTATTTAGGCTGAGATATATTTTAAAATCAAATATTTTGATGTCAGTTCAGCAATTTGTTAAAACTATTTGTTACTGTTTCATTAAAGAAGATGTAGTAATAGTCCTAATTGCTCTAGTTTTGTAGTGCTTGTGAACGTCATGTTAATCTTTGAAATGCAAGTCTTCAAACCTTAAATTTTTGTGCCTTATCTGCTCAGATGAAACAATTCTATTGCCACAGGGCCACAAAAACTTAAACTGTGGTAATAACAACAGCAATGCCTGTGGTGAAGTGATTAGCGTACATGCCATAGAGTTTTCCAGGTAACTGGAAGTCTCAAGTATTTGTAAGATTTTCAGGTTTCTTTGGTTCTGAAAGATACAAGTGATCATTCTTCCTCTTGGCACAATATTTTTTCTTTTTTTGGTGATGACTGCCTCTGTAAAGACCAAGCAAAAATCTCTGATAATTTCACTCCTCCTTGGTAAACATTTACAGTAATTCTTTAGAAGGGAGCGCTCTGAATTATTTTTTAGCAAACTGTACCAAAAGCATTAATCTGTATAACCATAGCAGGAACTAGACAGTGTGCAAATTACGCCTAGGATTTCATAATGACAGAAGCACTGTATTATTACATACTTTAAGAATAAACTTCTGCTATGCCTCAATGTGGACTGAAATTGTATCTGTTGAAATTGCATGCCTGTGTGCAGGTGAATTACTGATAGATAATTATTTCTTAGCATCAGTTCCTCTACGGTGATCAATCAACTAGATTTTACTGTGCTAAAGCTGACACGATGAGCCAGTGTTCTCTTGCCTTCTACTGCCCTGAAGGCAACATACAGAGTTTCTTGATAATTGATGTTGAAGAGGAATTACAGTGACGGAATGAGGTGCCTGTGAAAGTTTCTGTCTGATTGTACCTTCAGGACAGGTCAAAATCTGCTACAGGCCATCTGGAGAATGGACTCTCCATGATTTTTGAAAGCTCTGAAGAAAAAGGTGGTGCTAAAGCAAGCTGAGATCCTCTAGCTGGTCTGGCCTTTACTTGTGCCCTATGCTTTGGGGCTCCTTTTGGCTGGTAATGAGTTGCTCCAGCACGATGCCTGGTGCTGTACAGAGAGGGGTGCCCACCGATAACCACACTTGTGTCTTTAGCTGTTCTTGCCACGTGGTGGTGAGGGCTTTTGGTGTGTTGTTGTCTTTAGGTTGTTCTTGGGCTGTGGGCAACCTGCAGAGGGGAACTGGCTGAGAAACTGGAGGTCAGAGCTGATACAACTAACATGGACTGGTCTACTCTAATGATTAATGTGTTACAAAATAAGAAGGGTAATCTGTCCTTACTGGTTTTGCTGAAATTTACAGATTCTTTCTTTTGTCTGTTTCCATGTGCCCTTTTAACAACACTTAGTGATTTAATACCTGGGATACTGCTGTAATTTGCAGAATATCTTAATAAAGAGAAAATAATTTCTATTTTTCACAAGTAAATTAGAGGTTTCCTTGAACCTGACCAATTCTTTATATTCTGATAAGCCTATTTTTTACCATTTTCTGAGGATCTTCGAAAAAGAAACTATTTGACTGATTAGTTTACGTAAATGAAATCACAGAGCTTGACAAATAGTCTATAATTGCTACCTTTATTTTACCATTAAGAAAAAAATATCTTTAACAATAGTAATACTTGCATTCTTCAGCCTTCTTTTTCAAGGATAGGTTTCATTGCTGTATAATAACAAGAATTTCAGTTTACAGGGCTGAATGTAAACATTGTCTTCTTTATAATGAGATAACTTTTGAGATCATCTTCATATGTTAATGCATACAATACAAATGACACGTTTTCCCAAGAGACTCTAAGTTAAGGAATTATTTCATGCTTTTGGGTACTTGGCAATGTGAACTTTCAAGGTAAACAAGATTGGCATCCAGAATATGTTTGCCAGGAGATTTGGCATGTAGTTGAAACCTGGAGAGGTACCTCATGTCGTAAGCTATGTCCTTAAGGTGAGGACTTTCAAGACAAATGAAAACTAATATTACTTCCTTTTCTTCTGTGGGGTGTGTTTTGTGGAAACAGCTTGTAAATAGACCAAATGGTAACAATTTTTTCCATAAGATAATTTTTATGACTTCTATCTACACTGACCAATATTTTTTCTTGCACTTTGCTTTTGTACCATGCTCTTCTCACCTAATGTGTGTATATCTCATATAATTTCCTTATACTCTCCTAAACGAGCAAGAAAATAATTGAGACAAAAACTGGATGAAACTATAATAAGAAACTCATTATGAAAAGTGCATGGGCTCAAATGCTGGCACAGGGTTGCCAAAGTGAGAAGTCCCTATTTAGTGATGCACAAAGTATCTCTGCCAAGATAAGCACTAATGTAATCCTGTAATCTTTGTGTTCTGAAATGGCAGTGATCTCTTATCTTCTGTTGAGACAATTTGTTCTGAAGCAATCTGAGGCTGCTAAGGAAATAAATATTGGGGGAAACAGTACCAAACATACAGGGAACTTTGTGCCTGCAGGGTAGCTGTTAAATACCTAGCATTGTGTAGTGTGCTTTTATTAGGTTAAATCATGTGGTGTGTAGTAATCATTTGATAATGGTCAGCAACAACTCTCTGGGTATGGGGCTTTTTTTGTTATTTTTTTCTGGGTTTTTGTTTCTTTGTTTTGGGGTTTTGTGTGTGTGTGTGTATGGGTTTCCTGTAGGACTGAGGAATGCAGCACAGCCTTGCCAGGTTTCCTGATAAAATAATGGGACAGTAAAATATTGTGTAATAAAAACTGTGCATAATAAAAAATGTGCATAGTCGCTGTTTGTGATTTTTTTTCCTGTTCTAGGTATCTGCTGATGGTATTAACATAGCAGCTGAACTCTAAAGCAAAATATTACACCTTCTGTAAAGATCCCTTTTGTATGGTGTCAGAAAGGACGCAGCTTTCTATTGGGATAACAGAAATGGAGTGTGTGAGTGTTTCTGGATCATGGTTTACAGCTGTTAGGGGGTACAGTGACAACAAACAATGTGTGACCTCCCTCTGGTGGGAGGTTCTGCTTGAGAGCACCTGTGGGTGCCTCAGAGGCAGTAGAAGTTTCCAGCCACCTTGACACAAACTGCTTTTTGCCCTCTGAAATCTGCATGTTTGGGACACATGCAGGAGGTGGAATAGTGGTGCTTACTAAGTATCCACCTGTCTTCCTGAATTTAATCCTCATGTTGAAAAAGACAAAATCTCATATATATAAATGTTAGTACACTGCTAGTTAGTACACTGCTAGATCTGTTAGTACACAAACAGATCATTTTGCCGTATTTGAGCTCACATGTCATGTCCTCTTCCAGCAGCTAAAAGACTCAAAGAGCCTTCAGAGAATCCTACCCCAATTTTCTTCCTAAAAGAATATCAGTGCCACTCCCTGGCAAAACTCCTAGTATAGAAGTACCTCAGTTTATAGTCAGGTCATATTTAGAAGATGACCTTAATAGTCTGCATGGATTAAAAGATTAAAAACTAAATTAACTCACTTTCTAAACCAAACCAATACATACATCTGAGATTCTTCTTAAAATGGGAGTCTCTTAGGTATACTCTGCTATGTGTAACTCCATCTTTTGTTCAACAAATGGACTTTTCTATTCGATGCCTGGAGTATAACTTGTGGAGATATAAAGTGCTCATTGAAATTGCAAAATATTTTGAGCAAAGAAAGGCAAAAGTTATCAGTTAGCAAAAGACTCAGCATTTGGCATACGCTCAAATGACTTCTCTCCAGGCTAGTAATTGAGGGACACATACAACTTGCTCAAGGGTTACTGTTTGACAGTTTACAAGCCTCGATCAAGATAATGGGACCCTTCAGTATATGTTGAAACATTCTGTCATCTCTAATATCTAATGATAACCAGCATCAGGTGGTTTAGCTACAGAAAGTAAGGCCATGGGCAGTAATGTGATTCTCCATCTATAAAAAAAAAAGGCAAATCTGATTATAAGAGAAAAATCAAAGAAGACCTCTGAAATAACAAACTTAGCAGCTATTTGTTGTTTAGTATTTGCAACTGTCTTCTATTTTTTTTTAATATGATCCTGAATTTGGTTTGCATTGATTTCTTATTTGACATCTGATTTACAGTTTTTTCTGGGCTGCATTTCCAGGAAGACTATTGTTGACATGTAATTGCAGGATATGAAACTAGTAAACTGTTTTATTTTGATACAATACACAATGCTGCACTTTTCACAAATGAGTAAATTATTCTATCCATCTTTTTGCAGACATTTTGATGGTATCAAGTCAAACAAAAGATACTGCCCTGGTGAGATAGTGGATTCTTCACTCAGATAATGGCATTGTGACTCAGATGAAAAAGCTGTAGATTGTTGATTGTAAGAAGAAAATATCAAGATTTAGATTTAGAGTTTGTTTTAGCAGCATTTGGTATTTTATTTCTCTCTGTCCTGTGCCATATACATAATGATAGCCATGAACTTCTTCAGCATATTTTTTGGTTGGTTGTTTTTTTCCTACTGGAGCATTCAGGTTCATTAAATTATTACAGTATCCTCATTCAGATGGAAGTGTGTCCACAAAACCAAATCAAAATGAGAATGTGGGTTGTTCCCACCATACTGGTGCCTTCCTTCCCTCATTTCCTCTGAGAAACTTCTCCTCTTGCTCCACATCACAACCAGTAGGTGTGGTCTCATCACAGAGTAGATCTTCTTCCATGCTGAAGCTGTTTTTTGAATAGGATTGCCATAAGAAATGTGCGATTTGGTTCTGCCTGGCAGAATTAAAACCTAAATCAGGCTAGAATCCAGTCATTCATTTCCTGAGGTGAAACA
Organism: Aphelocoma coerulescens; assembly: GCF_041296385.1. NCBI lineage: Eukaryota > Metazoa > Chordata > Aves > Passeriformes > Corvidae > Aphelocoma > Aphelocoma coerulescens. Next base: position 47,238,314 of record NC_091017.1, read on the forward strand.
GTTCAGTAAGTCCTGCCACCTTTGCGGATGAAAGAGATTAGTGCATGGATCACAGAGGAAATCAGCAGAAAGCAGTATCAAGAGAGTAGGCAATTGCACTGCCAGGGAGATGTAATCATAAAGGACTTGCTTAGGCTGAAGCAGGTTTTGGTTCTTTTAACTACCAAGTCAAAGTGAAGCAGAGTCAAACAGAAGCAAGCTCTCCATTGTATTTTAGACAATTCAAATAAACTTTGAACTTGGATCATCAAAAATGTTTCCATTTATAAGAATGTTTTATTTCTGGTATCTGAATTACCTAAATACCTAAATAAATCCCGATTTAGCTAATATTTAGAATATTGATAGCTAAATTGATATAATGAGGGAATTAAGACCAACAGTAACCTTATATGTGGAGCCCTCATGAGCCTAAGGAGCATTAGATAGTTTTGGCATTCTATGCACTTTAAATTTCTACCTCTACTGCTAGTTTAAATCATATAATCTCTGGACTTCAGAGGGGCTCAGGAAACTTATACCAGCTGAGAATTTTTCTAGTGTATTTTGTAATTTCTCCTATAATAAATATGTGCTATAATAATAACTCATCAACATAGAGTCCATAATACATTTTTTCTCTGTACAGAAGTACATTTTTGTTGGTTTGAGCAACAATACAGCAATGTAAATGGGAGCACATCATGTGAATAGCAGGCCCAGTGAAAGAAAATGCATTTATTTTCCAAAGTGAGCATGCTCATTATGATTCTCTTTGAATAGCATTTCTGCCTTATTTCTGAGCTTCACCATCCAATCCAACTGATGCCCTTACAGATGTAATTAAAATGATTTTTGCTTTTAGAAAGAGTATGATATCTAAATTTGAGAACTGACACTTTAAGAAAGTTTTTTTTTTTTTTTTTCCCACTAGTTTGCTTCGGAAATATACACCCATCACCAGAAGATGCCCCTTCCTGAGAAAAAATTCTAAAATATAGATAATGGATTATAGAAATGAAATCTTACAAAAGCTTCTGATGAATGTGGGTATGAATACATGTTGCATGAATGACACACATGATCTTGACACATAAAATTTATGGTCAATCTGCTCTGTTTTTCTGCTTTTTTGAATGGTATACGTTATTTTTCCAAAAGACCATGATTGGAGATTTTTTTTTGGTTTGTTTGTTTGTTTGCTTGCTTGTGGTTTTTTTAAAACAGTAACAGACTGGAATAACTGCCCAATATCTGCAATAGAAAGCCCAAATGAGAAACAAAAAGTGAAGAAACTAAGTTCTTGGACAAAAGTTCTAATCCCTTTGTCCCACCAATTGAAATGCACACACACACACGCACACAGAGGCAAAACAATTATTTTAATTGAATGCTAGTACATGCTGAGCAACACAAAAAATGCTAAGTTCATCTTGCTTTGTAGATATTCAGATATGGATAGGTTTTGTGATTGATTTCAGGAATGATGAAAATCCTGCAATTTGATGTAAAGGTGAAAATTTTCCCAGGGGTTTAAAATATTATCATAATTTAATAGGGGAGAAAAGAGAGACTGTGTTGCAGACGCGTAGCTATACAGGACCAGTTCCAGCGCAGTGTGGATGATGGATGTTCTGAAAATGTGTCCCAACATCAGTAACAATATTGACAAAAAGAGCACTCATTCAAAGTAAACATTAGAGATGAGTTAGCATTGCAGGCAGTAATATTTAACACAAAGTGTTGACTTTTTTTTTTTTAGTAGAGTGCAAACCTTATCCATGCATCCAGACCTACTATGTGTTCAGGTATGTAATCATTATTGCGACTGGTATTCAGTGAAAGGTGTTCATAGCAACAAGACAGTGTAAGTTTGAGTATTTATGGCTTGTGTATTGTGGTTAATTTAGTTCACAGCTTAAGTTTTTGCATGTGAAAAATAGTTTAGAATTCATATAGCATATGAAGTAGTGAGTGTGAGTCATTTGTTTGCTATATTGATAACAGTATCTACTAAACTGTATGGAGAGTCAGTATAAGTAATGTCGTTTCAATGGAATATTGTTCCCAGTCTAAGCAAGAATGAATTTTCTGCTGTTAAAAGGTATGCCAAAACAGCATATCACAGCTGCAATTGTAATTTTCAAAGTAATTTTGAATTAATGGTGAAACAGTACAAGTGTAAATCAGCGTTAGGCTTAGCAGTGCTTTATGAAACTAATTATGCACCCTTTATTAAACGTATTCTAAAGAACGATTTTGTGGTTTTTAGGATGCATTGGATTTATCGGACTTTTTATTTCATTTTCTTACTTGCTTCAGTTTACAGCGGTAAGTTAATGTATAATTCCTGTGCTTTACACACAGTGTAAAGCAACTCTTGTAGAAGGGGAGAAGATTAGTAACTGCAGTCTGCTCCTGAGAGAGCTGTTTGTTCTGCTTATTGAGCTTAGTTAAGTTCGGGTAACTGGCATAACCCAGTTGTCTGACAGGGAACTTTCTAATGGGGCTTTGCTGGCACTGTCCTGCCACGCCCCATGCTGTCACCTCCCCCAGCACACATGGGACCATGCCACAGGAAGTTTTCTCTATAGGACTGAGACTGCATCCACATTGTAACCATGAAATTGGTGTGATGCTCCATGTTCTGTGCCCAGTGGCGAGGTTAGTAGCCTAAGCAGCAGCTGGGGAAGGAAGCCCTTTGTGGCTGATTGGGGTGCAGGAGGTCGAGTAGTGTATGTCTTTCATTCTGTGTTAATGATTTACTTTGTTCTGTTAGCACAAGTTAAACTACAAAAATTGCATTGCACTTCTCTGAAATTCCCTTTCCTGATAAACTATAACTACGGCCTAACACAGGTATAAGTTCAGTAATGTTTTAACTGTTTTCTCAGAGAACAATTAGGTACCAGCTTTTTAGCAAAATCTAGTAGATAAATGTAGTATTATTTATGGAAATATTTTACCTGGCTTTAAATCTCAGCAAAACTAAAACCTTGGAAAACTTCTGAGGCCTAGAAAATATTTTTTATTAAATTAAAATGTTCAGAAGTGGCACAGTTGTACATGGTGCATAGTTTTACAGCATAAGTAATTTTTTTTGTGTTAATTTATGCTAGAAGAAGATAAATAGGATCCAAAATATATGATACAGCAGATAATTGCAATATTCTTTTTAGCTTTAGAATTCACTTAGAATATTCTAAGAATAGAAATTTTTTTTCCGTTAATGACAAAGTTGGACAAAGAAACACCTCTGAGAATAATAAATACAATTTTTTAGATAAAGAGCTTGAAAGTATATATATATCAGAGAACTTACATGTTTATAAAGTCTAATTTTTTACTAATAAGGAATTAACCTTTGAAAGATATTAGCACATCTAGCAGATATGCCTAGTAATTCCTTACTTAGTCCTTTAAACAACAACAACAAAAGTATATATTATACCTGTGTGCAGGAAACATTGAATTGCCAAAGTATAGTTTATAATCATATTAACAAATAAAATCCACTTGTAGTATTTTAAAACTGTAAAATCCAGTATGATATTTCCATTTGTTTTTATTTTAAATATCACTTGATACAGGATGATCACTCTATAGTAACAGATTAAGCCACTAGATGCAATGTTTTCAGTTGGGTTTCCTCCCAGTCTATAAAAATACATTATTTTATCTTTATCTTTCTTCCGAGAAAAAGCACTTTTATAGATGCAGGGATAAAAATAGCCATTTTATTGGTTTGCTGCTCCTTTTGGAGGGCAAGTTCAAGATGAGAGAGGGTCTCCTGTGTAAAGACAGCTCTCTTGTATGTTTTAATATAGAGATCTTAGAGTCCTTTGACAAACTACCCTGCTTCTCTACTACAACGGATATTCAAGACCCCTGGGAGCCTTGAGACTGAGAGGACCAAAAGGAATGGCCTGAAGCTCTGTCAGGGGAGGTTTAGGTCAGATATTAGAGAAAGGTTCTTCACCCAGAGGGTGGTTGGGCACTGGAACAGGCTCCCCAGGGAAGTGGTCACAGCACCAAGCCTGACAAAGTTCAAAAAGTGTTTGAACAACACTCTTGGGCACATGGTCTTGGGGATGGTCCTGTGCAGGGCCAGGTGTTAGACTCAATAATCCTTGTGGATCCCTTCCAACTCAGCATATTCTGTGATTCTGTGATCTTACAAGTGCCTTCATTTTGAAAGATGGGAGCAGGTTGCTGCATAGGTACCTCTGCTGCACAGCTCTGCAGCGAGTGGTTGCCATTACAGACTTCAGGTATGTCATTCAGAGCTAAGAATTCCCGCAGATGCATGGTAGTCGTAGAGCTCATTTTTATTCTAGACTGTTCCTGAGATGTTATTCCTGTAACAGTGTTTTCTTCATTTTGAAGAAGGTTTGGGGGGTTCAAGGTGCAGTGTGAGAGAGCTGAAGGTCTATGAAATGCTGGGAGCCATTAAGGCTGTGCAGAGTGGCACACCACGTGTGACTCTGACCTCAGAGCATCCCTAAAAAATAGGATTGTCTTTACATAAAACTTTCTAACTCCTTTCAGTCTCTGCACTTCCTCTTCCTGGTTTTCCTTATAATGATGGTCTATACTGGTCTCTCTCAGAGGAGGCTTCTGCTGTTCCTGAGGTCTTCCATGAGAAGGTACCTTCCCTCTCTGCTATGCAGATCTGCCTTGTGGCCCATCCAGCTTCTTGGGTTTTTACCTTGGTTCAAGCTGCCCAATGCTCCAGCATTGGGTATGAGGCAGGGAACAGAGGGAGACACCCTAGACAGTATTATTTCTGCTAGAGTGAAAAGATGAGACTCTCAGAAGAACTGTGCTACTGACCCTCCCTTATCCACTTTTCCTGAAAAAAGCCTGTTTTAAAAGCAAGGTCAATGACAAAGAGGAGCAGTGTCTTCATTGTCTCCTGGTGAACTGGGTGTTCCCATCTCTAACAATTGACACACTTTGTTATTCCATGTCAGAATGTGTGACTCAGATCTATGAAAATACATTCTTCCAAGGAGGAGACCTCACTACAGTTTTTACACCGACTGCCAATTACTGCCAAGTAGTGTGTACTTACCATCCTACCTGTCTGCTCTTCACCTACTTGCCAGCAACATGGACTAAAGATCCTGCAAAAAGGTAGAAGGTTAATGTACTTGTGTCTTTTACTGGTTTCCTGTGATAATTTAGAAACCTGGTAACATTTTGACAGAACACAGACACGCAGGGAAAGGTACAGGGTTGCCATGGAAAAAATGTCATGTATGTCTAAAACTGGTGATCGAAGAGTAATTGCTTGAATTCAAAAGGTTAAATTTGACAATGTCCAAATTTTCACACTCACACACCAGCCCTTTCAAGGAAAGAGAACTGACTCTGCACTCCCTCCTCTATGCCACGTATTTATTGTTGAGGGATAATTTCGCATCTCCGATGGTCTTCCGTACTGTTCCCCATCCTTTCTATTTAGCATATTTTTCCTCACAATTTAGAATGTCAGTAGCCTGAGAGAATGAGGTTGTATTTCCTCTCTATGCCCAGTGCATTTCTGTCTTCCAAGCCCGGTCTCTGTTTCTCATTTTATTGAGACCTCTTGGAGCTCCCACAAACATGAAGTATTGTCACCTGTCACCAGTGCCAACCAAGCGTGTAAGGCTTGACCCTATTTTTCTTCCAATTGCACTTGTCAAAAAGTTCATGTTGAGGTGTATTGGACAGCTGCATTTCACCTGAGAAACAATTATGAAAGTCTGTGTTGTACTGCAAAAGCTGTGAATTGCTGCATTTTAAAACACAGGTTCTCCTGCTATTTAAAAGACAGTGATACAGAAATGCTGCCGAAAGTGGATATGGAAGGAGCTATCTCTGGACATTCCTTAAAACAGTGTAACCAAATTAGTGGTAAGATATGGTTATTCACACGCATGTATTTTATGTTCTGCATTGTGTAGCAGCTGTTAAAAAATTAGCATTTTAAAAAGAGGAATAGAATCAGGGAAGCAGCCAAGAAGTGATTTGTGTGCTCTTTGCCAGACTGCTTTCAAACACAGGTGATAAAAACTCTACTGGTTTTACTCTTCAGGCCCACCTATCCACCACCCAGGTTCCCCACATGAAGTAACAGGGAAATCATGCTCCTGCAGTCACCATTTCTTTTGCTAGAGGCAGATGGCAGCCCATGCTTTAACTGCTGACTCCAGTTCTAAAGATTAATTTACTACTACAATTCCACTCCAGAAAGTGGCTCATATAGCATGTGTGACCCCTGAGGTGCAGATGCTCAACAAAGCAAAAGTGCATTGTCACAAAGTGATACTAGTACTTTTGTGATTCTGTGTAATAATTTTTTAGCAGCTGCATTTTTAGGGTATGTGTGCTTTACATGAAGCCTTAATGTCAGCGTGCCATATCTGCAAATTATCACCAGGCGTATTAAAAGCCCATTAAATGTGTTAATTTTTATATGTTTTAAACTTGCACTGTCATGATGATGTCATTAAAAGGAGATCAACTTTAAGCATAGCATGGTACTTTAGAAAAATAAAATAAGGAAGAATATAGTATTTGCTTCCTGCCTTTGAGGACAAATAGTGTCTTATGGATGTCAGACTAGTTCTTCAGTTGTATTGGTGTTGGAAAAGTCTGTGGACTGCGACAGAGGGAGAAATTGCAGAACAGCCAATATGGTTGATAAAAGCAAGCTCTAGCAATCCAGAGGCACTTATATAGTATACCAGCTTGTTAACTCCTAAGTGGCTTAAACCTATCAAAGTGCATTTCTGCTTCTACATAATTAGACTACATTGGCAAGCTTCTACAAGTTATGTTATGATTAAAAGAATTCAGAGTTCACTCTCCCTTCTCCTGGTCAGTACATCTTATCTGCTCAGCTGCACCTCTTCAAAACTCCCTTTTTGTTTCTCAGGCTTGTTTCTCACACAAGGTGCTTTCTCGTGCAGGCAGTTTCTCACACTAACCTTTGCTTGCAGGCCTTTTGCTTGTACAGTTCTTTTATTGATCCCATAATTCTATCAATGACCCATGTCCCTGATCCTCTAATCATTTTGCAACAAATTCCCCCTTTTTCTTTTTGTGCAAGCAATACTTGATTGGTCACAGATGTAGTGACTTTGTATATCATCTTCTGCAAGCATTGGCATAGGCAAGGTAAGCACCCTTCTAAGCTGAGACTGTCTTCTTTCTGTAATTGTGTGGTTAATTGATGTGACCCACTTATCTGCTTGTAAATTAGGACAGAGTGGTCAAAAAGATTTATACAGTACATACCTTAGAACTCTTCACAGCTGTGGCTGTGAGCTAATAGTAAAAAATCAATGGCTACTTAATTTTGTAATATTGTATGTCAAACACTAGTAACATTTACACTTAACTCATTAAGCATTTGCGAAGTTATGTTTAACTTATCCCTCTCCCAGCAAGCAAGTTTATGCAAAATAGCGTGAGCCCTGGCTGCTAAAGTACCAGGTAAAAACATAGATGCTAGCTAAATATTGGTATAGCATCTCAACATGGCAGGACTAAATGGGTTTTTTTGCAGGTTCTCCACTGTAGCTATTATCAAGTAAGCAGTGCTTGCTTTTGCTTGCCACTTGCCCTTCAGAGCAGTCTGGCCCTTTCAAAGCTCTTTCCTGCCAATAAACCTTCATGTTTGTATTTCTGAGTATCTTGGACTAGAAAAAGAGATTTCAGTGGAATGTCATTCTTTATGATGTTTAGATTAATTAATATCACTGGAATTACACTAGAATCAGACTAAAATGAAAATCTATCCACACATGTTTAAAAATGCCTCCAATCGTTGGCTGACTCTTGTTCTGTGGAGACCCCAATGACCTGCATTTCAACCCCCAGAGTTGCAATCCTCCCTCTGTGGAGTGTAAATGTAATATTCTGACTCAAATGGGACATGTCTGTAGCTTATGAGGACAGAATTTGCCATTTAAACTGCTCTATGAATTTGGAACTGGGAAAATATATTTTAGTATTGATTCTGAGTTCTTGCTTTGGTGAATGTCATTCTGCTCTCAGTCAGCCACAGTGGTCAGACCCCCTCTCTCATGTAGGCAGAGGCACTGACAAAGTCTGCCAGTTGTTCCCCTTGCCATGAGGTACTACACCAAGCCTGCATTTCTGATTTGGTGCTAGATCTATGTATAAAGTATGATGTAACTGAAGTGAGCGTGGGATGTGGCATCTGGATTATGTGGGCTGTGTCATACAAACTGCTATCTTTTGGGCAATTTGGGGCATGGGATGGAGAAAAGAATAGAAGCACATTTCTAGAACTTGGTCTCTCTTTCTCCACAGCTTGCAGCCCAGATGTCCATGTAGGACTGGATATGGAAGGGAATATTTTTGATATCTCAATGGCTGACAGCTATCAAGAGTGTCAAAAAAGATGTACCAATGACAACCGTTGTCATTTTTTTACATATGCCTCTGAAACATTTCACAATGCAAGCTTTTGGTAAATACAGGTTGGATTCATTTCTCTGGACAACCCTGTGCCTAAGTAGAATAAATCTCAGAGCAGTCTAAGGTGCAAGACTTTACTCAAGAATATTCAATTTATTCCTCCTTGCAATGTTTGTTCACACTTACAGGTAGGAAAATATCAATAGTAAATTGACTTTCATTTATCCATTGGTGAGAAAGACAAACTTTATTATAGCCGTGAAAAAAACTAAAATCCTCTGAAGAGATTGAAATGCAAATTATATTGGTAGCTGTGCTGCATTTTTGCTCTGTTCAATCTTGCTCTGATTATTGTTCTGAAAATAGCATCATCAGAGCATCCACAGAAATGATTTCATTTTATGAGACCTATTTTTGAGCTCTTAATCTCCTCAGTTTTGCAATTTAAACATTGTTCAGCTAGCTCTGTTCATAATTTGAAGTTTGTTCTGGAGGTTGGAGATTGTTCTGGCCCATGACCAGACCATGCACAATGGTAGGATTTCTGGGTTCAGGAGGGTGGTTTAGTCCAAGAAAGAAGACCTGTTTTCTTACCACTTCCTTTACTTTTTTTCATTCAGGAAAAAATGCTTCATGAAACATACCAGTATCGGAACTCCAGCCAGCATAAAGATGCTTGATGAGGTTGTGTCTGGATTCTCTTTAAAGCCATGCCAGCTTTCTGAACTAGGTAACTACTTAAAATCTCTGATTCTGTTTAGTTTTAGGGGTCATGTATCCTGAAATGCAGTCTATCACTGACATGTATAAATGCTTCATTATGTAGAATAATTCTAATATAATCTTATTCTTAAAATATAGTTAGTACACTCAGGGACAAAGGAGGTTCATCTCTTTTTGATTTTTTCATGTTATCATTTGTCTTACAGAAATAGTTCCCTTCTTTAAAGGTCTAAAGAATTCTTTCATAAGATTACCTTGATGAAATTGTACGTTATCTTTGTATCATGAATACAAAAATGAAAGATCAGGGGAAAATTCAAAGACCAGGGGAAATATAAAGCTTTCTACACTCTGTTTGTATACTGTGTATGCACTTGAAAATTTTTAATGGAGATCTGCAGCTTCCTAATACAGCTGGCTAATAGGAAGGTATATATTATGCATTTTGTGGGTGATTTGCGATGAAAGCAAAAAGTCAGTGCTTGTTCCTGCAATCATTACTCAGACAAAATTCTCAGGAGTCTAGAATCAAACAGTGTGTATTAAACCTTATTCTCAGTTGAAACATCTTTCACTTTTTTCTAGTTTTTTCTTTTTTCTTAAATTGATCTCCACTTTGTCTTACTGTGTGCTTTGTTCCCTTCTTAATGATGATGATGTTATTCTGCTTTCATATAGCCTTATTTTATCTCACAGATAATCTAGGCTTCCTGTATAAATCACGTTTTGTAGAGACTATATCAATATATTTCTTTCTAAAATCCGTGCTTGGGTTTACTGCTGGACAGCACTGGCACAGCATCAGCTCTCTCTCCCCAGCATTCCTCCCATCAATAGTCTGGGGGTTGGCAAGATCCTGTGAGGGAATACAACCAGGTTGGCTGACCCAAATTTCTCACAGGGACATTCCATATCACATGATGTCAGCTCAGCTATAAAAGCTAAGGAAAGGAGGAGGAAGGAGGGGCATTTGTTATTTATGGTGTTTGCCTTCTGGAGCAACCACTATGCATGCTGATGCCCTACTTCCCAGGAAGTGGATGGATATCACTTGCTGATGGGAAGTAGAGAATAAAATTATTGGGTTTTTCCTCTTGGCTTCTGTGTGTGCAAGCTTTTGCTTTTGCCTTATTTCAGCCTATGAGTCATTTTCCATCTCATTTTCCCTCACCTGTCCAGCTGGGAAGGAGAAATGATAGAGCGAGTCGCTGGGCAGCTGGCAGCTAGCCAAGATCAACCCACCAAAGTCCTTTTTGGTGCCCAACATGGGATTTTCCTGTAAAACTGTCTTTACCTGAAACCACAAGTTCTCTGTTTTTACCTTTCTGTTTCTCCCTCTGATCTTACTGGTGGGGGAGTGAGTGAGTGGCTGCATGGGGCTTGGTTGTTGGCTGGGGTTAAACCATGACAGCATGAGAAAATCAATCTTGCTCCTGCCTGTTTCCCTACTTTCTGTGTCTTGTGAAAGAGGCAAGAGCAGGCAAGAGAGAGAAGAAATAAATTTTGTGATCACAGAAGCCTAGACAGCACTAGTGGATCAAGAGGTCATCTAGGGAGGTCACCTGTCCTAATCTAAAACAGATCAGCTATACCTGTCCAGACAGATCTGTAGAATGTAGTCATAAAAACATCTTCTGCCTTGTTTTGTCAATATCTGAAATGCATTTATTTCAACATTTGTTCGAGGTTTTTTTCTGGCTTTGTTTAGTTTATTCCTTTCTATGTGGCCTTTCGTTTTGTCTCTTTGCCTCTCTGACTTCATCCTTGTGCACATATGCTATTACACATTCATAGCAATTTGTCTATTTTTCTGCCCTTTGCAAAGTACCTTCCTTGGGATCACTGGATATTGAGCAAATGATCTCTGAACATGATTCTTGAGATCATAGGTTAGCTTCCCTAAAGTTTCAGATCCACATTTATGCTTTAAATATAATTTCCTTTAGGAACTATCCATTCTCCTGAATGCTATTTCCTCTTAACATAGGATCTTACCTACTAATTGCCAGAGTTAATTGACTCTAATTTTCCAGATTTCTGATTATATTTTTTTACTGTTCTTATTGTATAATTACTGCCCAGTATTGTTGTACTTCTTGCCTATGTTTTTTGAAAACCTCATCAGATTAACAGGAGTCACATTTAGCTCTGCCTCTTGTTAGTTTCCCTTTTGTAGTAAGATATTCCCCATATGTTTCTATAACACACTGGGCAGTATTGATTCGGTTGCTGTACTTTCTCAAGAGCTCACATTCTCTGCTGCCACCAAATCCTATCTTTTGGATCATTTCACTATTTTTACTATCTCTGCAGCTTGGTAAGTTCAAGAAACATCCTCTGTACTGATGCTTCCATTTCTTTCTTTTTAAGTTCTCGCAGTAGGATTTGAACCAGGACTTCAAGTATATCTTTGGAGAAGGAAACTCATTTATCTCTTTTTAAACATGCTAATACTTCCTGTAACTTCTATATCCATAGTCTGGTTGTGTGAAATATCCTGACAAGCCTCTGTTGTGTTATTTTGGCCATGTCAGGGGGCAGCATTCCTACTTATTGTGCCTACTTTTCAAATAGTAAAAGAAATGTTAAGAAGAGCATCACTTTATTTTTTTTTTCTAGTCTTCCTATGAACCTGATATACCCATTAAAAATTAATTTAAATCTTTCCCTATTAGATTAGCAAATCACTATTGTAACATGTAGTTTTTCCTCTATATGAACCTTATCTCTGTTCAGTAGTTCTCTCTATGACTTTACATATTTAAAAATATTCTTGAAAAACAGTTTTTGGTTAAAATGTGTTATCTTTCCAATTGATCAATCACAGAAGTAAAACAGGATAAAGATAGAAATGGGTAATCTGTAAATCTCAATATTCTGATGGAATACTAAAGTCTGGAATTTTGTTATTTTGTTCTTGTTTTATACAGATTGTCAAATGGACATTTTTGAAGATCAAGAGTTTTCAGGAATTAATATTACAAGTTTTTTCACTCCTGATATCTCTGTCTGCCAAACTATTTGTACATATTTTCCAAAGTGCTTGTTCTTTACATTTTTTACCAGGAAATGGCAAATAGAATCTCAAAGGTGACTATGACAATTAAATGCAATTATCTATGTAGATTTTTTAAAATTTGTTTTTTAAAAACACAGTCTTTTTTTTAAACACAGATTTCTTATAAGTATGTAAATTTATGTTGAAAAGCTATTTTCAGTAAAACACAGGTTTTTATGGTTTTTGCTCATAAATTTATAATTTCCCGTGGGCATTTCAACTGTTTTCCAATGTGATCAGGGCTTTTGTATTGTGGTTGCATATCTGGTCTTAATCTGAAAAGAATTATACACGTCAAAAGTACAGTGAGCCTCCAGATTGTTTTAAAGACTTAAAGCTGAATTTTATGACATTATCAAAAGAGCCATCTGGTTTCCTGGCAGGGTGAACTTATTTACCTGAAAAGATTTTTCAATTAGGTTAATGGATTTAAAAATATTTCTATTTGGCTTCCTTCTTTCATACACAGTAGTGAGAATAGTTAAAAATCAATATTCCACACAAATGAGAAGAATAAAATTTCACAGCAATTCCAGGGAAAAGCAAAGCTGAGATGGCATGCATCATCTAAAATCACCTCTTCTATATATGTATGAATACTGTAAAACCTTTAGTAGATTTGGTATGCTGTATGGCATTTCACAGCACTATAAAAACCTCAATTTTGTGTGAACTAGTGAACTTAGTGAATGCATTTTCATATGAAATATTTCTGCAGATTGAGACTTGGGAGAAAAGAGTGTATTTAGGAAAGAACCTTCTTTTACCTGTACCTAAACAATTATTTTTATGGTGTTATATAACAGATTTAGTTATTTTAAAAAATATTTAATTTTAGAAATCTTTGCCTTCTGAAGACATCAACAAGTGGAATCCCAGAAGCACTCATATCACAAGAAAATGCTGTATCAGGCTTTGGCCTCCTAAATTGCAGAAGATCTTTACCGGGTAAACAATAAATTACAATTAAAAAAAAAAAAAAAAAAATCTGATTAATAACTTTCTGATGCTTTGAATGCAATCATTCTTACAGCCTGCAATTCTCGCACTTACACGCATATGGATTTTTTGGGAGATGAACTTAATGTCACTTATACTAAAGGACACAGAGCCTGTCAGCAGGTTTGCACAGACATGATCCGCTGCCAATTTTTTTCCTATTCTCTCCTCCAAGGTTCATGCAATGAGGAAGGGTGAGATATATTTTTTAAAATGTTCAAAGATTGCTGAAATAATCATTCCAGAGATGTGGTGAGGGAGTAATGTATGTGCTCTTCAGTGAAAAAAATACGAACTAAGTGTTTGCATTAATTCATTAGCAGAAAGTGTGAATGTCACCTAAGAATGTCCTCAAATGGATCTCCAGTAAAAATAGTACATGGGCCAGGAAGTATCTCTGGATACTCACTAAGATTATGCAAAAAAAAAGCCAGTACTGGTAAGTAAACTTCTTTCATGAAAAATAGCCAGTGCTTCCCTGATTTCAGTAGGAGGCCAAACCATGTTTTTTTAAAGTGGTTGCATTGTCCCAGTTGGTGATCTTGTAAGGTTAGAGTGTTCTGGAAATGTGAAGTCAGTCAGATCTTCACATTGCAAACCCCAGAATAGCACTGTGAATTTGGTTTTAATAGACTTTATGATCATAAATCATGAAAAATGTATAATGTATCACCTTCTTCGCAATGGGTGGTATGTATTCAGTGGTCACCAGTAGTCTCATCTTCATTTTTCATTGGTGAGTGCAAGTTGTCTTTGAGCTCTGTTTTAGATTATTTCTGTAGTGTGTATGCAGCATTCTGCAAGAACTATTAGGATCGTTGGTGGGACAGACTCTTCCCCCGGTGAATGGCCATGGCAGGTCAGCTTGCACGCCAAGTTGTCTCGACAGAGACACCTATGTGGGGGCTCCATCATCAGCAACCAGTGGATCCTCACAGCTGCTCACTGTGTCACGAGGTGAGGCCTAAATGTAAATGTACAAATAAGCCCCAAAGCTTAACCCAGCATGCAAGATAAATTGAGATGTATCTTTCAGGATAATAACAATGAGAACTAGAATTAGATGAACTGCTTTAATGTAACAAAAAAGGTGAAATTTTTAGGTAGGCTATTCAGTTTCCTAATGTAACTGGAACTCCATACTTTCTCCCTTTGTAGCATAGTATTGTACTGCTGATGCTAAATTATTTTAATGAATCTAGAAGGTGAAATTCTAAAGCAGACAACAGTTACTTACAGAACCCTAGATATTCTCATGAGATATGAGCTGTTTTCTTACTGTAATACTGCATTAGGCTATTTAGTCACAGACTGACTGTTTGACTTTTTCCCTCAGTCTAGAGAATCCCAACATTTGGCGTGTTTACGCTGGTATTTTAAGACAATCAGAAATAAATGAGGATACGCCCTTCTTCAAAGTGGAAGAGATTATTGTTCACTCTCAGTACGAATATGCACAGACTGGATATGACATTGCTTTGTTGAAACTTGATAAGCCTATGAATTTTACTGGTAGGTAGTGTATTGCAGAGGAATTCCGAAAACGTGCAGGATGACACAGGGCTGGCAGTGCTGTGGCAGTGCGTGACACCTGGGCTAGCTTCCTTTTATATGCAGTTACTGGGGTTTGAGGAGAATCTATGCTGTTGGCTTCGAAAAGAAAATGGGTGGCTTTAATTTATGTGATGGGAATGATACATAGTGTAAGGGACAAAGCATAACATGGAGGCTGTCATCAGGGCTCATGTGGGTGCCCACAAAACCTTACTGTTGTGGTTGTCTCTGCTGGTCAAACTAATATTTTCTCTCATACTTTAGATCTTCAGCTACCTATCTGCCTGCCATCAAAAGAAGACACTAACACATTTTATACTGACTGTTGGGTAATTGGATGGGGTTATAGAAAAGAAAAAGGTACAGACAAATATTTTTTTAAACAGTGAAATTTTGTATTTTTAAAATTAATGTGTTTGACAAAAGAAACCTCCTCTTTAAAAAGAGAAAATTCTGCTCTGTTCTTAGCTACCATTATTCTTTCTAGACAGTACTTTAATATAATGTTTTATTAGAATTGATTTCTATTAAGACATCATAAAACATAAATGAAAGATGTATGAAATTATCTTTAAATAGCTCAGTGCTCTGATACAATAATTAATTTTATAAATTGGTTCAATAGTTTGAAATACCTGACAATTCAATCTTAACTATATCTTGTACAACACTCAAATACTTTTCCTTAGATTCTAGCTTAATCTACTGGCAAACCCCAGTACATATCTGGGTTTTGCACACTCTTTTTTATTTTATTGCCTAAGAAAGGCAATAAACCTACCACTGAACTGTTTTGAATTATAGTCTGCACATAACCCATGATTTTTTTTTAATGTGATTGTATTCATATGACTTTATAAATTGGAGATTGAAGTATATTGCTTATATTATTCTGAAGATTGATTATAGACCATGCCAATGACCTGTGTTTTGATAGTAGATGAGATTTGAACTCCTCTGATTTTATATGGAGGTAGGCCAAAAAGCTCTTAATTATCAAGCTCTGGTTTTACACCTATTTATTTGTTTATATTTTTGTGTGTAATTTTTATATGTTATATAGATGTATATACACCTTTTCCTTTATACACTTGCCTATCTGAAAGTTATAGTTCAATGTGAAGTGTGAAGTCTTAACAAACTTAGGCAGATACTGCACAGAAAAATTTCTTCTGTTAATTACTAGAGAAAAGGCTGCCCTCAAATACTCTTGTTTAGTCTATGTGCAAATTTCTCCATCTTAAAAACAACTAGGATAGAGAGCAGCACAGATTTGGCAACTGGGAGATTCCAAACCTATTGCAACAATTTACTAGGAAATAATAGTTACTAACACAAAGCAATGCTCCAAGGGCCAATGTCCTGAGAGCCGTTCATATATGACGATTCATTGTAAATCACAAGGGAGTTTTGAAGCTTTTCCAGTCATGAAAAAGAAGATGGCATTATAAAAGCATTTAAATTAGAAGACAATTCACATTGTTTGCTAACACAAAGTAAGGAAAATCGGTGTCATGAACATCTATTAACACTCTAGAAACAGTGACCTCCCACTTTGTAGTATCAGCATATGGGGATTTCCAGAGTCGAATTTTAGCCTTTATTTTGCTAGAATCGAACATTTCTCTGCTCATATTGACTTTTACATAGGTCGGGTACAAGATATTCTTCAGAAGGCTCCTGTTCCCTTCATGTCAAAAGAGGAATGCCAGGCAAGGTACCGGAAGCGCAGAATAGGTGGCAAAGTGATCTGTGCTGGCTATGATGAAGGTGGAAGGGATGCTTGTAAGGTAATGACAAACAGTAGTGTATAGCTGTATATTCCAACCATATGTTCAAATATATAAATGAATACTATAATTATTATTAATTAATATTATTAGAAAAGTATGATTATCAACAGGGCTCTTGATTAACTTGTCCCTTTAGGTTGTCAAAAGCACAGAAAATGAGGTATATGGAAAATATTTCTTAAATGACATTGAAATCTTTAGGGGCAGATTCCATGGATAGGAAACTCTGAGTGTGGATATATAGATATCCATTTAGGGAGTAAAACAGTGTTCCTTCAGACTATCAGAAATCCAGAGAGTGCAAGTATAGTATCTTGAAGCATTTCTCCAATAAGAGCAGATTTCCTTTTTTTTTTTTTTTATTTCTTGGCATGAAATACAGTACATAAAATCTTGTTTTAAAGCATCCACTGTGTACAAACCAGAAGGGAGGGTGCTAGCAATGCTATTAAAATGCATGGGGAATAGGAGGCTAAAAACAAACGTCCAAACTGCTTTATTCATAATTAGAATTGAAAATGTCACAATAGCATTAATTGTATTGTATGCTGAAATGTTATTATTGCTATGAGTGGTTAGGAATAAAAATACTTGGAGTTGGGAAGAAATTTTTCCTCTATGCCAATTATGCTTTCTTTATTTGATACAGCGTAACAGAACATGGAGATGTTCTTTTAAAAAATAATACACTTCCTATTGTCCTAACAACACATAGCAGCTTCTCTAAAGAATCTTATGTTCAGAAAAATTGCTTAGGAATAGGAAAAGAAAACACAAAGGTGTTTTATCCTGAGTGGGACAGAGTCACTCAAACAAGATAAGGCATGTAGAGAACTGAGATACTAAAAACAAGGTCATAAGAAAAAATACTGCCAAATTGGCTGTTTTTCTTACTTGCACACATAGTTTTCATTGGGTTTTAAATCAATGTATTTAGATAAGTTAATAATAATAATAAAAAGAAAACAAAAAAGCCAGTAGTTTTGAACCTTCAAGGGAAGTGGAAATTGTTTGCAATGACTATTTAGAAATCAATTTACTAGAAGATCAGAAAACCTGCTTCAGTCCTCTCTTAATTAGTCATAAGTGAAAGTGATTGAAGTATAGACTGTTATGCTGGTGGTAACATTGAATGATGCTGATTTTATTCAAGGCTTTCTTTGTGATAGAAATACTGATGAGGCCTCTTCCTTGCATGCTCTCTCTTTTTTTCCTGTGACACAGGGAGATTCAGGAGGGCCACTGTCATGCAGGCACGAGGAGGTGTGGTATTTGGTGGGCATCACCAGCTGGGGCGAAGGGTGTGCTCGCCCCAGGCAGCCAGGAGTCTACACCAAAGTTGCTGAGTATTCAGACTGGATTCTGGAAAAAACTACATAGTATGAGCATTAACTGACTCACTCAACATGATGCTATGGAATAACAACCCTCAGAGCAATGTGATAAAATGTATTAGTGTTTTTTAGAGGGTGTTTTTTGTTAGCCTGGAGTGTAAAATACTTGTTTTAAAATGCAGAAAAGCAGGAATGAAAGAGTTTTCCTGTTACTAAATAAAAAACAGTAATAACAATAAACTCTGTGATCACTGATTTGGCAGGAAAAAATACAGCTGAGCCATGGACGACTTCTGTCCTTGCTAGCACAAAATGGGAGTGAATGAGGTTGCAGGACATGTATGGACCTGGAAGCTAGGAACTACTTCTTGTCTTAGGAGGTTGTGACACAGCAAAAAGAAATTTCCCTCCCTTGTCTGAATGTAGTTAAAATGGGCAAACCACTTAAAAGCCTACTAAAGGGCTGGGGGAAGGGAAGCTGAGGCATGGAGATGCATACACAGTTGCATAAACCTAGTTTCCTTAGGGAATTAACCAAAGAAGTGTCAGTACTAACCAAGAAAATAAACCCAGAGGTCTTGGCAGAGGGACACAGGTGGATGCAGACACCACCAAGCCCAGTTCATGCTCGAAGATCCTGCCCTGCTGTTCCCAGCTGCCTGCCTAGGGTTTGCACATGCGTGCTTTACCATCATGCTGTGATCTTCACTGGGCTTTGATCTTCTCAGGACCAAGGCAGGGAGCTCACGCCTGTCCCTTAGGGTGCCTCCAAGTTACCAAACACCTCTGTTATCTATACACATAGATAGTTCTCAAGGCACACAGAACGTAAACAGCAGAAGGCATAAAATATATCTTTTTCTACGTTGTTACTGTCCAGACTTTATGCATTCCCAGCTGCAAGGTCACTTGAGTGTGTTTACAATCCCCAGCATTCTTCTGCTTTTAACCCATTGGTCCCAATGAGCTGTCTTTCACTTACATTATTCTAACTGCTGTGGAAAATTTTGTGATAAGAACGATAATGGGAGTCTACCTCTCTTGAGGAAGAATATCTAGGAAATACAAAAAAGGAATTCCCCTTTTAGAGACATCATACCATTGGTCTGTAACACAATATATTTTTAATTCCAAATACCTAAATCTCCTTGATTAAAGAAACAACTTTATCCTTTTCCTATTTCTCCTTATTTCCTTTTATCATTTCTTGTTACTTTGTGTCAGGTAGCAAACATATTTCATAGCTAAAATTAATACTAGTGTGAGAAACAGGAGTCAAAAATTAATTACTTTCCCATAATAAGAAGCAGCATTTCACACTGCATCAGAGAGTAGAGTAGTAGCACCATCTTTGCCAAACTTTATGAACTTGTTTCCTAATAATCTACATTACCATAATTGCTGCAAATATGTTCCAGAGTGCTATTCATAATTGCCCTACATCACACTGGGAGGTAAACAGCAGGAGCAGCTCTGCAAGTAAATGAGGTCATGAAACTTAGGAATTAAACATCAAATTTATGGGAGAAAAGAATCAAGCTGCTGAAAATTACTTTTGTCTTTAATTTCTTTATGCTTTCTTTGTAAATAATACTGAAGAAAAAAATGTAATTCCACACTACATGCTTATACTCCTATCTGTGTCTGGAGTCAGGGTGTGCAGTACTAAACTGACTGCAGTCAACAAACCTGAAATCCCAAAGCTGTATTCAAAGGTTGGGGAGTTGATCTAGTTAGTTTGTTTATTTGTAAAGAATCAGAGTTCAGAGAAGGAAGGAAAACAGTGCAAACTTAACAGTAGGGTAGAGGTAATGCTGCTGTTGCAGGTACATCTGGGAAAAGAGAGGTTCTACCTTCCCTCTGCCCCAGAGTGGACTCCTGGTGACCTGGGCTTGAGTCACTGGGGGTGTACAGTACCAAAGTTCTCATGCATTGGGAGTCCTTAATGCAGGCTATGGCTGTTCAGAGAGCCAACAGGAAAAGTCTGGTGTGTGTTGGGGGAATTGGGCCAAGGGTGAGAGGGAAGGCATATCACTGTACTGGGATTTTTGCCAGCACTGCAGAAGCAGAACAGGAGATAAAGGTGGGGGCCGATGTCCTTTTCAAGCTCTGTTTAATCCACAGCTGGTTTAAAATAACAGCAAACCTCAGATATGCTGTCAAAAACCTAGAGACTTAAATAAGGGACTGAGAAAGAAAAAAATAGAAAACAGGGATAAAAAGAGAAAGATTCTTGGCATTCAAGTGTGGTTCTGTCCCCATGGGAAAGGAATGAAGACATCTGGGAAAGAGTTGCTGAAGGAAAAAAAGGAATTGCTTCAGTACAAAAACAGAGGCTGAAGCTCTCTAAATAAGAATCATCAGGAGACCATCCAAAATACTTGTCTGCCAATACTCAAACTGTGTAGGCTAAAGAGTATATGCAATGTCAATCTGACAACCTTTAATACTTTCTCATAATAATGCTGTCATTCGCTTTTTGAAATGCACAAAAAATATATTGTTGTTTTGTTTTTTTTCCCCCTCGTTTTTGTTTGTTTGGTTTTTTGTGCTACAACTTTTCAGGTTGTAAGTATTGCAGTAACAAAGAGGAATGGCAGCTCAGCAGTGCTCTGTAGACCTCTGTAGCTCCATGTTTTGTTTCTCAGAGGTATACCAGGTGACAGCAATATGCCAAAGGAAACTCAGCTGTTCCTTTGGAAAGGATAAGTGATCTCAGTGGCTGCAGACATCCTTAATGAGTAGCTGTTGACCAGATAAAATACCTTATTCCAATATATTTTCACCTAGAGCAGGTATTCTTCAATGATGTTTTGCATTAGTTGTTGGTCCATCTGTAATAAATTCCTGATGGCTAAAAGTGAGTACCAGGAGTATGTGGAGAATGCAGGAGTTCATGGCACCTATATGAAGTCCTTATGACTTTGTTAAGATGAACTACATGAGGGAATGTCTGACCTTTATGTGGGTTTATACACCTGTGTGATATGTAATTCATTGAGACCTTTAGACTCATACCTAGAAGTGTATTAGTATTATTGAGTGTTATGTTGCTTGGGTTTTCTGGTATCAATAGGTAACTTGCACTAAATGAGAGGCAGTTTATGACCGTTATTGATTCTCACTTCTCCTCTATCTCCCTGGGGAAAAGTAATTTTTAAAAAGCCAACAACCAAAAAACCTATCTCAATCTCATTTAAGAAAAGCCTTGTCTTATACTTTAAATCTTCCTCATTTTGTGTTGGAACAGAAGATATACATCAGTGCTTTAGTTGTTATTTTGATTGACGGCAAGTGTTTCTGGTTGTCCTGAATGTCGATAAATCTCATAATCTTACTTGCAATAGATAGGTAGAAATTCTGGTAGGGGCAAGTGCCATTATTGATGTATTGAATGGCAGCATTAGTCTGGTGTGATTTTTTTGTACAAACAAGATCCCTGATCCCAGAAATTTTCAGGCTTGTTCAGGCACCGATGAAACACTTCATATATGCTGTGACAGTCTGGAGAACAACTAATTTGTCATAAAATAAAGTCATATTCTTTTGCTGCTCAAGTGGACTCTTCTAACTTGTAATAGCCTTCTCTGTAATAATTTAATAGAATTGTAAACAAAAGAACCACCCAGTTTCCCATTAAACTAGCAATGCAGTGTTTCCTACCACTACTGGTGCTTTGCCTAAGGTCTGAGGTTGAAGTATGACTTCTTGAAAGTGACCTGAGCTGTGAACAAGAAGTAAAGCCTCTCATTTCTTCTTGCTGGGAGAATTCAAAACCCTTGCAGTGGAGATCTAGAGAGGTCACCTAGTAAGTCCATTTCCTCTGCTTTCCCAGCAGACGGGAGTGGAACAATTTGGTATAAGCTCTTAGTGTAAGTTTAATTTGTTCTGTGAAAAATTATTATTCTGCTGTAATGAAAAACGAATCTCCAATGCTGAAAAATAGCAAACTGGATGGAATTAAAATAACTCACAGTGGCACTCCTCATAGTAGGAGAACTGTGAATTCTTACTCTCTGCCTAATTTCCAGTATGTGTGGAGGATTCTTTGAAAAATTATTGCTAGGTGCTTTTTTAAAAAAGTGAAATATCTGCATAAAATACATTCAAAATACATTTCTACTTCAAATAGGAGGCAACATTTTTTTGCTTCTGAGCAATAATAGCAGATATGCAATACTACATATTTATAGTGAAGCATTTCCAGGAGTAGTAAATTGATTGCTTTTCCTGTGGTCTTTGTGTTGTAAATTACATTACAGATATGTATAGATGTGTTAGAATTACTGTGGATTGTTGCACACCACAAGAAATTTTTTCATGTCGTATGCAGTGGAGTTTGGGGTTTCCTTGATATTTTGATGGGTTTTGGTTTTGGTTGGTTTTTGTTGTTTTGCTTTTTTTTTTTTTTTTTTTAATTTTCTGCAGTTATTCTTTAAGTTTTTGATACTCTTTTCCCATCACAATGTGATGTCAGCAAATATTGAGTCAGTTCCCATATTTTTGTTGGCTTGTTTATTTGTAAGGGTTAGAGAAGTGTGTGTGGGGGAACAATAATACCAAAGGAAGAGGACTGTATGCACAGGGCATGCAAGAGATTAAGGGGAGTTGATAGGAAGTAAAAAAGTGAGTTGGAACAAACAAAACAAGTATCAGTTTATTGAAGAAAGACCAACCTAAACAGTAGATACACATCTGGGCACTTGGAACTGAAAATATGATGGAACACCTAGACATCTTTTCCATGCCCACAAAACTGTACCTCAGGACCTGAAAATTAAATGATGTGTGTGGTACAGGAAGTCTTTCTGTGCTAGGAAGTTGTAGAATCATCTGAAGTGCAGCATTGCCCTAACATGACTGTGCCGTGCTCAGATCTGAGCTTATCATCACACAACTGTGCTACGATTTGCTGCTCTACTTTGAGGTACCAGATTCAATTGTCAGCCCCATATCTGTACTTCCACTCCCATTTCTGCTGACTGTACCATCTGGTAGATTTTGTCTCCCAATAACCTCTTTGCTTATTTTTGTCCCTGAAGTCAAATACAGTGATTTGGAGGATGGTATGGTTTTAATTATCACAGGAGATCTAAACAAATCTGTTCTGAGGTGTTATTGGGTGATGTAGCCTTCCTGAAGTTTACTGTGTTGCCTGTCCCTAGCAAAGCATCATTTTTTGAATGATTCCTGTTAGTTGAGTGCTGCTAATGGAAAGGTGCTTCTTAAGGAGACATCATCCATAACATGTCTGAAGCTTCTATGTTTCTCTGCTGTGATTTCCTTTTCCTGTGCATGGTTCACTATTTAAGAAATTCAGGCACGAGTATTTTGGTTTTGACCTTGTGCCCAACATGTTGAGTAGGGAACAAGTCACACTCAACATATCACTCAGTGTGACTGGGGAAGGAGGGAGGAGCAGTGTAATCCCATGGAGGACAGGGGGAAAGTGTACAAGGGGAGTGACAAAGGAGCTGCTTCTCTCTTCTTGCCTTCCTCGGATGTGGCTGTTTTGACAGATGACTTGGAGCCATAATATTGACTTATCCCAACTAATTTTCTGAACCCTATTGTTGGAAGAACTCAGCCGAACAGTTAATAAAACATTTATTTGATAAATACTGAATGAATCCACACAATCCAAAACTTTGAACTTCAAAGGGTCTAAACTTTAAGATTGGCAGAATGGACAGGTGTAAGCACTAGAATTACTGTAAACACGGGAAAGAAATGGAATAAAGAGGCTGTATACTTATTTCCAGTAAGTTTATAGTGCTTATTACCAGAAATGGCTCTCAGCAAACCTCTGATTTCTTTAACTTTCACAAAAATTTCAGGGAAAAAGAGCAACTTTTTCATGTCTTCTAAAATAACTTTCAATAACTTGTCACTAGGTGGCACTTTAGCTTTAATTTGTTTTCTGTTTAATGGCTATGATGAGAAAATGAACATCTAAAAGGATATTTTTATTTCTACAGCTGATAAGTAAAAATAAATAATTAAATTGCCATCTTCATTTGTGGAACTTGTAGAATTCAAAGGCAGCAGACATGTTTAGCTCCACATTTCTTCATGGCACAGGAACATTAAAAGACAGTAGGACATGAAGGCTGACAAAATCAAGTTTAAAAAAAGCCATTTGCCCACAGCTCCCTGCCAATGGAACCCCACAGTATTTCACATGTTAATAAATATGCATAAAACCACTGAAAGAAACAGCCAGGGCCCTGAGCACCTCTGCTTTCTCTGGGGGGCTTGGCTTGAGGCCAACTTGGGCTCAGTGCTGTTGCCTGGCCCTGAATCAAGGAGCTTGGGCGACGGGGTTGAGGGAAATAGCTGGGGGAGCCTTGTGTGAGCCTGGCCCTCACACACTACTGTGCCTTATAAACTTGAAACAAATTTAGACTGGACTTTAATAATGTATGAATGGTTCTTACCACCAAAACCATACCCATCTGTTAAAAATTTCTTTGTCTGATTTTCATATCTGGAAAAACCTGTAGTGAGATATTCTGAAATAGATAAATTGCTCAGTATTGGGAAGAGATGATAATCTGAATTATTAGTGTCCAGCATTACCTCTGAGCACAACCAAAGGGAACCATGCAGAACAATGTCCCAGGTACTACATGTTCTTGAGCAGAAGAATAAACAATATCTTGCTCTTCTACTACAGCTCTATCATTTCAAAGTGGCTGTTGATCTTAGTAAAACTTAGACCACTCACTCAGGAAGAAAGATATGCTCTTTCTATGCATCAATGAACAAACCAAAGATTTAGAGCTATTTGTGAATGAAAGAACATGGGAATTCAAGTTATACCAAGAAGGATGCTGTGAAAAACTGTTTGGGGTAAAGAGAATGAAGCAGTGGATAGGGGGAAGTTGAGGGTATTGTGGAGCTTCCATCACTGGAAGTATTTAGGGCTAGGTTACACCATGGTGTAACTGGCCCTGCCTTGCACAGGTGGTGGACTGGACCTTCCAGCTGCCGCCTATGATTGTGAACAGCAATAAAAAATCATGGGTTTCATTTTTTTTCTATACATATGTCTTTTTGATTATTTGTCTATTTGTTTTGCTTGCCCATTCTTTAACTGGTTCTCATTCTCCTCCAAGCAACAGAATTTTTTATTATGGACTTAGTTTTCTTCCCTGCTTCAAGAGTTGTTGTTTTTGTTTAGAAGACTTAAATCCATATAAAATCATAACAAAGTGAAAGGAACAAAGGCAAATGAGAAGATAAAATAGGCCTAAATATGACTAATATAAAGATATGAGTTGATTGTCCTGTTCAATGTGATTTTTGCCACTAGCATGAGGAAGCACCAGGCTTTGCACTGACCTGGTTATGCAGGGACCCAGCACTTGTCTGTGACTCAGCCTGAGCTGGTTGGGGCTTAGTTTAACACTGTGAAGTGCTAAACTAAGCAGTGACTGCTGCCTGACCTGTTTTTGGCTTGAGTGATGGGAAACTGTGTGTGGTAAAGGCCAAAGAGAACCACTGTTAAACAAACAACAGCATGCTGGGGTATCAGGGCAGGGGGGCATTGTTCAAACTTGACTGGTAAGTGAAGAGAACCACACCACGATAAAATGCAGATAATTGCAAAGATAATTTCAAGAGGATCTTTGGAATACCCAGCATCAACATTGTACTTCTCTCAGTTAAGGATTGAGTATGAGATAGTTGCTGTATGTACAACGTCCCTCCATCCAGCAGAAACCTCACAGGGAAGCCAGAAACCATAGACCTCTGGATGCAAGGGAGCATAGGAAGGGTAAGCACACATCAGAGAAAAGGGATATGTAGTTGGAAGGGCTACTTTCTTTCTGAAGCAATTATTCCTGTATTATTAACATAGACTTTCTGTGTTAATCGGACAATATGGATTATTAAGCTACTAAAACATTAGCTGGACTGGCAATACGTTTTGAACCTGCATGTGTGGTGCATTCCCTTTCACCCAAATGAAGATTTTAGTGGAACATAAAGTAAACAGAGATTTACTTTAGGTTATGGAGGCATGCAAGGGAAAAGTAGAGAACATTCTTAAGATAGTAGCAGAAATTCAGTTTGGAGTATTGTTATCTGTTGATTGGAAAAAAAAGAAAACTACTCCTTTTGCAACCTTTTCTGTTGCTTCTGAACTCCTATATTACTCTGCATAATGCAACAGAAGCTCATCTTGGTTAGCCTCCAGGCACTACCTAATGAGAAAACACTGGTAAAATAAATAACTTATAGTGTCCTCATAAATACAGTTGATACTGACATATAAAGATTTTATACTTGGTTTTGGTTATTTTTTTATTTCTACAGAATGTTCTGTATTTGATATTCCCTTTTAAAGCTGCAGCAGTGAGGTTCATTGGACTGTGGGAAGATTATATTTATACATAGAAAGCACATTTCTGTCTCTTGTGGCAGCAGGGAAAAAAGCTGAAAAACATAACCTATAGCCATTCTAGAGGCTTACAAGCTCCCACTAGTATTTGTAAGCAGTTTTTCTGAACAAAAATCCTCCTGATGTTAACGTTTTTTTCCTTGTTTTCAAAAATCTGACTCACAGCTGTCATGTGTGTGGCCTGGCAATACTATGTAAATGTCCAGACAAGATCAAGGGAAATCTCCTGAAGTAAAAATGTAGGCCAAATCTTCCACCAGAACTTAAATACAGCAAATCTGACCTGAACTTCTTGCATTCCCTTTTATCTATAGCGCAGACTTTAAAAAGATATTTAGATCTCTGTCACTGGTTCCTCAAAGGTCAACACGCTCTGCTGGAGCACTCCAAACCTGAGAGCAGCCTCGGTAGAACGGGGATATGCCATGACTTGGTGCACTCTTCCATTCCAGAAGTGAATCCTGTATCAACATTATCCAGACCTACAGATACAATTACGCCAGGAGAAGTGCACTTGGAAAGGAGATGGGTAGGGTAATCTTGTAGTTGAAACTGGGATTTGACAGAGCTGATTATTTGAAGCATGTCATTTACCATTTTGTTGCTTCAAGACTATCTCCTACGATCCCTCTCTGCACTTCTGTGCTCTGGCATGACTTGTGGAAGTTTCTGGAGTAAATACTACTGCTACTACTGCTATTATTGCTTTATCATTAGGAAATTGTCCTCATTTGGGTCAGGACAGGGTTAGTTTTCTGGCAGTAGCCATGAGGGGGTGGAACCTGGAGCCATATTTGTTATTCTAGTGTAGGTTTTTCTTCTATACTGCCAATCACTAGTGGGTGTGGAAGTACTGGATTCTGATTTCTGAGGAGGAAGGAGGCTCAGGAGGAAGAAAAAGGGGGCATGCAGACTCTCACAGTGATTTTGTCCTTTTCTGGGGGAGCAGGTGTTGAGCAGAACAGTGGGATGTCATTGGTCCCAACTGGATGGTTTGTCCATCATTGCTTTTCATTGTCTCAGGGTTGGGAAAAAAAATGTGGTGGAGGGAGCAGTGGGAAGGCACCAGCTAAAATCACATTGCATTGGGCTTGGTGAGCATTTTCTGCATGAAAATCACCCTCTTTTTGGTATACTTTTGTAATTAATATTTTTGATGCTACGTTATCTCATGGCTTTTCCAGTAAATTGTTATCTCAATCTGTAATCTTTCTCACAGGAGGGGACTGGAGGGAGGGTAGTGGCTGTGTGGGGCTTAAACCATGACAAAAATGATAGCAATATTTTCAGCTGCTGTATCTGTGTTTGCATTGATGGGGAGACTCCCAACTGCAGTGTTTGCTGGGTGCACTTACAATGCTGTACATCATACATACTTTAGGGCAGACAAGGTTATAGAGAGATAACCCATGTCTTCTAAAGGCATTGTTTGAACACAAGGGATACCCAGAGCAGAATGACTCAGGTCTGCCTGATAGTGAGACACTTAATTTTCAGTGAATTTCTTTCAGTACCTTATTACTCACAATTGTATGTGGCATTAAAGCAGCCTTTTTTTGGGTGTAGGTTTTGATGCAGTGCAAAAGGTTAATTTGCAAAATGTCTAACACATGATGTTTCATTTATTCAAGCAAAAATCTAGATTATATCCTATGAATTTAACGGAAAGGATTGAGTAAATATGCTGTTAAGAACAAAAATTCTCTAGTAGCCCTAAGTATTACAGGTTAACCAGTCGTTATAAACGGACTCAGCTTATCTGTTTGACTTGAGCTTGTATTAGGGGCATTTCCCCAGTCTAAAGCAATCTATGTCTGGCTTGCATTCTCCATGAGCTGAGCTCACTTCACTAACTCTTATAACTTTGATTCCTGTTTTATTCATCTCTAGTTACAGCATAGCAAAACATTTTAAGGCCAGCTGGATGGGGAGAAAGCCTTTTAATGAGATAAAATTACATTTTGTATAGAGGCGCAATTACACTTCCTTAATGAAGATTGCAGGAACAAAAACACAAGTAAGTTTCTAGACTATGGTACATGGGTGATTCTGTACTAAAATTAATCATTTCTATGTGGATGAGATGGAAGTGACAGATAAATATAGAGGATAAATGAACAAGTTTTTCATGTGCACACACTTAATGCTTTCTTTTTCAGAAAATGAAATAACTGGTCTTTTTTTTTAGGAAAAAATAAAATGTATGATAAGAATGTGCAATAAACGATCAATATTAAAATCAGTTGCTGGCACTTTACTGAAATATGTGTTTCAGATGCTATGATCAGTTCTGTAAATAATAGATCTGCTGTTTTGTTCAGTGTTGCTTATGCATCTTCTGTCTGGTCACCAGATATTTTTGATTGGTTTGGATAATTCCATTTTCCATTTCATTAATGTTCAGTGCGTAAAAAGTTCCCCATGAAGGCTTTTTTAAGTGTGGTAGAGACAGAAAAAGGGCTTGTGGCAGTCTGTAGAAAGGAGTCATATCTCAGACACTTTAACAGCTACAGATCAATTTTTTGTTGTGAAGGTACCTATTAAATTTATAAGCACATGTAGAGTTCAAAGAAAACAATCTCCAAGACTAAGTATCCAGAGAGACTTTAGTCAAATTAGGGTGCCTGGTATCTCTTCCAGACATTGTATTGAAGGGCTTTTGCTTCTGTGTTCTGCAATTAGGCTAGCAAGGCAGAAAGTAAAACAGCATAAAACAAAGTGGATTTTCAGATGTTCTTTATTTTTAGACCGAAAACATTTCTCATTAATATTATGATGGTTTCATTAGGTATATCATGAAGTTGGTTTTCCTAACATTTGAGCTCAGTTTTATTTTTTTCAGGCCACTGGGCAAATCAAATCACTGAAAAAACATGATGATATTTTCGGAACAAATTAAATATTTTTGAAAATTTTTATGGCATTTATTCATTTATTATAATTAAATGCAATTGTACTTGTACAAAGACTCTAAGTTAAAAGAAAGCAACACCTGACTGTATTTTCTAGAGCACCTGATTGCATACTTTCTAGTGTAGGAAACACTTGACATTTTGAAAATGCCATCCAAATCTTGCTTCAAATCCCCATTGGCAAGTTTCCATGATCACTTGAATGTTTATTTTTCTGTTTGCATTTTTAATTAGAAAACCACAGAATGGCTTGGGTTGGAAGGGACCTTAGAGATCACCTCAGCCAATCCCCCTGCAATGTGCAGGGGCTCACATTGCTCAGAACCCGACCCAACCTGGCCTTGAACATTTCCAGGGATGGGGCATCCACACCTTCTCTGGGCAACCCGTGCCAGTGCTTCACTGCCCTCTTTGTAAAGAATTTCTTCCTAACATCTAGTATACATCTCTCCTCTATAAGTTTAGAACTGTTCCTCCTTGTGCTCTCACTCTCTGCCCATGTAAAAACTCACTCTCTCAGCAAGCTCCGATGAGCACATCTGGCACACACATGAGGCTTCTAAGCAGTAACAAGAAATACTGCATTTTCTATCACAACAGGTCTGATTTAAATGCCAAAAGATTCTGGAGGCCATACCTTGAAGAAGCTAGGCACTGATGGGGTTAGGGTTGCTGGTTGTCTCACAGCCCACGTGAGAACAGCTCTCACCCAAGGTGCAGATGGTGACGCTGTTGGCAGCTGACTTGCATAAAAAGGAAAAACCTTCACACCACACACCTGGGTGATATATGTGGAAAGTCAGGTTCTCAGTGTGCCCATCAGGTCTGAACTTTTTATTCAGTGAGTAGGATTCTTAAGCCATCATGGTCTCTGATGAATTCCCTTCACTATATATTGCATGCAGTTGTAAGAATACAAGCCTAAATAACCAGATTAAATAACTTTTCAATTTTGCCCACTTTTATTTATCATTACTTCTTCTCCTGGCACGAGCACCCTCACCTCAAAGACCATTTTATGTGATTTCAAAAATGTTCTTTATACCACAAGGGCTAAGTTGCTTTCCCCCTACTGTGTAAGTTTACTATGAAAGCAAACATCATAGCAAAAACCTTTGTGTGAGGTAATTAATTGAGTATCTGCTGGAATAATTGTTTGTTGAAGATAAAATGGGAGGTCAGCAGACTTCATTGACATCAGAGAAGGAGTTAGAAGAAACTGGAGCATGTGCTGGTGTTAAGCGGTACATGTACAAAGACTTTACCCTCCATGGCCATTTTAAACCATAGAAAAAGACTAAAATTTATGACTCAGGGGAAGATTAATGAAAGACCTTAAGTAAAAAAAAAATTACTGATGAGAAAAAACAGGGATGGACTGAGAGAGCTAAATATACTTTGGAAATTGAAGCATGCAAATATATAATAAAGCAAGCAAGAGAAGAAAATGAAGTATTCTTAGCTTTTGGACTTTATTCCATAAACACAACCCTCAAATACTAAAGTATTGGAAAAGAGAGGAAATACAAAGGGCCATTCTGCCCATCAGCACTATAAGGTAATAAAAATGAATATATAATACAGAAAGAAAATGAAAGAGTAGCAGTACAAATTACAGTTTGCTGATGGATGTTCAAAGTCCGAGGAAGCATGTTAAGGATTACCACCATTTGTGGTTATTCTGGCACTTTTTTGAAAACTACAGAAGCCAGCTTGAACTGTCCCAGCTATATTTCAGGGCAACATTTACATTCTCCTCATCTACCTTTTACTTGCAGTTTCTTTTGAAAAATTATCCTTTTCTTTCCTGTCTCAAACCAAGCCTTGTTATGTTGCAAAAATAAATCAGATGTCATGGACTTTTGACCCTGAGGGTCAGAGCACTTCAGACACGGCTGAGACAATCTATACACATTAAGCAGAAAATTCCAGCTGAAGTGAACTCAGAGGTAAAGTCTTATGATTATAAAAGTAGCTGATGCTTAGTAGAACAGCTCAGGACTCACACCAAGGAAAGGGAAATGCTGGCCCCATTCAAGTTGGAGAGTAGTTCACCTCTCCCTTTTGTGAGGGCAGGGCTTCCCTCTGCAGGATATCATCCTGTCTTCTTTATTCTGTATTCTCTGTTCCTGTAGGTGATCCCTGAGCCAGAGTCTGTGTGACCTGGCATGTCCAGGTGGTTCCATGGGCTGCCCAGTGTGCTGCAAAAGCCCCAGTGGGGTCCAGAAGCAATTTAGTGTTCTTCCAGAGTGAATTAGCTCTGCTCATAGAGCTCAGAGCTCTGCTCTGCTAATTAGCCTGGATTTAGCACAGTCATGATGCAATGGTGTTCTTGCTCTCTTTGGGGTTTTTTTTGTGCTTATTTGGCACTGGGGTGCTTATTAATGGTGCTAAATTGCCCTGCACAGATGCCTACAAAGCAGAACATTCCCCACTACCTGCATGAGTAACCAGGAGCTTCACTTGGTAAGTGTCTCTCTACATTCCTCGGTGGTGTTATGAATTGTTCGTCTCTGCCCAAGAGCTTTTAGCATTGGTGGTGACTAGTGTCTGAAGATTGTTCTCGTAACAGACTGTTACTTTGGTTGCTTCACTGGGCTGAAACTCTGTTATTTATAAGGCTTAGTCACTGTGTAAAACAGATGTAACTTATTATCCTGGGAACCATTCAGGATTCAAAGACATGTATGTTTCTCGTGAAATGTGGAGGTTATGTAAGGTCTTCAGAACCGAGGGAAAAAATACTTGTTTTTTATTTTTGGAAAGTTAATCATGCATTAGGGTGATAACAGTAAAGCTGTATGAATAATTGTTTTTATCCCTTGGCAGATGAACAAAATCTAAAAGATTATTCAGGTCAAACTTCAAAGCAAGTCTATTTGGTGAATCAAATATGTTTCATTCTCATGCTGTCCATTTTTCACCAAATAAGGGAGCCAAAATGGTGAGTTGCTGAGAGAAGCTGCTGACCTTTCACAGAACAGAGAGAAGCAGAGATCTGATCTTCTTGGAAGTGCTCTCATATCATTAGACAGTCATCAGAGAAGGGCTGTCTCTGTCACCTCAAGCATATGCTACCTAAAAAAATCAGGGAAGAGTTGGAAAACTTGATTATGGCTCTTGCTTGTGGCCTGACCTTCTATGCATTTTATCTTATCACTGAGCTTGAATAGATAACAACACTGCACTCAGATATTTTGTTATGTCATTATCCCCCATTGGCTTTTGTGCAAGTGTTTTATTCTAATGAATTAAGCTTAGAGAGGTATTGAAAATAAACTGGGGAGGAATTTAGGGTAAGATTTTTTTCATCTTATGGTGTATATGGCTTATGGTCTTCCTACTTGCTTTCAAGTTCAGTATTAATAAGCTTATAAGCATTCCTACAGGCATTTAAACACCTAAATCCACAGAGTTTATAAATTCTTCTGATGAAACTGAGGGAATCTTGTTCTAACAGTCTCAAATAATTCTTTTACAGTGTTTTCCTGAAGTGAAAGAAACATGGTGCTATTTTTCACCAGCTTTATAAATGCGTTTACCTTAAACTGTGTCATCTTCTTCAGATCTCTTTTGTGACCAGTTTCAATTCCCTGGCAATCATACACTCAGTATAGTAGCAAGTTTTGTAATTTGTGAAGTCTTTAGTTAATATTTGAGCTGAAAGAAAGCTTTTCATTTTTTAATAAGAATTTTCACTTGCTCTGTTGGGAAAAAAAAAAAATCTTGTGTTAATCCTGAAAATCCCGATTCTGTTTATAGTCTGCTGAAAAGGCCTCAGATTTATTTCATACCTCGCAGGCACAACAGAAATGTTAAGAGCAGAGGAGCTACCATCTTACTCATTTGGACTCAGCCTGTCTCTACTGCTACACCAGGAATGCAAAGTGGCTGCTACTTGGACTGACTGTGTTGGGTCTGAGTAAATAATACATTTCCTCAAGCAAATGCAGTAGTGTTTGTAAGGAATGGCTCTATTTTTGAGAGGGACTTAAAATACTAATTTTACAGTAAAGGTTTTTTTGGAGAGGAAAGGTGATTATTAAAACATACATTGTCTCTTTTATTGGATTTTAGATGGAGTACCAGATTCTGTCTCATTGCATATTTAATTTTTCTCATGGCATAGGAAAAGAGAGGAAAAAGTGAATCTCACAGATTTTACTTTAGCAGTCTTGAGAAGCCATAACCCAGAGATTTTAGGAAAAACAAATTTTAAGACTCTTAGCCACTCAGCCAGCAAATCTAAAATTGTCTGGACTACTCTCACACTTTCCAGTCCAGTTGCTTTCAGGACTGACCACACAGTTCAGTTTCAAAGTGAGTGCAGCTTAGACCTTCGGGAGCAGCACAGCTCAAAGCGCAGAGGTCTCTGACCTTTTCCTTGTTTCATCAGACACTTGTTCTCACCTACTGTCTAAGACTTTGGATTCAGGAGCTTTCTGCTCTATTTTATTCCTTGCTACTATACTCTCAGCTTTGAAATTGAGAGGAGAGAGTCCTAACCTTTGAGGACACCTTTGTGCTACTATGTCCTGTTAGTAAAATTTATGTTAAATGATGCAAAGTTGCATATTGAGTGCATCTGGATTGCTAGTCACTGACTGGAAATAACGTTACACAAAAGGTAATAAAGGAAATGTGTTTGTACACAGTTTGAAATATGAGGAAGGACTTGAAGATATTAGCATTTACAGGATTTCTTCTGTGACAAGGGAAAGATAATCATGCTAGAGGTGTAATTCTACCTTCTTCCAGAGCTGGGATTTTGACTCAGGACTTTACCTGGGGAAACAGAACTCTCTTTGTTGACTTGTTCACTGTAACACCAGGTCAAACAGAGCTCTGACTTCCAGCTGGATAGAGAGAGGTGAGGATCAAAGGAAATGGAAGGATTTGCAACAAAATGTACAAGGTCTAGGAGACAAAGCTGACATAAAGTCGGGATCAAGAGAAACCTTAGGCTTGACACTTTGAAATTCTTGTTTTATCTGACTATTTTTAAGGCTTGCATGGTCTAAAACTAGCTTTAGTTGACTTTCTGGAAAAAGAAGCTTCTTGATTTGATCCCTAGGTGGCCAGAGTGCTACTTGCTGGATATTAGGGAGAAAACCAAAGGTGATATTTTGCTGTGAAGATAAAAGCATTTTCAGTAAAAAATCCAACACTGACAAAAACTGGCAGAACGCATTACTTTCTAGCCAGGACTTTTTCTGTCCCTACATCAGAGAGAAAAGAATGGAAAGTGTTATGGTGCTGCCTCTTTTTGCTACATGAGAGTTGACTGAAACCTCCTCCCTGAAGAAGCATCACGCTGTTTTATCAGTTACAGGCACAATGCATGAAAGCACAAAGGATTTAACAACGATACATTTAGCACTTTAGGTCATTTCTGCTATGAATACTCTGAAATTCATAAAGTACTGAGGAAGACTTTCTTTTAGTGCTAATTTGAGCCATCAATAAATGAAATATTCAAAATATGTGTAACAATTAAGACTGTATGTGTGGACTTGAATGATTAAAACCCCTAAAGCAACTATAATTAATGCACATTAATTCATAGGTGGCAATATAAAATGTCAAGTTCTTTCATTTTGTAGTTTTGCTGTTAGAGCGTGGTAAGTAGAGGGTTCCCAAAAACTTAAGTATGTGGAATCACAGGCAGTACTGATACATGTGCTTGGAATTCATCTCAAGTAGCTAAGAATATTTATGCAAGGGTAGGACAATGAAGAATCAATTTAGGTAAAGTGCTCTGTTGAATGACTGTGTGCTTAAGGTTGAGCAGATGTCTGAATGATTGCTGCATCCAGTCTAAAGGACATAAGGAGATATTTGCTTCTGGTTTTCAGTGTAAAATCTACTATTGCTGCATGAAGAAAAAAAAAGGGGGATTATTTTTGTGATGCCTTTCACTTCAGCAGCTGCATTTTGTTCAGTGCAAGTCACTTTGCAATGCAGACTGTTCCTTGCAGAATTTTTGGAATTGTGATGCTCATGCTCTCTATCCTGATTAAAAGGTGGCAAGGCCACACAAAGTTTAAATCAAAGCAGAATCTGATCCGTAAAATTTATCCCAAAAACAGTAGAAGACAAAGGAAAAGAGAAATACTGGGAAGGAGAAGAGATAAATATAAAAAGAGAGAAGGAAGATGGGGGTGGGTTTTGTAGGTCCTTATTTGGGAAATAGAAAGTCTTTTGTATTAGAAAAAAATTCAGTAGAAAATACTGTTTTTTTAAACCTTTTTTTTTTTTTCTTTTTTAAATGAATCTTCAATTTCTAGTCTGTGTTTCTGTGAATAGAATCGATGAGAATTTTTGTTTTAAAGGTGGATAACAGATTAATGCTACAGATATTTATCTTCTTTTCTGGAGAATTAAAAATGGGCACGACTCTAAGAATTTAGATATTCAATATACATAATTGCATAGTTCTGGCCACAGAGAGGAAATTTTATTCTGTGATCAAAGGACTACTTTTTATCCAGTGAGATACAGATGATGCAAAAAAAAAAAAAAAAGATTGATAACCTTTAATTCTGGTGAATGAATAAGTGAGGGTATGTCTTGCAAGGCAAAGGATGATTATAGAGTACATTCACTGTACTTCCTGAGTGGATGGAGACACTTTGGTCCTTGGTAGCACTGTAATGTTAATTTTCCCTTTGTTTTAGTATTAAGTGCAAAAAAAGCAACTGAATACTCTATAGCTTTGGAATGAAAAACAAACAAAAAAAAATTTTATGAGAGGAAATACATTTTAGTGTATTGCACAGGGTGAATGCTCAGTAAAACAGAGCTGGAATCACTGAATCAGACCTCTCTGTGAAAGTGCAATGAAGGTCAGCATCGTAATGATGGGAAACGCAGCTGATTATTCCCTTGTATTTTACTCCTGGAACTTAGGGCTGTGTATCCTAGAGAGGCTGAAGAAAAACATAGTTTGCAGAATGACTCACTGAAGAGTCACTTAGATATTTCAAGTAAATGTCACATTCCAATGTGTTCAGAGGTTTGCAAAGTGAAAAGAAACTCTAAGAAACAGGAGGTTGATTGTAAAGCCTCTGCTGGTGGAAATGGAGTCAGTCAAATTCTTAAGACAACTCTCCCTGCCCCCATTTTGAGTTGTAAGTATTCACTACAAAATGAATCTTTTCTACAGCTCAGCTTTCTCAGTGGAATACTATGGAGAGCAGCCTGTATGTGTAAGGGCTGTGTGTGTGAAGCAGTCAGCTTTCTCCCACGATTATCACAGATCTTAATTACCACGTTTCCCAAATCTGGCAGACGAGGTGGTTTAGTTCATTGTGTATCCATCTGAAAAATGTTTTTAGGTGGTCAATTTTTTCATTAGAGTTCTATTTTCTGTGCTATTTTACATATGTGTTATTTCACATATTTTTACTGTGTTTTGCCTTTCAGATGCTGTAGCAAGAGAAAGTGTACACTGTGGGTATCACTACAGCTGTAACTCAAAATTATGACCAGTCCTAATAAAGGTAGTTTAAAGTATGCACCATATACTTACTTACTGTGATTTTTAATAATTATTAAAAAAATTAATTGACTTTCAATAAGCAAATTCTTACTGCTTTCTAAGTACCTTTGTATTCATACAATATATTCAGAAGCATGCCTACATCTGGATATATGTAAAAAAATACACGTATTCATTTTTTTTAATGTATATGTTTATGTAACCTTTGTGCTATTTTATCCAGGAGATCTATATATAATTATCTACACAGAGTATTCAGTTTCTCATCTCGAGCAGATCAAAAGGGGATCCACTTAGGTATAAGTGGCCCAGTAGGACCTACAAGGAGATGAGGTGCATTAACACTTCCAGGCAATTCCAGAGAATGGAATTAATGTGGTCAGCCAAACATAACTTTTCACTTGTTTCATTGATGTAACAGGTGAAAATTAACATAGCTGTGGTTTTCTAATTTAGATATGGATTGTTACAAAAGTATGAATTCTATGAAGGAGATATGTCAGGTGACTTTAGTCTCATTCTAGTAAAAAGTACAACATTGATTCAGCAAAGAAGTGACAATTTAAAACATATAAATACACAAGTTAATTCCACTTCTGGTTTCATTGCCTCAATTATGCTAGAAAGAACTTAATCTAAAGTAAACATACGAATTTTGACTACCCTGTCCCACATTTGCCTAGGAGACTGGTATTTACATGTGATAGCTCCATTTGATACACTCTTTTGAGCAAAGAGTAGGATCTGGATTTTAGCTGAAGGAAACAGAAATCTGATAGTGAACATTTATTCCTTTTTAAAGTGACTTGGTTGGCTCATGCCCTGAAGAGTGAT
Organism: Aphelocoma coerulescens; assembly: GCF_041296385.1. Classification (NCBI taxonomy): domain Eukaryota; kingdom Metazoa; phylum Chordata; class Aves; order Passeriformes; family Corvidae; genus Aphelocoma; species Aphelocoma coerulescens. The sequence goes on from NC_091017.1 coordinate 47,275,841, forward strand.
GTTTTGTATTAGACAACAATAATTGGTTTTAACAGGTCATTCTTTTTTTTTTTTTTTTAATTTTCATGCCAGGCAAAACCATTTACTGTATCAAAGCCTGACAGCAGACCTTAAACTTTTATGCTTTGAAAATCTATTTTATGGGCTGCATGGATTTTTTTTCTCTTAGATGAAAATGTGTAACAGACAGTAATTGCTCATACCTCTCATCATAGAGAAATTGGCTCAACCACTAGAAATGTAAGTCACAGACAGGTTGGGAGTTTCACTGTAGTATCATTCACTCTTCACCATTGATCACAGCATTCAGCTTTTATGTTTAGATGCCTTCACAAAACAGCAATATGTTTTGAGATATTGATACTGCTGGATGTATTTAGAACTTGGTTTGCTAACAGAAATGCGGAAGAGTGAGAACGACAGCTGGGTAGGAGGTTGTTACATCTGAAATAACTTGCAAATTTCCTCAGGCTTTTGATCTGTAGAAAGGGCTCCTCTCTAGGGCAGAAGCAATTTTAAATGGATTAGCAGAAATTCAAAATGAGCAGTACTGAGATTCTAACCTGTGAATTCAAAGCACAAGTATATTTATTTGCAAGTTCTGGTCCTGGATGAAACAAATAAAAAGAAATACCAAAATAATTACAAGAGTCTTAAACTTATAATACACATATTTTCATCAATATGTAAATGTAAAATGTATAGAAAACAGAGTTTTGGAGAGAGTTTTTGGACCTAAGAAGCAGGGCTATGCATTTTTTGTTAAGAATCAAGAAACAGACCCCTTCCAATCCCCACAGCCTGTGTTCTAAGAAGCCTGAGAATTCAACAGAACAGAAAAAATATGATTTTTATTTTTAGTTTTCAACATACATACAAGATATGTATACATAATTAACAGCAGTACTATTCAATATTAATTGCAGATGTGTGGCATTCATTTTGACTTCTATTGCTGCTACAGTTCCTCTCAAATGTTATGTTCAGGTCAATAGAGAATATATTTTATGCTTTGGTGCTCCAGACGTGGAGCTGAAATTGTAGCTGTTTTCTCCTTTTCCCATCCCATTCTCCATTGCTTCTCCTTCTCCTCATTCCCCTGAAAAGAGAAATAAGGCAGAAACCTGGGTTTTGGATATTTCAGTTAGGATGCTTACATTGTACCATCATATATCTTGTCACCAGAATTAGATGTCAAACCTGCAGCAAACTACAGAATTTTGTCTTTTAACTTACTTATTTTTTGGAATAGGCTCTGTGGTTGGTGTTTGTCCATCTCTGTTCATGTTCTGAACACCACTAGTCTTCACCTTCATAGTTTGCTGGTGCAGGCATGCATTTGTACCCTAGTTAATTTTCCACAGTCTGAAAAGCTGTGAAAAGTAAGGTCATTTATCATGTCACCATTGCTACATTCTAGTAAACCTTACGCAGGTGCTTTAATGTTCTTTATGGCATCTTTCTGTAACAGAAATTAAAACATACTGTCTGGTAGCTCTGTGAAGAATGTTGGCAAGAACCCTTCAGCAGTTTGTCATTTAAAGACATTATTTTCTTTTAGTCATATGGAGGTCATGAATTCTCACAGCACAGACAATTAGAAAACTATAGTTGGCCATAATAATTTCAACTATGATTAATGTTTAGTTCTAGAATTATAATGCAAAATACATTTGAAGGCTTATTTAGACCACGATAAATAGCTTTTTTAATGGAAAACACATTGAAAGTAGTTTTATTTCTGGACTGTAGAAATAAAACAGTGGACTGATGATATATTTGATACATATGAATGATGCAAAGTTGGCTTGCAAGTAAATCTAAGGAAGCTTGACCTAAAAAGTCCCTTATGGTCTTGTGCTGAAAAGTACTTTGATATATTTTTGGGGGACCTGAAACAAATTCCCAGGTGTTTTTCAGAAAGAAAAAGCAAAATTATTTCTGAGATGCTGTTGAGCTTTCATTAAGTTTAAAATACTTTCACACTATGTTACTTCTGGGGTCCTTATTTTTTTTCCAAAAGAACAAGCACAACATGCAGGATGAAATATCAATTTGTTTTGTTTCCCTCCTGCATATTTTTAGCAATGCAAGTCACTCTTGAGGAAAAAAAACTTAACTATAATGGCACATCATCCACAGACTCTGAATGAGCAGAGTATAATGAATGATTAATAGTGAGGGCTCACTGCTGTGGAGGAAGTTCTGCAAACCAAAATATTAAAAATTATCCTCTCATTTTTGCAGATTTCTAATTAATAAATGAAAGTCGTAAGTGAAATATTTCTCTAGCACAAAAAGCCCTTTGCAGTTCTTGGTAGACAGGAGAGAAACAGAAGTCATGATTTCAAATTTACTTGAAGTCTGCACACCTTTGGGCAGTGTGATAATAATGTTTGTACCCCCATCTATCTTGAAGCTGATCTAACTACCTGCAGAAAACCTGGGGCACATTAAAGGCTCTTTCACTGAAGGTCTTTGAAATCCAGACTTGCTGAGGAGTATGTTACCGGCATAGCAAGGAAACATGCACAGAAGAAACACTTGAGTGCACCTGCAGATTCAAAAGAGAACATGGCTTACACTGTTGCTGAAGAAAACTGTCGAGTGAAATCACTGAAAGTTGAGGCCTAAGAAAATGGGGAGATTTGACAAAACAGTTCATGTATCTTGTAGCTGAGGATACCTAGAACAGAGCTCCAAGAGTAACACCCTTCCCCTTCACTCTAAATTTCTAGCAATTAATCCACTTTATTTGGAATTATTTTTTTTCCTAAAATTTAATATATAATGACTTTCAATACTATTAAGTGATTTTTATGCATTAATTTAACTGCAGAAAAAGATATGATAAAATTTCCACTGTCATCCAAATATATCCTCTTTACTATTCTACCAAGGATGGGCAAGGAACAAGAGCTCTATTACTTTTTGTTTTATCTGAATTGCAATTATTATGATTGGATATCTTCTACCCAGTACCAGATATTTTTGTGTTTACACTGTGATATTTTGGATTATTTCTGAAGATAATGTTGGGTATTTTTTACATTGTGACATCTAGTTTGATTCTTCAGACCTCATTTATAAAATGCAATATTGTCTTTACTGTCCCAGGAATATTTTATACTTGAAAGTACTCAGATATTTTTCTTTTGGCCATCTGTCTACAACTGCTTACTCAAATCAGTGCAGCCAAGGTCATCTCGCATTTCTTGTCTAAGGCTGTCAAACTTCTTTTCAGCCTTGTCAAGTTCAGCCTTTGCTTGTTATCATTGTGCAAAGGGGACATTTAGTGTAAGTGTGGTTCTGTTGGCATTTCTTTCAGTCCCCTTTTTGATGTACTGCTTTTTGTGCCATTTATTGCTCTGTGACCATTCTTGGTTTATTTTAAAATATAAATTATTTTCTTTCTCTTCTTCGTTGTTTCTTACAACCTCCAATGCAACCTTAAACCCCTTTCAGCAAAGCAAATAGTTACAGTGTTTGGTTTGCCGGTTACTGTTTCATATGAACTGAATTCAGAAATCTGATCAGAGTGCTTTGAAAAGCAAATGACATAGTTCTGGCTCAGAAGGTGGGAGCAGTTCTCTAACATCTCTGAATGCTTGCTTTATCTCTGATTATTCTTGGATTTTGAACAACAATAAAAAGTCACTGAGAAAAAAATACTGTACTCTTAAGCATCATGGTTAGGACATTTAAAAACGCTCTACAAAAAATATAAACAAGCCAACAGTTTGTGCATCATGATGTAAACATGCATAATTTGTCTAGTTCATCACTGTCATGCTTGTATTATGCTATTTGTGCTGGTTACCTGGAGACAAATTAATCTAAGCTTATCTATAGCACAGTGGAAGTGACTTACTGCAATTTTTTCTCTGGATATCTGGATCCAAAATAAGGTCGAGCCCAGATGCCATGTAGAACTGCAATGACTAACACACAGTGCTTGGCTGCTTCTTGAGTAACTCTTAAGGACACATGCTGGTTGCTGCAGTTCAAGCCATGCAACAAATTACTAATCAGAGAGTATTTTTTTTCTCCTTGCTTTGGGGAATTTTTCAGGAACATCTTCCAGGATGCTATTTCACCCTGAAACTTTCAAATGGTGCATTCAACTGAAAAGTACTTATCATTTTGTAGAGCTTATTAACCCCCTTGTCATAGATTTCAATAAAAAGCTTTGTCCTTGTTGACACAGAGTCAATTGTACATACTGCTACATCTGTCTTTTTCACTTCATTTTCATAATATAACATTCTGAAACTTCATCAATGACCTTGAAAATATGGTTCTGCACTGATGTGGTTTTTTTCTCCTCCAGGGAGCTTTTGTCACTACCTCAACAGACCATTCTGGAGGTGAAAATGTGGAGCTGTTTCAGCTGCTCCCTCCCTTGTTTGCACTGCCAGCAAGGTCAGGTGCTACTTATTGCTGATGCTGTTCTTATGCAAGACCATGAAATGGAGAAGGGACACCCAGGCAGCCGAGTTTTCAGGATTTGAAGGCACAACATGGCTCCTCACTGTGCCAAAGGGCTTTGTCCCTGTTTCACTACACTAGGTAGTCCAACCCAACAAGTCTGAGCTCCAGGGCAACTGCCATCCCATCCCACCCCATTCCCTCATGGGAATACTTTGATTTCCTACAACTTTGGGAGGCTGCCCAAATGAGGGATGAAAAACAGAGATGTACTGAGAGGGCGGCAAGGCAAGACACTTATACCATTCCCAGAGGAAAACAAAAGCCATGCAATGGATTGATCATGTGAACAGCTTGCAGATCCCTGAAGAGCAGAAGAAGGAAGGAAGGCAGGAAAGGGATGACTTTGAAACGAGTCTGGATTTTGCTCATGGAGCCACTTGGGAGCCGTCTCCTGGTGACAGGCAGCCCCATGAGGCAGATAAACAGCTGCAGCACTTTGCTCAGTTATGCCTTTCCTGGGCCTCTCTTCCCTACCCTCCTGGGCTGTCAAGGCAGGGAAGGAAAGGCTGTGTATGCAGCCTGGAGTACTCTCGTGAGGGTCAGATTTGTGCTCTTAGAAACCAGCACCAAGGTGGGCTGGTGTGTTGGTACTCTTGGAGACAGAAACCTCATGCCTAATTCCTCTTTTGCTTGACAGAACTGATGTCTACTGTCTCACTTTCATAAAGTGGTATTTTGAATGTTTGAGGAAGGAAGAAAGGAGCCTGTGTGCCTGACTCATCCAGACTCAGGAAGTCAGGGGACATCCCAAGTGTCACTTGGTGTGATAGAAAATTGCCTGGGACAGGGAGTGCTTCAGTGTTTTGCATCAGTGAAGAGCTTGAATGTAACTGAGCATGTGTCCAGGCAGCAAAGCCTCAAGTTTGGGATTGCTTTCTCCCAGCCAAATGCCCTAAAAACTAGAATTTTGGGTCTGATTCACATTTCTTTTCCAAATTGCCTTTTGGGATTCTTTCTGGTGCGGTACAATGGCCTTAAAGGAAACCTCCTTTACTTGAATAATCTGTAAGGATTTGCTTATTTCCTAAGAGGAGGTTTGAGGGGGTTCAGAGATCCTACCCAAGGCCAGGTGTCCCTTTGTACTCATTGGTCTTTTTACCTCCCAAGGCTGCAGGATTTCCTGGCTGCTGTTCCAGGATGCAAAGAGCACCCCAAGTTGATTTTCCAGTCACTAGGTGATAGGGATTTGGTTTTTGGTTTCATTTTTTTGAGTGAATTGGAGGCTGCTATAGGATGTTGTGAGTTTTGCACTTGTTTTCCTTGCCTTGATTGTCTCCTGAGAGACAATCTCAGTCCCCTGGGATTTTGTTGTAGGGAACACTGGATTTTTGTATCTAGCATGTATGTTTTTGTAACTAATTTTGTGGAGAGACTGTTCCTTATGTCTGCAGGTAATTAGAACTATTTTTAGTGTCTTCTTCAAAGCAGGATAGCCAAGTCCAAATTGGGTGTTGGTAAGAACTACCAGATCTGCTTTTCCTTGAACCATGCCCAAGCATTGTCATGGACCAAAACAATACCAAAGAATATGCTAACAATTAAACAATGTGGATAATTATGGCCAAATGTCTTGATGCTGTTTAATATACTAGTACAAAGTTAGTGGTATCAGTGTGACTTTGTGACTGAGCTACTTAACTGGTATTTAATTGCTCCTGCTTAGGTTCTCTGTGAATAACATCATTGCTTTTGGAAAAAAAACCAAAAACAAACAAACCAAAACCAACAGGACAGCTTCTAGGTAAATTGAAATAAAAATATTTGCAAATTTTATGCTTTGGTGTAGACAATAGACAAATATTACCTTTGAAGAACTGGAAGCATACCTATTGTTTCAAGAGGAGTTTCTGAAATTGCAAGGGGAGTTTGAAACTTGGTGCTCTTCTCTTAATGCAAAAATGGACTTAGTGGTTCTACATCTTTTCATTCAGTTACTTTAAAATTAATTAAATTGTGGAAGGCTTAAGATATTTACACCTGGTTCATCCCATAAGTTAGTTGAATTTTTAACTTAATTACAGTCATATGTGCGTTTACTCACTGATCAAAAGCTAATGATCTTTTTCATAAGGTAGAGCAATTTGGGGCTCACTACCTGTGGTTAAACACCTGTATCATTTTAGCAGAGAAAGCTTGTCAAAGTCAGAAGGCCATGGAATAGCACATCAAGAAAACAAAATGGAAATTGTAGCAATTTGCTCCAGAAATTCAGTGGTGACTGTCAACCTGCATAAAGCCATTCAAACTCTGTCCTCTTGGTAATTTCCTATTTTAACTAAAGAATGTGTGCAGACACTGCTAATTCATTCTGAAATCATTCTCTGCTTTCTGAGCTGAAATGGGATCCAAAGCTGAGAAATTGTATCTGAAGCACATCCTTGTTTTTGTTGTGAGTTCTATAGTGTCTGCAGCACAGCTTGAAGATTGCCACCTGGTTTATTTAAAGCAACATGGAATTTATTTAAATTATAAACAAACTCTCTAAGATATTCTTCTTTTTAATATCACATCCACTGGATATGTTGATTATAATAATCACTTTACTTCACCATTGTAAAGAGCTTCCTTTCCTTCTATTTATATAAAACATCCAAAAATTGATCTAGAGGGTAAAATTGCGTAGTCTGATGCTTGCTTGTTTCTGTGGAGACTTACTGATTTTTCACGTATGCATTGGAAAGCACTGAGCCCACCTGTGGCATTTAAATTACCTAATGAATGTAGTGCTAACGAGTGAAACATTATTCACTTATGTTTCTGCCAGACAGAGTCAGATCTTCAAAATCTGGAGTAATTTCTGTCAGAGCTGACAACAGCCTTTTTCTGTCGATCTGCTGCTTTTGCCATCCTTTAGACGTCTGTATATTTCTCAGGTATGTGAAAACCAGTCTCAAAAATTAGAGGGCTTAGATCATCCATGAGCAGAATTTGCAGCTGTGTCAAACCATGTTCCTGGAGCAGATGGATCAAGAACCAAATTGAAGATGGTGATTTATTTAATACCTTTGTCAAAATGAATATTTTGGAGCCTGGGCAAATTTTTTTGTAGCCAATCCTGAAATTTATAGATACAAGTGAGATGACTTTTCACACATCTTTCAGTATAGTTAAGAATTGAATACACAGTTCATCATTCAGGGGTATTTATAGTTCTGCCTGGAATTGCTGTTTTTCCAAACAGCCATTTCTGCTACAGTTCTGTCCTGCTAGTGTATTCTTTACTGTCAGTATGTAATGAACTGTGTAAATAACCCAAATCTGCAGTGACAAATAAAAGTCACTTCTTGGAGATACTTGTGATCGAGTCAGATACTTTGCCTCTTTTGAAAAATACAACTAAAGAGACTTGTTGTAATAACTAAGCTTTCATTAAGGGAGTGGGAAGTGTGACCCTTCTGCAAATGAATGAACATCTGGTTTGGAACCTTTATAGATTTGATTTTTCCATACTGTTGTCAAATTCTTTCTCCATTCCCATTTCATTCTGTGGTTCTGAAAGATCTGCCAATAATTCCCTAGTCATCACCTTAAAACTTCTTGTAGTGAGAGCCTGCAAAATTGATGGGCCTTCACAAGCCTCTCCTCGTATGTTTGACTTGAGAATGAAGGTGTTTTCACACTGTTCTCTCAGCCCTGATTGTCCCATATTTGCTGAATCTCCCTGGAGACTCAGTCATTTTGTAGCTGTACAAAGCTGACAGCTGACCTTTCTTTCTTAACCATGGAAAAGATATTCATTATTTCACAGGAGATAAGAATGCATGTACAGATTCACATGTTCACAGTGTTATGTCACTCCCATATTTCTACTTGTACAAGGCTCAGGACTTCCTTATTATTTTGAGCTGTTTATTTCCAGGAATGCAAACCAAAATTGTACAAGACATGGTTGTTGCTGTACATGACATGTTTTTATATGCCTGGAAAAATGTGTTTAATGAGGTTGGGCTAGATGATCAAGGTGAAAAGATTATGTCAAAAGGGAACTGCAGTAATTTCCCTACCCTCTGTGTCACCGACAGAGAGGTAGAGAATTTGGGAGTGATGATTGGCCTGGGAAGAAGGAAGAGGTAGGGGGAAGGGTTGTTAGGATTTGGGTTTGTTTATCATTATTCTACTCTGATTTGATTGGTAATAAAGTCTATTTTGCCCATGAACATAATCAGTGGGTGAAACCTCCCTGCCCTTATACTGACCCATGAACCTTTTGTTATATTTTTTCTCACCTGTCCAGATGAGGAGGGGAGCGATAGAGCAGCTTTGGTGGGTACCTCACATCCCTGTTTGAAATTTCTTTTAGCAGAGCTTTGTTCAGAATTCTGTAATGGTTAAAAGACATAATAGTGCAGCTAATAACTCTCACCCCTTGCTTTCTCCTCTCCAAAATTTGGATTACAGGGAATAAGAATCCTTCAAGGGATGCCATAAATAAATGGTTGATACATATACTGCTCCTAGCTCAGCACTTCCATGAATACTTTTCACTGTGAACTGGCGTCTTGGTTTTCTAGTACTGAAAGGAGCACTTACTGAAACATATCTAGCCCAAAAATGGCACCAACAATTTGCAATGGCAAAGTTTTAGAATTAAATAATTCATTGTCAAGGGATTGCCAAAACACTTGAACATAAAATACTTGAAACTTGAAAAACTGAATAATAGTCTAAAACCAGAATTTTTCCAGGTAAGCTGATAGTTTTTATATTAATACTATGCTCAGAGTGTTGACATTATTAACATGTTACACATACACACAGTGCTATTACCTGTTGCCTTGGTAACCATATGTATTACACTGGTAGCATAGCAACATAAGTGAACATGCATGGCTTTGAAGAATCTAAAACAAATATATGAGTGAGTGGAGGGAGTCCAGTCTGAAGGAAAGATGTTTTTTGTGCATCAACAAGAACTGAATATTGTACTTTCTGGAACTATTTCAGGGAGAATAGATTTTTTTTCTCTATATTAATGCCCTCTATATTGACTTCCTAGTTGGAATTGCAAATTTGAAATGCAATTATTTCTGTCATTCATTGCTTGCCCCTCTTCCTTCTAGGATGGACGTGCATCATCAAAAGGTAAACTTTCCTGAATGCTTTCTAAAGGAACAGTGTGGAAAAATAATTGAAACATGATAGCAAGCTATGTTTTGGGTAGTTTTAACTATGGTTTCTTGTTTCTAGTAGTCAAACTGCAATATCAGGATGTTGAACGAGAACTATGTGAGAGGGGAATAGTCCGTAAAAGGCTGACTTTACAAAGCATTAGGTAACTTCAGTCAGTTTTAGGTGATAAAGTAGCAAGAAAAAATAAATAGCTTCCTACAGAATATGAACTTGTGTTTCTACAAGACTGTGCACTTGAGCTTTGTGGTGTGAGCAGTGCGTGACTTAGTCATGGACAGACCTCTGTGAGCTGTTTCTTATTTTATAGACTTGGGACTAGAGCTGGGAAATCGTCTCTGTTTAGGACCATGCAAATTAAATTTTGCAAATTCAGTATTACTCAAGTGTATGCTTAAAGCTAAATGCACTCTTAAATGCTGATCAGAATGAATCAGTTATGAACTTAAGAATACAGGGATGTCACTTCATGAATGAAGGGCAAAGACAAGCAAGTCCTCTGCCCTGCAGTGCACTTTTCTCATTGGTGCATCTCCTGTCCGTGTGAGGCTGATTAAATGAGAAAGATTAGAAGACTGCAAATAGATGCAAAAGACTAAGGAATGGTAAAATATCTATACCAGCCCATTTCTTATGCAAATTTTTATTGCTCAGTATTTTAGTGATTTAATTTCTGTACATGTAAATCACACTATGCTTCTTTTGTTCCTCATGACATCACTTCTATGGAGCTGTTCTTTATTAAACTTCAGCAAATTTCCATCTGTGTAAAATTACACATTCAAGTAGGTGTGAATTCCAAAGGAAGTTACTTACTTTTACTGCAGTCCCTTTTTGACACAATGTTCTCATTTAATTCTCTTCAGTCTATTTTAATTCTTGATGCGGAGTGGGGTTATATGTGTGGTAGAGACAATATGTGAAACTTGTTATCTGGATAGGTGTGAAAAGTATCTGTGTAGTGACATCTAATGTCTGCTTTACTAGAAAAAGATTGTACGTGACTTTAAAGCCCTGACCACATCCAGCATCCCCATGTGATGATGTGTACCCATCTGAAAAAACTTTTCATATAAATGTTAATTCAGTGTTAGTATTCTCAATTATTTGCAGTTTTGATGAATCTTTGTTTCATACATATAAATGAGAAATCACAGAAAGTTGTCATCTTCTCTCCCTATACTAGGTTTCTGGTTGCTATGATTTCTTGTGACTGTGGCTATAGTAGCCAGAGAAATAAAAGACAAACAGTTTGTGATACACAGACACTTTCTCAGTGTGTGCTCTATATTTATACATTAATACCGACCGTCAAACTTTAGAGTCTTTGCTCATCTCTCTCCCCCGACCTTAGCTGGTGTGCCATGTGTTCTTGGTGTGTACAGCTCACTACAGCTTTGTTGGGTGGGGGAATTTTCACCTTAGTGGGGGCAGACCCAGGAGTCAGGAACATGCCAATGCTACAATGAGTTCAAGTATATCCACTCCTGAGAAGAGGAGCAAATTAGTTTCTGAGCTTTGCAGAACACTTCAAAAGCTCACATTGCTCGGTGACTTTTGCTTAAAAGATCTCTTGTTTCAGGAATCGCCATGCTATTTCCAGAAATGTGAGCAAAGGGTGTTTTGATAATAAGGAATGTCAGCCTAAATTGTTTGGAAGACCTTATAGCCCATCCTGGCTTATAAAAGCCAGTGATGACTTATCCTGTGGAACAGGACCCATTACCTGTGCAGACTTCACAAGATGAGGTGAAGTCAGCTGTCTCTTAGAGATGTGTTAAAGTTTAAACTACTCAGAAACCTTTCTCTCACACCAAAGAGCATCACTCAGGATGCTGGTACTGAATGTCTCATTTTTAGAAAAGCAAGCAAGTGATATGATATGGCTGCATCACACCAGGGGCAGCATCCATTACAAGGCTACTCTCATGTCTTCCTGTATTTTAAAGAGGAACAGAGATAACAAGCTAGAGCAATGCAAATTTTGAGTGGTTTCCTGTCCTCAATATCCTTCAAGCTGTGTCTTGTCACTTTTTGAAACGAGCATGATTCCTCCATATACATCAGTGATTTCCAATATAACCCTTAGATAAAACTAAATTTATTTGAGTTACATGAAGAGAAAACAGTCCTCATTAAATCACGTCGATCCAACCTGTCAAAGCATCATAGAATGGCTTGGGTTGGAGGGGACCTTGAAGCTCATCTCATTCCAACCCCACTTCCATGGTCGGGGACACCTTCTACTGGATCAGGTTGCTGAGAGCCCCATCCAGCCTGGCCTTGAACACTTCTGGACATGGGACATCCACAACCTTCCTGGGCAACCAGTTTCAGTGCCCCATCACCCTCACAGTAAATAATTTCTTCCTGATATCTAATCTAAACTTACTCTCAGTTTGAAGATATTCCCACTTGTTCTGTTACTACATACCTTGATGAGTTTTTACTGCTGGAGTGGTATTCAACTAAAGGAAGGAAACAAAGTGGGAAATTTTCAAAATGTGGTAACTAGCACCTCTGAGCAGCAGTTGAAAGATTAATAGTTGTGTCATGATTAGTAAGTTCATTAAATGGTACATGGTTATTAGGGCTTGAAAGAGGTGGGTGCAGTTCATCCTTTCTATGTGACCTTGGGCAAGCTGTTTATGCTGTTGCATAGTTGAGAATGTAAGACTTGCCTGCATACATCTTTCAATTTAATTTCAGGGAGATGTTTTCCAAAAAAGTTATCTAATAAGGCAGGTAGAGCTTTATGTGGAGTGAATTCTTTCTTTCAGCCAGTCTGGCTGTTTTTAGGCTTATCTCTTGATGCGCATATCTTGCAGTGTTGCATCCTGTAATCCCAGTGCTCTGAATGGCTCACCCTTGTTTCTCCTGATAACTTTCAGGTTGCATCTGAATTGTACTTAGATTTTCCTTCAGCAAAACAAGGGCATTCCAGGGCCTTCTCTGGGCCTATGAAGGCCCTGGAGCTTCTTTCTCCGGGCTATATGGTCTGCCTGGGGTTATTTTTATATGTTTTCTTAACACAGGTTGTTCTTTCTTGTTGCTTCCCAGCTGATGTTTGAAAGTTGCCCCTGGCCTCTCCCAGTTGTGTTGCCCCAGGTGACTGTTGTTCATTGCACACTGGTTCCTTGGGGCTCTCAGGTCTTAAACACATATGGTTTCCCGTCACTCAAACTCAAACAGGTCAGGCAGTGGCCCCTGCCCCCTGTGCAGCTGTTAAAACAAGCCTCAGCCAGCTCAGGCTGAGTCACAGTGTGCTGAGTGCTTTCTCCTGCTAATGTCAAAGATCAAGTTTGCAGTCTATATGGTTCTGATGCAGACCTGGGACTGCTCCTGAGTTTCAGCTCTGATCAGAAACTGGAAAATATTCTCAGCTGTTGTAGGTTGCCCATAACCCCTCTGCTAGCCTTTCCCCTGCTGCATAGCTCTGTTACAGTGATAGCAGCAGGCACATATGAAAACTAAGTGGATGTGTCTTGAGTTACTTGCAGTAAGTTAAAAGGCAAATGTTCAAAGACTCACATCTTTTAAAATTGCATTTAGCTGATCGTTGCTAACAATTCATAAGAGCACATCTACCAAAGTCTGCTGTAACTGGCTGTAATTATCTGTTAGATACATTGGGTCATTTCTGATATACTGAATATTAAACATCAAGTACTGGAACTTTTGCCAAATAGTGTTCTACTAAGGAAAACATGTCAATTTAAGATGTTTTGGGTCCAGCGGATATCACTATAATAATGTGTGTCAACATCCATACCTAAATAGATGACCCTGAATTAGTAAAATTGCTAGGGATTGGATTCTATTATTGTATTATGTAGTGTATGATTTCTATAAATTTGTGTGCCTTTGTAAGGGTTCTTGTGGATGTCAAGGTATTTAAAATAGTAAAATGTATCTAAAATTTGATTGCAAGATAACTTGCTCTCTTTTTTTAGTCTAACACTCAGTTAACATAAGGGAACAGTCCTTATCATTATTAAATTGACTCTTTATTTTGAGTTATATTACATCTCAAATTTTTATTTATTTCTGAGAGCAGCCAAGAGAAATCTGTTTAATATTGCAGTGTTGTATGGCAGAGCTCCTAGCTTGTGCCCAGGCAATCCACTGACTCATGCTCATGATGGCTGAAGCAGCCAAAGCTGCAATATATTAGAATCAGAATTTAGGGATACTGTGATCTGTGTGAGTATCTCGTTGAATGCTGGGATCTTAACCTATGCCTTCACTACCCTTGACCTTAGACAGTCCAAATATCTAAGCACCATTTGAACTAATTTCCACAGATGAATTTAATTTTCACATTGGTCCCAGTATATGTGTGGCGCTTAGTCACACCCCAAAGCCCTACACCTGACACACAGCTGTGCTTCACTCAGAAGTGAAAATGTATGATTTCATACTTAGAAGGTACAAATGATGTAATCAGCTTCAAGATAAAGGAAAGCTTCCAGATATGCTTTATATTATTATTATAAATGGAAAATGAAATTGAACCTAAAATAAACAGCCCTTCAGACACCTCGTGGTAATCTACCACTGAAATACATAGTGTTAATAACATTTCATTATGAGAACAGTATTGGGCTTGACATGCTGCTAACAGTGTTAGAAGGAGCTCCCTGGAAGGTGCCTAAAGGAACCAGGATAGTGCCAATCTCTTTTAACTCCATTTAATAAAAGAAAATTGTCTAGTGTTTCAGACGCCAGAGATGCATCAATACAGATGCCACTACAGAATGAGCTGTCACTGATTATCACTGCTTTTAATCTATTTTGTTAATGAAATCATTAGTTATTTTCATGTCAGCTAAGACAGAACTATGGCAACCTTTATTATTTGACATTGATCAAGTGAATGTTCATGTCCCAGAAATAGATGAGTAATGAGGTATCTTTGAAAAATCCTGGGTAGCACTAAGAGAAACGATGTATATCAAGTTATTAATTGGCACTTTTAATGTCTGGGCAAAAAGGAAAATGAAGTAAAATGCTCAGAGAAGTTTGGAAAAAGTTGTCATTTTCCATTGTACTTTATGTTCTTTGCTATAAATGTTCATATATTCAAATATTACACTAGGAACTCCTAAGTGCAAATGCACCATAACTTGTGAATCCCTCAACCTGAACAATTATGCAGTCCCTACGGGAGCAAGTTAATAAAAGAGCAGGTGCCTGAAGAGTTGGAGCAGCAAACTGGTTACAAGTGTTTACTACTAGCTGTTCTTATGTAAAATAGAATAAATGGTCTCCAAAGTAACATCACTTACAAAGATTATGGCTTCTTAGCACATAACTGTGTATGATGACCTCTACACATGTACTGCTCTCTCAGTAGGTAGAATTTTTGTGTGCCATTGATATATAATCCATTTTCACAGAATACTCTGCATTTCCATTTTCTAGGCAAAAAAAGCCTTGTCTTTGCTCTGCTTAACCTGATTTGGCAAAAAAACAGCCAAACAGGTGTACAAAAACCCTGTGGTCTCTGCACTACAAGAGTCAAACTAGTGTCTCAGTCTCAGAATTATATGATTAGTTATGTGGGCTGAGGTATAAACTGACCCACAAAAATATTGAAGTGTATTCATGTTATTCATAGGTTATTCTTTCAAATACTAAGTGAAAAAGCTTTAATTTTCAAAACATTTCTAATCACTGGGTTATTTTATTTTCATTCTAAGCAAGCATCAGAACTTTATCAAATTAGTAGGCTTTTTCATTTATTTTCAGATCAAACTGTCAATTTCTTTAATTTTCACAATTAATTGACTGGTACCTCTGGACAGTAAAATGGCACAAAAATATGGTTATCTGTGTATGGGATAATATTCAAAAAGCTGTTCTCTTTCATGGGTCTCTAACTATTAGCTCAATTAAGGCAAAGCAGAAAAATATCACCTTGTTTGACAGTTTACTCTCTCTTGTCTATGAATTCATTCATAGGACCATAGAATCATAACATAATTTAGGTTGGAAAAGGCCATTAATATCATTGATTCAAGGCAAGTCCACCACTAAACCAAGTACTTAAAGTTCCACATCTACATGTGCTGGAAAAACTAGAAGTCTAAGATATGTGAACTTTGGAAGAGCAAATACAACTTATATTTACATATTCTAAGTGTGAGTTATGCCTCTTTATTTAATGAAGGTTCCTAATAGAGGATTAGGGATCTCTTATTGCAGAGTTAAATGTAACTTCAAACTTTTGTTAGGACATATACCCAAGGCTACTGCAGTCTGGTACGCAGATAAAGTCATACATGTACTGAGGAGCCAGAGAAAGATGGATATGTTTGTGGTGTTTTAATTTCCTACTTTGTCCTTAACTAGTGAAACTCATATTTCTGCACATTAAGTGCCCAAACAGACCTTTGGCATTACAAAACCTATGTGACAAGTGACAGCAATGGGTTCCACCAAGGCAGTCATCACGTGCATAATGGTGTACCTGAGACTAATCCCTCAGTTCTCCCTTGCTCAGCAGAGCAGTTTCTCCAATGCCACCAGCAGTAACCGGTGATTGAATGTGTTGACACAGCTGTGCCCTGCCCAGTTCATAAGCAATGAAGAAGACAAGTGCACAGGTAATGCCTGTGCCCTGCCTTGCTTCCTCACTCAAGCTGGAAATGTTGTGTAGTAATCAAGAGCTCTCTTGGGCCTGTTATTCCCCTGCAAGGAAAGTGTCTGGTCTTGCCTGGAAGCAGGTGGAATAAAACACTTTAAATGCATGTCACAGACAAGGCTTAGAAAAAGGGTAGAAAAGTCAATGCTGCTGTAATTATTTTAGTAACAGTCTCAGCGGTGGAGGCAGACACAGACGTTGAAAGTGCAATTATGGCAGCGACTGTGGTGATAACAAAAGCAGTGCAGCAGCAGGCACCCACTTGTCTTTTTCCTTCCTTTAAACTGAGGCATCAAAAGAAAGAAATGGCAATATTTCTGAGGTGAAGAAAAGTATTTTGATTTTAATTAAACATCCCCTTGTCTCTTTCCCCTTTCTTAAAATGCAGCACTAGGCGAGAAATGGTCAGAAAACTAGAGAGGCTCTGTCCTCATAGGTAATGCTGCCATATAGAAAATTCCAGATAAATCAGTAGTGTGGAGAAGTACAGAAAAATTTATTTGGCTAACTCAATTGTATCCTTTGCTTTTAAGGCATTACCATGCTCAGTCATTTCTGTGTCTAGATGAGGGTGAGACAGACACATGGAATGAGGCACTCTTCAGCCACTAATACATTTGGTTTGTAATTGTGGCTAGCTCTCTTTGGGATTCTCCTTCTAAGTCCTGTCTCTAGCTGTTTACTGTTTTGGATTGAGCTGTGGGATCCTGAATCAGTTATTCCTTGGAGGGCAAACAAACCTTAGGAAGAGGAATGCCTGAAGTCCAAAAGCTCAAAGGAGAAATAGGAAAATATATAAATTTCCTATGTTCATTTTATGGAATTACTCAGAATGAGAAGCGATGTCAAAACATGCCATAATCAGCCTCAGTAGTATACCACAGGCCTGATGCTGCTTTAAATTCAACATTAAGAGCAAGAATAATTTTCAGTGTGCACTGTACTTTTTGTAGAAACTCTTTATTAATGGGTTGGTGCTTTGAAACAGCTACTTTTATACTTTGGAAGGAGGTTAAATTATAATTAGAATTTGATTTTTCTAGGAAATGTGTTTTAAGAGCAGGCAGATTGTTTTCCCCATTTCTTTTTATTTTTTTAGCTGAAGAACTGCTTTCTATGTACATGAAAGAGGTAACAGTCTGATTGTCTGATTGATTTTCATTAACTATCGAAGAACTTGCAGCTTCCTTAAGGAGAAAAGAGAGAAGTTGTAGCTATAAATAGCAACTGAAATGCAAGGTACTGGCAAGCTGTGGAGACAAAAGGTAAGTGTGGCAACCTGTCTGGGGCAGCACATGGCTGTTGTAAATGCAGCTGGGAGAGAAATCTAAGTGAGATTGATTATTTTGAAGTAATTTGACATGCAAGTTTAATGAGTGACGTTTGTGAGTGCTTGATGAAATACCTTAGCACCTCGAGTTCAATGTGACTTGTTGGTTTGGAGGATTGGGACTGTAGCTGTGTTAATGATGGGCCTCCAGATATTGATCTCCATGGCTTTTGCGAAGTCCGACCTGTTCAGCAGATCTCTAACTTAATTTTTTGGTTTGTGGCTAAAATGTAGGGTCTTAAGAATCCTGCAACCCTGCAGTTTGTCCCTTTTGGGATATCTGCAAGTCTTCATGAGCATGACCAACTCTTTAAAAGTAGACAGTTCTAACAGAAATTCGGTTGCAAACATATTATGAATTGCTTTTATGATTTTTTTTCTCCATCAAAGGAAACTTACAGGTAATCCAGAATACTAAAGAATGTGGTTTTCAGTAGTTGAGACTATTAATCACATGAATACTTTTTCCATTTTGGAACATAAATCTCGATTAACTTTTAATATTTCCATGCAAGTGGATTAATTTCTATGATGCCATTGTTTAACATTGAATTTAATAAGAATATTTATGTAAGATATTTTAAGAGGAACCTGAGAAATAATGTGCACAATAGGTAAGAGTAGAATAAGCTGATTTTAATTTCTGATATTTTTTAAACTAATAAAATAGTTTAAATCTTGCATTTTTCTGCAAGATGTTTTTGTCTAAGTTGCCTGTGATTTTTTAATATAACAGGGAAATCTAATATAAAAAATCACTTGGAAGAAGAGGATGAACATATATAATTCGCATTCTTTTTAAAATTATCTATTTTTAAGAGCACAAAAGATAAACTGGTAAAAATAGGAGGAAAATGAATTATAAGCAACAAATTTTAAAGAAAAATAATGTAAATAAGGTGAAAAATTTTAAATCTATTGTTAAAGACTGCCTCCATGAGAGTCATATGTGATTGAAACATAAACCTGTTCCAGTAACAAAGACAAATCAAGCAAGGATTATCCTTACTGGCATCATTCGGTGACTGGGTAGATCAATATAACTGTGATGAACTCACTTAAGACCCTATAAGTAGTAAATGTTTAAGTGCTACAATTCATTGGCGTTAAACATATGTTAATTTGAAATTGATTGCAAAAGCAGAAGCTTCAACCAATTGTCATTTTTTGTATCAAATCACAACATTTAGCTCAAGATTGCAGTACTTCAACTGGTGTCATACTTTTTAAATGTATAAACAAATGCCTAGAAAATTTTGTTTTAAAATCAGTGTTTTTATTCACAGCACTCTTTCTACTGAAGGCATTCTCTGCACCTCTTCTTATGAACATTACCACTACCCCTAGCTACAATATATTTAAGGTAGCACAAGCACTTCAAAGCTGAACTTTAGACACTGGAGATACCTGGTATTTGGCCTGTTCAGTCTCACCTCTACCAGTGCTTAGAACCTTGATTGGCAGTGCCAATACACAACTTCATTCTTATCTCCATATATCTTAACATGAAATTGGTAGCATGAAATTCCAGAGATCAACATCTGGATCTGAAGTGCCATACTTCCAAAAAAAAAAAAAGGTGCCAGAATTCTGGAAACTCCTGAGTTCAGTGGGCTAAGGTGCCATAAGCACCGTTAGTACTACGAAATTATCTGTGAAGATGGCGATGAGGTATGGAATAAGGAGAAAGTCAGTGTAAGGTGCCCAAAGCTGGAGCCTGGCTGTGAGGATTTAGGGACTAGGCAGTCATCCCATTACCCCAGAGGAGGTAAACAGTGGCCTGGACTTTGGAAGAACTACCTGGAAAAGTCTATACAGGCAGAAACTGGCCTCACAAGAATAGTCCAGCCAATCATGCAGAAGGACCAGCTTAATGTGGAATTAAATGGTTGTTCCTGTTGCATAAATGAGCAGTAAGTAACTGAGAATTTTGTTGAGAATGTTGATTAAAAAGAACTTTTGTATGACAAAAAAAGGATGTACCTTTTGTACAGGACAAACATCCGGTTCTTCTAAAGGAAAATAAAAAGCAATTGCTGTAGTTAACAGAGGTTAGATGCTTGTTGATGTCCTTTTTCTGTATTGTGGGCAGGTTTGATCCATCAGCAGAATCCCTCTGAATGGACATTCTCAAAGAGGTTCTTGCTGTTAAGAGATGTGGTTCTGGTATCTGTTGTCTGTCTGCGTGCCTGTTCAATCACGTTTTGAGGTGTTACAGAGAGCATTGAATAGGTAAAGAAAAATACTCACTCTCTTGCCTTGAGATGGTGCTACATTGGTTAAGTGAGGGTGGTAAGGATTTACACTGTATCTGGAGCAGGTCAGGAATTCACCTTGGTACTAAAACTTGCAGAACCATCTCATTGCAGTAGCTTTCTATAAATAACTTTGTGTTACATGCAAGACAGAGTGACTGCCACATGTTTGTTGCAACTTTTGCTTTCTTAAATGAATGAAATTTATGGAGAAGGGCATTTATCTGAGTTCCTGTGGGGAAAGTAGAGAATAAGGTGTGTTCTTAAATTCCTTGTGAGTTAAAAAACCTTAATCCAGTAACAAACCATAACTTCTTGTGAGGGAATCAGTCAAGATCTTCAGGCACAGATTTTACCTAAGAGCCAGGTCTGAAAGTAGATTTATGTGACTGTACATGGGCACCAGAGGCAATAATTTCCAAATGGACTTTTTAGCTGGATTTAATTACTCACTTCTCCTTATTGCAGAGATGCTGCTTTGAAAGCAGATTGTGAATGTCATAGCAAATGAAGGAGAAGGGTAGAAGCCTGTAAATTTTGCTCTGTTCATGTATATCTGCCTTGTGTAGCCAGGGCTTCCATACACCAAATAAACAGCATGCTTCTAAAAGCGAGGGATAACAAAAAGGAGCTTTATCAGTCAGCTATATCTGAGTCATGGGGCTTCACATGGTTTTCTTAGGGTGACAGAGCAAAGCATAAGACCACAGGGATAAATATAGAACACAGTTATTAGCCTTGGGCCTTGCATGATGTGTGCTATGCAAGCTTTGGGGCATCTTCTGTAGGGGGATCTTCTCCCTTTGATATCTCCAGCACTGGGAGCTACTCCAACCCCTCAGATGCTGTAGCAGTACTGAACAGCAGTAGTCTGTTGCCAATCCATGCTGTGCAAATGAAGCAAATTTTTTCTCTTAAAGACTGCCTGCCTTCCCCCCCAGGCAAAATGTTTAAAGGGTGATTTGGGCTTATGGATACACACAAAGTAAGAGCTGATTATGTATTTCTTTCACCACATCTTTTGCCTTTTCCTTTCTTTTCCTCCTCTTCCTCTTCATCTTTTTCTTTTCATCTTTTTCTTTTTTTTCTTCCTTTTCCTTTTCATTTTCCTGTTCCTTTTTCCCCAAGGAAACACTTCTATCAAACACTTCTCTCAAACATTTCTCTGTGCCCTAATGGTCTTTCTGTAGCTCTGCTAAAGAGATGAGAGGATGCTAAAGACATTTATCAATATTTCTAGATGGCAGAAGGGAATAAAAAAGAAACATGTGAGTAAATTATAACTTATGAAGAAATCTCTAAATATTACCTACAGAGAATTAAATTAAAACTTCTATTGAAATAAAATTTTGCTGTACAAGAATTAGTAGATAGATTTCTGAGCATGTCATGTTTGAGCTGTGGATTAAAAATCTCAAGTGTTATTGCCTATAGGTAGAAAAAAACCCCACTTTATGAGAAATATGCATTAAAGTCCACTATTTTAAAGGCTTTGTGTCTTGAGTAGTACTTGTGCTTATGTTTTGCTGTGAGTAAATTTGTACTGTAGATGCTGCTCTGAATATTGAATATTCCTTGTGCATGTCCCCAACAAGAGAGGGGTATTCCTTTTCAGCAAGGTTGATAACCCCTGATAACATTTGTGACAATCATCTACAGTCTGTCTAAACCAAGAAGTTCCCTGTAACATTTTAGGTTCTGAAATGATTGCCTGTTTTTAGAATACTATACTTGACTCCAAAGGAGCAGTTCTTTTTCTTCTTTTAAATAGAACTAACGTTATTAATTCAATCAATTGACTCCTTTTTTTTTTTTTTCCTCACTCTCCTACATCTTTTTTTTGCTGACTGCAGAACTGCAGAATCCTGAATTCTGCCAGTGATGTCTTGGCACAGTGTCACTGGTTTCCACAGAAAGGGATCTGGTACAACCATTACTGAAAAAGGGAGCCTAGATGATATTACCTAGCATTCTGTCCAGTCATGTCTTGAAAACCTCCAGTGACAGGGGTTTCACTGTGTCCCTGGGGAGGTTGTTCCAGCGATCGATTGTTCTTATTATGAAAAGACTTTTCCTCATATCAAGATAAATCTGCTTCTGATGCAACTTGCGCCCTTTGCCCCTTGACCTGTTTGTGTGGTCCTGTGTGGCTTTTTGTAGCCACTTATTAAGTACTGGAATATTGTGATGAGATCCTCCTTGAGTTTTCTCTTCTCCAGGAAGACAAGACCTAACTCTTTCAGTCTTTCCTCACTGGGCAAGTTCTCCAGACTTTTGGTTATTTTCATGGCCCTTCTGTAGACCCTCTCTATTCTCTGAGTCTTTTTTGAATTGTAGGGACTAAAACAGGACACAGTGCTCCAAGTGCAGCGTGACAAGCTCTGAGGAGAGTGGAACTCTACCACTACTAGTAATTCCCCTGTGGCTGGAGTCCAGGATCTGATTTGTCTTCATTGCTGCAGTGGTGCTTTCTTGACTCATGTTCCATCGGGATCCCTGGGTCCCTTTCAGCAAGGCTGCTCCTCAGCCCACAGATCTTAGCCTATACTGGAGTCTTTGATTATTTCACCCCAGGTGCAGAACCTTGCACTTTTTGTTGTTAAATTCATGTTGTTCTTGACATCCCACCTTTCCTTCTTGTCCGGGTCTCCGTATGAGATGCACATCCTACAAGCCTTGCACAAATGCACTAACATATCTTTCAGCATGCTGGAGACAATCTGTTCTGGTTTTTTATGGAGTACATAAACTTACTTTACCACTAATTGAAAATTAATAGGAACAGAGTTTTGGGATTTATGAATTTTATTCACCAGTGGCAAATGATTAATTATTGTTGTAGAGTTAATTTCTAGACCTCTTCTGGTCACTAGATGGAGCTAGGCAACCACAATGAGGGCAGCTTCCCCTAAGTTTTGTATTATGAAAGGAAAGCAAAATATTCTGTGCTGATTTGGACAGCAGGGAGTGTATTTTATCATTAGAAATACTATTCTTGTACAAGGCTGCTTGAGGATAGGATGACATTTGCACTTGCCAATCTGTAGCTTTCCATCAAAGCAAACTTTTTCACTGGAATCTGTTTTAAATGAAAACTTGTCTGGTTATAATTTAATCTGATATACATTTTATTTTCAGTAATCCACTTCTGAATTTAGATAAGCATGAAAATTATTTAGATCATGCGTAGATGTGTTTTTGTGCAGAAATTACTTTACTGCATGACCTAAGACAAAAAGAAGAACTTAATAATATTAATTTAATATCTACTGTCTACTATACCCTGGGACTAAATAGATAATCTATTATGTACGTTCTTGTAATAGCAATTATGAAATGAAAAGCTGTAAGTTTTACAATGTGTTTTTGTATTCCCAGCATACAAGAAATAAAAATATAAACAACCTTTTCAGTAACAGCTTTCAGATGTTGCTCACTTATAGTCACTTAAAATTTTGGGATCTTTTCAGTAAGATCCCACTTCATGTTTACAGCTTAAGTTGCTGCTTCTTATTGCTTACTGTCTAAAAAATGATTAATTTATAGGGACAGTTTGTAAACAGTGAGAGAAGGAACAATTCTCTTCCTTCGGTTACTGAAGACAGCCACAAACCTGCTTTTCAGCCTCAGAGTGCTCTGTGCAGATGTGTACAGCTGTGGCAGTGAAGTAAAGCTTGATGTCAGAGCTGATCTAACGTTACCTGTCAGACATAGGAGAGCTACACTGCTGCATACTGAGCTTCTTGGGAATGATTAGATTTTAATTTTATGATTTTGTAGATGAAACTAGTTTATATGTCTCTCTCCTCCATTTCATGCTGAAATGATGAGTTAATAAACATCCTGACCTTGCAGAAACAGTGGTGAATTAACTCACGTAGTGCAGCTATATATCTATATATATATGGTATTTTTATGGTGTGTATATGTATATATATATACATATATATATATATATAATCTGCTTTCTACAGAGTTAAGCAGGGCTGTGCATTTGCTGCAAGATTGTTTAAATGGGGTTTGATGAATTGATCATCAGTGCTTTCAAATACAACACTGGCATCTTCATGTTGTACCATTCCAATCACTGTGTCCACCTGGGGAAGATTCCCTCCACACAAAGATTCCTTCCACAAAGAGTTAAACCTGGCTGCTACAGCTAGAGCTGAAGGGCAGAGTGTTGGTAAATGGGAGAGGGGAGGAGACAGTGGCATACAAAGGATTATTGTACTGCTTGAAAACTCTGATCAGCTTAGCCAGGTACCTTTGCTCTGCTCTGCATGTGGGTGTGTGTGTAACAACCGGTCCTTTGGACAAGCTTGCAGCAGTTCATCTCTTGAATGTGATCCATCCTCTGACCATCTGTGAGGGTCATTTTTGTGAGGCTGTATCCACAAGTGTGTTTTGGTCTTAGTGGATTTCCCTTCCTTTAATTTAAGCATTGGGTTTGGGGCGGATTTTTTGAGCCTTTAAAAAATTTTTTTTAGCTTTCACAGCATCCTGTGGCAATGATGTCCCTGGTTTATTTATTGTTGTATGGAGAAATACTGCTTTTATCTGATTATTCTCCCATTCTCACATTGTAAGAAATATTAAATTTTACCTCCATTCACCTCCTGTTCATTATTTCATGTGCCTCAATCATAT
Organism: Aphelocoma coerulescens; assembly: GCF_041296385.1. Lineage (NCBI taxonomy): Eukaryota > Metazoa > Chordata > Aves > Passeriformes > Corvidae > Aphelocoma > Aphelocoma coerulescens. The sequence continues at coordinate 47,300,337 of NC_091017.1, forward strand.
TGCTCTCATGGCATGTGCAAGGTTATGGAGACTGAAGACTAGAGATGATTGGAATATAGGAAATGCAGAGAGATGGAGAAAGCATCATCAGTGGAGCTCCCTTACAAATTCTGGAGAAAGGATTTGATTGAAATCACTCTGCTTGGCCACTTGAGATGTGTTGGCCATTGTAGAAGTTTGTACTCTGTATTCTCAAGGACATTAAGTTGCCTTCTGACTTCTCATGGGTATAGAATACTCTGCATTTAGGGAGCTTCTGTAGATATTAGTGATATAATGCTGCTCAAATCGTTGAGAAATATTTTTCTTTTGCGAGATAGAGTCCTATATTTAGTGGCCTGTGGGGTGCTGCTGCAGAGTAGAACTGTCTGCACAGATTTTTTCTGAACTATTATAGAGAAGGCTTGCCTGCTCCTCCTCCTACACATGCTGCTCTGTTCAAAGCCTGACATGGTTTCACAAAGCTACAGATGTTTCTTACCAAATATTCCACCTGCAATGCCAGCAACATGAACTCACGTGGCAGTGAATGAGACTTACTCCCTCCTTCTGCTTCCTTGTTGCCAGGACATCTGAAGAATTTATGTCAGCAGCCAGCACTATCTGCTTAAGGCCTTTTGAGGTGCACTGGAGGTTATACATTTTTCTTCTCTGTGAGTTTATTCTTTAATTTCTGTTGTTGTTTTATTTTCTTTTCTTCGGTCTAGACCTGTGCGTTCATTCTGACACACGCAAGTGTATGCTTTTACTCAAGTTACAGTTTTTTATTTGGATATGGAGAAATGTGGAATCACAGGTGTCCTGGTTCAAAGTGAGTGTCTTAAATAGCTGTTACTCAAGGGGTTGTTATAAGGAGCTCGCTTCTTTGCTTTCTCCTCCAGCTTTAATTTGACTTCTCTCTGACTCCTGCTTTTCCATTTTTGTTCTGTATGCACCCCTGCCTTTCCTTCCCTCATGTAAGTGGGGCGGGTTATTTCCATCCACACAGCCAAGTATGTGCACACAGGGATCATGTCTCTTCAGCCGGGTGTTGCAGATGCTCCTGTTTGATAAGAGCAACATTGGGACGCAGCAAAACTGTGTTAATTCTGCTAGGAGGGCCATTGCACTTTAGGGGCTGTGAGGGGAGTGAGTGAGGATACTTGGTGCGAAAGACAGTTCCAGGGAATTTGACTTTCAGGTGTTTTACTAATCACAATGTATGTACAAGACTTCATTCACAACACTGAAACAATACAAATGTTACTGGAACAATCATATTTGTCTAGTTTTTGGGAACTGGGCTCTAACCAGGTATAACTTGAAAACATAGATTTATTTTTTTTTAAGACTGAGAAAAAAAAGAAATTTTTTCTTGCAAGTAAGTGGAAGGATAGGGCATTTTCAATAGGACTTTGTTTTCTGTGAAGAGAGTAACACTACAAATTGTCAACAGCTACAGTCATGATAACTCTATTGAAATGGAAATGAGCTCATCATTAATCTCTGTGAGCTTTGGATTTAAGTTTTAATGACAAAAGTAGCCATTATGACAGTATAAGTAGAATGCATTCCATAATTGCTTTAATTAACCCAGTTCCCCTCTGCAGAGCTAGCTGACGGCCTGACTGGCTCAGGGAAAAGTCCAGCAAAAAGCTGTTAGAACCTGTAAAGTGTATCTAGTGAATTATGTATTCCTGAAGACTCTGCTAGAAAGTGTTTTTGTTGCTACCTATGGCTTCTAGACTAATGCAAGAAAGGACTTCAAAGAGGAAAGTCTTTGGAGGCTTAAACATCAGCAGAAGTCAGCTGTGTGTGTCCCTGTTGATTTCAGCGACCTTGTGCAGACTTTGTAGCAAGGCTGGCCTTTCTTGCTCCAAAACAGCATGGGATTAGAGAAGCAGTGTAAATAACATTTCAGTGTGCTGTTATGACCTCTTTTAAATTCTGCCCTTGTAATCCTTGTGTGGTCCATTTGTATGGTGCAGGCCCTCTTGCCCTTTTCAGTTTCAGTATTCAAATGGTAGAGGTATTTTGCTTAAGTAAGATAGAAGTTGTGCAGTGTTGGTGGTACTTCCCTGAGCTGTGAGTCCCCAAGTGGGCTGTTTGCTGCTGTGAGCCTGTGTGCATGTGTGTGAGTCAGGAACTGGTATGTCACAGAGTGCAGCACAGGCTGTGACTGTGTGTAGTTTCCAGCTTTAACTCGTCCTCTTAAATACCACGCTTTGATTCGGTATTACTAAATAAAGTGACAACCTGACTGGGTCAAAGACCCCTCTGACCTGCTTTTCTTGAAAGGACAGCCTTTACTCCTGCTCTGTGGGCAATATACCATTTTTCAGTGTTCAGCGGTTTCATGCTGAGGCCAGTGTGTGTGGCAGCCAGGGCTTCAGGTTTGAGCTAGTCCCTGCAAGGGGCAGGTGGGAGCAGTTACCCTCCTGTGCTGAAGCTGCAGTTCTCATCATCTTCTGAAACCTATTACCAGCAGCTTCTACAGTCACCTTTCAGTTAGGATGCCTTGGTTGTTTTGTTGTTCAGAACTTCTTCGATGCTGGAACAGTTAGAAAACTTCTCTTTTAAATACGCTGTAACAATGTTTTGAAACAGAATTGGCTTGGTCTACCTAAAATACTGCAATCTTTAGCACCTTCTACAACGGTTGCTGGGGTTTGATTTGCTGCTGTCATATATCCTTCCTTATTGTCTTGAAATCTGTGACAAAATATTTGCAAGCCTTCTGCTGCTCCGTCATTCAAACCTCTATAAAAATATTGAGCAGAGTCAAACCAGGATAGAACTTAGGACTCCTTTTGAAAAACTTAATCCACTCTGACAGTAAATTATGTTTAACTGGTCCTCCAAATTTTTTTTGTTCAGCTGCAAATTTACCCTATGATGGTTTTTGTTCACTGTATTTTTTAAGTTAATTAAGAAATGATAATCTGGAATTATGTAAAAACATAGCTAATACCAGCATGTATCCTGCACACTCCTTCCTACTTACCCAACAGGTTACTCTGTTTGCCTAAAGAGTCTGTTTTTTAACCTAAGTTTTAGGTTAAGAGCTGAAAAATTAACACATCATTTAATGAAAAACTTTTGCATGTTGTAATTTGTTTTAATAAATTTTGATTTTTCTCTGTTTAATTAGAAATTAAGGATATCTTTAAAAAGTTAGAGTATGCCACTTTTTAAAAAAATTTCCATTTATGTTGTCAATAATTCTGATTTTTTTTCTCCTTTCCTTTTTTCTTTTCCTGTCCCCTAGTTTATTACCCAAAGAGTGTGTCTTGGATAAAGGGAGACCATGGAAAATGTTGAGGAGAGAGAAAATTTTGAAAATGGAAAAAAACTCCCATGCTTTCTGTTGAAAAAGTACGTGAGGAGAGAAAAAAAAAAATCAGTGAAAAGCTTCCGCTTGCAAATGTTTAAAATTAAATTCTATTTAAATTAAATTCTACATAGTCTTTTTGCCTTACTGAGCCATTGCTGCATTATTGGAGCGTTTCTCTCTTGCCAAGACCCAGCACTCTCCACCCAAATTACTTCAGTTCCAACCTCTTCTCCTGCTGTTTTCTTTGTATCTCAGTAGTTACTCCTAGTCATCTCTGACTGGCAGTTTGCCTACATATTAGGATTTCAGTTGCACCTGTGCTTGAAGCATCAAAGGACTCTTTGCCCTGTTCAGACTGCTTTGCAACTTTTGTGTATACCAGTGTGTATTGTTTATGTCAGGCTTAAAGTATTTAAGAATATTTTGTTATGGGGTTTGTTGTTTCTTAAATGTTATAGACATTTTCTTAGATAGGGAGGTTAAAACATTTTTGAGGTGATGCATTAAATGTTAGCACCTGCAATTGTATTTTTTTTTCCTAATTGTCTGATGCTTTTACCAAAGAGCCAGAATCAGTCCTCATGCAAGCAGCTGTGATCTTATTTATGTCTGTTTGGATATATTTTAATTTTGCTTTTTGTATTTTCTGTAAAACTTGACTTAATGTTTATCTTTTGATATTTATGTGTGGGTATTTCTTCTCCTTTGAGGGCACATGTGCTTCCTTTAGGGCCCAATTAACATTTTTTGTTGAACTATAGGTTAGCCTATGAATATTGCCACATCTATTTTTTGTTTTATACCATTTCACTTTCCTTTTTTTATTAACATATCTGAAAGCATTAGAGACCTGCTTGGTCCCTAAAACAGAAGTCTTATACTCTAAATTCAAAATGAACTTTAGTGATAGCGCACTGCATGTACCCAGAGCAGGGTCTCTCTTGTGTCTGCATTAGAGCTCAGAGCTCTTGAACTCCAGATTCTTTATCTTCTGCTGAAAAAACAGATCAGCTAAGGCAGATACTTTTTTTTCTCTGCCTCAGTTCCTCTATGTGCAAAATTTGGGCAAAGGAGCTACTGTTTCATTGGTATGCAATATCCAGTATCTTCAGAAAATATTCTAAACTAAATATTCTAAACTAGTACTATTTTCTTGGCCATAGAAAACCAATTTTTTTCATGTGTTTTGTAAGTTATTATCTCCCACAATAAAAATTTACTCTCTGGAATGCATGGACTCTAGTGACTCTTGCACTGATTTTTATTTCTTTTCATTGCTGTTTGGGGTTTGAAACACCTTGTATATATTAGGACCTTGAGCATGATCAGACTTCAAAACCAGGAAATTTTTCATACTTTAATTCCATTTTATTGTTTCTGTGCATCTCATCTACCTTCAAAAATGCTAACAATCAAAAACATTGTTGCATGATTCTTCCTTGTAATGTAAGCTATGCCCAACATGGAAGAAGGAGAAATTAGAAAAAAAACCACTGAAAAAATTAAATTTTTTTACACCAAATTGAAGTTCTTTTCTATCTGCAGTTTAATTCAGAATTATAATATATCATGGGTTGCATATTCCAATAAGACCTAGGAAATTCTGGCATTATTAGATGTATTTTTTTGTCAGTAAAACATGAACCACAGAACATACAGCTTGTTGAGCTTTTAAGGACACTTCACAGTTAAGGGAAGAACCAGTGTTCAGGGGAAAAAATAGATAAAATTAGAAAGACAATGCAATTTAGGATAATAATAAGCAATAAAGGAGGAGAGGTAAACAAAGAGTTTGCAATAGATAAGCCAGCAGTGTTTACAGCCTGTGACCTACCTCAGATCTGCACCATTTTCACCTTTGGCAGCCATCTGCCAAACAATCCACTGCTTCCACTGAGAAATGCCTGGTCTCATGTTTATTGGCACGCAGAGGAGAGATCTCCACACTCATTTGTAAATGTTGTTTCATCTTCTTATTTATTTATAGATCTTTGAAGTGCATGCAGTAGGAAAAATACATTTCTACATAGGAAAGAAAATGGGATGCTTATACAGGATGGTACCTTCATTTGAAAAATCTGAAGCATCTATACATTATAGCATAGACTTCATAAAGAAATGGACACAGCATATTATCAGTGAATATTGAGAAGAGTGGGGAGTTCTTGAGAAAGTAATTACTTTGTCATATCTTATGGAGTGCTATCCAATTTACCAGCATTAATAATTCTCCTTATGAGTCATTTTATACTTATGACCTCTCAGCTATTCATATAATACAAAACCCCTGCATAAAAAGTCAAAAGATAAAACATTACTTTGCTGGTTCAATAAAACAAATGGCAGTTGCAGAACTTCTGTCTCAACACCATAATCAATATTATAACCGATATTAGCTCATTTCTTTATTTGATCTCAAAAAAAGTAGTTTCTAAAGGAGTGATAAAGCCTCAGAGTGAATAATGTCGTTGTCACACTATTCATAATTTTTCAATAGTAAAAATTGTTCCGTTTAATTTCAGGTTTTAGTTTTGAGAATGATGCTTCATTTTTTGAGTTTGAGTCTGTGTGCATGTACACAAGCCTGTGTAGTCATGGAAGTGATGGGAAGCACTTCTTTTTGCTCCAGGGATTAAGCTTCTCTCCAGAGTCTTGCAGCTGTCAGTGTTTGAGAGGGGAGAAAAGACACAACAGAGGGAATTTCAGAGTGTCTGTTGTCTTCTGCAATTCTAGCACTTTGCAGAGCTGGTCATTGAGATTTAGCATCAAACATAAATTTCTGAAGCTTCTTCCTTACCACAAATGATCCACACAGGGACATAGTGGAATACAAATATAAATTTCCCTTTGAATAAATTATTAAAATCTGGCTTGGAACAATGTTTTTAAATTTTATTTTCAGACACAGAAATTGATACCTTTTATTGGTTTATACATGGAGAAACTACTTTTTTTTGTGCTTTGTAGGTAGAGTATTTTAAGACTTTTAGCATGGATTCAAAAAGCATTTTGAGACAGTTTTGTCAGCCAGACTTTTATCAGTCCTCTTATGGGGTAGACACACAATGAATCAGTTTTTAGTGTTGTGCCAGTGAGGAAGTGCACAAGAAGCTGTGAGGGAGCAGGACAGGGCAGCTGGCCTGAACTGTCCAGAGGGATATACCATACCATGCAATGTCATGCTCAGGACATAAACTGAGGGGAACTGACTGGGAGATGCCAACGGTGGCTCAGAATTTTCTGGGTATTTGTCAGTGGGTGGGGAACAATCTTATTGTGCATTACTTGTCTTTCTTGGGTTTTATTCCTCTCTCTTTTTGTTGTCTCTCATTTAATTTCACTATTGCTGTTATTATCATTATTATAAATTATTATTATTTTCATTATAATTTACATTTTATTTCAAGTATTAAACCATTCTTATCTTAATCCAGAGATAAGGTTTTTCCTCTTTTTTTTCAATTCTTCACCCCATCCTACCAGAATGAGGGTGGGATCAGTGAGCAGATGTGTGGGACTTAGTTGACAACTGGATTTAAACCACAACAAGCAGTAGAAAAACACTAGACTACTTTTTATAGTTCTGGTCACCCACATATGTGGCCTTTATTTAGAACAATGTGGGGAAAAGCTGCTTTCTAAGACCATGGACAACATAGCAAGTTCACCTTATAAAAACAGAGCAAAAAAGTCTTCACTTTTTTGTTGCACAGAGCAAATTGGGAAAAGGCAATAATTATTGTATCTGTCTTGCTTACAGAGGGTACAAATACAGTGCACGCATTTCTAAAAACTTAATGGCTGGATTTCAATAGAGGTAGAAAATTGAATACACTGGGAGTGTTTGACTACGACCTAATTCCACTGTAGAAAATCAATTTCTTGGTTAACTAATGTTTGCTAGCATGACAAATAAAACTCATTAAAGTAAAAAGATTGAATTTTATTATCTTGCCAATACTGTACTAAGATAAGAAAAATCAACATTTATTTAAATTAAAATAAGCTTGATTATTTAAAAAATATATTTTATTTTCTATCGGTGAAAAATATTTAATATTTCCAGCAAGTATTTTTCCATATTTACTAACAACTCAACAAACCAAATTAAATATGACTTGCTTTATACTCTTAATTGACATCAAATGGAAGCTCTGGTGATGTATCAAGAATAAAAAGTATTGTTCTCCCACACTGGAGTTTGAGCCAAATTTTGCATTCTTCTGTAACTTTTAAAGTAGCTTTATATTTCTGTGTTTGACTGAAAGAGCAAACAGGATGCTTAAGGATATTCTGGAAATATGGGAGGAGCCAGGACCTGAGTGCATGCCTTGGTTATATATCCTAATCCTAAAATGGGAAGAAGATCACTTTGACACACCGGTGATCTTCCATGCCCAGTTCTGTGTGGGAAGGAAAACTGGGTCAAAGTGTAGTCTGAGAAAGACTCCAGTAGGGATTTCATCGCTCACTGTTGGCAGGCTCCAAGGCAATGTTCAGCCGTGCAGCTGTGACTACAAGAATTTCATGTACAGCTGCCTCTGACCTGGGCTAGATGACAGGTTAAAGAGTGAGATTCAGTCTACAGGAAGAGCTTTCAGAAAAAAACTTGTCTAGAAAGCTGGGGTGCTGTATGTTCATATTTGTGTTCAAACCATGGAAGGACTTTGTCTTGGACTGATTTACAGGAGGTGGTACAGGCAGACACGTGAGGATGTAATTGGAACCTGAGGGCTGATGGTCTATTATCAGTGAGGATTGAATTCTGCTTAATCTTCCACTTAGTTTCTACAGCCAAGCTGAAATTGGTTGGATGACTGATTTCAGATTATATTTGTATGTTTGGATGTTGGCTGTGGCAGTTCAAGAGCAGACACCTTGCTCTTTCTGCTGTGTCTGCTTTGGGAGTGGGAACCTTCAGAAAAAGGCTAGGACCTGAAATTGAAGGCAGCATCAATTTTAGCTGTTCTGTCTAAGTGTGTTTTCACAATTGAGTCAGCAGTGATAGACAAGTTTCCTGGACAGCCTGATGTTGAAGATGTGGAGGAAGCTGAGGTCTTTCCTTGTGAATGTGTAAATTCCATCTCTCTCTCTCTCCCCCCCCCTCCTTTCTTTCTCTTCACAAAGTTTTTAGCTAAAAACTACTAAAATACTGGACAAAAAATACTTTAGCAAATTTAGGTTTTTTTAAAGTGATTTTAACTGGACTTTGTATATAGTTTTGTCTTTAATCCTCGTCCCACATCCTGGCAATTTTATTAATGAATTTCTGTAATATACATATCTAGTCACATATGACAAGAAGATGAATCCAATATCTGAATTTTGGTTTGCTTGGTCTTCTAACTTAAGATTACCTGCACTGTATGTTTTTCCTCCTGGGGAGCAAACTTACGCAAGTGTCATGCTTTAAATTTTTCTTAGTGGCCCTAATATACTTGCATTGAAAAAATGGTTATGGAATCTCTCTGTGTTAACATCATAACCTTAAAAATTCCTGGGAATTTTCTACCTTGTGTAGGGCTGCAGAAGGTTGTGGGCACCCTCCAAAAGTGGTGGATTTCCAAAAAGATAAGAGAGATGAGAGTTCTGCAGATAAAAGGACACCTGTTCTCTTTTTTCAAAGCTGAGCCACTCAGGACCTGAGGCAATTCAGAGAGAGATTTTTGGACTCAAGGGATGATACCAAACTGGGTTTTAGAGTCTTCCCTCTGAAAAGTCTTTTCTCCTCTGCAGATGTCATACATAAAATCCCTATTAGTGCTTGGTCTTTGCATATTAAGTGCTTTAACCAATTTTGAGTTAAATATTTTTAAATTGAATGTTAAAATTAACCCATCAGCCCAGGTACACAAATCAAGTTTTATTATTTTGGTTTTCACTTGTTCCAAGCTGTTCATTTGTGCCCTTCCCAGTAAAATTCCCCAGTTAAAAGTTCCCCAGTTAAAATCCCTTTTCAAACATTTATCACTTGTACACCATAAGAGCTATCTTTCCTATGTTTACTGTATACTTTTACAAGTGTTTTAAGATGTGTTGGATGCATTTTTTTTAATGTTTTTACTTGTACTTTGGTTTCAAAGAAGATTTCAAAACCCCAGTTCCAACAAACAGCACAGCCCCCACAGCCATTAAGCTGTGGAGCCCTGTAAGCTAACCTGAATTTTAATGATTGGTGGACAGAGGTAATCTTTCAAAGGGAAAACACCAATCACCTTAAACCAAAGGGGCGGGCTGTGGGCGGACTGGGGGCGGAGCAAAAGCTATAAAGGTGCAAGAGAAAGACACGCCCACTCTCATTTCCCCTTCCCCTCCAGCTTGCTGAGTTCAGTGCTGGAGAAACCTACTCCTTTTCAGGGGCCTTTAGAAATATATATTTCTGTTTGACCAGCCTAGCACTGCAAGTTTTTTTCTCTACCTGAGGTTCAGAGCTGCCTAAGCCTGAAGCTCCTGAATCCCTGCGCTCCTGGGGCATACCTCCTGAGCCACTAGGATCCCAAATTTTTATATTTTGTTAATTTTTGCAATTTTTCAATTTTTCTGTTTTAATAGATTGTTTTAATTTCTACAAAGAGTTGTCTCATTCCTCACAGCCGACTTCCTCCAAGTTTCTTCTACGTTTTCACATATTTCTCTGCCACCAAATAATCTTTCTCTTGCTTTCCTTTTTTCCTTGACTCCATCCCCTTTCCCATAACAGACCTTATCTTATTAGCTAATAAATTCCTGACACAGATCCATACATTTAAATACCATTCTTTTGCAGGAACAGCTAGGTTGTCCCTGGAACTAATTTGAAGCTTAGCAGATATTATTCTTTTCAGTATGTTTCTGTGTTACATCCTTATACCTCAGAGTTTCCCAGGTTACTGAGCTCTTGTATCAGCATCAGAGGCTGTAATACTTTCTGTGCCTCTGCTCTTCAGAAAAGTGAATAATTGAACCAAGCAATTTCTGCATTTCCCTGGGCACAGGAGTCAGTGGTAGTTCTTGATAATTTTATGAATGGCAAAGCTGATTTTGAACTTCATGCATTCCTTGTAACAGCTGGGCACAATGTAACTCTTAATTTCTTCTCCCTGATGTAGTGTAGTTAATTAGAATGTGTGCCCTTGATTTGAGCTATGGCTTTTTTGAAATTCATTCAGTCATATTCATCAGCATGTCCAGGTGACAGATTTGAAATTTCAGTATAACTCTTAACTTCCTTGCATGGACTTTTTTTTTAACTTCCTTTTTTCCTTTCATTTTAATTTAAATGCATTGTATTGAATACAGATCATTTTTTAAAAATAGTGTGGCACAATTCCATAACGTGTTTTCTTACACTGGCATTCTCTCTCTGTGTTCTCCCAGGATGTTAATCTTTGACTTTGCAACCCTAGAATTTTTAATATTTATGTGCAATGCAACTACAGTTTTTATGTGGTGATTGTATTAACATGATGTTAAGATTGTACTCTGTCTTGGGGTGACTTTATGATGTTGTATCCCCTATCGCTCCTCTATGCCCAGAAATTAACTTCGTGCCTTTCTGTGCCTTTAAACTGAGCCTGAGAGGGGGGAGAGGGAAAAATCAATCAAACTTTTCAAAGCAGTTTTTTCAAGGACACAGACCCACACTCTCTGCTTCTAACAGCAGCAAGAGTGGAGGAAGCACCTTTGTTGCTCTTCAGCCAACTTTCAGCTCCTTTTCTCCGGAGGGAGACGGAGAGTTGAACTTTGTTTTCCTGGGACTTTGGTTTTTTCCCTTCTTCTCTTCTGGACTGTTTCAACATCAGAACACATCAGGAGAATTTTTCCCTGAGGTCCTGGAGGTGGGCCCACCATGACCCAGCTCCAAGGAGGAGGGGAGAGACCACACCTATGGAAGGCCTCTGAAATCTTCCCAGGTTTCTCTCCACAGTGAGAGGTTTTATTATTTAGCATTATTATCCTTTTCCTGTGTGTTTGTTACATTAATAGTTTTTATCTCTTTCACTTTCCTCCAAGGAAAATTTCTTTTTTTTTCCCAAACCTGGTAAGGGAGGGATGGGTTGTAACCTGCCTTTTTTTACCTGCCCAGCTTTTATCCTGGGCTCCACATTGGGCGCCACTATTTGTGCCTGTTTGGACAATTTTGGAGGAAATATATCCTCTGAAAGAAGGCGGGTTACAACCATCCCTCCCCTACCAGGTTTGGGGGAAAAAAAAAAAAAATTTCCTTGGAGGAAAGTGAAAGAGAAAAAAACTATTTATGTAACAAACACACAGGAAAAGGATAATAATGCTAAATAATAAAACCTCTCACTGTGGAGAGAAACCTGGGAAGATTTGTATTGAGCCCACGTATATTTACGATACAAGTTGTGCTACCAACTGCAAGCATTAATTAGTTCTGCTCTCTTTCAAATCCTCTATGAAGCATATGTCTTAAATTGCTTTGACCATTTTATAAAAAAAAATAAATCTGTATTTAGATGCTCTTTATTTTGTTTTTTGATTATAGTCAAATAGTATAGTATTTTTTTTTTTTTAGTGGCACAATAAATAGGGGGAAGATATTAAGACTAGTAATCTAACAAAACTGGTCATTGAAGATGGAACTTAAGTTTCTGTTCTTGTGATAGTCTATTTGTACAAAGACCACATCTATCATGTCCTTGAATCTGTTCTGAACATCTGTGATGGAAGATTGTGTGTGGAGTTTAGTTGATTGGTGCTTTTAATGGCATTTATGTCATTCTTCCAACACATTATCTGTTTTGCTTGGAAAATGCTTAATTTCAAAAAAGTTTTTGAGATCCTTGTGTCTACTGATATTTTCTAGAATGCATGAAGCTCACAGTTGGCAATGGCACAGCTGGGGGCCTCTGGATAAGAATCAAGGGGCAAACAAATAATGAGGGTGTCACTGTGGGAAACTACTACAGCCCTCCTAGCCAGGACGATGACACTGACAAATTATTCTTTGAGGAATTAAGGGACAACTACTCTTGTCTTTATGGGGGACTTCAACTTGCCAAAAATTAGCTGGGAACATCCCTTATACAGCCTGGGCCAGCAAATTCCTAAAAAATCTGGATGACAACTTTATGAAACAGGTTCTATGGGAGCCAACATGGAAAGATGCCCTCCTTGATCTACTGATTATCAACAGAGAGGATCTCATGAGTGAAGTGGAGACTGGTGGCCATCTTGGCCACAGCAACCATGAAGCAATTGAGTTTAAAATCTCTGTTGACAGAAGGGCCAGCAAAACCTCAGCTCTGGACATGAGGAGAACATACATCATCAGCTTGTTCAGGGAATTAGTAAGTAGTGTTTTTACAGGTGGTGGGGTCCACCAGTGCTGATTACATTTTAAACATCACCTCCTAAGGGCACAGGAGCAAAAATTCCCAAATGTCGGAAGTCAAGCAGATGAAGGAGAAGGCCATCTAGGCCAAACAGGGATCTTGTCTCGGAAATAAGGTGAAAAAGGGAAGGTGTATGCCCAGCGGAAGCAGGGTCAGGTGACACGGAAAGAACACAGAGATGCTTCTTGCCATTGTAGGGAGAAAATTTGTACAGCCAAAGCTCAATTGGAGATGAAGTTGGCCAGAACTGCAGGGGACAATAAAAAGAGTTTTTTCAAATATATAAATGGCAATAGGCAGTGTAAAAATAACATTGGCCTGTTACAGGTTGAGGATGGTCCCCTCACAAAGAGGGACAGGGACAAGGCACAGGTGTTTAATGCATTCTTTGCCTCTGCCTTCAACACAGATGATGGACCAAGGGGGTTTCAGTGCCCTGAGCTGGAGGACCATGACTGTGAGAATGTTCAACTCCCAGCTGATCCTGAAATTTTGTGGGATCTGCTGCTCCAGCTGGATCCCTAAAAATCTATGGGGCCTGATGGGATTCATCCAAGAATCCTCAAGGAGCTGGCTGATGTCATACAAAGCCTCTCTTGATTTTTTGAGTGGTCTTGGGAATCCCGCAAGATCCCAGCTGACTGGGAGCTGACGAATCTTGTCCCAATTTTCAAGAAGGACAAGAAGGAGAACCCTGGAAACTACAGGCATGTCAGTCTCACTTCAGTGCCTGGTAAAGTTATGGAGGATCATTCTGGGAGGTGTTGAAAAACACCTGGAGGACAATGCAGTCATTGGTGACAGCCAGTATGGCTTCATGAGAGGAAAGTTCTGCTTACCAAACCTGTTTTCCTTCTATGACAGGGTAACCCAGCAGTTGATCAAGGGAAGCCAGTCAATGTTATCCTCTTGGATTTCAGTAAAGCTTTCCATAATGTTTCTCACAGGCTTCTTCTGGACAAAATGTCCAGCACACAGCTGGATAAACACATCATGGGATGGGTGAGCAACTGGCTCATGAGTCAGGCACAAAGGGTTACAGTGAATGGGGTGACATCAGATGGGGGACCTGTCACTAGTGGGGTTCCTCAGAGATCCATCTGAGGCCTAGTTCTCTTCAGCATCTTCATTAATAACTTGGACACAGGACTGGAAGGGACACTAAGCAAATTCACAGATGATACAAAACTGGGAGGAGATATTGACTCCCTTGAAGGCAGGGAGTCTCTGCAGAGAGACCTTGATAAATTAGAGGATTGGGTAGTCACCAACCACATGAAGTTTAACAAGGGAAAGTGCCGGATTCTGCACCTGGGATGGGGCAATCCTGGCTGTATGGACAGACTGGGGAATAAGATGAGGGAGAGCAGCAAGGTGAAAAGGGACCTGGGGGTCCTGGTTGATGGCAAGTTGAACACGAGTCAGCAGTGCCCTGGCAGCCAGGAGGGCCAACTGTGTCCTGGGGGACATCAGGCACAGCATCACCAGCCAGGCAAGGGAGGGGATTGTCCTGCTCTGCTCTGCACTGGGGCGGCCTCACCTTGAGTCCTGTGTGCAGTTTTGGTTACTGCAATATAAAAAAGACTTATCTATTAGAGAGTGTCCAAAAAAGGGCTATGAGGGTGGTGATGGGCCTTGCGGGGAAGCTGTGTGAGGAGCAACTGAGGTCACTTGGTCTGCTCAACTGGAGAAGAAGAGACTAAGGGGAGACCTCATTGTTGTCTCAACTTTCTCATGAGGCAAAGAGGAGAGGCAGGACTGATCTCTTCCCTGTGGTGACCAGTGACAGGACCCAAAGGAAGGGTCTGAAGCTGTGTCAGGGGAGATTTAGTTTGGATATTAGAAACAGAGGGTGGCTGGGCACTGCAACAGACTCCTTGGTGAGGTGGTCACAACACCAAGAGCTCAAGAAGTGTTTGAACACTCTTGGGCACAGGGAATAGTGTTGTGCAGGGCCAGGAGTTGGACTAGATGATCCTTGTGCATCCCTTCCAGCTCAGAATATTCTGTGATTCTGTGTTTCAGTATTTGTATGATTCTATGTGGACTATTCAGAAAGATGAACGCAGTGTCATGGAAGAGAAGAACAAATGACCTGAAGTAGTATTCATTAAATCATTCAGTATTCAGACATGGCTATGCTGTGATTTACATGCTTCTAATCAAATCACATTTGATTTTAGAGGAAGTCTTTATCTTTTTCTTTCTTAACTACAGTTGACTAGTGGGATTCAGTCTGGCAAAGTCCCTGGTGTTTATTTTATTAGTTCCTTGCAGGCTCCTATCTTAATATAGATTTTGTAGGAAAACAATGCCATCTTGCCGCAGTTATATTTAACTTTATCAAAGAATTGCAAAATTATTGCATCAACAATTTTGTCTGTCTTTTTTATAAAGCCAAGGTTGTGCATAATTCCTATACAGTGGAAAATTCATATTTCTTTCTTAATTAATCCAAAGGGAGTGTATTGGTATGGTATTAAAATACATTAATGGCATGTTAGATGACTTCATATTCTCTATGTATTAATATTGCAAAAAAGGAAAATGTAAATTCAAGGCTGGTCTAAGAAAATAAGGTCAAAAAGTAGATAGAAAGTTTAGCTGATCTACTGGGTCAGATAAAAGATACTTTTTAATTTTCAAAGGGAATATAACAAGGGCAAAGGTGGAATAAGCAACGGGAAATATCTGTTGTATAAATAGGAGTTAGATTTCATAGAAATGACTTACAGCAGATCTTTAAAATATCTACTTTTTTTGTTGTTTTATTTGAAAACTATGATGATTGTACCATGCTCTTTTTGACCAAAGCTGCTGAAAGCCATGTTTATGTCATTCCTGCTAAATCTTTTATTCCAGTTTTACTTAATGGATAAATATGTCTGATGCTTGGAGCCTGTCTCTTGGCATGCATGTGTAATGTAGGTTAGGTGAATGCAATTGTCAGGCAAGAACTAAGCGAATCTATTTCAGTCCTATCTTCACTGCTGCTTGTTACTCAGTGAGACTGAAGAACACTTGCAGTATCTGATATTTCATCTTCCTCTTAGAAGAACAAACCCCTAACCTTATTGTTATCTACCAGAATGTTTGGCACAATAGAGAAGCTGCTTGGACTAAGCTGCTGAGGAATCTGAGGGTAAAAAAGTTGTTAAGAAAATTCACATAGTTGGCTCATGTATGCAGGGTTTGGTGTCTGGCACAGTGTAACCAGATCTCTTCCTTCAGAGAAAATTAATGTTTTTCGGACCGTGTGTAAAGGAGCAGCACGCAGGCATGCTTTTCTTTAAAGGCACACTGCTCCTAAATGTGGGAGGTCTCCGCTCTGCTTTCTCCACCTGAGGAGACTTAAACCACTGTCCTTCTCTGCAGAATATCCAATGCTATTTGAAACTGGAGCAACTGGAATAACTTACTGCCTTCCCTGCTGAAGCAGACACACACTACAAAGACTTCTCTGGGCTCAGAGAAGAGTCAGAGTAAGCCTAGTTGAAAGCAGTAGGGAAACCTGAAACCTCATGGCTGCTTCACAGGCTTATTGTATTTTATACAATGATATTTCCGTGTAAGTTCACAGTTAATAGACACTGAAGTTAAAGCTCTGTATACTACAGACAGAGATGACACTGATCCTTTCCTTTCCCCCTTTCTCCCCTATCCTGCCTTGTAAATAGGAACATCTGAAATTTCCCATTTTTATGGCCCTATTTAACAAGCTTTTAATTCTGTCAGACTTCAAGTACCTGGATTGAATTTCTTCACACAGTCAGTCTTTTGTGTCCAGGAAAGGCATTTATCTCTTCTTGTGCAAGCATTTAAAAAATTGGCTTTCAAATCACCATGGTTTGTGTACAATCTGCAGTGGGCTTAGTAGCTGGTATCTCTGAAGAGCCATTCCTCAGTGTCTGTGCTGGTTCATCACTATCCTGGATGCCTCTTGAACATCACACATGGCCCAGCTTTGAAGAGAGACTTAACATGCTTCAATCCAAGGGCTGTGCTGCAGTGGAACCTCACAATATGGCAGAAAACAGGCACATAGAAGGCAGAGAGGAACTGCCTGCCTGTAAGTCAGAGAAGACCAAAGCTACACTGGTGTGAAGTTCTTTGGAACAAAAATGGGCAGGAAATTTGTCAGTAAAAAACATGGAAAAGAAAGGAGAAATCAGTCCTATGGTGTAGGGTTGCCCGTGTAGGAAAGAAGGATGTGCAATGGCTGTGTAAATGGGGCTGTAGGGAGGTACTAACCCAAAAAATCCCCCATTAGAATTAGGAACAGAAATAATGGGAAGGCTGGGACAGGCTGGAAGAAACTGTGTCACAGGTGGGGACTGCAAAAGATTTTACTTTAGTTTGAAGCAGAAAACCAACTCATGGTTGGGCAGCTGAGACTAGATGAAAGGAGATGAGATGAACCCTGGAGAAAAAGGAAATCTGGCTTCATTCAAGAAAATGCTTGAAGGAGGAGGCAGCCATCCAAATGGACAGGGAATGAGAAAGAAATGCCAGAAATACATGAAAGAATTGGACCTGGGAAATTACATCTTGTATTTCCATCCATGACCTTTAGGAAGGGATGAGGCAAGTCAGGCAAGATTAGGAACAGATATTTTCACTCTCCTTTGGTGCCAGGGCTAGAAGCAGACAGGGGTTTACTTCTAACTTTTTTCTCTCTCCTCTTCTCTTTTCCCAGCATGCTAAGTCATGGATCAGTCTCCTTTTAGGTTTTCTAGATTTGGTGATGCCTGTAAAGAGTTGTTATTTCCTGCTTGAACAGGGCCTTACATTTTTTGTAAGCCCAGTGCTGTCACAGATGGAAAGTCTGATTCCAAGGATGCCAGGATTATGCCAATATTTCACAAAATATGATGCTTTCAAATCAAAGACCTTGTTAGGGTGAAATATAGTTTATTTTCATATTTATATCAGATACCTGCTCCCTCATGAATGACTTCTTCCTCATCTTAAACCTAATTATTTGAATTTTGCCAGCTCAGGAAAAGGTCTCATCAAAACAGTCTATGTCATCTTCAATTTTACAAACTGATCATGGAAAAGACTATGGAGAGGAAGAAATGGATTATATCTAGCAGAAAACTGTCATGCTCATGACAAAACTGACAAACGTGGAGTTTTCAAAGAGCGGAGAGACGTAGGCTAGGCAGCATTGCTGGGGATCACAAATGTCAAAACTTATTCAGTGTATTTTTTTACAGTGTGTAGACTTGTTAAACCTACATGGGAAAAGAGAACCTAAATTTGCCTTTCTGTTGCAAAGAACATCCCACATTACAGTTTTTAAGCTTACCTGTATTTCATACATTGATAACATTTTGTAAAACTCAACAAGCCAATCAATTTTTAAATTAATTTCTTCAACTACAGCATGAAATTTGGGGAACGATGTGGAAGACTCCACATGAATGTGTTCTGATGTGGCATAGATGTATTCTTGTTGCTTTACCTATATAATTGTCAGTTGCAGTCCACAGTATGAAATACTGCTTATTTTTGCCCCTACACACAAAAGACCCAAAATGTATTTTTAACTGGTTTCAATGAATCATAGAATTATACTATCATAGAATCACCAGGTTGAAGAGACCTCATTTATCATCTGGTCCAACCTTTGTTGGCAAAAGCGCAGTACAGACAAGATGGCCCAGTACCATGTCCAGCTGAATCTTAAAAGTGGCCAACTTTGGGGAATCCGCTTCCCACACAATGGAAAGATTATTCCAATGACTGTTCTCACTGTGAAAATTTTCCTTATGTTCAATCAGAATCTCCTCAGAAGGAACTTGTGCCCATCACCCGTTGTCTTTTCCATAGGGCTTCTTGAAAAAACCAAGTCTCCCTCTTTGCAGACACCCTTTACATACTGGAACATGGTAAAGTGTCTTCTAAGCTTCTTTTCTCCAAGCTGGACAAACTCACTTCTCTCATTCATTCCTCACATGACAGGCTTCTCAGTCCTTTGGTCATCTTTGTTGCCCAAAGCTTCTCCACCCTGTCCACATCTTTCTTGTATAGCAGGGACCAAAACTGAACACAGCATTCCAGATGTGGCCTGACCAGAACTGAGTAGAGTGGGATAGTGACTTTATCTCTGTTGGTGACACCCTTGTTGATGCAACTCAGCATTTGTGTTGGCTTTCCTTGCTGCAGCAACAAACTGTTCACTCCCACTGAGCTGCTTGTCCACCAGGACCCCCAGGTCCCTTTCCATAGAGCTGTTCCCTAGCCAGGTGAGATCCCCAGCCTGTGCTGCTCTCCTGGATTATGTTTTTCCATGTGCAAGACCTTACACTTGTCCTTATTGAACTTCATAAGGTTCTTGTCAGCCTAATTTTTCAGCCTGTCCAGGTGTTCCTGCAGGGTGTCTCTCCCTTCCAAAGTGTCCTCTGCCCCACTCAGTTTGGTATCACTGACAAACTCCATCCAGGTACACTTGATCCCATAATCCAAACCACTGATGAAGATACTAAACAGCATTGGGCCCAGTATCGTTCCCTGGGGGACTCCACTTGTGACAGCTGCCAGTGTGAAAGGGAGCAATTTACCACCACCCTGCAGGCGTGGCCGGTCAGCCGATTCCCCACCCACCTCATGGATCACACATCCACACCATCACATCCACATTTCTGTAGGAGGAGGCCGTGGGAAACCATATCAAAAGCCTTGGAGATATCCAGGTAGACAATGTTCACTGCTTGCCCCACATCAACCAAGCAGGTTCCTTTGTCATGAGAGGCAGTCAGGTTTGTCAAGCACAATTTGTCCTTGGTCAATCTGTCCTGGCTTTTCCTAAACATGGGCTTCATTTGACTGATAGGACTACAATTTCCTTGATTTCCTTGTGGATAGGAGTGATATTAGCCTTCTTTCAGTCTCCTGGAATGCCTCCCTGATTTTCATGACATTTCAAAGATGAAATATCACATTAGTTTAAATGACTACTGACAGTAAATTATTCTCAAATCTGGCTATTTTGCATATGAACATTTTGTTGCTGTTTTCACAACACCCTACAATTTTCTTTAAAGTAAATGTTTTGGGCAAATAGTCTTGTCATTTGATCAATTTAAACATTAATATCACAGCAAGGAAATTAAAAAAATGTGAACAACCATTCTTGAAAATAGTCTAAGTGATTAACGGGGTGAATGATGTGACCAGACAAATTTCAAAGGAAAAAGTAACATCACTGCTGTAAATAAAGTGCCCTGGACATTGTATTTCAATTTTCAATTGCAACATGTCTATGTCTTGTCATAGTTTTGATATAGTAATGAAACACCCAAAAATACCCAGTGTGTCAACTCATTATCTTTGTAATATATTGCCACTCAGTAATCAAAATACTTTATAAACTGCACTTTTATAGGCCTTGATATTTTTCAAATGTCTTTGCATCAGACCTTCTTTAATTAGGTAACTAATGTTTGAAGTTGCTCCTAGCCTCTGGGACTAGAGTCAACAACTTGCCTCTAGTTAAGGAAGACAAAAAAAAAAAAAGGTAAATTATTCTAGTTCTAATTTTTCTTTCTGAACCCCAGAGATAAACTTTTTTCTTGCTGAAATGCCTAACAAATCCCATGTTACCACAACAAAGAGATGGAAGCTTACTTCTTTTTCTCTGTAAATATGACATAGACATAGATTTTTTTTACTCAGCCTCATACCCTATCCCAATTCAGACAAGAGTAATCCAAGTGCTTTAGATCCCTGCTTTGAAGTGCAGCATAGGATTTTGTGAAGCAGAGTTCAAGACATACTGGCCATTCTTGAAATGTGTCCCTGAATGACTACTTAGTGTTCTGGATTTGTAGCATTTTATTTGCATTGGTTCTCCATCTGTCTAGGTGCATATAGAAAGAAATTGAATTATGCAAGCAAGAATTTATTACTTTTTATTCAATATTTCAAAATTTTCTACTGCTACCTCATAAGATGACATTCATCTTAAGTCACTTTAAAACTGAACACCTTAACTGACTTTGTAGCAACTGGACAGATGAGGTGAATTTTGCTTTGGAGGTGCCTGCCTTCCCTTATGGAACAGAGGGAATCCTTGCAACTAGATTAGCTTTATGTAAACCAAAACTTTTTGATAGCTGAAATTTGGTGAACAAACCCATGTTTCTTCCCTTACACATCATTCACTTACTGCTTTTTTAATTTTAATAAAAATATCCTGAGCCAATCCAGTTAATCTGCGCCCTGTTGAGTTAATGCAAATGTTCCTTAAGTTCTGAATTTTGGGCCAGTCATGGCTTATATTCTGTCTTCTACTTTCTTTCCCTTTATTTTGTTTAGTTTTTCTCTTTGTAAAATAAATTTGGGTATCTCTTTTGCTAAACCAGTAGCTAATATTAATTATATGTGAAACTATGTGCAAATGGAAAGATTTTAACATTTCTTATTGGAAGATCACACAAAACCCCCAAATCATTGCTTGCAAGGAAGAGTTTGGTATGGCTGTGCTTTCCAGCTCTACAACTTAGCTGGCTGTTAAACTCATTGTAAGGCCCACATTCTCTCTTTTTATTTCTTTTTGTCTTATATTTCAATAGATTTTTATAAGATTTTGTGGGTGGACATATTTATCAGCTGAACTTTTTTAGTGACATTATATTTTCATTCAACTTCATTTCTAAGAGATACTTCTAGGATATATATGTAATAATTTGGGGAGTTTGCAGCTGTTATATATATATATATATATATTTCGATATATATTTCTGTGTTGTGATGTAATTTAATGTTATTATATTAAGCTTCTGTTGCATGATGATAATTGGAAGTAAATTTATATGAAACAGAAAATTATTTTAGAATTAAAGACTTAAGTAATCAATGTCTTCCTGTATGATATATATAACTATGCATTTTCTGCTTGCAATATCTGGATTTTAACTGACACAGAAATCAAGATGCACCCAGATTAACATGGCAAAGTATTGTGTCTCAGAAAATTTTACCTTGGAAGAATTCTAAAATAAAAACATTAAAATTTGTTGCTTTAGAACAGCAATCTTCTTGCAGGTTCACAGAGCCATCTCACACTGTGTTTGGTATTTATTTAAGATTCCAATAACCACTTAAAATTATTAAAAGGATTTTTCATTATCCTTGCTGGTTTCATATTGTTTAAATCTTTAATTAAATTAAATGGCTTCATTACTGTTTTCGCTGTTATTCATGTTTATCTTTGCTAACTTTGGAAATGCTATCTTTTTATCAAAACAGGAGTGAAGACCTAGGAATCTTTTATAGAAAGAAATTAAAATGTGATGATCAGAATTCCTCTGCTTTATAAAAATAAATCGAGGAAGTTCAGTATTTCCTCTGAAAAAAGACAATACTTGGATACAAAAAATCATATTGGATTAACTGATAAACTACCTGGTTATTACAGCAGGATTTTACTTAATTATTCCTGGATGTATTTGAGTGAAAAACACTGAATTACTCTGATGACTGAAAATGGGACATGTCATGAAAAGAGAAGGCTTCCTAAGAAATTTTAGTACTGATACTTATATTTGATAAGATCATTCATTAGATGGTTTATTAGATTATCACATTTTTTTTAAAGGATTTTTTTCTAGAAGGAGGACAATATCATCTAAGTACATGACTTTTTGAACCTTGCACTTAACAATACTGGTATCTTTACTATCGCCTCCATTCTCTACTCCTTCATTTCCTTTGAATAAGAGCTGGCTTGCAGGCAAATTAGTTAAGTGAACACTACACATTCTGATTTGATGACAGGAAATTGTGTTGAATGGGATTAATTGAAATGTAAAAATAATGGATCTCATGTTTGATATGCTGAGTTACATTTTAAAATTTGTCAGAGACATAGCTGTTACCTAACAAGAAAAGTTTGAAGTATTTCTGTAATTTTCAACTTAATTTTAGACAAACTTAGAAGACTATGTTCTATAGAATCCTCCTCTGTAGGACCATGCTTCTAAGAAAATGATTTTAATATTTCATAGACACCACTCTGCCTCACGCTTGTTTAAAGTTCTACACATTTTATGAACCTGCTGTATTATACATATTTTGGCCCAAGGGTCTGTATCATGGGTTTTTTATTATGATCTAGGAGGAAAAAACATGACCGGGGCAGGAGTTTTTTTGTATGTGGCCGTTTTTTGGTCTTGTAATAGGATCTCATCTACTTATCATTATGACAATTTAAATGATATTATTGGTGCATAAGAATGACTTCTCTGCTCTGCTGACAGAGTGGAGATGTCCTTATCCTTTTGCATCCAATCTGCTCTCTTCAGCAGATGTGCATGAAATTAAGGAATTGTTTCTGTCTTCATAAATGTTTAAGTTGGGAACTGACCTTCCTGATTCTCTGATTCTAACCTTCTTTAGACCAAGAGTCATAAAATTTCATCCAGTAACACCTTCCTTAGAGCCATCCAGAGTCTTGATAACAACAGTTAGCAGATGTCTAGATGTTCAGACAAGTAACAAAGCTCCCTGGGCTGTCATTAAAATTGCATCATTTATTTTTCATCTAGGTATATAAGAAATAGTGTACCATTTCAGCAGCTCTTGTACAGTATGCAGTTGATAGATATTTATGAAATTTTTAGAACTGAGATATTAAGCAAAATTCTAGCTGGTTCAAAGTCAAGAATAAAAAGGTGATGTTATTTCTTTTGAGAAAAAAAATCCCTGAAGATTGTGTTATAATTGCAAGAAACTAAAGTGAACATATAAGGCAGATCACTGAACTATGAATAGTTTAACTTAAGTAATGATGCAAAATTTTTCCCTAAAACAAAGCTAAACCTCACCAAAAGACCTAAACATCAGATTTTTTGGCCAATGTAATTGTAGCAAAACTGCCAAAATCATTGGTTTAGGTGCAGCTGATAGAGGAATGTTTTATTTTATTCAAGTGGTTTGATTTTGATGTGTGATATATCCAAGTGTGAAAAACATATTTTGCTTTATTTTGTTGTTTTCAGGATCACACAAGCTTTGGTTGTGCCACCTTCTTCTCATATCATGTTCTCTCCTCTCTGATTGCTGCAATATGAGCACAAGAATATACTGCAGAAAAAGAAAGACTCCAGAACAACTCTAAATATTGTTTTCCTGAAATCAGAACATGAGTTACCTGATAGCAACTCCCAAAAAGCCATGGATTTGTAGGTTAAGTACTTGTTAAGCAGGGTACATGAGAAATGAGAAATACAGATGTAAATGGTGATGTATTTTGTTACCAATTCTTGCTCTTTAGTTTTTATTCCCCCAGATTTTTCCTGAATGCTCAGACACAGAAGGGAATATTTAATTTAATCAAGACTAACTTGAAATAGTTAAGTCAATGAATGTGGCAGAGATAAATTTTCTAAACCCTCTATTTTTTTTCTTGATAATTTTCTTAATGTAGCTGACAAGAGAACTACTTTGGTACTTGTATTTCAGTTGATATAAGTTGCATCTTTTATTCTGTTTTATGTCTCAAACAGCCCAGAAAATCAATACTCCAAATGTACAGTATGATAAATTTTATGAGTTAGACAGTAGAAACAGCAAAAATTCTGAAAACCTCTGTTAGATAATGCACTGCAAAGTTCATAATCATTTGAACTAGGTAGAAGAAAGATGGGTAAGAGTTCTTAGGTAAATTCAAAGAGAACATTTTCTTGTGGGAATTGAAATTTTATTTATAACTTCTGAAGTCCTTCCTTCTATGTAATTTATCGTGTTAGTCAAGTTTGTGAATTTGTTAGGTCAGATAATACTGACCTGCTCACAAATAATTTCCCTAATGAGGCTATTTTAAAAGGAGAGAAGTAAATCTCTTGTTTCTATAAAGCTATGATGTTTCAAACAACTTGAAAAAAACTTTCTGATATAGCACAATTTTATGAAAGACATATAATCACTTGATAAACTTTCAAAGTTTAAAAATACTCCAGTAATTTTACATCCTCTTTTTATGTGTGATAGACAATACCAAATATTTAATAATTATTCATGAGAATACAAATGAAGAAAGAATAAGCTGATTAATCTTTACTACTTTGTAAAAAGAGAGATCCTAAATTAATATGCAATCTGTTCAGGTTTTCTTTTCCCTTGTTTCTGCTTTAATGATCTGAAGACAGTATCATTTTTTCATCAGAGGAATGAACTGGTAGTGGAACCAGCATTCTGTCGGAATGATTTCAGGATGTCTGAAGCAGAATATTCGTAACAGATATCACTGTATTTTACAAAAGCATGCTAGTTGTTGTGAGAGATCCCAAGGTGTTTTGGGCCATGAGCCTAAAGGCTTCTGTCAGAGCCTGAGGATTTTGTGTATGTGTCATGGGCACAAGCACTGCTCACCAACAGTCAAAATGCCTGTGTGTTATCAACAATTGCAGTTACAAACCCAAACTGCAGAACCACAAAAGATACTATTAAGAAAATCATCTCCATCTGAGCCAGACCTAGTACAGTATATTTTTGTATTAATTTTACTGTGAGGTGAGAGCCTGGGTTTATTTTTGATCTTGAACCATGGTTTTTGGAACTGAGCTTCTTCAACATTCAGATTGTGTTTTTTTCTTTGTGTCAGTGTCATATGAATGGCCAAAAGAAATTAAATTACCTCTTTATGTGTGGAAGTAGTATATTGAACTTCAGTTCTCAATTCTATTTGGACAGATTATTATTAGAAAAACGGTTGAAAATGCTGGGAGAGGAGTCCTGCTTGACTAAACTGCATAGTGTATGTGCAGGTTCTCACCTGTTTCCATGCAGAATCAACCAGCCAACCTGATTATCTTTCTGTTGTCTGACTATCCTCACCCTGAATAAAGTCAGCCCTGTGTCTGATGTGCTCCACTGTTTCTTGTCAACTCAGAAACTTCCAATGAGGAGATTGTTACATAGAAATAATTGTCAAAGATGTTTGAGTTAGAAATTGTTTATTTTTCTACATCTACTATTATTTCATATACATTTTTGTAAAGTTGTGGCTCTTCTAATGTGATAATAACCACTGTAAAGAAATACCATATTTTTGCTATAGTAATCTTGATGGTCGATATAAAGTGCATAAAGATGGAAGTTATAATTGATCTGCATCTGTAGTTACTGCATTAATTCCATCAAACTGATTTACTTTCTGTTTGGTAATATAAAGTAAAAAATTCAGTAACCACTTTAAGAACATTTGGATATTTTCTTTAATTATTACTTTTCCCCAAAAATGTACAGTGTAAATGTGTACAGCATTAAAAGTCACATAAGTAGTATGCATTGACATCAGAGCATAGAGTAAATGTAACGTTGACCAGAAAATTTCTAAAAGCTGTTCATGAGATTAAAATAACTGAATGTTTAATGTAAAGAAACCCCAACATACCTTGTTCAGCTTGTGATTGTGTTTTCTTTCACTTCTGAATTGCACAAAAGATTAGTATAATGCTTAGTAGTACAAGGTACTTATAAAGTTGAGAGAGACAGAGTCTTCAGGAAATAAGTTTTTCTGTTTCTTACCAGAGAAGCCTTAAATAGTTCACTTGTTTTCCCCAGACAACAAGTCTCTCAGGAATGACCCAAATCTTTTCCTTCAGAATCTAATAAAAACTGTTCTTTTTCAGACAGAAAGGTCCCTTTAAGGTACTGCTTCTCCAGCAGTGGAACCTCAGAGAGATTATGGAAGTCTTTGCACTTCCTGGCAAAGAAATTCTCAGGCATTTTGTAGAACCAAGAGATATTATTCCCAGCAAGCACTGTCAATAATGGATTTTTTTTTTGCTGCTTTGGGGATAACTCAGTAGATAGTTCCTTGCAGATTTTGGGAGTTTTTCTCAATTTATTATTTCTGTTCTTAATCCAAATGAGACTATTCTGCATTTCCATTCCTGATCAAAGTATAGTTTTGTGTATTTTTATCATCAGCAGAATCCAAACTTTATAAGACAGATTGCTGTGATATTTCATAATTATTGTCTCTTTTCGCAGAATGTCTACTGGAATTTCTGTCAAATTAACCAATTTGTTGTAAATTAGATCATATCCCAAAGCATTGAGTTTATCAGCATGAGTTTGATCCGCCATTTACCACCATTGTAAAATAGCTGGAATTCCGATAAACTGTACAAACTTCTATAGTATGAAATGAGGTTGCAATAATTGAACTGGGTTCTCTGCTCAGACTGTTCCCATGTATTCTCATGGCTTCATATGCCTTCTTTGTTTAACTAAAATTATAATGCATATGGTAGAATATAGTAATTGAAATTCAAATTCAAATTTCAAGTCTTTCATTCTTCAATCACTTTCTCTTATGCCCACATAATTTCTTAACATGAAATAGGTAATATATTTTTCACATTATTCCTCTTTTAACACTGACTATTGTCTCCTTCCCTGAGGAAAAATCCTGTCATTTTTTTGTGATCCTTGAAGTTCCTGAACATCATATATCTGTTGTTTATTTATTTTGTGAACAGGAATTCAGATAGCTGGAAACCACACAAAAAAAAAGTAAACATGTGCAGAACAGAGCTCTATGGTGTCTATCTGCAAAATCAGCATGCAAACTGGGACTTTAGTGAGATATGGTGGCGAGTTTGTGAGTACTCTCTTTGAGAGAATCCATAGAGGAATAATAGCAAAAAATAGAGAAGTGTTTGGAAGAGGAGTGTGTGTGTTTTGGGAAATGTAGGTATCTAGTTACTGGAAACAAAACTTGTGTATCTCCTCAAAAGCACAGGCCATGAAGGTACCTTCCTGAGGAAGTAGTTTTCAGGAGCCAGCAGTGGGACAGCAGGAGATGCTCAGATGACAAGATATTCAAGATCGTGGTAGCAGCCTTAAATTACTTATTCTTCTTACTCAATTAAATTTGGCAAAGAGCTGCAAGCTGTACCCATTGTTATAACCTTGGACAGATAACTAGATAGGCACTGGACATTTGCTGGATTTCTCTTGACCCCTTCTCAAAAAGTGTTCTGCAGTGTTCAAACACAAGAAATAGAAAGGTTCAGACACTTCTTTTCTTTTAGATTTCATTTTACATGGATGCAGTGTCAAGCTAATCTATGTGCAGAAAATCCAAACCAGTGTTTCTAGGATGTCAGTGGTGACATCTACTAAGAATGCTCTTGCAAACTTCAAAGCCCTTCTCCCCAACAGCAGTGAACAGGGCCCAGTAGCTGATATAACCATGGGCAATGCTATCATCCAGAAGGACCTAGACAGGCTGTAAGAACAGCCCAACAGTAATCTCATTAAATTCTACAGGGGCAGATGCAAAAGTCTGATATCTGGTAAGGAAAAGCCCCTTGCAGTGGTACAGCTTGAGACTGCCATGCTGGGGAGCTGCAGTGTGCCGAAGGCACTGTGGTCCTGGTGTGCAGGGAGCTGAAGGTGTGCCTGCACCTGCTCTGGCTGCAGAGAAAGCCAGCAGCCTCCTGGGCTGCATCAGAAGGGGCATGGCCAGCATCTGAAGGTAAGGGATTATCCTCTATTGCATGGTGCTCCTGCAACATGCTGTATCCAGTTTGGGGCTCTACAGTATAACACATGTAAAACGGGAATAAGTTCAGCAAGAGGCCCCTGGAACAGATGGGGATAAGAGCATTTCCCCAATGAAGAAAGGCTGAGAGATGGGGAACCTCTGCTCAGAGAGGAGATGCATGTGGGGCTACCTAACAGCAGCCCCAGAGTGCTGCTCTTGACAGCCATGGAGAGGTTGTCAAGAAGATGGAGTTACGATCTTCCCTTAGTGAATCAGGTGCCCAGAGAGTTTGTGCAGTCTCCATTCTTGGAGATTTTCAAGACCAGACTAGATAAGGGCCTGAACATCCCAAGTCAATCCCATAGGTGTCCCTGCCTTGAGCAAGTTGTTGAGCTAAGGATCTCTTGTGGTTCCTTCCAGCCTGTGATATCCCATGATTATATGGTTTTCCTTTAAGTCAGAACAGAAAAAATGAAGAGCAGAGCAACAGTGAAGGGCAAGAAATGTTTTAGTCATAATTCTTAATCGTAAATACAAATTTGTACAAGTCCTGAATATTAAAATAGAGAGATGGATGCACTTATCTCTGTAGCAGAGATGATGACGTAGGACATATTTAGGAAGTAAAAAATCAGTGAAGGTTTAAATTTTTACACAAAACTATTGGTAAAAAGTCATTATAGGCCAAAGCACTATGTTTACTATCCTTAATTAAGTGATTTTTTTTCTGAGGCTATTGGTATCTAAAGCTCATTCTTCCTGTCTTTCATTTAAAAAAAATGCTCATCAAACTTTTTTTATGTTTTTACATTTTTGTTATGTTTTTGTGTAGAAGTTTTGAAATACCTAGTCAAGTACTAATTACCAACATCTTCTCCTTAGGAGGAAAATAACTATAACCAGCCATGGGCTGGTTCTAGCTGCAGTGCTAGTGCAGATTTGCATCTTAAGTATGTTTTTGTCTGTGATATTAGACCTCAGCAGCTTTTAAGCTGCTCTCTGATCCTCGGTTGTACTTGCAGTTTCAACTTACTGCTGTTTTGAAGCTGGGACCAATGTACCGGTGAGTAGATGGTAGATTAGCTTGGATCCTACAATACCACCTCAGATTCTGCCTGGCACAATCCTGGCATGCTGGGCAAAATTGTCAGCAGATGCTGTGTTAATTTACCTTTTATTAGTGAATGTTGGTGTGCATCTGTCTGAATATCTTATATAAATACTTACCATATGCTTCTCTCTGTGTAATAGAATGCAGTTGTTACCAGGATGAATATTCAGTCATTTGACTTGAAGAGTACTGATTCTTTGTTAATGTTGAAATGCCTCAAGGAATCCTGTTGTATAAAAGATAGTGCTATCCAATGGTTTTGATAATTCTCGAAATGTTACAAGCCCTTTGTTTGATTGTTTTTAGTGTGCTTTATTCTTCTTTTCTATTTTATTCCTGATAGAAAAAGGTAGTAGAAAACACAAAAATGAGCAATATCCATACCCTCTGATAGACTTGTTAAACTTCAAATAAGCAAAGAATATGGACCAGTACTTTACAGAATGGTAGGGATGTTTATGAATGTGGACAGATTTATACAAAGCTTAATGCATTTTTCAATGCATTAATCCTTCATGTTGAGGACTGTATAATTTTGTGAATATGATGGGGATTGAACTAGTAGTTATACTTTATCTCGTGTCATAATACCACTGCCATAATCAATGTAGGTTCTTAGATTATTGATTACTTTAGGTATTAAAGCTTAGGTTTTGTGTTACTTAAAGCTTTTAACTTTTTTTTTTTTTATTAATTTAACACCAAAAAGACTTGTGAGAACAGGAAGAAATACTTATTTGCCCAACTGATTTTCTGTAGTGAACTGGATGGTCTGGAATATTTGCAACATATGGAATCCTGTGAAAAGTTGTAAGCTGCTACACACAAACATCATCAATTGAATGTGGATAAACCAACTGGACCTTCAAGTGTCCAAAAATGTCCAGACAGTTTGATTATTTGTGAAATAATTATATAATATGATGGACTGTAATATTTTCTAAACAGTGGAATGGGAAGGTAAAGTTTTCATCTGTGAGGACACCCCAATGTCACTTTAAAAATTGTGTGACATAACTTCTGGACAGCAACTAGAATGGATATCAATTCTTATGGTGAAAACTTTGAAGCTGATTTCTTGAAAAAGGATCACTTTTGTGAATGTAGAAGCAAAGTAGTTGGTGCAGTGTGCTTTGTCTTTCATCCTCTCACATTTTTTATTTTGTTTTCCAAAGGGAGGAGAAAAAGAGAAAAGGTTCTTTCATGTGCATTTAAGAATAGAAGAACGAGGTAAAATATAGGGTGTTTTGGGGAAAAAAGGTAAGGATTTTTACCCATACTGCAAGCAGAAGTGCCATAAAACTTATTTATTTACTTACTTTTTTTTTTTGACAGAAGTACAAGGTCTATAATTTTTACATAACTGGACATCCTTTCATTTTCAAACAACCATAACTACCTTGCTCTTTCAGTACTTCAACCTTAGACATGAAAGGCTGTTAGGACACACACAGTCAAGAGTACAAGAAGTCCCAGTTTATGTAAGCTGGAAGTGATGCACCTCTGCAGAGCAGTCCAGAGAAAGCTTATTTCATGCTGTGCAGCTACACTAAAAAGGGAAAATATTCCTACTGTAGGTGAGCAGAAATACCAACTCATGCTGTGCACCTATCAAATGACTTGAAAACTCCCTCAGCTTCAAATGCAGCACCTTGGCTAAAGTCAATGGGATTTCACTGATATGTGAGTCAAGAGCTTGCATACAACATTCCTTGACCCATTCACAGTATTCACCATTCTGCAGCGATCAGAGACTGTTTTGACGTAAACAATGACTGCTTTTCTGTGAAACTGTAAAGGAAGAACTTGGGTTTTGGCCTCCTCTCTGCCCTTCCCCTCAATGATGAAAGAATGCCTGAAGAACAGAATTTGAAGGGCTGGATAGCAAGAGGGAGTCTTGTACCAGACCGAACTTCTTTAGACTCTGGTGTACTGGACTGTGTCATGGAGATGAAATCACTGAGGACAATTTGGCTGACATCCTTAGATATGATCTTCTTTATGCTCTAGAACCTTTAGCTTAAAATATTGTTATTATTTTTCTCTTTGATTCTGAAAAATAATTAATCTGATAAATAAGCCATATTACTTGTCTTCCAAACTGTAATTAACTGTGTTCACCATTCAGTTTGGGGACGCCTGTAAAAAGACTTTCAAAACTAGATTTTTACATGGAAATCCCTTTTAAATGCAATTTTTTTAATAGGGCAACACGGTGAATGTGGTTTGGATTGTACCTCCTGAGGTTGTTTTCTCTTTGTCCCTAGGCTTGCAACTGTATCTATTAGAGGATGTGTTGTCTCATGAGGTGAAATGTTTTGATTCTGTATCAGGTGAGAATAGTAAGGAGTGTACTTGTGAGCTACCCTGACCAAGGCTCTTACCAAGAAGTAAGTAACCTTTGTTTTAGAGAAAATCTGCTCCTGTTGCCATCCTGGTTTTGATAGTCAAGCAGAAATTCCTTACTGAAATCAGGGGACTTAATGAAAGGTTAATGAATGTTAGAATTTTCCTATTTTCTGGTCCTGGTAAATGGACAGTTTTCTAAGAGAAGGTCATGATATTGAAATGTCTCAGTAAATGCTCTTCATTGATACTTCCCATGTTTATTTTCTAGCTGGTCCATGATAGTTTACTTTTTAATGCATCTGAAATTTTTATGCATTCTTATTACATTTAATTTTAACAATGAATACTTCTGGTCTGCATTGATGGCATAGAGTGTCAGACGTTTTGAGACTGCAGGCATTTGTTCTGCTGTTTAGATGGTGGAGGAACAAGAAGCAAGATTGTATTGTTTTCCAAAACTCTGAGAAAAAAAGGAAGAAATAAAAATTCCCTGTCATTAATTACCATCCATTTTTAAAATACGATTCTTTTTCAGGTCTGTCCAAAGTTTTTTTTTGCTATTTTCAGGATGAGGAGCAATGGGCATAAACTAAAACACCAGAAGTTTCACCTCAGCATGAGGAAGATCTTTATGTTGAGGATGGCAGAGCACTGGAACACAGAGGTTGTGGAGTCTCTCTGGAGAAACTCAAAACCCACCTAGATGCATTCATGTGTCACCTGCTTTAAGGGACCCTTCTGTAGCAGGGGGGGTTGGATCAGATGATCTCCAGAGGTCCCTTCCAACCCAAATGATTATGTGAATTGTCAAGAACACAGTATTATCTAATTTTTTTTCCTCAGAATAACTATTTTTGCTTACACTTTTTAAAAATAGCTGAATTTAGAATTTATTTCTGTAGA
The DNA here is from genome assembly GCF_041296385.1 of Aphelocoma coerulescens. Taxonomy (NCBI): domain Eukaryota; kingdom Metazoa; phylum Chordata; class Aves; order Passeriformes; family Corvidae; genus Aphelocoma; species Aphelocoma coerulescens. The sequence continues at coordinate 47,332,856 of NC_091017.1, forward strand.
AATAATAACTCAGCCTAAAATAAATATCAGCATAAAAAACTCTGGGCTTAGTGCTCTGCATTGTGAGGCAAAAGTCAATCCTTCTCCTGGAATTCTCTCCCATACTCCCCACACACCTCACCATCAGAAAATTTGGTCTGGTTGTATGAGTATATTTAACTCAAAACAAGAATATTTGTTGCTTGCAGAATTCTTCTGTCACCAATTCAGGCACATCATATGCTCCTGAGCTTGTGCAGATGCTTCACTTCTAGTATACATCTTGATAACCTTCCTGTGAAAGCTCTGGTCTCTGGTGAAAGCTCTCCAGAAGTGATAATTAAATGGAAAATATTCCTGCTCATGCTGATAAAGTCTAAAGTAACTTATTTTATTTTTAGCACTTTGTTTATTTTATAAAATATTTGGGCTTCAATTCCTCTGGTCTTGGATTAATAAGCAATAACGGCAACTTCTTTTATGTTTAAAAAAGATGAACAAATTTAAGTTTGACTTATCACAATGCATGATTTGATATTTTTGTTCACTCTTTGTTCTTCTTTTCCTTCTAGAAACATATAGGGAGCTTTGAAAAGAACTAACTGCGAGAGGCTGTGGGCTGGAGCCACTGAAGTCAGTATGATACAAAGCTCCTGCAAACATCCATTCAGATGGACGTGGCAGATTCAAAAGTGTCCGAGTCCCAAATGACTAAGTTCCCTGCTGCCTATTGAGCTACTTCTCTTAAAAATTTATTTCATAAACATGCTCTTAGAAATCCAAACCTGGAAACTAAAGACAACTGTGTAATGGTGCCTTGAACATGCAGGGAAATTCTTAATTCCTTATAATGAAAAAAAGTATTCTATTCAAAACAGACATCCCTACACCAATATGAGTTGTTGGATGCAAATGTCAGTCATGGAAGCCCAGTAGGTCTGACTCAGGATAGTGTGAATTTACTGATTGTTTCAGCTGCCAGCAAATCATTTCTAGCATTTGCTTTAGCAGTGGCATTCATTGCACAAGAGAGCAAAATGGTCTAAACATGTGCAGGTGTCACAGATCCCAGATCCTTTGTGTTCTGGGCTTCTGCAAATCAAAGAACTCTGATTCAAATGAAAAGATGAGGTGTAGTAAATAAAAGCAATTGTTTATTGGACAAATCAGTTGAATTATCTGGTCTGATTAAGTGTCATTTTTTCCTGAATGACTCCAAAGGTGACCAAACAGAGTTATGTATTTATAAAGATGAAGAACATCTTCAGAATGGTCAATGTATTACTCATTTGTAAATGACTATGTTCTAGAAGGAAAGTGAATGCTATTTCCTCCTTGTTTTAGAACTCTGGTGGAGTACATGAATATTAATTTGAAACAAATTAAAACCAAAATCATTCCTGCCTGATGCAGACAATGTATTTTTCCAGCATAATAAAGAGTTCAAGTGCAGTGATATGCAGCACTTGATCTAGAGGAACTACCAATACACCCAGGAGCTTTTCTTTATGCAGAGGCAGTGCTGTTTTTTAGCTCCACACTTTGACACAGTGGAAATAGATAGAATATTCAATTACACTTATAAAGGAAAAAAATGCAGAGCTGAGACTCTGCTTTCTGTTATCCATGTTAACAGAGGTTGAATTTGTCCCTTATGAATGACAAAGAACCTTATTCTCCTATTTGCTCATTGCAGCTTACATCATTGGCTGTGTACTTTTCGGAAAGTGACTACACGTTACATGAATCTATTCATGGGAGGATGGTCAGTGGCTTTTTTCTAGTGTCATTTTAAATTTTTTTTTTGGTAGTTCTTTTAACCTGTTTTCTGAGATTCCTCCATGAGAGTGTTGGAGTCTTTCTGTCATTTTAAAATAATACATTTATGTGGTTCCATTGGAAAAATAATGGTCAGTTCAAATTCTCATTTCCTCTTTGACATGACAGCCTGCTGTTCTGGGAGTAGAGTTAAACATCTGCATCTAGGCATTTGCATGTTGAAAAACAATTGCATAGTTCAATTTGCATCCTACAAACACCAACAATGGTATGCCAAAAAAGGGAGGAATAAGAAAACAACTCACCAAAGAAAGTGACATGAGTCTCTTCCTTGTGTTGGTATAGTGTGCGAATGAAGCTTTCAGCTCACTTGATTAACTTTTATTCATGTGAATGAGAACCAAGTCTCTACTTACAACTGTTTTTACTTTAAGCCTGTAGTGCTTCTGGCATGCATGACAGAGCATATTTTAATTAAGCTATCCACAGATTTTCAATTAAAAAGTAAATCATGGCAGTAATAACTGTCCAAAAAAAAAAAAAAAAAAAAAGGACAGTTCTGGGAACCATACAAAAAACAATGTAGAAAGAGAAAAAATTAAGTTAGTTGTAATTCTGAAGCTTAAGTAGATGTAAACTGGAATATGCCCTTATGAATTCTGAAGCAGAAGTGGCCTATCATGAAAATACCATAATGCAATTAGCAGCTGTAGTGACAAACCCATGAGGTTAGACAAACAAGGCAAACAGATGGTGCTCACAGTTCTGCATATTCAATCAACATTTTTTATATTGTATCATAAACTTTATTCTCTGGTGTGAAGGGCCATATACTTTAGTCTTGACAAGTCTATGTGTCAGTATGCATCATCACAAGCTACAGCTGTATCTCATGGGCACTCTTTTTAAACAAAATGCCAGTATCCCATACCTACAAGTGCAAGTGATGAACCATCACTAACAAAAAGGAAAGAATGGAATGAATTGTTTGTTTGTTTCTTTTTCCTTCCTTCCTTCCTTCCTTCCTTCCTTCCTTCCTTCCTTCCTTCCTTCCTTCCTTCCTTCCTTCCTTCCTTCCTTCCTTCCTTCCTTCCTTCCTTCCTTCCTTCCTTCCTTCCTTCCTTCCTTCCTTCCTTCCTTCCTTCCTTCCTTCCTTCCTTCCTTCCTGTGGAAAATCAGTAGACACTTTTGAACAGTGGCCTAAAATCTCTGCTGTGGGTGACTGTGATATGGTCTGTGAATAGGACGGGTCCATTGGTGCAGGTATTCAAAGGGTTGCTTTCTTTCATTAGCTAAGGATCTCAGAAAATTTTAACTTTAAAGCATCCAGTGCTTACTGTCCTCTCTTGGTCTTTATTATGCCTTTTCCATCATTATATCACTGTTCCGTCTGTAATAATGATACTTTGAAATGCTTCACCATATTTGTGCTATTTTCAGTATGGATAACATTTTTGTTTGTTTAACACAATTTAATTCAAATAGATGTGTTGAGAAATTATTGTTTGTACATAGAAAACACCAAAATATTTCATTTTAAAATTCTCTATCATTACTTTTTTATTTGCAGACATTTTATGTCAGTCATGTTTCTTGCTCTAAAAGGCAGGATACTGGTGGGCAGCCACTGCTTCTTTTCCTAAACATAAAAAAAGACATATGTAAATATGCTAGCACTCATATGTAGATGCTGAGTTCAGAAGGTCCATAATGAAGTGAAACTCATATGGCTATTGATTCAGCCTTAAAGATGACAACTGGGTATTATGAGACTGGTATGAGAGACATCCACATGTAAGATTGAAATATCCATTGTCCGCAGTACTTCCTTTGGATGAAAAGAAAGTACAAGTATACTTTCAGAGTGTATATATATGACTGACTGCAAAAACTGCTTATACAGGCTGCCAGGAACTCATTTTGTCATGTGTAAGGGGCAATTAACAATCCTGACTTGAGCTATTGAAAGAAGAAATGCAATGGAGTCACTAGGCATATAAACATGTTATTGAGGGTGATCCATTAGATAAGTCCTCCCAAAGAGCTTTGGCAAAGACTATAAAACCAACTTGCAAAGAAATTAAAGCTGTCAGGAAATAACAGAGTTTGATTTCTCTCTGGCTACCAGAAGTAAAGACAAGAGTTGAATGTCCAGTTTTCACAATGGAGGGGTACTACCAGTGGAATGGCACACAGATCAAACGTGAGGTCTGCATCATGCAGTAATCTTGATATCAGTAAATTGCATAATTTCAGGTAAGATTACATCATATCTGGATAACAGAAAATTATTCTGGGTACAAGCAGTTGCAAAACAATCTCAAAAAGCTCAATAAAAGGAATGAGAAATTTCAGCTGAAATTTAAAAGTGGCAAAGGCCCAGGAGGTTGGGTTGAACAAGACCTTGGGGTCACTGTGGGTAGCTGTCTGAGGATATCAACTTGGCGTGTAGCAGCCATCCAAAGAGAACATAGGAATTATCTGGAAAGAACAGAATACAAAACAGCGTATCAGTATGATGCTGGGAATTCATAATGCTTTTGAAGCTTAAATGCTGAATGAATTGTAGGACATTGTTTCTCAAAAAAGGTACAGAAGGACTGTGAGGTACAGAAGTTTTCAAGAAGGATGGGGAGAAACAGAGAAAAATTTCCCCATCAGGAAAGCTGGACTGACTAAGACACAGCTTTCAAAGTGGATGCATGCAGAAGGAGCACAATAGAGGTTTACATAATTTCATACCATGCGAAGAAAATCTGTGGGGAATTCATCTGCTTGTAGCACAAGATCTTGGAGCTGGCAAAAAGTAGAAGGTTTAAAAGGTAAAGCGGCACTTTTTCATACAATGCAGAAATGAAAGCCTTCTGTTAAGTAGTTTCCCAGTTCATATGGGTCAAAATTATAAAAAAAGAGAATAAATAGAAGTGTCAGCAGGGAGTATGGCTCAAAAAGTACCTGAAGTGTGATTGCCATAATGGAGGGAAGATGGAAAATATGTGTGCCGGTTTGGCCAAATTTAGAAATATATCCTCTGAGAGAAGGCAGGTCACCACCCCTCCCTCACCAGGTTCAGGAAAAAATAAATTTTCCTCAAAGGAAAGTGAAAGAGATAAAAGCTATTTATTTAACAAACACATGGGAAAGGAAAATAATGCTAAATAATAAAATCTTTTGCTGTGGAGGAAAAATCTAGGAAAGTGTTAGAGTCCTCCCTTTGGTCTCCTCAGAGCTGGAGCTTGGCCCAGGGCCAGGCCCTCTGCGCTCGGTGGAAAGTCCTTCCCATGTGCTCTGATGTTGAAGCAGTCCAGTAGAAAAGGGAGAAAATCCAAAATTCCAGGGAAGGAAAAACAAAGTTCAACTCTCAGTCTCTCTACGGAGAAAAAGAGAAACTGAACAACTGGCCAAAAACTGACCCGGGAGCAGCAAGCCGGGTGCTTCCTCCCTCTCCTGCTGCAGTCGAAAAAAAATCTTTATCTCTGTGTGACCTTGAACAAGCTGCAAACTGCTTTGAAAAGTTTTGCTCAGTTTTTTCTTCCTCCTCTCAGGCTCAGTTTAGAGGCATAGAAAGGCACAAGAATTAATTTCTGGGCAGAGGGCAGCGACATGGGATACACATCATAAAGTTAGCCCAAGACAATATGGAAGAATCTCAGTGCATCTCCTGTTTCTAATACTATTTTTGGAGGTCTTCTGGTGTTCCTGTCTTTTGGAGGTAGGACCCAAGGTTAGGTTTTAGTCTAGGGGCTCAGACTGATGCTTCTGCATAGATGGGTCACTGAGGTTCTCAAAATCAAATCTCTTTGCCTGAGGTTCCTCAGTAACTTCAACTCCACACAGTAGAAAATGTGTAAGTACACATTTTTAAACACACTCTTTTTTTTCTTAGGAGTAAACATTTTGTAACATCAGGCCTAGGAGAGGGATTCTGTTACATCTTGCATTGCTCAAGGAGGGGTTTTATTGAGAAATAAGTATGATTTTAACACACTTCCTCTATCTCTGCCTACCCGTATTCAGAAAGAACACTCCTATCAATAAGTTCGGTCTTGCTGTGTCCTTGAACAAACCCTTTACAGATATTATATTTTCCAAGAAAATGGGATTTAGCACATATAATGGTAGAAAATCCATTAATTTTTTTTTTTAAATCCCTATATATTTATGTAGTGGTTAATAACAAAACTAAATTGCCAGTTAAACAGCTTTCTACAGGCTTATCCAAAATTTTAGGGTGAGTTCTGTGATTGAAATTATTTGCATGTACAGCTACATATTCTCATTAAGTTATTTATGTTCCTGAAGCAGTGTGCCCACAAATATTTATTTCATCTTTAGGAAGTGAATTTGTAAAACTGTCCCCCAAGGGTCTGCAAAATTTGTCTCCACATTCTTCCATCTCCAGAATGACTGAAGGGGAATGAAATTTCAAAGGAGATTCATACTTTCTGGTGTGCTCTCAGATTAGTTTGAGACTACAGAAGCTCATGCTGAATTATTTTATACTGGTAGGGTAATACCAGAGTTGTGTTTCTGAAATTCGATAGATTATTATCAATAATAGAGAGAACCGCCATCTCAATCAAAAAACTGAAAATATTCCTCTGTCTTGAGATTTCAGCCTGTCTCTTCCAAACCCAAAACTTTAAGGGGTATTGGGCTTTTATTTACAGAGAGATACTGATTAAAAAAAAAAAATCAAAGTTGTTGGTCTCATGTGAATCTATTATTATCAAAATCTGAGGTTCTCTGACTTATCCAGTATAGTTATTGCTATTATTGTCTCAATTTCAGAAGAGAAATAAGAAAAGACAAGTCAGTAAGATAAACTCTCACAACTGCTTTGGGGTGATCATGTTGCTCCATGATCATGTGTGCTAGTTTGAAAATAAACCAGTGAGAGGCACCAAGTCAGAATAACAATTTAATGGAAATTAAAGAAAAGGAAAAGAAAGTAAAAGAAAACACTGACAGAGCCAAGATACAACCTGAATCCCTATTAGGCAGGGTAGTGGTAGCAGTCTGGTGGAATGGTGGCTGCAATCCTCTGAAGTGGTGATCCTGTAGTAGAAGGGGTCTGCTCTTCCTCAGAAAGTCCAGCAGTGGCTGTGTAGCTCCTGTCCTCTGGAAATCCAGTGGAGCCCGTCCCTTTGATGCTCAGAGTCCCAGTTATATCCATGATGGGATGCTTGGTTCCTCCCTCTGGGTGGAGCATCTCACAATGAGGTAATGAGTCATGAGGCCAGGTGTTGATTAGGCTCGTTAACAGAAGATAGTCCGGAGGGAGTTATCTCTGAGTCATGCAGCAGGACAATGATGGGCCATTAACAGAAAGATAGTCTGGGGGGAGGAGGCAAGGAAACACTGCCCCACCTGATTTCAACAGCTCATGAGGATGGTAATAGAATACACCTCAACCCAGGACATTATCCACCCCTTATTCTATTACCATCTACATCATCCCAAATCAATACCTTCTTAAACTCTAAACACACATACATATATATATATATATATACAATGAAACCCTACACACCGTTCTCACCTAAGATTAGGTCTCCCTGTGGTACACAACGGGTTTCCCCATCTTTTTGCATTACCCACCAAGTGCAACCAGGTCCTTGAGCAAAGACAATCCCACGGATGGGTTTGCCTTTGCCTGAGGTGGGATTAATCCAAACAGTCTTTCCTAAAATACCTCTCAGGTGTACCACAGGGACTCTATCTCCATCCACTGTGTGCAAGGGTTCAGACTCGGCAGGACCAGCTCGATTGATGGACCCTCGGGTATTGACCATCCAGGTAGCCTTCGCTAAGTTCACTTCCCAATTTTTGAAGGTCCCCCCACCAAGTGCCTTTAGGGTGGTTTTAAGTAGTCCATTGCAGCGTTCAACTTTTCCGGCAGCTGGTGCATGATAAGGAATGTGATATATCCATTCGATACCGTGTTCTCTGGCCCAGGTGTTGATGAGGCTGTTCTTAAAATGAGTCCCGTTGTCTGACTCGATCCTGTCCGGGGTGCCATGTCTCCACAGGACTTGCTTTTCCAGGCCCAAGATGGTGTTCCGGGCTGTAGCATGAGGCACAGGGTAGGTCTCCAGCCATCCAGTGGTTGCTTCAACCATGGTCAACACGTAGCGCTTGCCTTGGCGAGTTTGGGGAAGGGTGATGTAATCAACTTGCCAGGCTTCCCCATACCTGTACTTTGACCATCGTCCACCGTACCACAGAGGCTTCACCCGCTTGGCCTGTTTGATTGCAGCACAGGTCTCACAACTGTGGATGACCTGTGAGATGCTGTCCATGGTAAGGTCCACCCCTCGGTCACGGGCCCATTGGTATGTTGCATCTCTCCCCTGATGACCAGAGGCATCATGGGCCCAACGAGCTAGGAATAATTCTCCCTTGTGCTGCCAGTCCAGATCCACCTGTGATACTTTCACCTTGGCAGCTCGGTCCACCTGCTCGTTGTTGCGATGTTCTTCATTAGCCCGACTCTTGGGTACGTGCGCATCCACGTGTAGAACCTTCACGGTCAGCTTCTCTACTCGGGCGGCTATGTCCTGCCAAATCTCAGCGGCCCAGATGGGTTTCCCTCTGCGCTGCCAGTTGGCTTTTCTCCAGCGAACCAGCCATCCCCACAGAGCGTTAGCTACCATCCACGAGTCGGTGTAGAGATAAAGCCTCGGCCACTTCTCTCGTTCAGCAATATCCAAAGCCAGCTGGACGGCTTTAAGCTCTGCAACCTGACTCGATCCACCTTGTCCCTCGGTAGCTTGTGCAACTTGCCGTGTGGGGCTCCATACTGCAGCTTTCCACTTCCTGTTAGTGCCTACAATTCGGCAGGAACCATCAGTGAAGAGGGCATAACGTCTTTCAGTCTCCGGTAGCTCATTATATGGTGGGGCTTCCTCAGCACGAGTCACTTGCTCTTCCTCTTCTTCAGAAGATAATCTAAAAGTCTCACCTTCAGGCCAGTTTGTTATAATTTCCAGAATCCCAGGGCGATTCGGGTTTCCAATACGGGCACGCTGTGTGATGAGAGCAATCCATTTGCTCCATGTGGTGTCGGTGGCGTGATGCATGGCAGGAACCTTTCCCTTGAACATCCACCCCAGCACTGGTAGTCGGGGTGCCAGGAGGAGTTGTGCCTCTGTGCCGATTACCTCTGAGGCAGCTTGGACTCCTTCATAGGCGGCCAAGATTTCCTTCTCTGTGGGAGTGTAGTTAGCTTCAGATCCTCTGTAGCTTCGGCTCCAGAATCCCAGTGGTCGGCCACGAGTCTCACCAGGCACCTTCTGCCAGAGGCTCCAGGACAGACCATGGCTCCCGGCTGCAGAGTAGAGCACATTCTTCACCTCTGGTCCTGTCCTGACTGGGCCAAGGGCTACCGCATGAGCGATTTCCTGTTTGATCTGGGCGAAGGCTTGCTGCTGTTCAGGGCCCCAGTGGAAATCGTTCTTCTTGCGGGTAACCAGGTAGAGAGGGCTCACAATCTGGCTGTACTCAGGAATGTGCATTCTCCAAAAACCTATGGCGCCTAGGAAAGCTTGTGTTTCCTTCTTACTGGTCGGTGGAGACATCGCAGTGATCTTGTTGACGACCTCGGTGGGAATCTGACGTCGTCCATCTTGCCACTTTACTCCCAGGAACTGGATCTCTTGGGCAGGTCCCTTGACTTTGCTCCTTTTGATGGCAAAGCCAGCTTCCAGGAGAATCTGGATGATTTTCTCTCCTTTCTCAAATACTTCCTTTGCTGTGTTTCCCCACACGATGATGTCGTCGATGTATTGCAGATGTTCTGGGGCCTCACCCTTTTCCAGTGCAGTTTGGATCAGTCCATGGCAAATGGTGGGACTGTGCTTCCACCCCTGGGGCAGTCGGTTCCAGGTGTATTGCACACCCCTCCAAGTGAAAGCAAACTGGGGCCTGCATTCTGCTGCCAAAGGAATGGAGAAGAAGGCGTTGGCAATGTCAATAGTGGAGTACCACTTCGCTGCTTTGGACTCCAGCTCGTACTGAAGTTCCAACATGTCCGGCACAGCAGCGCTCAATGGTGGTGTGACTTCATTCAGGCCACGGTAATCCACTGTCAGTCTCCATTCCCCGTTGGACTTACGCACTGGCCATATAGGGCTGTTGAAAGGTGAATGGGCCTTGCTGACCACCCCTTGGCTCTCCAGTTTACGAATCATCTCATGGACGGGAACCACAGCGTCTCTGTCGGTGCGGTATTGCCGACGGTGTACTGTTGCTGTGGCGATTGGTACCTGTTGTTCTTCAACTCTTAGCAGTCCCACGGCAGACGGGTCATCTGAGAGGCCAGGCAATGTACTCAGTTGTCTGATATCTTCTGTCTCCACAGCAGCTATCCCAAAAGCCCAACGATGTCCTTTTGGGTCCTTGAAATATCCATTTCTGAGATAGTCTATGCCGAGAATGCACGGGGCCTCCGGGCCAGTCACGATGGGGTGTTTCTGCCACTCGTTCCCAGTTAAACTCACTTCAGCTTCCAGTACAGTCAGCTGCTGGGATCCTCCTGTCACCCCACAAATAGAAATGGGTTCTGCTCCCACATACCTTGATGGCATCAGAGTACATTGAGCGCCTGTGTCAACCAAAGCCGTGTATTTTTGTGGGTCAGCTGTGCCAGGCCATCGGACCCACACAGTCCAAAAGACCCGATTATCCCTTTCCTCTACCTGGCTAGAGGCAGGGCCCCTCTATTCCTGGTTCTGGTGCATGTTGCTCCCTTCCGGTGAGTATGTTCCTGAGGTCCCTTCAAGAGGATCAGTCATACTGTCATTCTGGTACCGTCTGGAGTTCTGTGTGCGAGAGACCGGAGCAATGTTGACTCTAGATGCGCTTCTTGTGGTAGTTGTCCCTCTTTTTAGTTCACGTACCCTGGCTGCTAAGGAGGAGGTGGGTTTTCCATGCCACTTACTCATGTCTTCTCCATGTTCCTGAAGGAAAAACCAGAGATTACCTCGTGGGGTGTATCCTCTCTCCCTGGTTGGGGGGCGCCGGCTCCTAATGGCAGAGACTCTTGTTGGTTCTGGCGAGATGTGATAAATCTCTTCCTTAAGCTCCTTTTTCAATTTCTGATGGCCTTCTTCAACCAAGCTCCGGACTTGCTCAGCCAAAAGACTTGTTTCCACGGATGAGACATGGGTGCGAAATGGGGCTGTGACAGTGTCCTCGTAAATCCTCAGCTTGTTCACCAAGACGCCCACCCTGTCCTCGCCTTCCCTCCATTGCAGCGTTGCCAGGTAACGGGAGTATATCTCTGGTCCAAGGCGTGCGAACCTCAACCACATCTGTGATGTGCACTGGACACCATCTGGGCTCTTAGGAAATCTCTCATCTTCTGAGAAAATGATCTCCAGCACAGCCAATTCCCTCAGGCACCGGATACCTTGTTCCATTGTGCTCCATTTTCCTTGGTGTACCTGGAGGTCTTCTTTACAAAGGTACCTGTCCCTGACACTTGTAAGCAGTCGCCGCCAGAGGCTGAGGGTTTCTTGGGTTCTCCCGATCCCCTGGTCAATGACCACATCCCGGGACAGAGATCCCAGTTGCCTGGCCTCACTTCCGTCTAGAATAGTGTCATTGGCTGCAGCGTCCCAGATGCGGAGCAGCCAGGTCAGGATGGACTCATTCGTCTGGCGTGTGAATTCCCTCCGCAGGTCACGCAGCTCACCCAGGGATAGTGACCGAGTGATGATCTCTGGCTCTGCCTCTTCTGCTGGGTGTGAAGGTCCTGCTGCATCCTCGTCAGTCACTATGCGGACTGACTTGCTTTTTGATTTCTTCTTCTGCACGGGGGCAACTGCAATCGGTTTAGGCTGTTCTGGTTCAGTGATGGTTTGCGTGGGGATGCTGACAGTGCTTTTGGTTCCTTTCTCCTCTGTGTCAGTCTGCGTAGACATGGGCGCTGTTGTCTTGCGTCTGGCTTCTTTCTCCTCTGTGTCAGTCTGTGTAGACATGGATGCTGTCGTTTTGCATTTGGTTTCTTTCTCCTCTGTGTCAGTCTGCGTAGAGATGGACACTGTTGCTTTGCGTTTGGTTCCTTTTTCCTTTGTGTCAGTCTGCGTAGACATGGACGCTGTTGTTTTGCATTTGGTTTCTTTCTTCTCTGCGACAGTCTGTGCAGACATGGTGTTTGTTGCTCTGCTCTTCTTCCCTCCCTCATCCTGAGGATGCTGTGCCATAGCTCTGATTCTGAGCATGGTGTACATGGTGCAGGCTGTACAGAGAAGACAAAGCAGAACTGACAGCAAGTTTATGCTATCTTTGACATCCAGAGGGAGTTCAATATTTTCAAAAACTGCTGTGCCTGGCCTGAAAGGCTGGAAGAAACCACTCTCTACTCCTCCCACCAGGGGCTGGGTGCGATTGTTGAGGAGATCCCAGAAATAGGAGCCCAGACTAGGATAGCCAAACAAAATGGAGTATATTTTCCGAATGGCATTCATCGCCTCGCAGGTTATTATGCTATAGACATAATAAACCATTAAAGCAATTCTCATACCATTCCCTGGTTTTAACAGGAGTAATACTACAGGCAGGTAGTTCCCCATGTGAGGAAAGATATAGAGAGCAAGATACAGTACCCATGCAGACAAGCTGAGCACCATGGTGAATACAAAATTGTAATTCTGACTTTCTCTCAGAGCAGGCCCCACGTTGGGCGCCAAATTATGTGCTAGTTTGAAAATAAACCAGTGAGAGGCACCAAGTCAGAATAACAATTTAATGGAAATTAAAGAAAAGGAAAAGAAAGTAAAAGAAAACACTGACAGAGCCAAGATACAACCTGAATCCCTATTAGGCGGGGTAGTGGTAGCAGTCTGGTGGAATGGTGGCTGCAATCCTCTGAAGTGGTGATCCTGTAGTAGAAGGGGTCTGCTCTTCCTCAGAAAGTCCAGCAGTGGCTGTGTAGCTCCTGTCCTCTGGAAATCCAGTGGAGCCCGTCCCTTTGATGCTCAGAGTCCCAGTTATATCCATGATGGGATGCTTGGTTCCTCCCTCTGGGTGGAGCATCTCACAATGAGGTAATGAGTCATGAGGCCAGGTGTTGATTAGGCTCGTTAACAGAAGATAGTCCGGAGGGAGTTATCTCTGAGTCATGCAGCAGGACAATGATGGGCCATTAACAGAAAGATAGTCTGGGGGGAGGAGGCAAGGAAACACTGCCCCACCTGATTTCAACAGCTCATGAGGATGGTAATAGAATACACCTCAACCCAGGACATCATGTTGAATCGTTGGAGGACAAACTTGTCTCTTCACTTGTATAAGCTGATAGCAGAGGCCATTTGCTAGGTTACTCTTACTTGCAGGCAAATAGGCCAGGTGCAAAGTCAGTGTAAGTGGTGCTGCAGGAGTCCTACTCTTTGCCCTCTTCCAGTAATCAGTCTATTGGACTGCATTATACACTGCAACCAGGGAGATATCTAAGTCGGAATCTGGACTTCGAGACTTACAGAGAGGCAGGCACTACAGAGAGGCAGATCTAACACCCATAATTAAGGCAGCATTTGCTAGGTTTTTTTTTGCTTTTTCTAACCCTTTTATAATTTATATTCAGTTTCCAAAGATTTGAACCTGAATTTTCCTTTGGATTCATCTGAATTTAATCTTGGCATTTAGCTCACTGACTATTCCTAATTTCTTCAATGGTTACTTGCTAATTTGATATTCTTCTTTCTGCTGTTTATAACAAAAACGAGTTATTACATAAATTTATCCAATGTTGCTGTTAGCTCAACATCCCTTGGGCAAATCTATTGCATTGGAATTATCAAGTGCAACCAAATATTCCTGATACTGCCATCAGGGCCTTCACTGGCCCAACAATCAACTGGTTTTGACTACTGCTTTTGTTATAAAATAGAAACATGGAAGAAAGGGCAGTATCAAATTTTAAATCTGACAGTCATAGATTTAGAATAAACCATACAGACAGAAAGACACCTGCCTGAGCTGGTGTTAGAGTTCTTTTAGAACTAAGAATCTGTATACTGTAATTGGTTTCCAATCCTTTAAAAGTAGAACAAGTTTGTTTAAGTAAGTCTTACAAGAATTCTCATAGTAAGCACTTATTATATTTTTGAAGGATTAGTGATCTTATAAAATATAGGCTGAGGTCAACTAAATAGAAGGACTTGCATAAAAATAGTAGAGAAGAGAATCAGTGCTCCTACAAACAGTGTTCCAAAATTGATTCTGTCTTTAAAGGTGGCATAAATTTGTATTTTCACTTTCAAAATGACAGTTCCACTTTTAATTTATTCACATTGTGTGCAAATGCATAGCCAAGAAGGTAGGATTTCTAGAATGGTTTGTGCTCTCCTTGTTCTGATCTTGCAGTTCCTTTGAGGAAAAGACCTACTTAGAAATTTTGCAATGTCCATAGAAAAAGGAGTATTTTTAACAGTTTAGAAATAGATCAAATGCTGCACTCCATGACTGTTCTCACTTTCCAAGTCATTGAAAGTCCACCCACACCTCTCTTGGAAAGAAAGTGACATTGTTAATTCACAAAGAATTCATGTTTTGAGCTCTAGGCTATACTGACAATTTGACAGTGCTCACAACACCAGACCTTATTTTTACACCTAAAGCCACTTGCAAGTTTCAAAATGGAGTGCTGTTGTTGAGGTATATACTTCTACACTTTTGTTCTGTATTTGCCATTCTTGTGACTACTTTTATAAAATATCTGTCACTTATTGATGAGCAGACTCTTATCTCTCTCTCTATTTCATACCACTCCCTCAACAAATGAGTGTACCAAACAAAATACTTGGTCTGCTTTCTATCACTGGGCTATAAAGAGAATCGCTAGCTCAGAATTAATAAATAACAAGCAGTCCCCAGTCCGCAGCCTTGTCATTGCTGTCTAATTGCACTGAGAATGTAGAACTAAATTGCACCTAAGACTTAACAGATTATATTTAGGACATGAATTGCAGGCTTAATGAATAGGATAACGGGTGCTAATCAGGTTAGAAGTAAAATGGTTTTAAGAGCTTTTGCAAATTAGAAACTTTGAACTCTCCTATGTGAAGCTGCTCACCGCAGCTGTGCTTAATAGCAGATTTGGTGCCATTAAAGTCCTGCTATTAAACTTTGACACCATCTCTGACATGGTTCTTCATCTCAGTGACCTTTTCAAACAGGAAAGTACTAGGGTAACTTCAAAGCTGTCTTCTCAGTGTCCAGTAGACTCTTGAGTGTGGGTACTACCTCTCCAGGTCTTACACTTTCATCATGTTATTCTAGCTGCTAAACTTATCCAACATAGGTTTAGGTTCTCACTTCAGATCCTCAAAGACCATTTCTGGTTTAGGTTTACACACACAGTCCTATCTTCTGTCATTCTGGAATAGTGTCCTTATTCCTCACTCATGACAGAAAAATTAACTGAAGACCTGTTTCTCTGTGCCTGTAGAATTATCCCATTCCTATTCCCTAAAGTCCTGCTTGGCAAAAGTGGTATGTTAAAATGATAACTTTTCATCTTTTTAATGCTCCCAAATTTATGTGACCTCTCGTCTACTGTGTGAACTTCTCTAGCATGAACTTAAACAGGCATATCTGCAAAGACTCATGTCAATATTTTGGGAACTCCCAGTCTACCAGAGCATAAGCCGGCTCTTGCTGAATCCCTGCCTTATATCCATGCTGTTTGGTCTTCTTTAGAGGCAGCATAATTTTTATAATAAAGATGTTTAAAGCCAGTAGTGACATTTTGTCCAGCTGAGCAACCTCCTCCAGCTGAGTAGGAAAGGTCAATGTCATGTACCCTACTGTGGCAAAGGCAATTCTGGAACCACTGCATTGAGGATAACTAGCACATAACTAAACCCAAGGATTAGAAGGTGAAACTGAAATATTACTAGGTTTTCCACTGACCAAATTCACATCTTACAACTAGTTTTAGTGAACATATATGTAGGCATGTCCTTAGCACTTTGAAAGATTGCATATGCACTATCTAACTAGCAAAAGTATTTGCAACATTAAAAAAATACTTAATACCAAATGCTGATTTATTTTTTTCTGCTAGGCATGTACTGTAATAGATGTGTACAGAAAATAGGTATTAATGAGTTTACTTTTGGCAAACTGACCTATAGCTGTTCATGTAGATGTAGCTCAATGCTCATATGGTGCTATACAAGTTTACTAGCAAATGTATTAGTTATTTATAATAATGTATGAATTAAGTAATTGTATTAGCAAAACATCCTTGTATGTAAATATTTCAGCTGTGTTTCCTTTTCTTGTGGGATGAAAGTAAGGAGCAACTCATTTAGACCTGTTGGAAGGAGCAGAGTTGATTCTCTGAAATGCCAGAGTTGTGTGCTGGGGACTCTTAGCACAATCTTTGGGAGCAGAACAAAATGGTTAGTGTGGTCTCTGCATATGCTGTCTACAGTAGGAGATTTCTAATTTTTTAATTACTTTTTTAAACTTTGGGCCTTATCTCCTCCATTTTTTTCAATCCCCTGTGAAAATTGAAAATTCAGTTTCTTCTCTACATTGTCTTGATCTCTATTAATTTATACCTTGTGTTTTTCTGTGCTCAGTAGGTGGGCTATTCAAGAGCAGTAATTTAGCAAAGTACATTTCTTACTCTTTATGGATCATATCTTTCAAAACAAATACCTCTGCAAAATAGGTGTGTATGTGTTCAAAGATCCTTCTTCCTGTACTAAAAAATCTTAGATTTAGCCAATTAAAATAAAAGAAAGACTATAGCCTATACACACAATATCTATAGGGCAAAGCATTACACATTGCAGGAAATAAATAGCTGAGTAAAAAGTTGGAAATAGTTTAAGTGTAAATATTTTTTTTGTAGATCAAACAGAGAGATGTGGGTTTTGATATTAAATATGCTTTTAATGAAGCTTAATGTTGTGTCTACAATAATATAAGGTACTTCAACCTGAGTGATATAACCACTAAATATTTGTTTACAGTGAGTTATGCTGAAATATTCATGGACAGAGAGAAAGTAATGAGGTTTAATTGACGTGTCTATCTCTTGGATACACAGATAAAATATCGAAAAGTAAAATAATCTCTTGTTATGTCTATTGCTGTTATGGCCACCCTTAGGAATAATTGAAATATACACTCCAACAGTGTCCTTACAGCTGCCTCGGGCATTGCAGTGTTTTCTGGAGAAAGGGTGTATGGCTTTGATTAACATTGCAAATATAATTGTATTCATGTAAATAGACTTTGAAGAAGCACTGAAAGAAAATACTATTATTTGATGACAAAGCATAAAACTATGATTTGGAAAGTGGAGGTTCATTTTCTGGTTCTGTTTTAAGGTTCCCTAAAAGTAAAGCATCTAATCTCTCCATATTGCTTGAGAAGTGAGCAGTAGAAGTTCCTTTCTCATCTTGCTAAGACACTATGACACATCTCAGAATTATAGTCTTCTGGGAATACTGCTTGGATTGCTTTATGTCCTAATAAAACCTGATTTAGTGCAACATATTTGATAGCATGATTCCTTTATCCATGCAGGCCTTGCAGGGACAATACAGTGCAAACAGAGATGGCTCCAGAAGATGAACTGGGGTTGTACAGGGTTTTGTAGGAATGCCACAGGTTAACAGTACCACCAGAAACCATATTTTCTCTGGCACTAGTTTCTTTACAAGTACAGTTTTTAAAATTATTAATGCAATCTTTCATCTTTTCCTTCTGCATTTTGAGGGCTTCTGTAACACATTTTATGTACATTTCTTTTGCAGTGCAGAGTGCATTGTAACAGATGTTGATAATCAGCAAAAAGCAGCAAAAACCAGACTGAAAAATCTGAGGCACATTCCACAGTTTGTTAAAAAAAACCATACATACAATGGTGTAGTCATATCTTCAGCCCTTTTGAATATCGAAGGATGGCCACCTCTAGATTAAGTGAACATATATATGCACATCTTCAGCTGATAGTGCCTAGTAACAGCTGGCTGTGCCTCTTTCAGCAGTGATGTGCAGTGAACATCTAAAGGGCAGACCTCTGCACAATAATTTAAAAAACCAGCAGAGAATGGCAAAGTAAAAAAATATAGAAAAAAAGCTGCAAGGTGTTTTGTGGTGTTTTTAATTTGTGGCGGTGTTTTTTTTTGTTTTTTTTTTAAGAGAATCTAATTAAAGGAGCAGGAGACTTGTGTGCCTTATGAGCAGTGAAGAGGTAGTGAAGGGGACAGGAATTCATTAGAGACAAAAACATTTGCTAAAATAGCAGATCATGCTTGAGCATATCAGGTTTAACTGGAGCGTGGACTACAGTTCAGAAAGAAACTGCAAAGACAAAATGAAGATCAATGAGAAAAGTCTGAAGAACAAAACTAGACACAAGCAGTTCTGATACCGTCAGGTAGTATTATTTTCCATGTCTTAAAAGAATGATCTGTATGCATCTGGTTAAATGTTAAAATCTTAAAAACATGAAAATCTTTGGACTGTTTTAATTTCCTTTCAGTACAACTGCTCACCCCAATGCCTAGTCTCATCCAGGTATGAAATACAAGATTTGGCCAAGTCGTAGATAATACATTTCTGGCATTTTTGTAGGAAATTTCTCATCACTCTCCTGTGCTTTCAGTGGGTAGCTATAGTAGGTCCCTGCAGCTCTCAGCTGTGTGAGAGGTACGAACTGCCTCCCAGCAGGCCTGATGTTTTTGTTTTTTCATAGTGGATCTCACTATGAAAAGAATTATCCAATAATAAATGCTTGGGCCTCCCTAAAAATGCCTGGTGATCTCAGAATTAATTACAGAAGTAGATTGTATAGAAAGTACCTATGATTGGGACTTTTTTACATTTGCAGAATCTAAATGAAATACTTCGGACTCTTAAGAACTTTGTGTTTCCTCTTGGAAATACTTGCTAAATGCTGGCCGTGTTTTGCTACATCTCCTGGCTGATCACAGGTGAGACAGCATTCAGGTTTGGAAGCAACATTCTCACTGATTTTGCTAATTTTTAATGCCACAGATAACCTGAAGAGTTGTCCAGAGCATTGGATATACTGGTCCTGCAAATCTGAATTAGAAAGTGAGACTTCTGACTTCTATTTTTTTGATGCTTATAATCAGACAAAGACCATACGTGGACTTCTTATTTTCTGATAAATTTGTGTGACTCAGCATGGGTGGGAATTTTTCCTTCACTTGTGCAGAAAAGTTGAATAGATATTTGATACATATCTTTATTAAATATTTTCCTGTCTAAATTTATTAACTAAACAGTTAATCAATTGCCAGTGTAAATACTACTGTAAACATATCTCTGTATGACATGTTTTATCTGACACTGAAATTCACGTTTGCATCTGAATTATTGTGCTTCTCATAAAGAATAAAGGCTGATGGAGACGTCTTATTAATTAAATGTTCTAATTATTTTGTACCTTGCTTATCCATCATCAGATAATTTAAGGGGGAAATTACTCTTTCAAAATACAAACAGTTAGGACACAGAAAAGCATAGGTACTTTGCATAAAATTTCAAGGAGAAATTATTTGTGACCTACAACAGTGGTAAAACTGAAATTATTCAAATTAACCTCAAATTCAAGAAACCTCAAAGAAATTTATAATGCAGTACAATAATAATTGTAGAAAATTCATAAAGATAATTTTTAGCTAAAGCTATGAAAAGCAAATATATTTTAATGGAACTCTTCAATTTTGCCTGAACACCTATAATATTGAATTCTGTGGTATGTTTAATAAATTATTTAAATAGAGGAAGGCTATTTCATCAGTAGGTCAATTAAAATCTATTTGTGTGGCGTGCAACCTTCCAAAGCCCATTAGAAAAGACATTTCGTACTGAACTTAATTTTTTTTCCCATTTTAAAATTACCTACTTGGATAAAGATAACAGAAGAATACTAAATTTATGTCTCCAATTCAACAGTACTTGTAAAATTTCAAATCCCTAGTGAGGTAGGTTTATTTAGGCTGAATAAATGCAAGAACTGTTAAACCTGAGTTGTTACAATGGCAAAATTGTAGAACTAGATTTGTAATTTTTTTTATTTCGAGTTTATATTATTTAAATTT
Source organism: Aphelocoma coerulescens (assembly GCF_041296385.1). NCBI lineage: Eukaryota > Metazoa > Chordata > Aves > Passeriformes > Corvidae > Aphelocoma > Aphelocoma coerulescens. Next base: position 47,352,712 of record NC_091017.1, read on the forward strand.
TTTTGGTAACATATATAATTTCATCAGCCTAAATTTGAAATCTGATTGGATTGGAGCACTCATAATGAACCAAGGGGTTGCCTCCCACACAAAACATCATTATTAACATCAGGATTTACAAGAGAAAAGGGAAGGAGAATTTCTGCCCCACAACAATCTGTCTATGCATAAAATTTTACAGAGAAGGGCAATGAGACAGATGTGCATCTGAACCAAAGGAGAATAGTGAACCAACCAATTCATTCTCAAAGACTTTAATGTTTTAAAACTCCTGAACGGTAGAAAGAAAAACTATACCAAGTCAAAACAACCAGGGGAAAAATGCTTTCCAAACTTTGAGGATGTCTCATGCCCTGCAGCACATCTTTTCAAATACTTCAGGCTCTTATCTAGTGGTAAACACTGAAAACATTGAGAGATGAAATTCAGAAAAATAATGCGTTTTACTAAGAATTCAAAGACTGACTTGTACTTGTGTCTGGTGTTAAAAACCTCAAAAGATGAGGTTTTAGCATTCCTTGATTATAAAAAATTGGAAGTCTATCCTTCTGTCCAAAATAATTATTACTTGGAGTATTTTGCACATCAGTAGCAAGAAGATTTACACTTAAGAACTAGTTAATGTCAAAGCACTGTCCATACAGGGAAGATCTGTGGCTGTATGATATAAAAGTCAAGGGAATTGTTTGTCTAGGACCTTTCATGAATAGATATTACTAAATTATAACCTTAGGTAGATTTGTGAGACTTGTGGAAAATATTTTGGCCAGGGGGTTTTACGCTTTGAGACAAGTCATGGGTATTCTCCATTGTAATGCAGGAATTAATGTCTCCAGTTGGCAAAACTTTTCGAAACCACCTGTGTAATTGGTTCACAGCATCTAATATAACCAATCGACTATTTACTTGTACTGCAAATAATTCTACATTGTCGTGCACCTTGTCTCTGCAAAACAAGGTTTTCAGGCATACTCTGACAACTTTTAAAACAATGGTCAAGAGAAGACTTTTCTATTAGAGCATGGTTGACTCCTAGGTATATGAGAAAAACACTAAAGAATAAAACTGCAGCTCCCAAACCCACAGGATTACAGGTACGTTCTGGCTTGTCTCTCACAAACCCATCAGGCCTTTGTGTCTGCTCTAGGCACTTCAGCCTAAGGGCATCTTAAATTCAAGCCATAATATGGAGTAGTTTATGCAAACCCAAACTGAGACTTCAACTCTTTTGAACAGATCACGTGGGAATTTTTGATATTCTCATTATTTTAAATGCTATGTATTATTTTTGGGAAATTATGTCAATTTTCCTTTCTGAAGGCAAATGAGCTTCTAAAACAATGTAATAGCATTTTCTCTTGGCTTTGTGTGACTGCATGCATATATTTTTTCTTACTCTTCCCTTCCCTTGCAGTGCTTAATTTGCATATTTACTGTGGGTCAAGACATTTCAAATTCAGAATACCTGAGGTAAACTTGTGTTGAAAGGTCATGCTAGTGTGAAAACATCATTAGGACACATGATAGTTCTCTGAGAGTAAATCTTCTTGCTACTGATGGGAGAAAGAGCTCACTGAAGTACAAAAAAGCAAGGAAAAAATGCTGAACAACATCCTGCTGGACCATACTCTACGAATATTCAGTTCAAGGTCTATTCAAGACTAAATAGCTACAGGGAGTAGACAGAGTAGAATTTTAAATGTCAGGCACCCTAATCTCTAATTCTTCTTAGATTGTGCAAATCCATTCTATCTATGAAAGCCCTGTTAAGTAACATTATTTGGCTTGTAAAATTAAGTACTTGACAACTAAGATGCATTTGATTTTTGATTGTGCTTTTAATTTTAATTTTGCCTCTTTGTCCACTGAGTGCAGTGAATGACACAAGGTCCTGTTGACAAAATAAGTAATCATATAAACTGCTTGTGCCATGAGCAAGCATAGCTGGGAGCGTTGAAACAAATATAAAGCTGGTGTTTCTTCAATAAAGGGAGGGTAAGACCATATTAAATAGCATTATTTGAATGTAATACTTTTCTACATGTTAGTTTTTTGACCGTTTTTTAACAAGTAAAATCAAATTATATTTGTATACAATTGCATGTGTATGTGTATACAGCCCATGGAATCCATCCTTTTCCCTGAGGTTTTAAACCCAGTTCTTAATAGGCCACACTTTCTGGCTGCCAGCTACAAGATAAAGTTGGATAGAAATTTTCGTGAGGGGTGTTGTTGGTCATGGTCCAGGGCAATCAGCTTTAGGAGCAGTGGGGTTAGACCAGATGACCTCTAGAGGTCTCTTTTAACCTTGGTCATTCTGAGATTCTGTTAAGATTAATATTGTAATTTAAAAGCTTTATAATGTGCCAAATCTATTGTCCCTTGTCTGTCTCCGAAACTGCAACAATTGGTGACCCCTGGATGTGATGCAACAGCTGCTGCAGGTATAGTGGGGAGACAGATGGGGCAGTGGGGAGAGGGCCCTGCAGCCTTTTAGCTGTGAAAAGCGGCAGGATAGCCGTGTTTGGTCTGGACCTTCCCTTTTATTTTTTTTTCTTTTTCCTTTTTTGTAATTGGGAGACATTGCCAGCGTGGGTGCATGGGTTTCAGCACCGGAAGACCCTGTACTACAGGTATGGATTTCCTTTTTAACAAAAAAAAGGGATAAAATACGACAAACAGGCTTTAACAGCCTTAATCACATGGTGTAAGAGCCACAGACTAGACATCTCTGAGGGGACTGCCCTGGACTTGGAAAAGTGGAAGTGGGCTGGCAAAATTATAATCGAAGTGGCCTCCATAGGAGATGAGACAGCTATTAATGTGATAAAGCCTTGGAGGCTTATAGTGGACTTGCTAAAACAATTAAAAACTGAGAATAATGCAGGGATGATGCTGGGAACACTGCGGGTGCTGCCCACTGAGGCCGGCAGCGGGAGAGGACACCGGAGAGTCAGCAGGAGGCATGGATGCTGCACTGGGCGTACAGGAGAGCACCTCGGCCGAGCAGGGCTGCACCGCCAGCTCGTGCCGGGATGTTGCCTCTGGGGAGCATTCCGCGACCAACCAGGGCTGCGCCACTGGCCCGCGCCAGGGTGTCTTCCCCATGCAGTGCTGTGCGGCCGTGCGGAGCCACACCACGTACCCATGCTGGGACGTACAGTTGGCGAAAAGTGCTGCCACCAAACCAAATGGGGAGGTGCCCCAGGCGTCTACACTATGTTAAACAAGTGTCCTCCAGCCCCTCCATGCCCTGCCTCCCACAGCTGCAGAGCAGCGCTTAATGCTGGCCACTGCAGGACCACGTCCAGCTGCTGCCAAGTCTCTGGCCACTGCCAGGCCGGTACTAGCAGGCATTCTGTGACCAAGCCTGGCGGTTCTGGCTGTGAAGTTTCTGTGGAAACAGAGCATCCTGCAACTTACATCGAACACGCCTGCACAGCCATCACAAAAACGCTCGCCCAATACAGACACGCTATCAGAAGCGCCCGATCCCCGCTTAAGTGTCACGCCTGGAAATAGCGGTGGACCAAGAAGTCCTAATGTCACCGCTGCCACGGTAGCAGACGCCGCTATTGCTGGAGCTGTCCCCAGAACGTATACCAACAGAGGACACGAGAGAGACCCAGAGCCATCGTCCCCCTTCGAACACCACGATATTGTCACCGTCACGACACTGCTGATAGCCCTGCCTGGACAGCACCAAAACCAGACACACCTGCACAGGCAAAAGCCTCGCATGCCTTCTTCCATCAAGGCGCTCCAGCTCTTGATGTTTCTCATGGTTCCAAAGTTCCGCGTTCATAGAGTTAAGTTGTTAAGTTGTAACTTTAAGGTAATAAGCGTGCCGCATGCCACTTTGAGAGTTTGTATCACTGGTAATCCCATGTGACAGTTTTTGCATATGATTGTTACATCGCCAATGATACAATGGGATACATCTCTGGCTGAAAGGGCCTAGGCCTGTTTGTCACCCTCTCTCCAAGGGCCCTGCAGACGGGATGACAGGTGCTGCTTTTATATTTAAAAACAAAAAGGGGGAATTATTGTGGTGGTCAGCAGCTGGCCTGCAGACTTCACAATAATAATTAATCCCATTTTATAACTCCCTCTTTTATAACTGAAATAATGAAGATATAACTGAAATTCCATAAGTACCCTGACCGGTGGGTTATGTAATCCAACCAGTGTGGATGGTGGGAGAGCAGGCCCAGGCCGCTGGGGACGCAAGAAGCTCTTGGCTGGTTGGCCGGGTGGCCACTGGCTCAGCCCATAGGGATCGACCACATGGACCTTCAGACCTATGTAAGTAATGGAGAAGTCAATAAAAGTTGGCTGTTGTGCATGAACCCAGTGAGTCTAGTCGCTTGTCTATCTCCAAAACTGCGACAGGTTGGTTGGGTTTTTTTTATATGTGTGTGTATGTTTCTGATTAAATAATTATCTAAAGATCCCAGAGTGTCCTAATCTGACTCATAGTAAACTCCAGCAATTTTTAATCTTTTTTTTGGGGGGGTGGGGCTTGTTTTGATTAATTGAGTTTGCGTCTTTCTGCTGCCTCAAAATTATTGTGAATTAATACAATAAATAGAAGGCAGTGCAATTTTTGTAAACAAGTACTTTGACAAGATTATTTTTATTACAATCTTATGCTAAAATGACTGTGTGCCTTTTTGCTTCCTAAATTTCAGAGATTCGTTTTCAAAATATCATTGAAGTTAAATTGTGTTATGGCAACATAACAGTAGCTAAAGGCATTCTTAAAGAATGCAAAGATTTAAATATGCAAAACACAAGCCTCCTAGAGTTGAAATGAAAATAATTTATGCAAAAGAATAAGGAATACTCCCTTCAGGTTTCAGGAAATAAAAATATAAATGAAAAATATGATGTCAAGGGAAGTCATAATATTTAGCCACTAAAATGTCAAGTTTCCCAATTAATTTCCCCACAACTTGTTTTTATTTGTACAACTGTCAATTTTGGTCCCAAAGAAAGAATGAGCACATATCATAGTGAATTTTACAAAGTCCTTTGAAAAGCTTTATAAAGAAGAATTTTCGAGGAAGACTCTATCTTATCTCATTGCCAGGTCTTGTTAGATATATTTGCCTTATTGTAGAGATGGTACTAGTCACGCAGGCTTTAAGCAAACAGCAGTGAGCCAGGGAGAGAAAAACATCCCCTAGTACTTCCTGAAAGCTGACACAAAACTGAAGGTGCTATGTGCCGGTGTGGGATAGGGACGGAGGGAATTGGGAAAGTAAAACAGTAAGGTCATTGTTGAAATCTCTGGATACTGAGTTCAGAATAAAATCTGTAATGAATCACACTACAAGGACATGCAGCAAATTTCGTGTGTCTGGGAGTGAACAGCAACAGATACTTAAGAGCATCAGAAAAGATGTGCTGAGACTAATAATTCACATGTTAGGGACTTCCTGAAATTGAGGCTGTAGCCATGTCTTGGAATTTAATGACACAAATAATTGTTGGATATTAACAGCATTAAAGATTTCAGAAAACAAATCAAGTAAAAAAATAATTTGTCTCTTTTCAGTTTCTTACCTTTTTCAATTATGTTTGCATCCTGAAATTCTTGCTTTCATAAGTAAGGATGAAACTAAGGGTTAGAGGAGGAGGTGTTGCCAATAGAGACATTTTTGTCTAGCTGATAAGAGTAGAAAACTTTTGTAACAGCCTTGATATTATTGCAGAAAAAACATGTATAAAAATTGCTGCCATTACAACCAGTCTCTCACATTGTAAATATATGGACTTGAACTTCATATGTTGAAGATTGAGTATTTTCTGAATTTCTCTTCTCTTTCCGTATCTAGGCTGTTTATACCCTGGTTAATGAAGAATAACAGTGGAGATATATAAAAATGTTTTCAATCCTTCTCTGTCTGCTTTACCTGTATTAGTCTCAGTGGTGGTGAATCACAGGTTTTGTTTTTTTAATGACAATTTCTTGAGGGTTTTGTTATCTCTATTGTTAAGAATTGTGTCTCTCAGGAAACACTGTCAGAATGTATTTTCTTGTGTAAAATGCCTGTTCTGGTAGTTTGTGATCACTGTGCATAGATTAACAACAGAAGGAGAAGGGGAATCACAGAATGGGTGAGGTTGGGAGCGACCACAGTGACTCATCTGATCCCTGTTCAAGGTGGACAACGCCACATAAACTTCAGGACATCTTTCCAATAAATTTATTTTGTTTAAGGCAGTCCACAACCCTAGAAATATAAATCTTCCAAGTAATGATGGATTAGATCTGTTAGAAAACTTTCTATATCAGTATAATCCATGAACATCAATGACCAGCTGAATATTCACTAAAGATTCTATCAGAGAAAAAAATAGGTTGTTATTATTGTTGAGAAATATGACCTTTTTGGGAGAAGAAAGAAGAATAACTTATTTATGTTTTAGGTGTTAAAAAAAATTAGGATGTGTTTTTCTAATGTGTTTATATATATATATTTATATAATTACAATAATATATCTATATCTAGATAATTCATAACAATAAGTGTAATAATGTGTTCCACAAACTGAAGCTAAGAGGCCCTATTGGAAAAATTCCTCTTTTGGTAATTTGGAAGGTCATATACTGGATTTTGGGTAAAGATTATGTTTAAAATGTTTACTGATTACTAAAACTTGGTACCATGTAAGAATAGACAATAGCTGGATGTGCGTTACTGCCTAATTGTCTTATCAGTTTTGCTTGGAACTTTTAAGAGGCTTATTAATGGTCACCGATTTCAGTGGGAAAAATGAATACAGAGAACCTGGCAGAACTGAGCTCTTGCTCCTAAAGGCAAGGTCAGTGCTATAGTCATGGACCTGTTCTGGAGTAGCTGCAGTAAAATGCTAAGCAGCTGAGAGACAATCCAGTGAGAAGACTGATCCTCTCCTCTCCTCTCCTCTCCTCTCCTCTCCTCTCCTCTCCTCTCCTCTCCTCTCCTCTCCTCTCCTCTCCTCTCCTCTCCTCTCCTCTCCTCTCCTCTCCTCTCCTCTCCTCTCCTCTCCTCTCCTCTCCTCTCCTCTCCTCTCCTCTCCTCTCCTCTCCTCTCCTCTCCTCTCCTCTCCTCTCCTCTCCTCTCCTCTCCTCTCCTCTCCTCTCCTCTCCTCTCCTCTCCTCTCCTCTCCTCTCCTCTCCTCTCCTCTCCTCTCCTCTCCTCTCCTCTCCTCTCCTCTCCTCTCCTCTCCTCTCCTTATTTTGGCTGTGGACAGTGGTTCATAAATGGAGGAACAGGAAAGGGTAAAAACAAGTAAGAATGGACCTTGGAAAAAGGTCTTTGGGAAAATATAGCACCTTATATGCCAAACAAAAATGCTTGTCACTATGCAGACATTTATTTCTGAGATAGTAAATAATCTTTTTGCCTTGAGTGGAATTGTTCGCATGCATAAAACAGTATAGTAATGTGACTATGGATACATACAATCTGCCAGTTGTTTGGGTGTGAAAACAAGTAGAGCATTTGGTTTTTTTAAACCTTTTTTTTTACCCTCATCAACTCATCTTCCCCGACCTCATTATGCTAGAATCTGTATTCATGAGGAGCTAAAGGATTAATGAATCCAAGGATGCTTTTGTCACTGGTGGAAGGCAATTATTAATGTAAATTAACAGCAAGACAGCTATGATTATGGAATAGACTGGGTATGCTTGTAGGTGACAAGGTACACGTGAATTCTGATAGAAAAGAAAGGAGAGATGTTGTGGGGGCCCACAGGTTGTTTTCTCTTTGCACGGCAGTTGCAGTGAGAGCACAGAAGTGTCTGTGGGGAACATTCAGGATGGCATTTTTAATGAATGAAAGTCTGAAACTCGATTCACAATGGAGAGTAGTAAGCTGGGTAGAAAGAAAGTGTGATGAAGCTGTTTGAACTGACTGCAGTGGACAGTACAGAGGTCCCATGCTAAGTCTAGCCTGAGTGACTATTCACTTTGCCCTTCCCTTGAAACCATACACTTCCATGAAGAAGGTCTTCCTGATGGAACTATAGCTGTGTTCATTTTCCCAGTGGTTGCTCTGTGGGGCCTACTTATAATATACATATTTTTAGCTGTGGCTAAAATGTGCTCTACTTCGTGCAGTTATAAATGTGTGTGTAGTTCTTTAGCATAAATGGAAACTATAATGCCTGCTAAGCAGTTTTCTTATATGTCTTTAAATCAGGAAGTTACCTAGGATAGTGTCACTGAAACACTTAAGGCATTCAACTCTAAGCTAGCTTAGTATTTATAACATATCATATGTATCTGTAGGGCTAAGTGATAAGACCTGGTGAAACTAAGGGTCACTGAAAAGAATTAATCTCCAAAGAGCTTAATGAGTAATGGAATTTATAACACCTCATTTCCCAAGGTCTTTTATGTCATGACTGGACTGTTTACTGGGGCTGGAATATCATAAAGTGCATCTCCCTGCTTCATATGTCTGCTCTTTCCTGAGCTGGTTTTGTGATGTCTGATAGAGATGAAATAACACAGTAGCCTTTTGCTTAACTTGGCAAGAATCACTAATTTGGAACCCTATTCCCCACTCTGATACTTTTTAATGACACTGTAGGAATTGTTTGGTTTTAATTGGGTTTGAAAGTGACTACCAAAACCAAATTTTTATTCTGGGATGGTGATGGACAGGCAGGCACACAGTGCAAGTGGGAAACAAGGATGAAAAGATAACTAATCCTTAATTCACTGTAAAGGGATTCTGTTTATCCAGACTCTCTTTGATAACTTCACAGTTTAAATGGAGAAACATTCCCCCTGTCTCAGTATGGAAGCAATGACTAATAATGGGTCATTCAGCTTTTAACAAGGCATTTAAGAATTTTCTCTTTCTGAATATTTCTTCAAAATCTAAGTTTTAGCTAAGCTTTACTATTGATGTGTTAAATTCTGAATTGTCTTTAGGAAGTTCTCAGAGGCTACTGCTTTGGTCTCTGTGGTAAAATGAGAAATAAAATAAAACTACCCCTCAGACATCATCATGGTATTCACATCCAGCTAATTCCCTAAGTTGTGGCTAATACCTGTGGTTTCTTCCAGCGGTATAAAGGAGCTACTGGGGGGCTTGTGTTTAATGGCAGTGATTTAAAAGGACTACATTCACTCAATTTCTGCTGATTCTGACCAGTGCAAGGGGGGGCTTCAATCAATTTGAAGTTCCTTGCAAATTTTCTCCCATTCAGTGGAATCACTTGACTACCCAAAGCTTGTTTTGAAATAAGCTCATGATATGCACAGCTGCAAACTTTTTCCTGGTGATCTAGAGAAACCACATTGTTGAATGGCATATTTTCTGAACAGTGCATTACCTAGCTTTGTATTTAGCCTTCTTTGGGAAGGAATAATTTACACATTGACAAAATGGAAAAGATATTAACTGTGGAGTGTTTTGCTTATAAAATAAGTCACTGAGTTGTGATCCGAGTCTGATTTGTAGCTGCTATATGCAATAATATTTTCATTGAAGTAAATGTTGCTACAGTGGTCTGGAAACTGCATATAATATTAGTTAATCAGAACATTATAATATCTCTTACATAGCCAAGGTCATTCTAATGCAAAGAGGTAAAAAGTTCCAGGTTTAATGATATAGTAATTGCAACAGAAAAAAATACTAGTGAAAGAGAAAGATATATACACATTGGTGGGTTTTTTTGTTTGTTTGTTTGTTTGTTTGTTTTTGTTTTGTTTTTTTTTTTAAATGAGTAAGGTGGAAGGACCAACCTCAGTCCAGGTAATGTTTCAACATATACAATACCTCTTACATGAGTAGCTTTATTTCAGTAAAGTCCTGTTTTTTGAGACTTCTTTATATTTTCCATTTGAAGTCTGCTATAAAATTTCAGACCCTAAAGGGGAATAAATTACTCATTTCCTAACCTAGTTAGAGGGCTGGAAATAGTGTTTAAAACATAATTTTAAAATAAATGTCTGTAATTCATGCACTTCCTAATAAGTAAAATTCAATAATTGGGACAACTAATACTCTGAAAATAAGATAAAAATATAGTTTTATGAAATAAATGAGTACAAACCTAATTCTGTAGAAATATGCTCCATTAGGAGACCTTTTTTGGAGTCGCATTAGAAAAAAATGTCTACTATTTTATTATGAAAATCTGGTTCCCCTTAAAATAAAATGCCCCTATAGTTTGAAAGATAGTCCTAATGACATGCACATTTTCATGGTCACTGGATTAAAAAAACGCCCAAACAGATATAAACCTGAAGCAGCTGACTCTATGCCTATACACTGCTGAATGACTACAAAAAAAGAGAGTACAAAAGCTTTTTTTGTAACCCATCTTATCACAGAGACATTTCTTGCATCATGTTGATATTTTTTTCCTTCTTGTATTGCAGATGTCTCATGCCTAGAAAACATGATATTTACTTTCTTGTTTCTTCTATGATTTTATTTTTACAAGTAGGGTCATTCAGACTGTCATTATGAATACAAATTCTTCTGAGCTCTTTGAAAAGGACAAGAATGGCGGGATATGCCAGAAATAATGAATGTCAAAGGTTTCCTGTAGCTAAATAATTCTTGGTTCCTCTGCAGTTTAGAGTTGCAGTTTTGTAGAACTCATTCAGTTCATAAACTTTATTATGTGCAAAAATTCATCTCCAATCAGGAAGATTTCATCTAAGTTTTGTACGCATATATATATATATGTATATATATATATACACATAATATATCTGTACCATAGATTTGATAATTTTTTTCCCTGCTTCTAGATTTCTCCAAATAAATATCAGATTAGGAAATACTAAATATTTTAACTTGAAGGAAATGAAATACTCATAAAGAATATTGTTGCATTAGTCTTGACTCCATAAATCAAGACTTAAACAATCAGTCAATATATGCGAATAAGGATGTATAAATGCTAATATCTATCCTGTAAAAATGTATGTTCAGGCAGGGTTCTAGATAAACCTATTCCACCCTGGAATACCTTCTTTCTTAAACATCAAATTACAATAAGTGCTAAATATGAAATACCAAGAACCTCAAGAAAAAGGATTTTTTGGCTCCAGTAGACATTATGAAATGTCATGAAAAACAAATACTTTGAATATCCAGTTCCTGATGAATTCTCTTAATTCCCATTTGAATTGCAGTGTGAGATAACTTCTGCTCATCTTACAATAGTAGTTCTCAGAGTTTATCCAGTGCTCCTGATAAATGAAAAACCTTATATGGGTACTCTGTGAAATACTCCCGTTTTGCACCTAAGGGCAAGTAGATATTAAAGATGAGGTGGAACACGATGATACATCTGGGACAAAGTAGATGCCCCCTTTCTTTTTCTCTCCAACTGACCTCACTTGATCCCAGACAAAGTTTGTCATTCTGTCTAGAGGACAATGGAACATGGTGACACTGTCTCAAAATATCATGTCCTTTTTTCCATAGTTCAACATTATTTCTTTTCTGTGAATCATGTAAAAGAACCCAAAAAACCTTTCCTTGGAAATAGTTATTTAATTATTTTTTTACTGCTGCAAATATATATTTTGGATATTTCTTGTGAAAGAAAAGCCCAACACAAAACAAAGGAGAGTGCTATGCTTTTATAAGAAGTGACCTTTTAGATACAGTACGAAGAGAAGATGAAATTCTGTGAAGCTAAAAGAGCAAATATAAAAAATTAGAGAAAGCACAAAACTAGGGAGAGCACACAGCGGATCCAGTTGAGTAGAAACAATGTGTAAGAAATTGAGAAAATGTTACTGATATAAGCAAAATATAAATTCAAAAATTATTATCAAGCATATCACATGACAAAGCATATGGATATATTATATAAAGGAATCTTAAAATGTCTTACCAGAAAAAAGGTGCTTAATGCTCTTAAACATTAAAAAACCTCTGACTGGGGGAAGGGCTAAGAGCTATTCACAGGCATTTTAAAACGCCTGGATGTGTTCATCCAATTAATGAAAATCTTCTGTTATTTGTGTTTCTATTTTGGGTTTTTTAATTGTCATGTTCTTAAATCCCCACCCTTTCTTTCCTCCCTGCTACCTTAAGCAAAATCAATTAACTTAGAAAAAAGAGCTCTCCTTTTCCCATGTACTAACTTTTCTGGTCTGTTTGGACATACTTGCTAAAGTAAAAAGGTGAGTCTTTTGACCTGTGTTTTGAACTAAGTGTGAGAAAGTAATTACCAGTCTTAGACACCTGTGTAGGGTAAAGGAAAAGAAAAAAAGTGTCTTACTCAAGCATGCAACAAAGAATATCCATCTTTGGAAGGCTAATAAACCAAATACAGCCTTGCCCTGACCTGTGTTGTGTTGCTTCTCCATGTCTGTGTTTTTTGTTCCAGTTATCATAGCTCTATTTCCTGAGGGAACTTTATCCTCTGCTCTGCTGTGTGGAATGCTGACTGTCTTCGCTGCCTAAAAATGCAGAGCCAGGAATATTGGTAGGCACTCTTGTTGTGTGTATTGTACTTTACTAGAGTTCACTAGAGAATTAAAACCTGTGTGTCTTCCTCTTTGGGAGGATTTGGCCTCTCAGCCATCCTGTTTTATTGGATTCACATAAAAATTCCATGTTTTGTGACAAAATACAAGATTTGAACCTCATATTTATGGGCTTTGTTATGTATAGCTAAGCCTGGATACCATCACCCACATTTCAGTCACCAGCAAGCTCTCTTAGAGCTGAAATTCTGTAATGCCATTTTGATGCATCTTCCTCCCTTTTATCCTCCTTCTCCTTTTCTGGGATCATTTTTCCCTTTCTCATGCATAAATGCACACTCCCACAGACAATCACTCCTGCGCCAAGTATTTTCTACCAAGAAAGTAGAAAACTGCTCTGAGTCATCTTGTTTATTGGCCTAAGTGCCTATATGAGGTGCAAGTAGAAGATGGAAGAGGGGGTGGTCTTCAAATTAGTCTAGCACTAATATCATTTAAGCTGAAAGAAAGTGTTGAAATATGGTCAAATATAAGCTGGAGAAACCCCTTTGACTGGAGTCATAGGGGTTTTTTTTTGTTGCTGTTAGTGGTTTTTTTCTTTTATTGTATGAAGGAACTGTAATTTAAACTCTAGAAACTTCCTCTGAAGGAATGGCCTGCATTCAATTGCAAGGTAGCAAAAAAAATCTGGAAATAACCAGAAATTTCCTTAAAATGTGAGAGAAAGATCAGCCCTGCGTATAATCTTATGTATACAAGCTGCAGCTGAAGTTCCATGATTTTCTTTCAGAATGTGACTAGCTTGTTTCTATCAAATTTTCATTTTTATATACAAATTATTTTCATAATACAAAACTAATTAATTCATTTAGTCTCTATCCATGCTATAAACATACCAAAAGTCATGTAACCCAAATATAAGCTAGTAAAGCATGATGAGAAAATATTTCTAAAAAGCAAGGCCATAAACTTTCTCTAACCTAGAAATATCATTCTTACATTCTAAAGCTTTGAGTTTCCCTTATGAAAAGTAAGAAATTTTCATTTGACATAGGATTATTTTTTAGGTAATATAGTGTATTTTGCTCAGCAAGTGCCTTGAACAGGATGGCAAGTAACCATAATACAGTTCTTAGGTATGCCTTCATTCTTATTTTGTTTTATTGTAGGTCAAAGGTTTGACATATATTAAATACTTAACTGACCTCCTAATTAGCAGTTATCTCAGTGATTTCAAGTTGCTTCAGGGCAGCTGGAAAGTAAAATCTAGTATCAGTCTGTGCAGGTGTCTGTATGTTGCCCATCTTTGTCTGCGCAGGAAAGGGAGAAGACCCCGCTTGTCTGAGAGTCAAAGAGGTTGTGCTCAGTAGGGATGGGTATGTGTATGTGTTTGTGCGACTAACAAGGACGGTCAGAGAATGAGATTAAGGCAACCTAGGGCTTTCTGCTCCCCTGCAGAATAATGTCTTCTTGTCTACCAGATTATTGAGTTCCAGTACCTTGGCAGGACAAAGCCACTCTTCGTCTATGTGCAGTTTGGACTAGCTAGATGACAAAAAAAAAAGGTTGCTTCAGTAATTCCCTAACTAGAAGAATCATGTGCTATGCAAGCTATTTCCACATTAATGAACAATCAGACTTAGGTAATGTGTTGCAACTCGTGGCTGTAAAAATTTGAAGACAATATTAAGCTGGACACATTTTCCTCAAGTCTCATTTAAAAAAAAAAAAGAGAAATTTCTTTGAAATTTAATGAATTGTGTTTAATTACTCTGTGTTGATACTGAAACCTTGCATTCAAAGCAGTCAAAAATAAAAATACTAAAATCCACAAAAGGCTCTTTGTTGTGTCCTTTCCCACTTGAGCCTGTGCAAGCAATAATCATGGAATCATACCATATCTCTCAAGCTGGAAGGGACCTATAAAAATCATTGAGTCCAACTCCCTGCTGCTCTCAGACCTACCTAGAACTAAACCATATGACTAGCAGCATCATCCAGATGCTGCTTGAGCTCTGGAAGGCTTCATGCTGTGACCACCCATCTAGTGAACAACCTTTTCCTAGATTCCAGTCTGAACTTCACCTGAGGCAGCTTCACTCTTCTCCCTTGTGTCCTATTTCTGGTCACCAGAGAGAAGCGATTACCACCTTTCCTCCACTGCCCCCATCCTAGATGTTGCAGGCTGCCCTCAATCTTCTCCAAGGTGAACAAGACAAATGATCAGGGTATTCCAAGGATTGGAGAAGAGTGGGACAGAGACCAAAGATCCTGGGACTCACTGCCTGTTTTGTTTCCAGTGTTAGTAACCTCTTTTAAGTGTTTGCTTTCCTGAGACTTGGAAGTTTGACTGTTAATGATGGAGCACAGTATATTTTAATAAAATTGATGACCAATCTGAATTTACTCAAATACTACAACTATTACAGCATAGAATTCTTCAGTCCGTAATGGCTTATATCAAACTCGTAAGTAAAAAACTCTGGCTTATAGCGGTGTGTTCTTTCTTATCTACATGAATTTGAATAGCTGTTATACATATCTCCGACTCATCCCACTTTGTTAAAGGCTTGATTACATGAAGCACCTCTGGGAATAAGGGCCTTTATCAGAAATGAAAGAAAGCATAAGCCAGGGAGTGCTCACAGTAGTTATACTGGGTCAGAACATGCTGCTCCCTTAAAGGCTCACATTCCATTGCTTACATGTTGTCATTATTGTAATTCAGCTGATTCATTGCTCCTGACACTGTTGTCATGGTTACCTTAATATTTTCATGTCAAATCAAATATTAACAAAGATAATTCCTTTAATTTGCTGTACAAAAAAGAGGATATATATTATTAAAGTGGGGGGTTTTAAATACTAAAAATAGAGAAGCAGCTAATTAAGTTTGCATAGTAATTTACATACCAATTCTTAACAATTGATTAATGGAAGTAAATTATTCATGACATTCTCATGACCAGACTCCAAAACTCTCTCCTGTAATTAAACAGTGTCAGAAGCATATACTGATTACTCTACATCCACTCCTTTTACTGTTTCTCCATGAAAATGCACACAATTTTATTTTTCCTGCCCTGTTTTGACAAAAGATACAAAGCTGTCTATTTCCAAGAATAATTTACAAACTGCTTTATTGTGTGAGCTCTCTATTAGCTGGAGAAAAATACCATGTGTCCAGCTATTATCTATTTATATTGAGAAAGGGCTCCAGGATATGTTGAATAGAGAACTTTGTGGCCAGCAAAATCTAAGGATAAATTCTTCAGAATTAATGTTTTTCATAATGAAAATTGTGCCTACATGGAAATACTTTGAATTTGAGATTTCACTCCCTTGTTATGAAAGTTTCATACTTAAAATAGTTATGATGGGTTTTTTTGGACAAAACCTGACAATATCTGCAGCAATTGTTGCTAAGCAGAAAATGATACGCAAGAGGTATAAAGTTAGCAACAAATATGTTCTCATATTCCTTTTAGAGTTTATTACAGGAACCTGTTCTAAAATAAAATGTTTTAAACTTGCATTTAATGTCTTTTCCCTGACTCACCTTTCTATCTTATATGCGACCACTCCTCCACTGGTGCCACTGAAGAGTCAGCTTGAACATCAACTGTTATCTCTCCAGATGACCTTCTAATTTATTTTTACTTTTGTTTAAATTACAGGTGAAAAAGAGGTGTATTTAATGGTTCCATTCATTCTCAAATGTCTTCCACCATTTTACAGGGAAAATGCCATTGCAGCACACTTAAGAAATGTTCCTTTTGTTCATTGAGAATTTATGAAACTGGTAATTAGATGTAGGCTAACCCCTTAAACCTTGTATTTGCAAATCTTATCCTAATTAGGTGGAAGGTTGTTTCTAGTGCCCCTGTCAGTTGAGATGTTGCAGTGCTTGAAACACAGGAGTATGAACTTAACTACATTCTAATATGAAGGTAAAGACCAGAACACCTTATTCTGCTTCTGTACTGGAGAAAACAATTAGTTGTAAGGATTTTCTTAATGATGTTATGATTTTTAAAGCAATCTCTATTAATTTTTTTTCAAGCTCAAGATTTCTTCAGAGACTAAGCCAAGCAATTCAGTTGTTGTGTTGTGTGTTGTAGGTGTTTTGATACAGCCTATTGCTTATCAGAGTAAATAAAGAGTTTACAGATATCCTTCAGGACATACATAATCAGGTTGCAGAGGCTGATTGAATTTGCAGGACTTACTTGGGATAGGTCCCATAAAGCACATTTTTTTTCTCCTGTCAGTGTAAATACTTCTAGAAAGGGCAATTAGGCATGCAGGGTTTTTTTACATGAACAATTAAAGCACCTTTTACAATGTGTACAAGGTTAAAATTCATTAATTTTGTGATACTTAGCTGCAATATTGCTTTGTGTAATTTGACTTGGTATTTGTTTCTATAAGTAACTACTTAACACTTTGCTGGTTAAAGCATTTATAGAAATTGCAGAAGGGCTGGCTTTACTTTCATTGTGTAGCAGCTGGTGCTAAATTAGATAGAAAAGATTCAGACAGGAAATTTTACCAATAGTGAATATTCTATTTTTTTCCCTAAATATCTTCCAAATAAATGATTGAAATCCAGGATTTTTTCCTCCTTCTATGCAAAACAAAATTAGAGCTATCTTTTCCTTGGAGACTTTGAGAAAAAGTGGCAGATTCTGAATGTTTCCAGTTATGTTGCCCCTAGAGTACACCTTCAGGGACAGGACTGATAAAATGCTCAGTGAGGCACAGATACACAGTGACATTTTTCAAAATATGTAGTGACTTTAAAGGGATATTCGTGTTGTCTTAAATCAACACCTGAAGTTATGGGTGGTATTATTGCTCAGACACAGCATTTCATTGGCAGTTACAGGAAGGAGTTTTCTTTATGTGCATTTTCCTATGTGTAGGTATAACAGAAATACAACTGTGAATATTTCATTGTTTCTTTTGAAAGGAAATGGGAAAAGGAGTTTCCAGAATGAATTGGTTTTCTTTCTTCCATTTTTTTTTTGTTTCTACTAGTAACCCTAGTGATCATGTCTAATAGCAATTCTGATATTCAACTTTTACTTCCTCTGTACATCACTTGTTTCATTAAGCATAAGATGTTCATCCTGGCAAGATATATCCAGCCTCAGGCAAAACTTTCATGTTGCTATTTTGACATAGAGGTCTTCTTAGCTATTTTAGGAAAATGATGTGTTCCGAAGTTGTACTTTATCATTTCCTCAACAGTATTTTTTTAATCAGTGGGCAAATTGATGGTGTGTTTTGTCTTTTTTTCAACCTTCAAATACTAGACAGAGGGTAACCTTAGGCAGGTAGATGTGTTAGAAGTCTGAGTGTCATTTTAGATGTTGCAGGGTTTTTTTATACCACACATCCTAAATCTACATCTATTAGCTTATGAATAATTTGTCATAATAACTGCAAAAACTGTGGAGTCAGTACTTTGCTCTGTATTCAGAGCTGCAGCTTGGATCTCAAAGAAATTCACCCATCACTGCATACATGACTAGCTGAGTTGTACAGAGATGCTGTTATTTGTGTATGAAAACTGTGTTGACAGCTAAAGAAGACATTCATTAGAGACAGCTACTTTGTTTAGTGAAGTCATGTATGTTTTCATTTATGTTTGCTTTATTTAGTCAAAAAATGACAGTGGAGCTGCACTAATTCAACATTCCATATGATCAGCCATACCTATACCATATACAGACAGATATATTTACTGGATATGGATATATAGATGTCCATGTTCTGAAAACTACATTAAAATATAATCTATTGCACAATATAATCTATAATAAAAGATGTTGATCAACAATAAATCTTTCTTCCAACCATGTCTTTTTGCACAGGCATGTGTAGGAAATGTTTTTCTTGTTTTCCTTATTGTATCCTAATCATATTGTGGCACTTCAAGATTATCACTGACATCTTGAAAATATGTACTTGGTGAGAGTCAAATGACTGCAGCCTCTGCTCATTTCTCTGCAAACTACTTCCTTCTCTTTCAAAGACAAGTTTTAAAACAGTGGGTTGGGTATGAAAGGTTCTCCTCAATGAAACTCCCTTCCAGCAAAGGTGCCGCACAGTTGCCTCAATGTCACCACATTTTAAAACACGCTGAAGTTTGCAGGAAGTTCCTTTGTTTGTCCAGACCGTGATCAATATAGATAGTTTGTACCTGAGTTTCTGCAGTCAGTGCTTGACAGCTGACTTGGGGGCAATTTGGAAAGTTGAATCATTCTCTTTTACAGAGAGGGCAGTAAGGTTTCTTCATAAATTTATAATCAGTCCAACCAATTGCCATTCAAAACATATTGTGCTGCTTTTAACTTTTAAAAAAGTTTTGCCTGCATCTGAGACCAAGTGCATAAGGAGGGAGCTCACTTGTTCTTCTAAGCTGCAGAAAAATTTTTCTTTCAAATATTTTGAAATTGTCTTTACACACATTCCACATTATCTTTTTTGTTATGACAACAGTGCAAGAATATACCATTTGGCACTTTAACTGCTTATATGGTCTGTTAGTTCAGAAGGATCATTGTGCAAATATGTCTGTTGGTTGTCAAACTTACAAGTTAACTTTTCCTATATTTCTTCAGCAAGATATATTGTCAGGAGAAAGAACTAAATCCTATTATCCTAGATCAAATTATTTAGGAAAAAAATGTTTAAATGAGGCTTTTTTGGAAGAATTAGTTTTCATAACGATAAGTTTTTATCATGTGGGGAAGTATTTATTTCCATTAAAATACACACATAACACACATAACAGAAAACCAAAATAGTCCTTGATGACAAAAATTTACTGGGCACAATTTTTTTTCCATGTTAAAATAAAATGGTGCCAAAAGGAAAATCTTGACTTTTCTTTTCCTTTGACTTTAGAGATTTACTCAGAAGTATAAACACTAACCTACTGTTGAATACTTATTGCATATATTACAGTTTTTCCTATCCTTTTTCAGTTTTTTTTTCAGGTATACTGTACAATCTCTGAAGAGGGTGAATAATAGTTTTTTCATGTAGGACACTTCTAGAAGCTGAGAAGCAAGACTAAATTGAAAGAAGGTAAGAGTTGAAGATTAAGGAGGAAAAGGACAGGAAAGCAGTTTTCTTTGTCTGGAAATGATTGAAAGACAAGTTTCCATGAACATTAATATTTCATTGTGCATGGAACGATTCCAAGTTTGGACTTCAGGAGTTCAAAGTAGGACAAAGAATTGACAGACTTCATAGATCTGGTCTTTTTGTCAGAGAGTGCTGTAATGAAAAATCAAATACATTGTGACTGAGGGGAGTAAATAGGACAAAGAACCCTATAATATAGCTTGGAAGACTTAAAATTACGTTATTTTGTGCTAATTTGAAACTCAGGATTTGGCATTTCCCCCAATGGTTAGCTGTTCAGATTTCAGAAAGTGATAAAAAGTAATTTATTGACTAATTAAATTGCTCTTTCTGCTCCAGTCTAAACACTGAAGTGGTAAATCACAAATTATGAACTTTTATTCAGCTTTCAACCCACAGCACAGCTCTTTGGACAGATTCCGTAGTTTTTCTGTCAGGTCCCTGCTCAGGATCTTTGCTTAATGATGTCTGTGTAATACTTAGGTACAATGACACTGTTTTTCCTGTGGTTTTGATTCAGGAAAATCTCCAAATGGAATTGATTAAAAATTATTTGAAGAAGTTTATAAGACACAGTCTTAAAGGTCTTTTCTTGTAGGTTTGGGGGACTGATAAGTCAAAGGGTTTATCTTAGTTGAGTATTGGTTTGTTTTCATTGCTTATATCTGTGAGAATAATGAGCCTGTCTGCACCACTCACTCAGATCTGAAGGTCATAAAATACTTTTCTTTGGAATCCTGATTCTCCATCCACTATGCACTAGCATTAATGCCAGTAGATATAGTCCAAAGGATCAAAAGAGTTGCCTTATGCATTCACTTCCTTATATATTGTATATTCATGAGAAACCAAAGGGCACAGGAATTAATACTTCTAAAACACAGATGTAACAAAAAATAGGTACTTTTATCTAAAGCTTCATTCATATTTGACTAATATTATTGATATATGTACTAAGTAGTCTAGGTTCTCCCAGTTTCCCAGCATTTTTTATGTATGTAAAAGTAGCTCAAACATCTTCACTACAGAAATTTGTAGTCCTACTTTCTGTGTTTACTCATATCAAAGTATTTCTTTCCTAAGCACCTGACCTAAAAAAGATCTGCGACACTGTTCCACAAGCTGAAACTGAAAAATGAGATAAATTTACATTTAAATTAAATTTTCTGCATGTGTTGAAAAATGTAAGACAAAGTAGTGCCTTAAACAAATACTGAAGCTTCTGTTAAAAGCATATAATACTTTGCTTTAGTTAAGGAATGTGTAGCAAGGAATGTGTATATCAATACCACAATTAAAACTTTAATGACCATTTCTCCCTTCCCACTTTTGATAATCAAGAATATAGTGGGAATGAATGTCATCTGAAAAAATTATTAAGTGTTCTAATGGACAAATTCTGAAACTTGAATATGTCTTTCAATAAAGTCAAGTTATTAAAACTTAGTAATTATTAACATGTTTTAAATCATCATTTAGCTGTGAATAAATTAAGAAATCAGTTACCAGGAGATAGTACTAAATCAAGTTTACCTTAAATAATTTAGAGTCATTAAGTAGAAAAAGACACTGATGAGTATCTCCAAGGAAGACATCATTAGCTGGTGATAATTAGTGTGTCTATGGAAATGTAGCCTAACATCTCTCACCTACATTACATTAGTAAAGGAAGCTTTGCCTGTAGCTACAGTTGTCCTTTATCTGTATGCTCTCAGGAAGGAGAATCTTTGAGCAGGCTGTCTACCTCTGATCTTTCAGTTGTTCATTTCGTTGGTGTTTAACAGGTATAGAGATGCTGTGCAATTAACATCCCACCAATTTACAGAAAGTGTTTCTGTATAAGTAATGTCTAATATTAATTTGGTAGATTTCCAGTGTTGTTGAACTTCAGATATGTTTGCATTTTAATAGAATCACAGAATTAACTAGATTGGAAAAGCCCTTTGAGATCATCAAGTCCAACCTATGACCTAACACCATCTTGTCAATGATGATGTTAAGAGCAACATTGCTAAAACAATTATTATTCAAGGTGCAAACTTTGTAAACTGAATGTATATGTATCATTGTAGACAGAGTCATAAAAATTCTTTTTCAAAGATAGGAGTGACTCTACTTTTTGTGATGTTTGACTTTTGGGTAATAAAACTGAGGGGAAAAGGAAACAATTTTATACGCTCAGCAGGACCTGAGATCTATATTTCCTTACACCTGTATTGTACATCATTTTGTTGCTGGTCAGAGGTGCAACCAAGAACTGAGATTTAAAACAAAATTAATTTCATCCAAGATGCATCAATTTTGGGGTAGTTTACTTTAGAGACACATCTTAAGTCTATAAATGAGAAGTTAGTTCCCAACATGAGAAATGTCTAAAGGCCAAACTACTAAAGGTATTTGAATAGTTACTTGAAGTGGTTGGATGTACTTTTAAACAACAAGAGTATAAATACCTCTGGTTTAAGTGGTCACAAAATACATTGTTTGAACATTTTGTTTTCAAATTGTGTGACAGTTTTGAAAATCCAGTCACAAATCTTTGATTTCAGTAGATGATTTCCATAAAATTAAGTCATTTTAGAAGAAGTAGGCCACCTGCCTATCTTTATGTTTATAGTAAAATTGAAAAGATGGCTATATTTGTACCTAAGAAATTTTAGGAGCTTCTAATATGTTGGTACTCTAATGTGCTTGGGAGGAAAAAAGGCTAGAGAGGAATATAATTTTGACTATCCAAATCTTTGGAGCTCCATATCAGTAAAAAGGTTTGCTTACCCACAAATATGCCCATGAAATACGAAGTTTTGCTTCAGCAAGCAGTCTTGAACAATGCACATAAAAAGCTGAACTGCTTAGGCACAGATATAGAGATGCATCAAGACTGAGGCACTGTGTCTCCAGGGCACAAGGGGAAATACACATCTTCTTGTTACATCTGTGCCAAAGATCCAGCATCTGCCCTGATATGACAGCAATTCCTTTGAAATAACTTTGAGCCATCCTCACACATTAAATAGTCATTAGATAAAGTTCTTAAAAACCCGTGAGATGGAGTACAGTAATAACCTCTTTCAGATTTTCATTTTTTCTTTTATGCTTCTAGCATTTAATTTAATTTTTAGCTATGAGCAACTTGAAGATTATCCCATAATTGCCCAACATCAGTTGAGTAGCACTGTGTAGTCTTTTAAAGCAGCTGGGCTGCTAAAAAGTTTAACTCTGCTTTTGACTAATATATTTGCCAGCATGAAGCCACCCAATAGACTTAATTTTTCCCCGTTCATTTTCATAAAATTACACAAGTTAAAATCATGTTAAAGTGAAAGAAGAAACAGGGAAAGACTTTTACATATTTTTTAACAAATGTGCTAGCATAGAATCTTTCCTGGCAATGACCAAAATTAGCAATGTTCAGGTTCTCCCGTGTTGCTTGCGTAACAGTGACACGTTTCTGAGGAGAGGTGGGCTAAGCCCTTTGGAGACTAAATGCTATGTATCATCCTTCAGCGCTTTGGGTGTGCCAAAGAGGCTGTGTCAAGAGACTCTCTGGATTTTGGAGGCCATATCCTCTCCTCAGGGAGAAAGGTGGAAGAAGACAGACCAGTATGTCAACAGGGAGGACTTTTGATCAGCTGGAGGGGCAACAGGTACAGCAGGCAGTGACCATGTTCAGTAGATCTGCCTTAGCACCGGAGCTCCTTCCTAGAATAACAGCCCCAGCTTCAAACAGGGAGCTGTTTTCAGATCAACATAGTTTTGCATATCTAAGACAAATGATACTAAATCAGATCCTTGTAACAAGTTTTGATGACATTAAACATAATTATTTTTAAAATCTGTGCATAATTTCTCCAGTCCCCATTTAATGAAAAATAAAAGGAATGCAAAGTGATTGCACTGCTGTAAGCAATCTAAAATCATGACTTTGTCAGTAGAATTACATTTTTTTCTCTGTTATTGTAATTTGACTTTAAATTACATTTTAGTTGCTATTATTTTAGGTTAAACTTTTTACTTTTCTATTTAGAATCTTTTAGTTTAAAGGAAAAAAATTAAATTCCTGCTTGCCTCTTCTTTAACAAAATATAAGGGGTTTTTTTACGATAAAAGCTGTAGCATCCAGATTGTGCCTCTGTAGTCTATCTGGTGGGTAGTCCAAAACCAAATCCTTTCAATAAATGTTCTGATAACTTGTGGAGCATAATACAAGCTTGTAACTAAATCATGATGTACAAATGCCACGCCTAGGTTGGGGCAACCCCTGATATCAACACAAGTTGGGGGCATGAACTGATAGGAAGGAGCTCTGAGGAGCACTTGAGGTTGTTGA
Source organism: Aphelocoma coerulescens (assembly GCF_041296385.1). NCBI lineage: Eukaryota > Metazoa > Chordata > Aves > Passeriformes > Corvidae > Aphelocoma > Aphelocoma coerulescens. Next base: position 47,376,666 of record NC_091017.1, read on the forward strand.
TGGACAAGAGGCTGGACCTGACCCAGCAATGTGCACTCACAGCCCAGAAAGCCAATTGTATCCTGGGCTGCATCAGAAGAAGTGAGACCAGCAGGTCAAGGGAGAGGATTCTGCCCCTCTGCTCTGCTGTGGTGAGACCCCACCTGCAGTGCTTCATCCAGCTCTGGGGTCCTCAGCACAAAAAGAATATAAACCTGTTGAAGCAATTCCAGAGGAGGGCCACCAAGTTGATTAGAGATTGAGCACCTCTGAGAAAAGGCTGAGAGAACTGGGATTGTTCAGCCTGGAGAAGAGAAAGCTTAGGGGTGACTGAATGGTGGCCTTCTGGTATTGGAAGGAATCCTACAGGAAAGAAGGAGACTATTTATGAGAGCATGTCTGTATACGTATGGCTTCAAACTGAAAGAGAGTAGGTTTAGATTAGATATCGAGAAGAAATTGTTTACTGTGAGCGTGATGAGACACTGGAACTGGTTGCCCAGAGAAGTCGTGGATGCCCCATCCCTGAAAGTGTTCAAGAGCAGGCTGGATGGGGCTCTGCTCAACCTGATGTAGTAGAAGGTGTCCCTGTCCATGGCAGCAGGGTTAGACCTAGATGATCTTAAGGTCCCTTCTGACCCAAGCCATCCTATGAAGTGTCCACACATATATACTCCTTGTCAGTTTCTGGAATATTATGTAGGATTAGTTTAATACTTAGTTATATCTGGAATATAGCAAGGATATATATGTACATACCAAGCAGAGAAATTCGGACTTTGATTGGAAACTAGATGTTGGTAGACTAAATGCCTCTGTGCAGTGGCTTGAAGCATCAGATTGAAAAAAGAGTTGCTTCCAGGATGACAGAATTACTTTGTGTTTATAGTAACTGTAAGGCTTTTTATGAGAGAGGCTCTTAGCTCCCTTGCTGGTTACTATTGGAGCAATCTGAATCATCTGACCCAGTGTGGTCACAACTTCCTAGGCCATTAAACCCAAGATTTTTCTGACACATTAGAATGAATTAGGAGACTTGTTCTCTTAACTGTCTTGTATCTGTCTACCTGTCTGTCAACCTATACCTCCATATCTTTATGCTTTTACAGTATTTTCACCTTGGTTTTATTTTAGGCCATGCTTACTTTGGCTCCCTATGCTATGAAGAAACATATTTACTGAAAAGTAATTTAACAACAATTCGTTACTTGGATTAAATTTTTATTTTTATTTTTATTTTTATTTTTATTTTTATTTTTATTTTTATTTTTATTTTTATTTTTATTTTTATTTTTATTTTTATTTTTTATTTTTTATTTTTATTTTTATTTTTATTTTTATTTTTAAGACTTGTGTCTCATAAGCAAATTTCTTATTGAGCATGTTCATGCTGTAGTGTAAATACGCTGTGACCCCTCTTTCACAGTAAAACATTACTTGTTAGAATTTAATTTCAAGTGTTTGAAAGTGTAAATCCAAGGAAATAGAACATGTTTATACTAAATGTATAGCACAGTGTATTATCCTTCACTAACATTTAGTTCTTAAAAATTTGTTGCAGTCATACTGTAGTGGTTGGTGAGAAAGGGGGGCCTTTAGAGGGACCAAAATGAGCCACCATGGCTAAAGAGAAAGTATAGGATTACAGAATTAAAGAATTAAAAGAACTCCTCAAAAAGCTATATTTAAGTCCAAATGAAAAAAGCAGAAAATATCATGAACCATTACAGATTAAATGCAAATATATAAAGCATGAGAGAAAGAGTTTGAAAAGTCTCTTTGGAAAAGCATTAAAAACTAGTAATAAATCCCTTTTACAGATGCAGCAGAACATGGTGCTTTCAAGAAGGCCTCTAGGGATGAAAAGTTCAGAGAAGATAAGGATATAACAATGATATTATATAATTTTTTCCATCCACCTGTGGAGGATGTTGAGTTTTATGGAGCCATGGGTGGATGCCCCTCACACCTAGAGCACAGGTAGGACAAACAATGACAGAGCAAATGGGCCATAGGAATAGGAACAAACTGGCAGGCTGAGCTGGACCACACTAAAGAATTCTACAGGATATCAAGGATCGAGCAGTCAGACCACTCATTTTGCTAATGCAATCTTTTAAATTTTCTTCAATATCAGAAGCTTGAAATTAAGCTGAAATGTGGCACCAATTTTTAAGCAGCATTCCAGACATCTGGAGGAACATGAAAAAATCTGGGGAAGTTCTGACTGATGAAATGACAGGCAAAAGTCATTGCAGATATGACCCAAAAAATGAACAGAAATATATGCTCAAAGGACACAGATGCTTTTATCAGTGACTTGGGAAAAGCAGTCATGCAATTTCTAAATTCAAAATGATGTACTAAAGGTACTTCTAAGACTTGCTCTCCTAATGAAGGAATTTTTCAGTTTTGGAGCTAGTTTAATCATAAGAATACTTATGTGACACTCAGATATTGTACAGATGGTGGCATATGCCATATCTACAAAAACAAAATGTGTACAAGATTCTGTTTTCTAAAAGAAGACCTATTGCATCACTTCTCTGCTTCCTCTTCCATTCATATTCATCACTAAATATCTGTGTTTGATGAAGAATTGAAATAGCTTTGTATATAAAGGTGTGTAAAATGTATACACATACAGACATGCAAAGAGCCAATTATTTCTGCAGTGGTTGCACTAAAACTGTTAAAATAAAACCACCTTTCCTTTCCTTTGTGTGTTCTATGGCTTCTGTTTTCATAAGACTGTGTAGCATATTTGTGGCTTACCACAAGGTTTTCTTTAAAGTAGCCTGAGGTGCCTATTTTTCTAATAATGTCCATAGTGGTATTTTAAGATTCATTGACTCTATGACATCTGACAGGGTGGCTTATCTAGTAGCTGTAGTAGGTGAGGGCAATCAAAGCATATTCCAACTTTCACAAGTTTCCACCAGACATGATCTTGGAATTTCTGCTAAAGGAGAGGTGAAAAAGATAAGAAAAGTTCTCCACATAATTAAGGAGGAGATTAAAGAGGAGGTAACACAGTTACTTTGATTTATTTCTTATCCTGGCCTTCTACTAGGGTTAATAATTTATATTTCTCCAAAATATGGAAGCCTCAGCTAGAAAATATAACTTGTACTAAACAGAAGACTGAAATAAATTATATTTCTGTCCCTGAAAATTCTCCAGGATACCTATGGTAGATTTTAATCTGGCATCCTGATTTGGGTTAATGAACATATTTGGGTGAATGTCAGGTAACCTCAACTTAACATTAAAGCTCAGCATAACTTTATGCTGCATAGTAACTCAATCATTGAGCTTCCCTCTTTCAAGCAATATTTCATAGTTCAGTGTACATAATTGTTCACTGAATAATTGGTTATAAAACAAGGTTAAAAAACAAGCTGTCATTCTGGAATCAGTTTTTGTTTTAAATAAATAGATAATTAACTTTATAACAGCAGAAACCTCTTTTAATCTAGCTAGTGTGGCTTGAAGTGCCTTCCAGAGTGCAATCTGTGCGTTCTTGATCAGGAGAAATAAATATAATTATCTTCTAGAACTGTTTTAATTTTTCAACCTACTTCTTATCTGCCTATATTAACTTCTGCGCTAGTAGATATAAACCATATTGCATTCAAGAGAACATCCTAATTGAAAATTCTTGATCTATGACTTATGTTTTCCAGACTATGAAGCATTTCAGATTCACAGAAACATTTTGGTTGGGAAAGACCTCTGAGGTCATCAAGTCCAACCTTCGACTGATCATCACCTTGTCAAATGGGGGCTTGTGGCTTGTGGCCACCGCACTAAGTGGCCACATCCAGTCATTTCTTTAACACCTCCAGAGGATGACTCCACCACCTCTCTGGGCAGCCCATTCCAATGCTTAACAACTCTTTCCATGAAGAAATTCCTCCTGAGTTTGTGTTCAGTCTGAACACCTCCTGGTGCAGCTTTGTCCTCTCTGTCATATCAGTGGTTGCCTGGAAGAAGAGACTGACCCCCACCTTCCTACAGCCTCCTTTCAGATAGTTGTAGAGAGCAATACATGATCACCTCTGAGCCTCCTCTTGTTCAGGCTAAACAACTCCAGCTCCCTCAGCCTGAACTTGAGTAGGCTGCAGCATTTTCCCTGACTTGAGTTAGTTTTTCTCAGTCTGAGAAACCAAGGAGTGGTCCATTGGCTCTAAAAAACAATTCAGTTCCAGAAGCCAGTTTCCACTAATGTTGCTGAAAAGTGCTGAGCTTTAAAGAAGAAGAAATAATGTGTTGGCACTGTAGTTGAGATAATACATACTCATTCATTTAACTTAATTCTCACTTCTGTTGAAAGTTCACATCTCTGATCTGGAAAATGAAGTTAGTTAAAAAATTAGAGGAATTTTTGTAGCCCACCCAAGTAATCACTGTTTCTTTATCTACTAAAGCTGCACATCAGCTCCTAAACATTGCTTGATGGAATGAGGGAAGAAAAGGATTTCTAACTGACAATTTGATCAGTGAATAGATAGGCTAGGTTAAAACAGTCAGAAGACTGCTTCTAACTAAATCCCATACTGTGGAAAAAGATTCTCTTTGACCCAGTGATGTTCCAGCTACAGCTGGAATGTCCCCCTGATAGGCCATTCTATACCCTGCATCTTCATCTGTGGATACATTCCTCTAGATAAAAAGCCCTGATGTTCTTATTCTGTTGCAAGGTTAATTTTTACAGATCTTCAAAAGATATGGTTCTAAAGGAACATATGAGAAAACATTTTTTTAAGAATTTGGCTATAGATGGTGTATGAAATATATTATACGATTAAGTTTATTGTATTTCACAGATTTATATCTTCATCTCTTATTTACTTAAACTTGACATTATTTAAAAACGTAAGTGAAAGCATCAAGAGCAAATTTATGCATGTACTTAGCCTAGCCTAAGCAGACAATCAGCTTACACTTAAAAGTTTATAGTCATACTCCTCAGTGTAGTAAATATTAACTGACTGCAACAAAAGTAGTGAGAGTTCCCTGACTTTTCAGGGAGGTCATACAGCCAGAGAAATATGAACTACTATTTCCAGGAGGAAATTCACAACCCCATAAATTTACTGTATGTTCAAATCAGGCTATTCTCTACTTGTAGGGTCTGATATGTTGAATAAACCAGCGCTGATAAAATAATAAAAAATTAGTTTTGAAGGTAGAATTTTTTTATTTGAACGAAGAAGTAAATATATAACACCTTAAGATACTGGAGCTTTATTCAGGGGCAACTATATTGTGTTCTTGCAGAAAATTCATGCCACAGTAATCAGGAACAAGGCAGAAGAATAAAATTATCTTTAGATGATCCTAACCCTGATTGTGAAATTTCAGCTGAAGTTCTGAGGTTAAGCTTGTGTATGTCAGCCTAAGTGGAAATAAAAGCATGTTGTCCCATGGAGAGAACTGTACTCCAGATTCATGACACATTGATAAGTACAGGTAGGCCTGTTGACCAGCAGTGAGATCATATTCTTGCCTATTCTTGCTGCATGACCACATTTATGGTCATTGCATGGATTATTTGGATTGCTGCTTGTAATCACTGATCTAAATGCACCTTAGTAAAACTCTTAATCTATCTAATCTGTACATTTGTCTGAGATATTAAACTTAACTGGTTAGGCTGCAATAATGCACAGCTTGCTTTTAAATACCAGCGTGAGTGCAATATTAGAAAGTATTGACAGCAAGATATTGAGCAGAATTCACTGTCTTTAAAATATTGTTTGACAGTAGAGCAAGAAGACCAAGGAGCATTCCAGCTGGTGTTTGTCCATATAGTTTGCAAATTTTGTCTGGAACTACAGCCAAAACCACCATTCAGAATATTGCTGTTCTGAACAATTTGCTGAAAATACAGTCACTGACAGATAAGTGACCCCTCATACTTTGTGGAATTATGACCCATTGTGTTGGTTGGCTGTTGTTGTTGGTTTTGGGGTTTTTTTTTTTTTTTTTTTTTTTTTTCCTGATGTATACTTTAAATATTAAGGCATAATGTGATGTCTGCTTTGGTCTTTACTTTTGAGCTAACATTGTTTAAGGATAGTTTAAGGATAGCATAGATGTAAATAACACTGTAAAAATGTAATCTACAAACACAAACTGTAACTGTATTTCAAAAATGCTGTAATTCGTTGAATTTCAGAGCCAAGAGGCAAAGTAATTTTAAATAAGTGTATTAATATGAAGTAGCACATTTTAAAATTTAACAGGTCTTTTATAGAACATAAGAAGCACACATGAGCTTGCAGAAAGATCCGATATTTTGCATGTTGCTATGATGATATTCTATTTCAGCAATTGTTTGATGAATACACTTTCCACCTCTCAAATATTTTGATATATTATTTAGTAGTAACTAATTTTCCCTCTAAAACCAGTCTGAATGAGAGCAAAACTCACCATATTGCTATACCGAACAACTAAAAGGAGTAATGCAGCTCTAAAATGATAGGCTAAAATCCCAACTTCACAGGCACCTAGTACTTAGATTACTAAGACAGTATTGTATGATATCCTCTTCCAAGCTACAATTTTGTGAGATATTCTTTAAGTTTTTTCTACAAAAAAAAGCCTTCTGAATTTAAATTTGCAAAATTTTATTTGCTTTTCTATCTGCCTCTGTGGATAATATTCATATAATTTAAATGTCTCCATAGTAGACAGTATCAGACTTTGAAAAAAGAATGCACCTACTCATCTATCTAAAATTGTGCCTGCATTGAAGTCTGAAGTTAATTTTCTTTCAATTCTATTTTTGACTGAAACAATTACTAAAAACTATTCAAAGGAGATTTTGGGAAAAGAACAAAGCCAACAAAATATTCCAATAAAATGTGATGAGGAACTGAGGGAAAAACCCAATACTTAATGCGCACTAGAATAACTATGCACTAGATGTGCACTAGAACAAAGACTATAATGAGTTTTTGAAGTGTCTAAAGATAGTTGCTTTCTATTCTCAAAACAGCAATTGTTTCACCAATTCCATGTTGTAAATCTTCCTACGTGTTGCTATGCATTTGAGGTTAAATCAGCTTTCCCAAGAAGTACACGCTAAAAGTGGTGTCAAGAAATGCTTATAGCTTTACAATTGGCAATTAATAGCCATTTGCAAAATAAAATTTTAGTCTATACAATTAAGAGTTTATTTTTTTTTTTCATCTACTGCTAACTGTCTAATAAAATACAAGGGTCTTCATTCCATTTCCTCCCAGTAGAGATGAATAGATTAGAGTGGACCATTAATCAGAACACAAAGATTAGAAAGAGTCTGCAATGAAGAGGACCTGTTGCTTTTATTAAATGTGCATTTATGACTGCAGAAAAATATTCTGGATTTCAGAGGTAATAATTTTCATATATAGCTTAGGAAAAGAGGTGGTGGCAAGATATATCAGGCTGTGCAAAGCAGCATGAGATGTTAGAGGTGACACAACTTCGTGGCTAACTACAGAGTGGCTTGAGCAGTTGAAGAACTTGCTCAGTCAGAAATTGAGCCAAACCAAACTTTGCAGCTCCTCAACAAACTCTGCACGTCTTATTACTGAAGCTGACATTTCAATCTGCTTCAGGTAATGTGAAAAGATCATGCAATGCAGCAGATGCCTGGAACTGCAAAGTCAGAAAAGTAGTCAAAATAGCTCTGAATATGTAAATCTGAATTTAAGTTATTCAAAACAATTTGATACAAGTCCCTCTAAATACATCAGTTAGCACAATTTCAACCAGTCCTAGCACAAGTACCTGTAACATTGTCTACCTGTAATGGCAATGTGAAAAACTTACGTGTTTACAAAACATTTAAAAAATCTTCAGTTCTCTATTCATGCAAAAGTTGTAAAAAAAATATTAATTTTCCATGAAACCATTCACAGTCACAAATTCAGCGATATTTAGGCATCTACCTAGATTCTTGTCTTTTGAGTTATCATTCAAATATGGACATTTTCCTCCAGAGCCAAGTAATTCCATGAAATCTTATGTGATAAATGCAATGAGAAATCAAGATAGAAAAGGAGCACAGAATCAGCATTATGTTCATAGACATTCAGCACATGTTAAAATTCCTGTCATAGGGGTGAGGTCATTTCAGATCAGTCTTTTCTCATTCTTCACATTAATTTTAGTAAGGTAACTGGCTGATAAAATTAGAGGCCAGCAAATTTTACTGGTGTGGGGGAGAGAAGGAAGCAGCTGCATTTTACAGAGGAACATGGAGAGTCAGGAAAGCCTGACAGCAGTAAAAAGAAAAAGGGGAGTGGGAGAAGTAAAGGGGGATAGTCTACTCAGGGCCAAGGTAGAATTGGGAAAGTCAATTTGACAAAGAAAACTGCCCAGTTACATAGGAATATGCTTATTTTCATGGAACAAGGAAAGATCGCTGGGAAATATTGATTTAGATGCCCTCTGCCTACCCCTGGTTGGTCAGAGACTTAGAGGTCTCTGAAAGGTTACTTTGCCTCTTATTAAAATTTGAACAATCAGTTCAAGAGTCCATGGAGGGGTTTGAACCCCTGTTTTTAGTTGTCAGAAAGTTGTCAAAAACTGTACAATTCAGAGAGATAAAAATTCCTTCATAGTACTAGGTTTCATACACAGAACTAATGTATACAGCTTAGGTTTGTTCCATCTCTGTATATGTGTTTCAAATGAAAAAAAGAACCACCAGAGGGAAATAAATTCCTGGAGATGGTGACTACTTGAGAGAGGATACCAAAAATATTCTATAAATCCAATGTGATGAAATAGTCTAAAATTCTTTCTTTGCAACAGATGCAGTTTTGTTTGGTTAGGAAAAAAAATTACACACTCATTCAGAAAATGTCCTTTCTTTTGCCAAGAATGTATTTAAAAATAAAATTCTAAACTACTTCAGAATTTTATACCTGATAATACTCTTACCAATTCTATCCTCACAACACTTATGTCATATTAGCTAATTAATTTGGTCCTTCATCATTATTTTCCTAGGTCTCACATTGCATTTGAAAATAATATGGAATTGTGGGGTCATTAAGGTTGGAATAGATCTCTAAGATCCTTGAGTATAACCATTACCCTAATACTGATACATGCACTACTAAATCATGTCCTTAAGCACCACACTTACACATTTTTTGAACACTTCCAGGGGTGGTGATCCCACCACTTGCCATACCTGCAAACCTTTTCAGTGAAGAACTTTTTCCTAATATCTAATCTAACCCTCCACTGGTGCAGTTGAGGCCATTTCCTCCTGTCTTAATGCTTGTTACCTGGGAGAAAAGACCGCCCCCCACCTTGCTAAAACATCCTATCAGGTAGTTGTAGGGAGCAATAAGGTCCTCCCTCAACCTCCTTTTCTCCAGGTTAAACAACCCCAGCTTCCTCAAACCCAAAAGGTGTTAAAACATATTTTTTGGTAATATTTTATCTTCATTTTTATATATTTTTGGCCCAAGGGTCTCTTGTTTGATTGTCACTTCAGTAATTTAGTGTCATTTATAGAACTGTGCTACTTTAAGTAACACTTTTCTCCTAGGAAACTGCAATCCTAATCATGCTTGTCAGTTAATTTAGGGACAAGATTTTATCTTTTGAATTTTAAAAAAATAATATTAAAAAAATTCCATCTATAAGTTTCACTGGAAACTTAGAAAATAATTTTGGGTGTATGTGGTTAATAGTTGAATTCTACTGTTTAGACTGGAACAAATTCTTCTTTTCATTGACTCCCAGGCCTGACAGAAGGAAGATGTATTGACCCAAAATGTTATGCATTCTTTGAAGTACACAAACTTATTTTCAAATAAAAAGCTGCTAAAACCCAACGGTAGTAGTAGAATGGAGTCTGGTGAGGAATTTAATTCATATTCACCAATTACCTGGTCATCTCCAAAGGACTGAATCAGGAAAACAAACTCAGCTCTAATTTCAAGCTTGGTCCTTGCTGTTGGTATGATCAAATGATGGAATGAGAGTGGAGACTTCAAGATGCTGCACGAGTTTAGTAGCTGAAGAAATTAAGAGCAAAATACAAGCAAGTACACCAAGACAAAAAGATCAAAATGAAGAAAATCACCTTAAATCCCTTACAAATCAATTATTTATTTTTAAACATAAATGTCATGTTTTTCCTTAGATATTGATTATTTGAGAATTTTGGCTTTCTTTAAAAACAAGAAACAATCTCTGTTTCACTCATGATTACAGAGAAATATTGAAGATATGCAATCATAACGGCCCAAAAACCAGAGGGCAGACTGGCTAATCTATGATAAATGCTCCCTTTCCATATAAAATTTCTTTTATAATCTTAAATTATCAAAACTAAAGCAATACTATGCTTAAACTCAACATCTTCTTTTCAACTGCCACAGGATTTTGGCTTAGGAAACAGGCTGATTAATATTGAAGATGTGAACTGTGTTGCTTTGGTACTATGAACAGCTGGGAAGGTTGATGAGCAGGTTGGTTTCTGTGGTACCATCCCCTGCTCAGCTTCTTTTGAAAATGATTGCAATAAGTGATTTCACTAGAAGTGAAAGTGAAGAATTGAAACAAGTCTCTACTCAGAAAACTTGCAGTAGCACATTATGTCTTCCAAGCCATGACCCAAGTAGATGAATTTGAAAATGAAATGCTTAAGATTGCTCCACTTCCATCATTATACAGATGACCTAATGTCTAAAATGGGCCTTCCTGAAGGCCTAACTTGGCACACAGAGACTTTGGCAAGTGTTAAGGGTATTGCTCCTGTTAAATATTGACTGTATCCAGTGTTTATATGGCAAGTGTTGAACATGAAGAAATGCTTCTCTCAATTTGTTTTGGAACAACCGAATCCCTGTTGTATAAACTCCAAAAAATAGTTGGTTGAAATAGCTTCCAACAAAGCTTTAAATATATTTTTAATTAAGCCCAGGGCTACTCACTAGAACACTGTGTTTTCTCTTCAAACTTTTTACTCTGCCAGTGCCTTTCTCCAGTGGCCAGTTTACAAACACATCCAAACTGAAGCTTATATTCAATGGAAAGACTCTTACAGCAAAAGTTTTCGAGTGTTAGGAGAGGAAACTTCCTAGAAATGATGGGTAAGATGGTATGTAATGAAACTTAAAATTTATTGTTTCTCTTTGCATCACATATTTGTTCAATTTGGGTACGATCAATGTTTTCATTATCTACTGTTTAGAGCATAAAATAAGAGAAACATTCAATAGATAAACATGATATTAAGTGTATCGAGCAGTACCTGAAACCTAGAATAACAGTCTAATTTATTTTAAAAACATGTTAGAGCATTTGTACCTTTGTGGTTGACATCTGGTGACAATACATATCATTCCAGAATTCATGAACTGAATGCATTTCCAAGTATTCCTGCTTTATTAACTGAAGCACACTGATGTCCAGGACACTGAAGCTTCCCGAAACAGGTTTCAGTGAAGCCATATGAGTGGAATAGTTGATAAGTATCCATGTGACAGGACCAAGGGCTGTACAGTTTTTTGTAATTACCCAGTTGATTCTCCTTCCCTGATGGCAGAGGAAAACAGCTAATTATGGAAAAGCATTTGAGAAATCCTGTCATCTAACATTTGTGAATAATTGTAGAAGTCTCTGGAATATATGTTTTGAAATGTTAAAGATGACAGTACTGTCATACATGGCTCTTTAATGTCATGCTGCTAATGTACTTGAACAAGTGTCAGGATTCCAAAAGGCATACAAGGCTTTCCCTGACCCTTAAATTCTTACAAAGACTGCTGTTATCCTTTTGTGAATCTGACTATTTTTAAACAAGTGTTTCACAGTTTACTTTGGGGAATTTATCAACAAACATGCATTATAGTAAGGATCAAATACCTGAGGCTGTCCTTTACATCTTTTATTTGTTTTCTATTCTAGCTAAGGATTTCTTTACCAAGTTAAGCTCATTAAATAAGGAAATGACTGAGGCAGGCTGATTTTAGAAGAAAAAAAGGTGATGAAGGTAGGCTGATTCTATATGATTTGGAACAGGATCTCCCATATCACAGGATGGGATTTTAATCACTGTGTTTAGAGACATGCATTTGTTGCTGTTCAGCTTTTTGTAGAAGGCATAGAGCTTTGAGTATATATCCAGATAGTTGTCATCACCTGTGGCTAGGGTCACTTGCCTACATTATGAAGTCCAGATCCATCTTCTTTTTCCATTTTAGAGAAGCACAATAATCTTGAGCTTTCAACATCTCATAAACATTTCTTGGCCTCTGCATATGTTTCTTTCTAATCAGAAATTCATTTTGAGAAACTTTTTTATATAGAAAACATAGTTTTTACATTGGTCTTTCTGATGGACTAGAAAGAGTTCATAGCAAAACTGCTAACAAGCTCTAATCTTTGCAACTTTAAAGATCAATTCAAATAAACAATAAGAAATTATTTGCGGACTACACAAGCAGCAAATTTAATATGTTCCACATGGAGCCATAAAGCTTTACAAGAAAATGAAGTTTTAAAACTGAAAGGCCATATTGGAAGCTTGTAGAAGATGCTTGAGTAGGAGATAGAAATCAAAGATGAAATCTGTACATAGTGAAAAGTGTAACAAAATAATTTAGCTGAAATAGACACACAGAATAGTTACATGAATTGTCTCTGGGATGTGCAGTTTGTTTTCTTACCTATTAAAAACAGTAGAACATTAGAAGTTGCCTCATCAGACTTTGAAAAGAATATGCTTGTATTATCCTGTGCTTAAGCAGTCATTTGAAAAGATTTTAAATTGATTTCAACTTTAACAAGAAATACACTCACCAGAAAAATTAATTTTTTTAAGCCTGGTTTACCTCTTTCAGTAACTGTCTGACAATTGAACTATTATTCAACATGTTTACCATAATTTAAAAAAAATTTTCTTATGCTACCAAAAATATCCTGTATGGTTTTTTTAAGAATGAAAACCTCTGTTATATCAAGCATAGGTTGACACCCAAGGCAATAAGACATTTCATTCTCGTATTTTCTCAAAGAAATCTTCTCCTTTTTAGGTGCAGATGATGTATTTCAAAGAATTTAAGAAACAGTTCTGAAATACCAATTTTGACTCTAACATGTCTGAACCAAAGTAATGCTTTTTCTTCAGGAGAGTCACTCTTTGCACAGTTTTTGTGATTGATCTCTTACAAGCTCTATTTATAGAGTCCTATTCTCAAAGGGTTTTATTTTAGGGTCTTTTTCAGTCTTTTGTTCAATTATTTCTTGCTCAGTTATAAGACCAATCTCTCTCAACTCAGGATGCAGTTGCAATTCTGGGCTGGTAGTCTGTTGGTGTGGAGCTCATGGATGGAATACCCTGCAGTAATGCCCTCATATTCAGCTTTATTTCCTGCTTATGGAACAAACATTTCTTTGTATTAACTAGGAAATATTTGATTTCCAGGGTTCATTGTGGTTTGTTGAGTAGAGTGTAAGAAGAATGAGAGTTCCTGATTCATGGGACTATTATGATCTTGCGATTTGTGTTAGATCAAGCGCCAATTTCTGGAATCAAATTATTTAAAATAAAACCAATGATAGTTTATTACACTATTTGGCTGGCTGTAGCTTTTAATGTTGGTGCTTGCTCTTTGAAAAAAGCTGAAAATGACACAGCTTTTAGAATTCCTACTGCAATGCATAGAGATGTCAAATGTCTGGGCTGCATATTTCCAGGTTGTAAGTGAGCCATCAAAGCAATCATTTGCTAAATAGTTGCTTTTGCATACCATTACTAACATTATGCCCATATTCTGGGAAATACTGTTCAGTTGACAGTATTCTGTTTTATGATACCTGTGAGTCTGCTCTGGTTTTAGAATACGTCCTGAAAAGAAACACCTCATATAAGGATGAAATGAGTGGGTGTTGTAAAGTTTCCTAAGAGCCAACACACCCAGCTCATGTTTTAGAGATTTCCACTTGCTGCTTTGGGTTGCCACAGCACGTGACTGCTCTTTGGTACTGTATAATGAGACTCACCAACAGTACTTGAATTTGTACTTTTGCTTCCATTTTGTAAAATTACAGCTCCTAGTACTGGTTAATTACATGTCATTTAAAAATAAACAAATGATTGAATAAAGAGTCTAAACATAGAAAAGCTGAAAGTGCTAAGCAAATACTACCTTAAGACTCAAAGGTAGAAGGCACATGAAAATCAATAAATATTTACAGGTCTTACAAAAAAATGCAGGCTCTGATTTTCTTAGCCCCCAAATTTGTACTTTGTTAATAAATGAATTTGACAATACAAATGTTCCTATTCTCACCTTCATTTCTGCTACAGAAGAAAATGTCTGTTACATCTCCTTCCAGATAACCTCTAACTGATTTTCAGTGAAACATATTCATGGGAATCCAATTTTTCTACTCAGAAAGAGGTATTAATGTCACTTTTTTTGACAGAATTTGAAAATATTTTTTCCCTTAAAAACTATTTATTATCTATAATTTATTTAAGTACAAACATGATATTCCCAGTTCTTCAAATACAGAAGGTACTTGTTTCATCTCACGATAATCATGTCTGATTTTAGTACTGGAGAGTTCTCCAGCCAGGAATGAGTCTAGAGGACTGTCCTCCACTTGTATAGTGACTGTAGTTCATAGGCTTATTTTCACATTAATAGATGATACAACACAATAAGCATAAATTTTCAGAAGGATACTGTTCTGATAACCCAAAATTTTGTTTTACAGGTAGGTCTACTTCAGTCTAGATCTTTTGCTATGAAGTGAATGCCTCTTAGTGGGTGGAGAGCATTTGGTTTTCTTCTGGAGTGCCCCTCCAGTTTAATTTCATCTGGAAAGAATCTACTTCCTTGTAATTTGTCTGCTCTGCAATGTGAACCAAAATAGCATAAACAGCAACAACTGGGAAATTCAACTTGTATGGGGTATTATTGTTGATATGAGCTGAAGTGCTCATAGAGATGTACTTGGGGCAGATTATAGGTATGGCTTGAGAGAGCCTTGATTATGAACTGATTTTAGATGTTCCTAATTGCTAAAAGTTGCATTTTATGTGGAAAAAATTCCCAATACTGCAGTTCCTGAAATTTTTTTTTTTAGTTTTCAAAAATCCTCCTGCATTCTCCCAAATTCTAAATCATATGGTTCTGTGTGCATGAAAATGAGGATATTTTTCTGAATTAACCTAATGGCTTTTCTTTAGAATCCAAGACACATTCCAGTATTTTGAGTAATAATTGGAAGCATTTTTTGCGCCATTTACATGACTAAGTGGTTTGCACAAATATCCCAGCTCAATAAGAAATATCTGCCTCAGGTTTTTCAATTTTATATGGATTTGGATATAATTCAGGGAATTGTACTTGTTACTTCCAGTTGTACAAATAGGCATGGTCTTTTCAGGTTCAGGTTTGAACATAATCCTATCCTTTTTGATCACAATCCCATCCATTAAAAATGTTTGTGAAGTTACCTAGGTAGACTTTGAACTGTTTTTAAACTGTAAGCTTTTAGTACTGCTTTTATTTCTCCAGCTTTCATGTGTTTTGTGACCATGTTATAGTAAAATTAATAAATAAATGTTGAATGTCCCATAAGGGGTGGAATTCTTTCTTCCCTCAGAAGCATAAAGAACATTTGGGCAGGGGACCATCTGAGGCTACTACTTTGCCAACTGGATAGAAGTGAAATCAGCTGAATAACATCACAACACCTCTGTAAAATCCCATGATCAGTAAACATGTTTTTGAGAGGGGGTAATGCTAATTTCCTGGTGAAATGCCATCCAAGAGCTCAAATATCCGTGGAAATTTGACCAAAACTGGAGACAATGCAAGTAAATATTTACAGATAGACAGTAAAGCAGCCCTAAATGCATTGTTCAGTTTGGTGCTATGAACTTGTTCCGATACTGTTCTAGTGTTTTGTGCTGACTGCTTCCCTCCAATCTGGATCATCTACAACATACTGTCCCTACATATTCTTGAGTTAGAATGAGTATATAATTTCTGCAGTTTTCATGGAAGCAGAGAAGTTCAAAGCAAAGCCCACCTCACATCCTCCTCTCCCGCTCACCACTGGTAGCAATCTATTCCCCAGAAAAATGCTGCAGGGTCACTGGTGGACTCGTAATATGCTGGGTAGGACAATCTTTTCCTAGAGGAGCAGGAGAAAAAGATAAGTCCCACAGATATCTTGCACTTTCATCCTGTGCCCTGGGGTGTGGTCCCTTGAAGACAGGGAAGTTTCTTCTTGTTCCATGAGATGGAACAGCCAAAAAAACCAGAACTTGATTTAAAGAGTCACAGACCCTACTCAGCCTTGTCCAAAACCCTGATGGTGTCACAGCACTTTGTGAGGTCACAATACTTTTATTTGGTATACAGACTGTGAAACACACATGTCTATGCACCCTTACTTCTCCAGATAGGGACTTGATTAAAGGTTTTTTGCTGAGTGAAAAAAAGTCTTTGATATGTAAAGACAGAGTGCAAGACTGTCTGTCACTTATTATACCTTTAAAAGTGTATATGATAACAGTGAAACCACTGCATTCTATTTATTCTACCATTTCTCATACTTATGCTGGACTAAATAAATTACTGTCAACTTCAAGCATATAAAAATTGTGACTCAGGTCTTTATAAATGCCGTGAACTTCAAAGGGTACATTTTCTTTGCCTTATGTTCTTGAGCCATCAGAGATCACATTTAACTTTTCTCCACAAGTAAAAGAATAAAAATTATATATTTCTTGTTTTGTTTTTAAATGGTTTAACTCAACCCTTCCCACCACCAAATAATGTGACACTTGATGAAGTCTTGAGGGTTTGCAGTACTTTAAGGAACTGTAGTTTTTCAGTACCCCAAAGTTGTACCCACTATAGTATTCCATGCTGAATAATACTGGGGAGCTATTACAAAACACAGTTTTTATTTTATTTGCCTTTCCTTTTGCTGCCTTGCAGCAGGGAAAGTATGTTGGTGCATCATTCAGAGTGAAAACTGTAAATCCAGTTTTCAGGCACCTGGGGGGGACTGTTATGTGCTCTGACCCAAACCAAAGAATTGTTTGGAAATTAGCCTCAAGCTGTCATGTCAGATCTCCCAGAGCTTTGTCAGAAGCCTAATCCTGGCTGCCACTTTCTCCTTATATCCTGAGTTCTGGGAGGCAAATGAATGGCAAGGATCTTTCTCTTTATTCACAAGGAGAAAACAAGAATAAAGGCCCTAATCTGAGAAACATAAATTAGGTATATGGCCAAGAAACAAAATATATAATGCAACTGTCAGAAATCTTATTAATATTTTTGTATTATTACTCATTAAAATGTTTAAGAATCCAAAACTTTTGGCATGTTTTGTCCACTTCTATTTTGAAGAGAAGAGAAGACTAGCACTGTTTACAGCTTGCTTTACTCAAATCCCAATGGGTAAAGTACTGTGTTTGTCTCCAGTTTTCAAGCTATTAAAAATCACTGGAATGTTATCCTATTTTTTTATAGTAGCTCTTTTTTGTCTCACAGTTTGAAACCCCACCTCAGTTTTAATTTTGCATATGACACAAAGGGAAGCCAGCATTTCTTAATTGTTTCTGAAAAAGATCTTATGAAATTGCCTCACTCCTTTTGAAAAGGTAAGTGTTGCACTGTTAGAAAAATGGAGTTTCTGTCACCAAAACCAACTTTTAAGTAACCCTTTCTTTAATCAATTTCATAAACAGCATTCATTCCTATTTAAATTTTTTAATTTTATTTCACAAAGATTTGTACAAGAAGTTTTTTGGCTTCAGGCCACAGAAGAGTACACTCCAAGTTTTGACTTCGGGGCTGTTTTTTCAGTGTCTCTTCCTCACTGAAATAAATCAACAGTGACTGACACTATTTTGGATTTCAGTTTGGATTTCTCATTTGAGCTACTGCAGACTTGTGGGTCTGGATTAAAAACCTGATACCAGCAATTATTTATTGTTTTGAGGATTACTTGTGCGGGGTCATTTCATGGTGAGTGAAAAGCCCTACTTTGGTCCTACACCGGTAGCATTTGTAGGCAAAAGAAGAGTGTGTATGCACATTATTGTGGAGGTTTGACTATTTGAACTAGCAATTACTTTATGTATTAATTCTGCAATTTGCAGTTTTCAACCTTTTCATTCACCCAACAAAAAACTCTGATCCTGGCAGTGGTTTGTTTTCTTTCTGGTGTAAATAAGCCAATATTTCCTGGTCCAAGATAGAGTTTTCTTTCAATCTGGTAGCATAAAACTTCACAGCAGTCTCATTTAACTGCAAAATACTGAGAGAATTCTTTGTAATATCATCATTATGAGACTTTTATGTATAAAAAAATCTAATATGATTTACAATTTGTTAATGTTTTTTATACTGGTATTTTATATGCCGGTATTTTTTTATATTGGCAATTGTTAAGTAATTTTGTACATGAAATACATAAGTCATTCTACTCAAGTTAATTGCAGGCTTCCAGTCCTGATGAATGATCTGTTTGTCAAGCTCTCAGAGTATTTTGGTAAAAGGAGATTTTGCCACACTGATTGCTGGAATCAGGGTAGAAGTTACAGGGAGGGAAGAAATTATGAAGGAGGAAAATGATTTCTTTTGCTGACCTATTATATTTCAGCACTTAGCAATTGATGCGGTAAGACCTGATACTATTTCTCAGGAGTTTTCAGAAATAGAAAGAGAAATTAACATAATATTGTAATATTTTAATATTTTTTCAGTTACTCATAGCTCACTCTCAGAATTGCACTAACATTTATGCTGATTCTTAATGGGAAAATACCCAGTTTAGTTGATTTTTTAATGTAGGTGTTTGTTCACCTGACAGCCAGATGTGTTGACACTATGTTCTAAACATAAAAGAAATTTTAACAGGCCAAAGCTGAAAGGCAGCATTTTAATTAATTTTGGGAGACCAACTGTTCAAAGAAAAATGAGAATAAAATAACTGCAATAGTTTTAGAATATTTAGAACACTTCTGAACACAGACTTTGAAAGAAAGACTGAATCTTCAGAAAGCTATATCTTCTACAGTATATAGTGACTAGTTCTATTGTTCATCATCATATAGGTCAGCTACTTTGTCATTGCATATCTTTGAGCTTGCAGAAAATGTGTGTCCTGTAAGGATATAAATATTTGAATCTTGTGTATACTACACAGATTGTGAAAAACTGCACTGCAGAATGAATTCGGCTTTAAACACGTGAGTAGGTCTGCTTGAAATATCAACTCTCAGACTTGGATTGCCAAAGTTTAATGTTACAATAGATCAGTTTGCTGACAGATTGGCTCAGTTATGGATGATATTACCAGTCTTTAAGAGGATCCTACCACAAAAGGCTTCTCAAGGAAGAATGAGCTTTTGAAATGGTATCACTCTTAAGTCTTCATATGTTGATGTGAGGCTCATGCACCTCTTTGTCTACATGCGTGCATTTTCAGTAGTCAGGATACAATAAGAGAGTCGATCCATGCATTGGACGGACCAGGGTGTTGTGCTTCTACTGGAAAGAGTATTATCTAGTAATAGTCCTTTATGACTCTATAAAATCTACCAATTTGATATGCAAAACAGGTAATCAGGCAATTCTGCAATGCTCTTGTATATTCTAAAGTTATTCAGATTTGCAGTTTGAGTATCTTCTATTTGAATATCCATTAAAAACATGTTGCTTTTACTTCAGCAGTACTGAGGCCTACCAGCAAGATGCTTTCACTCTATTTTGGGATACATAATCAAAACATCATCTCTGCCATAAACAGAAACATATTTGTGGTCTTTAATTATTCTGTTAATGAGGAAACATATAATTTCTTTCAAATGAAGTATGCCCAATATAGATCCAAGAAGAAAATGAAAGCATGTAGAAAACGAAAGCATGCTAAAAATAAATGTTACTACTAATGGTTTGCTGAATCACCTAAAATGCTATGTATTAATTCACAGTGTAATGTGTAGATACTAATATTTTTATCTCTCAGTCAGCAGTCACATTCTGCCATGAATTTTATGCATGATCTGTGACTGAATACAAGTATTGACAGCCTGATAGATATCTGAACTATAGATAATATTAATAGTTTATCTAATCAGAATTGATATTTTAAATATCTTCATAAAATTGCTGTGGTTGTCCAGCTACTATTTTCAGATACTGTTTCACTGGGATCAAAAGTTGAGGGACAAATGAAAGAAATAAGTATCTACCTTGAAGCAATTAATTTAGGAATTGCTTAATGTATTTGCTACTCTGTGATAACAACAATTTTAAGCTATTGTGCGTGACTTGTGAGAGATTCCATCCACTTGCAGTCTCATAAACAGCTTTTGAATAATGTTTTTCCACCTTAAGAAATTGAAGAAAGATGGCATTAGCAGTTACTTAGCCTATCTTACATAATAAAAGTATTATCTAAAAAACCCATAGCTTATAAATGTCAGATAATATGGTATTCAAGGCTGTTATTGACCAAAATTAACTTGTAATTAGGAAATCACCTGAGTTTTCCAAACAGGCTTAGCTACCCCTGTTGCTGCATAACTTTGTGTTCTGACTAACCTTCTCACATTTGGCACACTGAGTGCTGAAACATACATACTGTTTGCAGGGACTAAGTTCTTCTGAGTTTCCAGAGTGGGTTTTGAAACAGATCTGTGTATTGGACTGTTGTGGTTTGAGCCCAGTTGGAAATCAAGCACCATGCACCCCTCACTGCACCCCCTTTCTCTACCCCCACCCTGGTGGAATGGAGAGGAGAATCAAAGTAAAATTTGTATGTTGAGATACATAATAAATGAAAATAAAGTAAAATACAGTAATAACGGTAAATTATAATATTAATGAAAACGAAAAGGGAAAACTAAGTTATGCACCATGCAGTTGCTCACCACCCACTGACTGATGCCAGACTCCCTTCCTGAACCCAGATCAGCTCCCCTTCTGGGTAACTCCCCCCAGTTTATATTCTGGGCAGGTTATTCTATGGTGTGGAATATCCTTTTGGTCAGTTCAGGTCACCTGTCCTAGCTATGCTCCCTCCCAGTTTCCTTTGTGTACCTCTTCACTGGCAGAGCATGAGACTTAGGACAAATATGACTTAGAAAAAACCAAAACATCAGAGTGTTACCAGCACCCTTCTCATTCTGAATCCAAAACACCATTCTCATTCTGATTCCAAAACACAGCACTGTAACAACTACTGAGAGGAAACCAATTCTACCCTAGCTGAAACCAGGATAGAACTGACAGCTGTATAATTTATAAGGGATGTTAAGTAGCTAAAACCAGTTATAACCAGTTATAAATCTACTAGTAACTTGGAATTTTTAGGTGCACCTGTAATATATTTGTGTCGATAGCTTTGGTAAGAAAAAACAAGGAGAGAGGCAACTTCAGGTTAGGAGAGAGGTAATTTATTGTTGTGGGAGCCCTCAGAATACAGATTATATTTAAGGGAAAGAAAAACCCCATACAAACTGTTAAAAAACTCATTGCTTTAATTTCAGACTTTTTTAACAGTTTAGACTATAGTGTGATGAAAAGTTGGAGCTACACAGAAGCTAACAAAATAAGATGGGGTTCAATGAAAAAAAAGGGATTACTGAGGCTAACTTGTATCAAATAGAAATAATTGATTTTCTTAAAAATGAAATAGCATTTTTGATTCATTACCGAGGGAAACTGATAATAAGTATGAAACAGGTTCATTCAAGAAACAATAAAGTTAGAAAGATGAGAGAATGGGCAAAGTTGAAGCAGCAGTGGGTCATATTATAGTGCTGAACTAAACTACTAAATGAATTTTGGGGATTGATATCTGATCTGCTTGCAGTAACAGGGTATTAATGGTATTGTAGGCAGGACGGTGAAAATGTTATGAAATTCTCCAGATAGCACTGTTCTGCTGACTTGAAGAGAAACAAACTCAGAACAAGGTCTTGCCTGAAGACATTTTAAGGTAGTCAGGTTACAGAGGGAGTGTTACATACAAATGGAAACTACAAGAGCTTTACTTCCTTAATTCAACAAAATCAAGCTGGAAGAGACTCTCTAAGTACTCACTGTGTACATACAAAGGAGAAGGGAGAGGTATTTAACCAGAAAAAAACCCCAGTCATGACAACATGGAAGCATGTTGGTATGGGCCGGCTATCATTAATAGGATGACTGAAAAATTATATAAAGGAAGATTTGAAGCAGCTTTCCAACAGAATATTCTTGTCAAACATCAAGGTTATTTTTAAGAAAATTTGATCACTGTTTGAGGTATGAAGGCTGGCTAGAGGTTTCCCCAAATGGCTTCTCACTTAGCCTGTGCCTAATATGTTGACTGCATGAATTTGTTTACCTTCTAAGGCTATTCCTTCCAGTCTTATTCAATAGATTTATGAAGTTTATGTAGGCTGAAGTTTACAACTAATAATAGTATGTGACACTCAATGGTTCAGTACAGTGATGAAGGTAGTTGGCTCTAATAGTATGTCTTACTTTTTATTAGCTGTTTCAGCTAATGTCATAAAAGATATCACATCTCTATACAAACTTTTCCTCTCCTACTCAAACTCAAAGACTTCAAAACCTACTTATATAAATATTTGTTTACTCTGCAATTGTGAGTACTTTGCAGCATAAGAAAACCTACATAGCTAATGGTCATGCCATGATTTGTTTTGTCAGTAAATAAAAATTCATTCTGTAGTGCTCTCAATCTGGTGCAAGGCATGAACACTAAGCACATTGCAAATTTTTCAAAAATATAGCTAGCTATGGTGCACTACTTACTGTAATTAATGCTCTTCTGCAAGTGTGGAAATCCCCAAGTTCCTGAAAGACAACACTAAGTGTTTCTAATTCTGTCTGGCAGCGCAATAATATTTTTTGAGCCTGAGATCTAATTAAAATATGTGTGCTCTTTGATATGAAGCAGATCAAAGTTAAATTTAGTATTCTTGGCATCCAGCTTTTTTTCTCTCTCTGAATGCACTCTTCTACTGTCTGAAACTCCTTTGCAGAAGTTCAGCAGACTGTTACCTTCTCTGTTTGAAGATTTTTTTTCTGTATCATTTGAAGTGTCTGACATTTTGATAGGCTCAGTGGAATAGATAGTATGTGTGCACTGGGATTTATGCATAGATAAAGTAAGAAACAGGATGAAGCATATCCTCATCTAATTTAAATCAGCAGTGAAACATCAGAATTTGAGTGATTAATAAGTGCTGAGACTACTGCTTAATGGTTTTTACATAGGAAAACTCCTGCACACTGATAAGCAATCTTTTCCATTTAGAAGGACTGAATAAAGGACAATATAGGTGAAAGCATGCTTGTATAACCTGAGATACTCAGGTAGTAGTAATTACTAGCAGCTGGAAGAACTATTCAGAGATAAATTTTCAAAGTATCCATCTGTGGGAAATGCTGTCCTTTGCCTGAAATCCTACTTCAGCTTTCAGTATAGTTGGAAATATTGATGCTTCAATGAATCAAGATCTCTTTTGTCTTATCGTGGCTACTAGATGTGATCTGTATTAGACTTTGCTCAGGCATCGTGAAAGCTGTTTTCTGCCTAGTTTAAAATAGAGGAGAACAGGCAGATAGGGATATTGTTGTATTTTACTGTTCATTTCAATGAGGGGTTTTTCCAAAGTACATGCCAAAGTAGGGCATCTGACTAAAAGAAAAAGTTAATTAATTAATTAAAATGTTTATATCCTGGACATCAGATATGAAGAGAAGATAAAGATGGTATTCTTACTAAATTCTTTTGTTCCCAGTTTTCCTGTTGTTAAGTTAGACTTCTTGCATGAAGTGATACTCCTTTGCGTATGAGGGTCATGGTACTTTGAACAGTTTCTGTTTCAAAAGCAGTAAAATCCCAGATGTGTGTTTCTTGTTTGCAGAAATGAAACAAAAGGATGTGACAAGATCCCATGCCTCAGATTATTCTCAAGTGTTAGGGCAAAGTGTTAGGCAATCAATGTTTTTGCTCTTTTCAGGGGTGTCATTGCTACACCTTTTCGTGTAGAAACTACAAATAGTTCCAATGTCTTCATAAGTTTCAGAGTCTACATGTACAGATGAATCTGCCTCCTTTCTCCTTACCCTTTTCTCTACTACCTCACTGGGGAGAAAAAGCCTTCCCAGGAGCCAAACTCAACACCGTGTGCCAGCCTTTAGAGACTTACTGACTGTTGGACAGGGCCAGATTTGCCAGACTGCCTGAGGCCAGCTCCACGTGCTGTACATGAAAATAGTGAATTTGTAGCAGTTTTGCATGCTTGGTCTGATTTTTTGTAATTCTATATTGGCTGAAAACCAAGCCTTTCTATTGCTACAATATTCCAGCAAGGAAAAACAGCTTTTTGGAGCAGTTGAAAGCTATGACTCCTTCTAACAGGTTCTTCCTGAGCAAGTTAGATACAACCTGAATGCTGCAGTATTTGGTGCTGCAGTACCTCTCTTGTAAATGCTCTGCTGCTTAATTTAGTCCATACTCATGAGTAGAATGACAAGGCAGAGCACAGAATCTGAGACAGGGATCTGCAGAATCATGTTGTGTGCCATAAAAAATGGTTAACCTTTCCTTGGCAAATGCTGAGTGGAGACGCTTGTTAAGACTCTTCTCTCAATTGTTTTGGCTCTATTGTCGGTCCCCACACTTCAGTCAAAATTTATAACTCTGATTCTGTGCTGAAAATGGAGCTCTCAGTGTGCAGAAGAAAATCAGTCCTTATGACACCTAATGCCACTAAAATGCCCTAAAATATGGGTGGGTTTTTTTGTTTATTTATTTGGATTTCCTTTCTTACCTATTATGCAGGAATTTAGGGCTTCAAGATCTAAGAAGCTTTGGCATGTAACAGGTCCTGATTGCTCTTTTCCCTTGATTAAACATAGGAGATGCAGAGAGCTTGTAGCAGCTTGTGAGGTTGAGACTCTTCTTTAGCCACGATGGGAACACTTCTATTCCTCAAGACAGAGCCCAGGCTGATCAGACACCTTCAGATTGTACTCTTGATCGGTAACAGAATAGCATACTTGTTTTAAGTACATTGATGAAGAGGAAGAATAGCTTAACAGTCCACCAATGTCCTTAATGGATAATTTAATCCTCAGCAAGTTTAACTGCTTGCAAACATTTCACTCATTCAGTCATTACCTGGCAAAACTAAGTACTCGGGAAATGGCACGGACACAGGCAAGTGGTGTCCCTTAGGGGTCCATACTATCCAGTGCTATTTCATATCTTCATTAATGACATAGATGAAGGGATCAGGTACACCCTCAGCAAGTTTGCTGATGACACCAAGCTGAGTGGTGTTGTTGACACACCTGAAGGATGGGATGCCATCCAGAGGGACCTGGAAAAGCTCAAGAACTGGGGCCATGGGAATTTAATGAGATTTAATAAGAACAGGTGCAAGGTGCTGCACGTGGATCAGGGCCTCTCCCAGTATCAACATCAGTTGGGGATGAACAGACTGAGACCAGACCTGCTGAGAAGGACTTGGGGATGATGATGAATGAGAAGCTGGGTATGAGCTGACAATGTGCACTTGCAGCCCAGAAAGCCAAACGTGTCCTGGGCTGGATCCAAAGCAGCATGGCCAGCAGGGCAAGGGAGGGGATTCTGCCTCTCTGCTCTTCTCTGGTGAGACCCCACCTGGAATGCTGCATCCAGCTCTGGGGTCCCCAGCACAGGAAGGACATCAACCTATTGCACCAAGTGCAGAAAGGACACCAAGATGATTAGAGAGATGATGCACATCTCCTACAAGGAAAGGCTGAGATAACTGGGATTGTTCAGCCTGGAGAAGAGAAGGCTTTGATGAGACCTAATTTCAGCCTTCTGGTACCTGAAGGGAGCCTGTAAGAAAGACAGAGAGAGACTTTTTGAAAGAGCATGCAGTGACAGAGTAAGGGAGAATGGCTTCAAACTGAAAGAGAGTAGGTTTAGATAAGATATTAGGAAAGAAATATTTTCTGTGAGGGAGGTGAGGTACTGGAACACATTTCCCAGAGAAGTTGTGGATGCCCCATCCCTGGGAATGTTCAAGAGGAGGCTGGCTGGGGCTCTAAGCAATGTGGTAGTGGAAGATGTCCCTGCCCATAGCAGCAGGGTTGAAACTAGATGAACTTTAAGGTCTCTTCTAACTCAAACCATTCTATGATTCTATGAAAAGTTGTAAGTAGCAACACCGGTCAGGATCCAGAAAGGCTGTAAACCAGCTGAAAGATGAGCTCATGGAGTTGTATTCTCAACTTTATTTTCAATTTCAGATGTACAAGTTCTTTGCCCCTTTGACTCTAAGGCCTATGGAAAATGACTTATTTCGGTGTTGTGGATTCAATTACAAATGATGCAAAGCCAGAGACTAAGCCGTTTTTAGGAGATAGTTAATTACAAGGTGGTAATAAGGTGGTAGCAGAACTTGAGCTTAGATGATATATTGCCGCCAAAGTAATTAACTTGGTGGAAGTGAGAACCATTACATCCACACTGCACGAATCTGGTGCCAAGTTCTCCATGGCTCCTTTAGGAAACAAAAACAGCGTTCAAAGATACCCAATGTCTTCTTTCTACACAGTGTAGTTTGTGTCAAATTGTTCAGAACAGAGACTAAAGGCTCAGGGAGATATTTTTTAGCACTGTTCTTTCATTCAGGAATTGCACTATTTTAAATTTTTTTTCTCTCAGCAGTGGTGTATGCACTCAGAGAAATGGAAAGAGAAGTGTGGCTTGTGGTAAAGCATTAATAACTGGGGGTGCAGATGGGGGAATAAGTAGAACAAATTAGAGTTGTAGTAAAACAATTTCTTTTTGACCATCTGAGGCTCATAGGTTCTCGGTAAGATGCCACTCATAATTTACTTTGGCAAGAAATCATTTTCTAGCTTCAATGTTACATCTTGTGTCTAAAAGGCATGAGAATTTAGGCTGAGGTAATTACGTCTGAGTGAATACCACTCATAAACCCTGACAGCTGTAAACATGTTAAGTCTCTGACTGTACAGACTATTCAGGATTATTTGTTGGCTTGCTTTACATTGGTTTTAAGGACTCAGATACGTATTTGTAACATGTTGAGTCAGTGCCTATTTCATCACATAATAAACCATTGACAAATCAGTGGAATTCTGAGAAAAGTGTGAACTGTAGGGGGATGGTTTTTGTTTTGTTTTGGGTTTTTTTGTTTAGCTGGGGTGGGGGGGGGAGTTGTGTGGGTTTTTTTTCTCCCTAAGAAACATGTGACATTGAGATATCACAAGATTAGTTCATTCCATGAATTCCTTGTCACAACTTGACAGTGGCAGAATAAGCTTCTCCTTTTCTTTCTCAGTTTGTTCTAGATGGAAGAAATTACCTTTCAGAACACAAAGTAAGTTCATGTCTTTTGCATCCTCCTTTCTCTCCAGATGCTAATGTAGTGTCAATGATGTGTGTTTGTTACATGAGTTTTGGTTTATTGAGAGCAATTGTATTTAGCAAATAATAGTAATAAGGTTACCAGTGTTTTCTAAGTACAACTTCTCTCTCTCCCCTACTTTTTATTTGACAGTATTTGAGTGCAGCATGACAAGACTCCTTACTTTCTTCATTTCTACTGAACACTACTGTCCACTCCACATCAACTCCAAAATTGTATTTGCACCATTTTTGTGGAACATACAGAGTGGTTACCTACATAAAAAAGTTCAGCTTTCTCAAAAAGAAACCCAAGTACCCTACAATCTTGCCTGTAGTTAAGCTGCAGATTTAGTCTCTTTGGGCTGTCAAGCACTCAAAGATTTGAAAGAAGTCCCATTTTACCAGATTGCTCTACACAAGCAATCCCTCAGTGAAACAGACATTAACCTCTTCAGATGATAATTGATGTGTGTTCACATTAATGAGGATGGAAAACAGTATCTGTAAACCCCAAAATTTTACTGTTCTTACATAACTCATCTTACTAAACAAACTATGCATTTGAAAGACTAAGTAAAGTTGCCAGACTCTAGTCTGAATATATGGTATGTAGGCATACCATGAAACCCCAACTGTTTTTAATCCTACTTAGAGTTTCTACAGTTTTGTTCTCAAATATCTTAAAGGTATCACTAAAGCAAAGTTTAAGCAGGGTGTTAGAGAAGGGCTGAAACAAAAGCCCTCTTTTTAACTTGAAATATAAGCTAATAATGAAAGATGAGTAAGTGAGAACAGAGAACAAAAGCTGACCTGTATCACCACAGATGTGTCATGTTGCAATTCATTTGCTCATATTCTGTTTTCTCTGGGCTCATTCTAACCACACTGAAATCACCACAACTCAGTTTCTTCATAGCTCAGTTATACAAATATGGGGCTAGAGAACCAAAGTAATTTTTATGGGCTCCAGCAGAACTTGATCAAATATATTTTCTTGAATTTTGCT
The DNA here is from genome assembly GCF_041296385.1 of Aphelocoma coerulescens. Taxonomy (NCBI): domain Eukaryota; kingdom Metazoa; phylum Chordata; class Aves; order Passeriformes; family Corvidae; genus Aphelocoma; species Aphelocoma coerulescens. The sequence goes on from NC_091017.1 coordinate 47,405,107, forward strand.
TGTGGTGCTGTCATCTTGACCTCCGTTTGCTTTGCAGGTTAAATCACTTTATCTGTAGTCTTAATTTTTAATTCATAATGTGGTGAAAACTTTGATCACCACCCCCACATAAATACTGGTTTACAAAATTTTTTTAAATTATGTTTTACATAAATAATTTAACAATATTGTTCTGAATGAAAATAAGAATATAGTGAATGATTTTTTTTTAGATTGATGATACTGACAATATTGAATTGTGATATGGGGTCATTCTGTGTCTTCTACAGAAAGATTTTTCTTCTACAGAAAGATTTAAGGATTCTATGATAAACAAATCTATAAAGACTTTCTCTCAAAAATAATGAGATAAATTTCTTTCATTTTTTTCCATATCAATAATGGATTATTTTTATTGCGAATACACACTTCAAGATAATTCAAATTTAGAAGGAAAAAGTGCCAGAGGATAAGCTTGTATCTTGCAGAACACTAGTTTAGTAAGAGAGAGGTGTTTGCCTTCTGATTGTTCAGTATAATTAAGTTTAGAGAGGTGACCTTTCAGAACAGTATTCCTTGCAAATAAAATAGTATTCAGTTGGTTGTGGAAAGTTACACAAATTATTATGTGAAACAAAAAGTACAGATTAGCATAGATGGTCAACACCCATAATTAATGCCTCTCTATCTGTGATAGAAAAAGTGTATCTATATGACATTTTGTACAGGAAGGATAGGAGATTGTAACAAATTGCAATCTCCTTTCTCTTGAAAGCTACCTATTTTAATTTATGTTATAACCAAATATGGTTCAATAATTACTTCAAGCTTGGATGGTCTATACCTGCTGGCATTCCAAATGCTGCAACAGATCTCATAACACTCATTAATTAGAGATTACTGAGTTTTAGCCAAAGTTTGAAGTTTTAATATCCTACATGTTTTTTAATGATCTTCCTTGGGACCTGAGTTTAGAAAACCAGCCAGTTCCTAAAAACTGTTTATCAGCTGCTCCTTCATTTTTTCCTCTTTACCATTAGCTCACAAAGATAGGCCTTCTAGTCATTGTCCCATATAAATCCAGAAAATCACCTGAAACAATTGCTATTTCTCAGGTACCTAAGAATGTGAAATTGCAGGTGTATCTTTTTCTTACATTTTTAGGCTCAACTTTGCTAAATAGATATATGTATAAAGGTTTTGTTGCCTCTATTTATGAAGAGAAGTTGATGAATAGCTGTACAACCATGTTAGTGAATGAGGGGGAAAAAGAAGCCGATAGGTCTGACTGTATCAACTTACTTGAGATTAGAATTGAATCGGCAATACATCTACTCTGTGACACGTTTGATATCAGGGATTGGAAAAGTAGCACAGTTTCAATGTCTGAATTCCTGACAAAAGACCACCTTTAGCTTTGGTAACCATGTCTCTCACCCATAAACTGGAGTAAAAGTCTCAAATAACTTGAGATTTGCTGTCAACCTAGAGAAACCTGCACATGCTGCTGAGGGAGTACTGCTGCTTTTCCCTGCAATACTTCATGCCAGGGACTCATTGAGAATTTGTGTGGATCTATTTTAGGTACATGAAAACCCTCATCATATTTCTACAACATTTCAAGACACAAAAAATATTTTTGCAGCTCCTTGGAGCCTTGAAAGCCAGTGACTGCAGTTGCAAGCAGGGCCGCTGCAATGGTTATTTGCAGACAGTGTGTGGGAGAGTGACTTCATGCAGCAATTCTCTTATTTCTATTAATAAAAAATATACCTACAGAGCAAGGAAACACATTTTCAGTGAAAAAGATTACTTGTAAGTCCCTGGCAAGTTTGTGGTGCAGAGAGCTGATTCCTTTCTACTCCCAAATAACAGATACAACATGTACCCAAATCTGCTGCAAGAAATATGTTTCAGAAGGGAAGAAAACTACTTAGAAAACTATGTACCTATGTTAAATACAGGGATTACAGCTGATTTAATCAAACACTGCTGAAAACACCTGAGAGGTTCAAGCCCTTTGCAAAGGGGATCCTGAGCTGGCCAGAGCATGGAGGCAAAACTGCCCCAGTTCCCATGAAGTGAGGCAAGCCTCAGAGACAGCAAACTACTCTGTTCAGAAAGTAGCCTTTTGAGAAAACACAAAAGACTAAGCTGGACAAAATAACTTTTAGAAGCAAAGGAAAAAATTTCTTAGAATTAGATGTATCATATTAGCCAATTGCATCCAAAGAGTAATAACTCCAAACAATTTCATAACTGAAATATTTATAACAAAATTTTCATAAACTCATAAGCATGAGGTACAAATGAATATTATTTCTGGTATAGAGACACTTCTGAAGATTCAGGTCATTTTACTTTGTGGTGTCAGCTCCAAGGCATATCTTTCCAGGCAGCCTGTTGATGCCCTGTGCGTTTAGCATGAAAACCAACAATGGATGAGGAACATATTGGCCACTTAGAAAATTAAAACCCACTTCATTTGATAACTTTCTTTGAAACTTCAATATTTTGAATTTTTTTTCATTATATTAGCACAGATACAATTTTTTTTCTCAAATGTTTAAACCCCAATGTTGTTAAAATGTTATCCTTTTCCTTAATCTATAGGGCTTTGTGCAAGACTTCATCTTCCACCAAGTCATTTATATATGTGATTGCGAGACCTCCACTTGGAGTGTCTCCTGTTCTGGGGTCCCCAGCACAGGAAGGACCTGTTGGACTGAATCCAGAGGAGGACCACCAAGATGATTAGAGGGATGGAACTCCTCTCCCGGGAGGAAAGGTTAAGAGAATTGTGATTTTTCAGTCTGGAGAAGAGAAGATTTTTATGAGACCTAATTGTGGCCTTCTAGTACCTGAAGAGAACCTACAAGAAAGCTGGAGAGGGACTTTTTAAAAGAGTATGTGAGACAGGATAAGGGGGAATTTGGGGGGCTTCAAACTGAAAGAGCGTATGTTTTGATTAGATATTAGGAAAAATATGTTTACTTTGAGGTGGAGTGGAAGGTGTCCCTGCTCTTGACAGAGAGGTTTGAAATTAGATAATCTTTAAGGTTTTCTAACCCAGGACATTCACTTGGCATTCACCACCTTCTACTTTCTGTCTTTAGTTTTTGACTGCTAGTAAGGCTGCTGCTGAGTCTGTTAGCTCAGCTACTTCTTAACTTTCAGTCCAGTGTTATCTCATGAGTAATGAGATGGACTAGCAAACAGGAAGACTTGTGGCACAAATTTTCAAGGAAAACATGAGGATATTGCTCCATGGAGTTAATCTCAATGGGGTGAGCAAAGCATTCCTTCTAGTCCGTGTCTGTATTACAGCTCCTGGTAGCCAGAGTTTCTGTTAGTGCCTCTGTTGCTATGACACTCTCGTACTTTCACTTCTACTTTCGCTACATCCTTTCCCTTTTTTCTCCAGCCCATCAAGCACTAGCAGGTCTATTGCTTTTGAGCTACAACTGGTAATTCTCTATATAATTTTCACCTCCAGTCTGTAAGAAGCAAAGCTCTGCATTTGAGTCTTTACCTGTAAAGACACAAGACACTGGGTCTACTAGGCTAAGTGTCTAAATAAAAGGGCAGTCCACAGCCAAAGTGGTCATCTGTAACTTTTAGGTTTTATAATTTAAAAAAGCAGTGAATTTGCATTTCTTAGAGCAGTTCTCAGTATCAGTATATCAGTGGTGTTTTTCATAAGTACAGAGCTTTCTTCATTACAATTTACCACCATATGCACAGCACTTTTAAAATACTATATTCCATTGACTCTTGTTGGGTTTGCTATACACTCCCTTGGGAAAAGTGTTGCAGTAATTGATGGCAGATGATTACATCAAGAAAAATTACATGCTCAAGGTCGTTATGGCATCCATGTATCTTGGGCAGTTGCACAGAGAAATTTTATCCATCATATGACCTGGAACACATAAGGACAAATCTTCTATAAATCCACTGTATATATCATCTATGTCTATATATTTATTCCATGGCTTTTTAAGTACTACCTGCCTGGCTAAACTAAAGAGTAAACTAAAGAGTATCATTCAGGAAAGTCAAGAGCTCTGTATGTTGAGCTGAACAAAGAATTACAAATCTCCACATATTTAATGTGTAGCAATGTGAACTATCTGGCATTACATTTTAGGTAGTAAATAAGCAAAAAAGTAGTTCTCATATTATGACATAATTTTGTACCCAGTGGCATGAGTCAGTGTTCTGAAAATAAGGGATGCAAATTAGTGTCTCACATTCCAGCCTGAGAAAAAAGAAAAATTTTCTCTAGAAATAGAAGTCTAGAATGTAACTGTATAAGATTTCACTGATAAAAAATGTGAAAAAAAATCCAACAACAATGTGACCTGCAGGTCAAAAACTGAAGACAAAGCAAACCTTCAAAATTACATTGAAATAATAATAATAATTAAAGCTATTTTTAGGCATAGAGAATAACAAAGGATAGGGGAAAAGAAAGAAAGAAATGAGAAAAGGCAACATTTTTTTTGCATTTTGTGCTATTTTCTGTATTGAAAGCAGAATCACTATTACAGAAAATATCTGCCAAGAAAAATGCATTGAACATGAGAATATTTTTTTTCTTTCTAAATTAAGTATAGAAATATTTTACTTACTTGATGCATGTTTTAATTTGTTCTCAAGGTACTTTCTATTTTTTAAGCACATTGTTACCTAGCCTTGGAAAGTTATTTCTTAACTAGTCTCTGCCTGTGTTCCCTCCAACAAGTTACATATAAAAATTATTGTATAATTTATGATGTTTTCCAGCTGAATAGTTGAACAAAAAATGGCTGAATTTTAATCCTGAGAACTTTTATTATATCTAGTTAATTTCTCTTATTGTAAAAATAAGAGAGGTAGCTAGATACATCCTGTTGCAGCTGAAATCAGCTTTTCTCATTCGGAAATGCTACTGAAAAAATAAGCCTTTCCACAGCATTACAGAAATAATGTTATTCACTTGTCTTTATGAAATAAGAAATGTTCAGTTTCACTGATGTGTCTTCAAAGTCCTTGTACATGCAGGGAGACACACCACTACTATTGCTTTTGAACTCACCTGTTTTCCTTAGATATCCTCTAGTTGTTACTTTTTGATCTCTTATGGATAGTCAAAGGTTTCTTGTTTGGTATTGGGGTGTACATTTTGGTGCTGCAGAGTTTGATGTCATTTGAGGGATGTAGGGCCATGTACACTCTCCTCTACTTGACAGAATGGTCTAAAAATCTTTGAGTTTTCAGCTCTCAAATGCTAAAATTTATTTTCCAGAAATATCTAGGAAAGGCTGGATTTGCATACAAAAGCATATGTAAAATGCATGAGGAATTTAAATGCCTTAATACATCTTTCATAATGAAAGTTAATACCATTCTCAAGGTTGAAGTGATGCAAAAACTTAATTTAGCTTACGGCAAATCAAAATCAGAGTAGGATAATAAGAAATAAGAATCAATCTAAACCCCACTGCTTCCCACCCCTCTCTTCTTCCTGGGCTCACCTTTTCACAACTCACAATTTCTCTGCCTCCTCCCCTGACCCAGTGGCGCAGAGGGATGGGGAATGGGAAGTGTGGTCATTTCATAATGCTGTGTCTCTGCCATTCCTTCCTCCTCATGATCTTCCTCTGCTCCAGTGTGGGATTCCACCCATGAGACAGCATCTTTCATTGACTTCTCCAGAGAGAATCCTTCCCATAACCCCCATTTCTACATGAACTTTCTTCATGGGTCCTTTCCATGGCGTAGACTTTAAGGAACTAACTGCTCCAGTGGATATCTGATCCATCATGGAATTCGGTGGGCTGCAGTGGCACAGCCTGCCTCACCATTGTCTTCATCTCAAGCTGCAGAGGAATCTCAGCTCCAGCATGTGGAACACCTCCTCCACCCCACTTCTGCACTGACCTTGATGTCTGCAGAGCTGCTGCTCTCACACGTTCTCGCTCCTTTCTCTCAGATGCTGCTACTCAGTGTTTTTTGCCTCTTTTTAAATATCTTATTGCAGAGGCACTACCATTGCTGCTGATGGACTTGCCTTGGCCAGAAACAGGTCCATCTTGTAGCTGGCTAGAACTCTCTGTGTTCTACATGGGGGCAACACTTGCATCTTCTCCCATAATACATCCCTCCAGAACCCCACTACCAAATTTTTGCCAAACACAATGCAAGCTGTTAGGATGTTTTCAGAATGAACATCAAAGCATTCTCTATGATTATTTTCATGAAGTTCCCCAGAGTTAGAGTGCCCAAGGTGATTTTGTATCCTGAGGCATAGAATTAGAAAAGTATTTTTCATTCTGTATGTTTTTCAAGGAAGAGGACTGAGTGTAAGACAAAGGGCTCAGCACAGTGGTATGACGTTTCTCAAAACTCTCTTCCCATGTGACTTCTTAGATACCACTTCTTACAGTGAACATGGGAAATGAGGAAATATATGCAAGGAAATACAAGCAAAGATCATACACCTGAGCTTCCAATTACTTCTCTTCTGAGGGATAATTTGCATAAGTCTACCCTTGGAAATAGCCTTTTCAAATGTGAAGCTGAATTTCTCTCTTTCTACTGCAATTAATTCTAATGCTAGTCTTGTATTTATGGTGCTTATGTGTACTGAGTGATCAATACAGTAGATATTGCAGAGATAATGGGAAAGATAAGGGGAAACCAACAAAATATTTAAATATGTCTCCACATTTTGACAAGTTAGATTAGTGTAGTGGGAAACAGTCAGAGTGATCATATTAAAACTGTCTGTGTGTTTTCTTTCCCTAAGGAAAATTAAAGGCAGCAGCCTTCATTTTGAATATGATTTGTGATTGCTGCAATGCAAAAGAATAAGTGGAAAGCTGTTACTACCTCCATGTCCCCGAGTCTTCTTGAGGAGGATTGTAACTGACAGCATTTGGAGCCAGAAGGAGATTGAATGGATGACAGAGAAAAGAGACAGATATTAGAAATTATGTTCAAGAATTAGCTTCACTATTAGTGATGTATTAGCTAGACAATTTAGACTATTCAATTGTTAAAAGATAAATTGGACTAACAATGGATTCCTAACTCCATATGTGTGCTATGTTTCCTTTCACCCATACTTTGTCAGTCTTTACCCAGCCCTAGATTTTTTGTTTGTCCCAACCTTAATTTTAGGCAGCCACATAGACAAGCCATCCCTTCCATTGGTTAAAACAAAGATAATCCTCCAGAGAGAAATTGAAACTGCCCTTAGTTTCTTTTGCCTAGTTCTCTTCAGACCCACTCATAATATAGGTCAGGATTTTATTTTAAAATTTAACCCTATGTCCAGGCTGAGCCAAAGAACAAAGGACAGGAAAATGTCAGAAGAAAACTAAATGCTCTTCATTCCTGTGCACCAGAATTCCCAAGTTTCATTGGGAAGGTAACTGTTTTCTGTATGTGCACTAAGGGCGATACTCCAGCTTTCACCTGATGAACGCTCAACCTCTGAACAGAGAAGGGTCCCTACATCTGGTATTACATTAATCTTAAGTGAAATATTAATTTGAAAGATTCAAGACTGTTGAGATTTACAGTAATTTCTTCCATACATTTTTACACCTGCCACTATATTCTGGTGAATTTCTGCTTTCTCCTGAAAAAAAATGGCTGCAGCACTTCCTTTTATCTTTATGTTTCCCAGTTACAGAAAGAGTTACCACTGCAAGAATTCTTGATACACATGCATACTACAGCCCCTCCTCTTCCTTATAATTTAAAAAAAAAAGTTTGAAAATTTTATTTAGGTATTACTTGGAAGATATTCGGCAGAATTGGATGCAAACCCTTATGCAGGGATAGAACAAACTGACGAGAAAAATAACTGTGGAACAAGTGCAAGCATTTAACTTTCTGATATCTTTTTTGAAACTAAACTGTTTAAAAAAGAGGGCTTGATGGTCCAAATCCTTCATAAAAAAAGAGAGAAAGGAAAATGCAAGCAGGGGACAGGATCTCTAATTTTCATGTGATTGCAGTTGCTGGAAGCCTTACAGCCCAGGAGATAGAGCATTAAAAAAAATAACCTGTCAGTCAGATCTGTATGTGCAGGGGAAGAGAAACATCACTGGGGAAGGCAGATGGTTCAAATTGTTGCTCAAACTGCTGAATGCTTATTCTCTTAAAGAGTTTAATCTGATTCTTAACAGGTCGGTCCTTCCTCCTGAGGGGGAGTCAATGCTACTTTCAAATAAGGTGTTCAATAGGAATCATTTTGAACAAGCAATAAAAAATTCACCATTCAATTTTTATTTTTGTTTTGAGGCAGTTGTTCTGCAACCTTTTTTTAAAGTAAAGTGGCAGAGAAGAAGAAACAAAGAAGAGTAATTGAAAAGACATTACTTCTTCAAAAGGGTAATGTAGCAAAAACATGCTAGTGTCATTTGTCACCAGTTCAGGGTGTCTTTCCCTGTCCTTCTGTCACACTGATCTCCCATCACACCTGGCTTTCTTTCTTCACTTAATTTTCCTCAGAAACAAGATTTCCCTCATCAGCTGCACTGATTTGTGCACTACATCACAGAAAAGAGCAAGACTGTGGTTGGTACAAGGTTTCTGCTGGTGTAGTTCCCTGCTGTCTTTCTTTGAGGGCAAGACCCTGCTAAGAAGCAGCTGAGCCTCTGTAACTGTCATGCTGCACAGAAGCTTCTCTGATTTATTTAATTTTTATAAGCTAACTGGAATCACAGGAGACAAGCCACGAGTTTATTCTGGAAAGGTCTGAGAACACTTGGTGATGTAGCATGAGGACAGGAGATGGACAAAGGTGATAATTTCGACATTATCAGAAATTAGACAAATGTGATCATGGGTTTCTGTAAGAGAGGAGAAGTCTCTAGGCCAGCATAGGAGAAGTGATGCTCCCAAATGGTCAAAAAGACATGATGAATGCAGGGTGAGCATGGCTGAAGCAGAGAGTTGATTTGGAACTTATACCTGAGCTGTTTTCTGCATCTTGGAATGCAAGTGGAATTCAGGGAGATTTCACAAATCTCAGGCAAAAAGCAAGGAATATCACATAGCAGACTGGAGGTTTCCTTGTTTGAAGATTTTGGAATACTTTAATAACTCTGTTGGTACTTCAAATGAGAAAATTTGGTTGGCGTTTCAAGCAGATGAAGAAGGGCACAGTTTTTTGCAAGGTTAATTGCTTTTCTGGCTCACAGAGGAAGTGAGTTGTGATTCTTGCTCTAACAGGTATTTCAAAAATAATTGACTAAGTTAAAGCCAAGACTTTCATTTGCTGTGAGGAAGTTTCCTGTTTGCACTCCACAGAAGCCAAAAAGGAACGGTGATTTCATTTTGCACTATTGCAGGAAAATACTTTAAAAAAATCTTTTGTTACAACTGAACTAAAATCGCAACTTTATGATTTTTGTTATATAAGCAACAGAAAGGAATTAGATTACAGATATTTTAATTAATCTGACTTGGTATTTTTAAAGCCTGGCAGCAATATGTTTTTATTTACAACATCCAATTATAGTGACAGAAATAAAGGGTAATGAGAGTGCTTGAAGCCATGCACCAAACCTCCAGGAGGGGGGATGGACTCAGGGCCCCACATCAATCTAAGGAAAAGATGCAGAATTGAGCCTATTGAGATATAAATAAAAGGGAATAAAAGTGTTTAAGAATAATTAATGATTTTTGCTAATACGGAACATCTCTTTTACCATGGTTCCAGCAGTGACAGTCTTGACTGCTGGACAGTCTTTGTACAGGTAGTGGAAAATAGTCAATAGGCAATTCTGATGTCTATATCATAGCCCACTGGATCATAGAAATATCCAAATATTGGCTTACAGTGTTGGGAGAAAGCTATAAATCTAGTAGAAATTGTTGCAGGAGTAAATAAACAAGAAATAATTTTAAAATACTTGCTGAATAGTTTCCTTGGATTTGGACCTGCAGTTTAAGAATTATTTCTGTTGAAACCTTGTATTGAAAAGGCTATGTCAGTGTTAATCAGGGTCACTAAAGCATTGATGAAATATATATACTTCTTTTATTACTCTTTTCAATTAATTGATAGCAAATTAGCAAACTATTTTCATCTGAAAGAAGAGTAAAAAAGAAAGGCATCTGAAATATTCATCTGAATAAAACTGAGAACTTTGTCTTTCAAAATCTGTGACTTGTTAGTACATTATAATTTTTACCACCACTTCATAGGTTATTGGGATCTTTCTTCTGTGAAAAATTCTTGGTCCTTTTATTATTTGCAAGCAGCTGGTTAGAAGTATTCATTACTGGAAGTGAATTTTAGTTGAGGTTTTTGGAGCATAGAAATAGACATCTGCTCTTGTTGGGATTAACATCATTCTTTAATGTAATTCCCTTCAGCAAATAATGATATTTAAACATTTAAGTTGAACATTCAAGAACCACAAAAAAGCTTCTAGTAAATTAACAGCCTAAAAGGAAATACAGATTTTCTTCAGTATATATATATGGATAATCAAACTATTATTTTATGCATCTTTTGTGTTACTGTGGTTAAAGCAGTGGTCCACATCAGTATTTAAATTACAGCTTGTAACAGTGAAAGGGTGGTGAAGTCAGATTATTTCTGCTCATGTGGTACAGTATTTCTTAAAGAAAATATATTCCTTCAGATTTACACATAAAGCCATTGAGATTAAACTGTAGATGATGGGCATAAAAGAAACAAAATTATCAAGGTGGTGGTATAAAAACCAGCTTGAACCCAAACCTTATAGCTGTTACAGAGAATAACAGAAATAATTGCTCCACAATGAAATAATGTATCATACAAGATATAGAAACCCCTGAAAATAATTTAATTTACCTGCTTGTTGAGATATTTACTTTTTGTAGAATATAGAAGACAGAGAGCTGAAATATTAATTTGAGAGATACAAATTATTCTTCTGTTGTTTTCAGATTTGAACTAATATTTCCTCAGACATAAAGGAAAAATGCTTTTTAGCAGCACACTGAATTGCTGAATGGATAGAGTAATTAAAAATAGAAGTATAGAAATTCTTCTCTCCCATTTTTGCAGAAAATTATCTACTTATCTTTTCTATGATGCCCCACAGGTAAAATATTAATACCCCCCCCCCCTATTTTATCACTTAGGCTCAACATACATATTCTCAGGTAAACCATATCCATACCTGATCAACAGGTATTTAATTGTTGTCTGATCAATCACTTACATTGATAGTGAAGTAAAATGTAACTAGGAAAACAGTATGCAGACCTTGAGTAACCCAAGAACCAGTTTTAAGAAACATACAAATCACTTTAGTATGTATCTGAGTATGCATTGATAATTTCTGGATATCAATTTTACTCATAGTACAAAATTTTTCTGTTCTTTTGATGCTGAAATGTGGCTTTTGTTGGGGGTTTTGGTAGGTTTTGTTGGGTTTTGGGTTTCTTTGGGTTTTTTGTGGCTTTTTATTGTTGTGGTTGTTGCATCAGAGAGCTGTAGTAGTCAGTAGTTTGGTTAAACTGAAATTTATTTCCACTATGCCAAGGCACTTATTTTTGAGAGATATTGCCTGTATCTGTCTACAGCTGCCTTTATATTGTTAAACACATGGTGAAACCCAGTAATTCTTGCTGTCACCTTATATACAGGGAGAGATACGAAACCAATCTTCTCTTCACAACTTGTTAAGTAGCCATAGACATGGTGGGCATCCTCAGGTTCAGGAATCTCGAGAAACACTCAGGGAACTAAAGGACTGGGCCCTAAATGTAGACAGAGTCTACTCCTCTCAAAGCGAAATGAACCACTACTTTGCTGTTTCTTCAGGCATCTATATGTAAATTCAGTTCTACTTGTTACCTGGTTAAGTTTTTTTCCTGTCCAGTTAGGCTAGTTATTTCTGAAAGAAAAAAAGTGTGTGAGTGTGCTATAGTTATCAGATTGCTGACAGTAAAGCAGTTATTTAATATAACCTTGCAGAAGAGTAGTATTCATGAGCATAATGTGAATGTTTCCAAGCAACAATATCTTAATCATATTATGATGTCATAGTTAGAAAATATATCAAATAGATAAAGACAGCTTAATATATTAACCAGAGTAAGAAATGTATTAATTCCATGACATACTTTAGACAAAAATATATCAATCATTTTGTTAGGATTTTATAGCATAAAATGTGTAATATAGATAATTCTTTTAGGAAATTTTAATTTAATATTTTGCTGATTAGCAAGCATCTCAAACATAGCAATGTAACAGCACAGCAGCAAAAGTCATGTTTTTTACTTTCTTTGTTAACTAAAAAAAGTCACTTTAACCATTGTTGACAATAGGATAACAATAGACCACAATACAACTCACTTGCCCTGATTCAGAAAGCAGAAGTATGAAATTGCATGAGCTTGACTCTTGGTGGAAGTGAATGGGAATTTTCGAGCATCAGAACAGATAAGCAGGCTCTTTAGGCTGTGAGAAAACAACTTTGCTTTTTATAACAAACTTTTATGTGTGTAGTGCTAAGAGCTGGACTGGGAGACACTCAGGAATAGTGGGAGAACAAACATTCTCTTTTGCCATTATTGTGTGTTACATTCATATTTGAAGCAATACCCTGTTATATTCAAAAGTGGAAGGAAAAAAGATCCATGAAGAAAATGGTGAGAAAATAGTCTTATTAAAATACTGTCTTAAATGCTTTCAATATATATCATCAGAATATTGGTATCTATAAAGTGCTGACACTTTTCTTTTTTTATGTTTTCAATGAAAAAAAGCAAGCATTACTGGTACACTGATTTCCAGAAGATGTAAATATCAAACATTTTTTAAAAAGGAATTTTTGCAATTCTATGACCAAAAGGTTTCTATAGAACACATATGATTTCCCAAGAGTTCATTCATCATATTGAGGCAAAATTGAGTCAATTAAAGCTCAACTGAACATCTAGATTTGCTGAGCATGAATCTCAGTACTGTTGAGAAGAAAAACTGTGGCAATTACAGAACTCTAAAAATTGACAATTAACATCGAATTCCTTCTTCTTCCCTTTTCCTCTTTTTTTGTAAATACCAAAAGTGCTTATTTTTCTTAATTTTATGAACACTTTGATTTTAAAATGTTACACTGCGTGAATTGTATAAGACTGACATGCAGTTTCCAAATAAATAAATTATGTTTAACATGTCTCAGTAATTGCAGCTTTAATAAACCTCAGTAGCTACATCTATAAAGAAAGAATAGAAAAGTAGAAGCTTGAGATGATATATCAGATGAACACAGACATAATGGAATGCTGAGCTAAATAATCAAGGACACTTAGCAAAATAACCAAGGTAAAGCCAAAATATGAGGAACAAACAAGGACAGCTAATCAGTCTAGGTAAAGGGTAATTCCAGCAGTGGATGACCAAAACCACGGGCCCAAGAAACCCACCAACACAAAAGAAGAAGAAACTGAGCATGTGGACTAATTAGCATAAAAAGTGAGAATAATTTAAGCAATAGAAGATAGAATACTAATTAATGAGAGAACTATGTAAGCTACAGCCAAAGAACATTAATGCCTTTGCTAAAATATATAGTGAAATTCAGATAATCGCTGTGCTAGCTTTGTGGATTTGCCAACTGGAAATGTTTTCTGCACAGAACTCTAAATAAACCAAATACCTTGACTCTCTGTGTGGCTTGTTCTTTTGCACGCTGGGTGAAAGACGCTGTTTCAGGGCAAAAAACCCATGGCAGTTTTCTGTGTTCTCAGGCAAGAGGTTTTGAAGTCAGGCCAACAAAATATTTCAGTGTCAAAATGACCTTATATACAGAGCAATTAATATTTTAGGACTGGGAAATCTTCACACGTGAACTCAAAACAAGAAACTTTGAACAGATGAAGTGCAAAATGAAGACTGACTAGAGAAAATTCTTAATTTAAAGCTCAGTAAGTAATATTAGTGTAATTGCTTGCAACATAGTTATTTGCTAAATTATTTTTATCTTCCATGCTGATATCTTTACAATCCAGAGAAACAAAATCAGAGCAACTGGGAAACTGCTGATTGACTAGAATCACTTTGGATTTTGTTCTGTAAGGGGCTTTGTATCTTCAGCTACCGTGGAGCTTCAAGGGAAAAGAGGATGCTTAGTACTACACTAATTATTTCTTATTCCTGCTGTTAATAGAACCTAAAAATCCTGGTGTGAAGTGAAAGGGATGACTGGGAGGAAAATGGTGCACTAGTTATCAACTAAATATTTTATACTGCAGTATTAGATAATGTGTGCACATTTCTGGAATACACAGTAATTTTCTCAGCAGGAAGAGGTTGCTGAAGTAAAAACATGAACGGTCACTGCAGGGAAATCAAAGCTTCTGACTTTGTATTTTTTTGCATTAGCTTTCTACTTTGTTATTGTGTTTTCTCTTTTCAAAAACTTACCTGAAATTAGACTTACTCTTGTTTCTCTCCTAACCTTCACTAAACCTAAACACCTCACAGTTCTGTCCTAAGAAAATCAGTTCTGGTTTTGATATCTTTTGAATACGGAGTTGAACACACTTCCTGTGACTCAGTCACCACCACCAGGACACCAAAGTCCATTGAGTCATGAGAATGACTTTGCTAAAGTTTGTCTCCTGACAAAGCCCAATTGCCTCTTTGCTTTGGAGAAGTGGAGGGAGGCAGGAAGTGAGGGAGAAATGAAAGAAGAGAAAGAGGAGTCAAAGTGACTGAGAATAAAACCTTAAAGAAAAAAGAAGAAAAAACTTATTTCTGCTCCTAGGTACCTCTCCTTACAAACCATTCTTTCCTTTTCTTGTCTCTTCTGTTGTTTTTTTCAAGTATTATAGTATCCTTTCCTCCCAACTCACTTCCTACTTCAGAAAAAGTACAGTTCCCACAGGTTCTGAGGGACATCATGCTGGTTTTCACTCTTCTCTTTCCCCGTAGGACTACTGAAATACTTTACACAAACAAAAGGACAATTTTTTTGTGAAAACACAGAAACCTAGCTGCAAATTTTTTTCCCAAATCTTGTTATATGAAGTCAGAAAATATGTTAGCATCACAAAATCTGGGCATGAAAACAGGGTACATGACTAACAGATACAAGACAAAAAGACACATTAAACTCACCATGACATATGTATAGGCTAAAGTGTGCTTTAGTTTGGGGATTTTAACATGAGAGCTATTTGAAACTTTGAAATTAAAGAGAGGTTTTTTTAATGTAAATCCTAATATTTGTAAATATAAAGGCTTATCCTTCACTGAAAAAAAAAAAATTAAAAACCAAACAACTCCCAAAAGTAGAGACCTACAAAACCAGGAAATTTGAAAACTTGTGCATACACAGGTGAGCTTTGGTAGGGCTGCTTGTGAAAAAGAAAACATAAAATCTGCTTCTTATTCCAACCAGCTTGCATCAACTCTGTCATTTCTGGGTATGCTGAGACTGTCTAAAAGAAATGCTCATCTGCCAACAGCAAGCTCAGTAAAAGCATCACATTAGCCTCTCTAATAGTTAGAGGTACTGCAGTGTGTCAAGGCAGTGTAGCTAATAACATCTGAATAATGAAAGTCTTCCCAAAGTCAATGATGGAAAACTCTTATTTACATTTTTTTTTAATAAAGCATCAGTTTTCTACTGTTTTATAGCCTAGTTACTGAGGAATGTCTGCCAGCACCTTAACCTACAGGCACATTACATTGCTAACAAGTCCAGTCATAACTGTCAGGTTCTGAAAATTATCTTCTCTTTCCCACCTAACATTGTCAGAATTTATAAGCTCCTTGCCAGATTATTCTTGTGAATAGTTATTGTTACTTTCTTCATAGGCAGTCTGGGATTTCTTTTTGTATGAATTGTTGGTTAAATTATATCTAAAACTTGAAATTCCTTCATCACAGCTTCTATCACTTTAGTTTTAGATGAGAACCTGTTGCTCTCTTTCCTTTCAAGTAAACTATTCACTAGATAATTTTTCTTCTATAAATGCAGAAGAGAGAGGTAATTTGCATGGGATTGTCTAAAAAAACCATATAACTATGTTTAAAATTGAAGAATTAGTTCTTTTCTATTTGAATTTGTGTAATTAAACAGACTTTATAAACTAAAATATTTTTTCAGTATATTTACAACTGGAAATACATGGTTACTAATTATCAATGAAAATAGTTTAATATAACTTTGTTTACTAATTTTCATTCTAAGAGTGAGCAAGATGAGAGTCTAAACAGAAGACAAGACTAATTCTCAGCAAATCTGGGTGGGTCTTTACTTAATGTCTTTTGTCATACACTGAAAAATTGATTTATTTATTAAAAATAAAATTTAAAATAAAATTAATTTGAATTTGAAAGGAAATGGACTACAACATCAGTTCAAGTTATGTTGGTTTTCAGTTCAGCAGTGAAATATAAGAAACTCCAAAGAGTATGATTCCATAAATGTTTAATAATTATGATTTAGATGAATATTTTTAACATTTAACACCAATGTATCTGCGCAGATTTTGACTGAGAAACCACAAGCTGTCAGAGTAGCAATGGACTACTTGCTGTAGAATCAACAAAATTTAGCCTTTTGTATTAATATTGAAGCATGAATGCTAATATTAAGTATACATATTTATATGGGAATATGAAGAAGCTACTGTGATTTTTTAAAAATTTTGCTTCTAAATTTGAAGGAATCCATAGGTAAATAGTAAGTTGTTGTTTGGGGCTTGTTGTTGGGGTTTTTACTGTTTATGTCTAGAGAATAGTGTATCACAGCTAAATATCATGTGACAGGTTGATTATAGATAATATGTTACAGAGAGTTAGAGTATACTGTCCTGGATGTAGAAAATAAATCTGCTGGAAAATGTGTTTGAAGTGTTACAGTAATGTAATGAAGTTATTGACAGCACGTGCAATTTACATGTCTGAATTGTTCTCATTCAGCATAACACAAACCTCATACATCCCTCATGGCCTCCCATGTCACTTTATACTTAGGAGATAGATGATCCTGTTCTTATATATTCCTTCCCAGAAAAATAAAGCTGTGGAACTGCAACCTTAAATGAAATGTGCTATCCTGTAGATGAAACCCTAAATTTAGTATTTTACCTGAGACTAAGTAAGTTGGTAGGATAAGAAAAGATCCATGCAGCTTTTGTATTTCCTAAAGAGAATAATTCCTTGTCCTTGAGGATAAACACTGCTTCTGTGATAATACAGAACACGGAGGTTGTTGAAGCTCCAGACAAAAAGAAGCACAGAGCATCCCGGCAGCTGCTGCATTACTTAGGAGGAGAGGAGAGTGGAGAGTCAATAAAATCCCTTCTCCCACATGAGAGTGGGCACAAGGCTCAGGACTTCTTCTGCATCCTCTCAGTTCCTCCTAAACAGTCCTCCAAATTTGTCTTAAACCAGCACAGGTACTGATATAATAGCCTAGATGTGATATAGCTAATATAACAGACGTAAAAGATTAAAGTTGAGCAGACTCAAATTCTAAATGAAGATTTGTAAGAAAATAAGCATTGAGATTACTAAACACCAGTAGCAGTGATCAAAATCCTGAACTTAAAGAAATAATAGAATGGAATAATATATGCCTTAGTATTCAAAGTGTATGGAATATGACAAAACTTGTTGCATTTTTAACCCTGGAAACAGCATTATTGATATTAGAGGAAAAAGTTATTAAATTATTGAAGATAATACTATATAGAATATTCATATTTAGTATCTTTGCTTATTATTATCTTCTATATTTTATATCTTCTATATTTTATGGAAGATAATAATAAGCAAAGATACTAAATGTGAATAACAGTAAAGGCAGCGGTAATTCTGAATGTTAGAAGTGATCATTAAGATACATCAGGAAGAGCTATTACAAAGAGAAGGTAACTATTTCTTAAGCTAGAACTTCGCTAATACAGATTTTAATTTAACTGTATGAACTGGAATGACTATGCAATAGACCAGTGCAGAAATAAATGTTTAGCTAAGTCCAAGTATCTTTTCATGTTGCTGTCCTATGCAGCTGGCAGTCTAAGACTAGTTAAAATGCTGAGAACTGTACCATAAATAAGGTGAGGAGTTTCAAAGTCAGGATCTGATTCACTTTCTTGTGCTTAATCAGGCAGGTAGTGAGCATTTGAGTTGACTTGGAGGGAACGGGTAAAAAGGATATTTTGTGAGGGGGTTGTTCTAAGATGGGAGAAACACTGCATGGGAAGTAATCATAATGGAAACTGGAGGCAAATCCAGTAGTTTCACTTGAGGCAGTAGATTAGAGATTTTTGAAGTTGCCACAGATATAAATTACGTCTTTCAGTTACCAGACTGGATAGTGCTAACTTCCCCAGATACACTGACCTGGAAACTCAACCCACAGGAACTGTTAGGGAAAAGTGCTGAGACTTCACACCACCTTGCTTTTCAGGATACTCTATCTCTGCACAAAGTTCCCCGAGTAAGTAAAGTTAAAGCTGTCTTATGTTCTATCAGAGCTTTAGTTCAGGTTAAGATTTATTGTTACTTTCTAGGCATGATCTAAGCCATCAAATGTAGTCACATGTCTCAATTAACCCTGTCTCCACATAGTTCATACTTAAATATTAAAAAAGAGTCTTAATATCTTCACCCAAAAATGAGAAATAGAATATGTATTGGAGGCTGATACAACAATCATGCTAATCCTGTTCCTTTGTTTCCCAGCTTGCTTTTGTCAAGGACACTTTCATGAGTTGAAAAATGTGTTGGTGGATAAACTCGGAAAATTGCTAAGCAAGGTTTTAGTTCATAACTCAAACAAAAGGATGAGGTTAAATGACTGCACAGTATTCTTATTTCTAAAGGATAACACAGTGCCCCTTGGGATATGGGTCACCATGATTTGGCTTTTGATAAGGGAATTTTTATATTGTCTTATACAGGTTTCCAAGAGAAGCTGTGGATGACCCATAATTGGAAGCATTCAATGTGAGGTTAGATGGATTTTTAAGCAACCTGGTCTAGTGCAAGATGCCCCTGACCATAGCAGGGGGGGTGGGCTAGACAGTCTTTGAAAGCCTCTTCAATGAATGGATGGATGACCTTACATCATCATACATTGTAAATATCCTGATGCCATGTACAGTAGTTAAGTGAACTGTCGTGTTGGCAGGTTCCAGCATGTTTTCCTTTGCAATTATAGATCATAAAATTATTGACATTTTTATAGGCATCTCTGGTTGGCAGTGTTTTCTAGAACAAGAAATAAGTCAATGTATCTTAGAATGTTTTTACAAGGGTTAGTACTATGGTTTTCATTAGCAAGTAGAACACCTGCCATGAAATTTGTTTTGCTACGTTAAAGTAAACAAAATATTTTCTTTTAAGCCAATATAAAGTTATTAGATATTGTCAGTTCAAGAGTTATGAACTGAAATTTGGTTATTGTTTTAGAAATGTGCTTTCATTCAGAATAAATGAAACAAGTGGACTCTGTCTATGGAACAGATGTGTGAGTTCATGATGAATAATCCAAGAAAACTAGTCAAATTTGTGTGATACATCCTAAACACAATGTCTTGTACAGAAAGAGAAAAAACATAATGAAAACCTAAGAATATCTCAGAGGAAATAAAATTTTGTTTGCTTCCTTGAAGTCTGTGTTAGTCTAAAGAAGGCATGATTCTTCCAAGATAATATGTGGATACTGCTTTTGACTTCCACTCCATCATCTGGGGCTTTTTTTATCTATGCAGTAAAAATAAGGTTTCAGCATCTTGAGAAATTTGCACATTAGGTTTTTCTTTGTATCCAAGTGCTGAGAAATAGTACAGTAACCCTGAAAACATATTGAAAGTTCATGTCTGTGTTTCTATATATATATAAGCACAGAAAAACAGCCTTTTGTAAAAAACCTTTTTTCTGTGACTCAATTGTGTACTATTGTATTTGTAAACATTATTCTGGGTTTGATCCTGTAATATTTGGGTTTTTCCTCTGTTTAATGCTAGTAAAACAGAAATGTTTGTCTCATATAAAGTATGATTTCCTATTGAGCAGTTATATGCTAAAAACCCCACAGATCTAGCAACATTAAAACAGTAAGAAATGAATTCTTTTTATTAAAGAGTTACTTTTATTCACATAGTTTACATGGAATAATAGAGTTAATATTTCACTTTTGGTGACAGCTTTTCTGCAAAACGACTTGGGAACTTTCAGGCTTGCATGGTGAATTTAAGGTATAGACTATATTTGATCAAAATTACAATAGAATTGCCAAGATAATATACTCAGAATTATCTTGTAAAATTCTTTCTGTTATTTTGGTACAACTAGAGATAAAACTACTCTGCAAAATAAAATTTTATTTGGTTAAATGTCAAGAAGGATTGCCTTCCTTATTGAATAAACACAATATAGTCGTCTTGATTAATTAACCATTCAGCAGATGCTTAAACTGTAAATAGATGAGTAATAATGTTTTAAATGAAGAATGATATTGATATATGGAGGAGTTTTTTCCTGTGCAGAAGATGAAAAAAAAATAACAGAGATGGAAAAAATCAGCAAGGTCTCTGTAGCACCCTCTGTAGGGTCTTCTCCAAAACAGAAGTAACAGATTTTAATGCTGAGGAAATTTGTTCAGTTTAACTATATTTCACTGTAAATTACAGCAAATGTATTTTCAAGTTGTGAAAGGGAGGGAATGTTAGCAGGAAGAGATAAATTTCATAATTTCCAGGTGAAAAAGTACTGTTGTTATTTTGAGTCTCTGTGGAACAAAAAGAAATTAAGAGGCAGTGGAGAGGAAAAGAAAAGAAGATGGAGACTATATTGTATCATCAAATCAGCTCAGAGTAGTAGAGGTTTAGAGAGTCAAAAGATGAATTTTAGAACAAACTTTTAAAATAAATCATCTAGTCTATTTCTTTTATTTTTAAAATGTTCAAAATTGATTTCAACACTGTCAAGGAAAAAATTTTGCTTTTTCCCAATAAAAAACCCTAAAGCAAAATGAAAAATCTAGTATTGTTCAGTGCTAATACCTATTAAACATGTTAACAAGGTATATACAAGTTTAGTACTGTTTCTGAAGTATTTTGTCACTGCTTTCATTTTATTCACTCTGCAATAGTCTTTGGCTGCTGTATTACTGCTGTTCCTTGTAGCCTATTTTTCTGGACGTAGTACACGCTAGAATAATTGCTGTTCTGTATGGAGCATTGGCTCGTAATATTCCCAAGAACAGTTTTCAATAATGTGTTCCAGAAAATCTTAAATTTCTTTTGAGTCAAAAAAAAAATCTGTGTTGTGTGAACACTGAAAAAGGAAAATTAGATATTTCTCCTGAAAATTAAATACTTTTTTGTAAACAATAACAAACCAAAGATCCTCTGGGGAAACAAACAAACAAAAAACCAGAACTAGTTTCTGCACGCATGATATATCATGAATATATGCAGAGGGAAAGATCTTTACAGGTAAAAACATCCACAGGGTCTGAATGACATCTCAAAAAAAAAAAATAGGGTTAGTCTACACAGAGAAAGTGGGCAGACCCCAGGTCTTCTACTTGAGATTAATTTCAGCTTTCTTGCAGAAAAAAGGTTATATTAGAGGTATACAGGGGAGGTTGAGGCAGAGCCATTAGCATGTTCCAAATTTCAAATATCTGTTTAGTGCAATTTAACCCCAGAAGTCCTCTGTAATAACGATGCATATTTGTTATCCAACTGAAAGGAGTCAATCCAGTCTTGCTCCAAACTCTCTGAACTGGAATTAAAGTTTATTTATTTGACTGCCAGTAACTTACTTAAGTAAAGTAGGACACCACAACTTCTTGTTACATTTTTGCAGGTTTTGATATTATTTTGCAGACAGGCTAGTGCTTATTGCTTGGGGACAAAATAAAGGAGAGCATTCTAAAATATTTCTGAAGTACCTGGATATTTTCCTACTGATTTCCTGCTGATGGAAAGTCCATATTTCTTTAGAAATATTTTGTGATAAATTTTATTCTTTAGATCAAGGACTGAGACATGTACTTTGCATTGGCATTATATTGTTGACTTATGAGAAATAAATCTTGATTTGAACCTGAAATTCAAGCTTGAGTGAGAACAATAAATTTCTAATGTCCTCTCTTTTTCCCTTTCAGCTTTAGAGTGCATATGAATCAAAATAGTTGAAGTAATCGTAAATGTTTGGGGTTTATGGCACGTCAGAGGTTTGCTCAATATGGATCAGAACAGTAACTGATGTTTATGTGTTCTCTATTCCATGTGCTTCAGATTCATTACTTCATTAGATTAAACAGAAAAGTAAACATAATACACAGGAAGTACTATGAAAGCAGAAGTTTACAGAATCACAGAATCTCATAATATTCTGAGTTGCAAGGGACCCACAAGGATCTCTGAGTCCAGCTCTTAAGTTAATTGCCCATAGAGGGGTTATGCCCACACACTTGGTGTTATTAGCACCCTGCCCTAACCAACTGAGCTGTGAGATATTATAAATAGTTACTCCTAATATCCTCTTAGGTCAATGCTTAAAGCATCTGTTCTGAGGTATTCACAAGGGCTGCAGCAAGCTACACTCACCCGGGACTTAAGGATGAGATCACTTCTATAATTCCTGTGATTCACTGCAAGGATTATTTATCCTCATTACACCAGCAAGGGGGAAAACTTGTGGGGGCCATCATTCTGGGATTAAAGTGAGCCGTTTCTGAATGGTGTACATCAGTACCCAGGCAAACACTGGTACTTAGGGAAAGGGAAAAACCTTTTCCGAAGCACTGTCCTTTCACACCACAGCCCTCCCCTCTTCAAAAAGAAAAAACAGCATAGGCCTCATTTGAATAATAGATTACTTAAAATATCTAAAGCTATAGGGGCAAAAAGAATTACCCATCATCTTTCTGTCTTCCAGCTATTGCTAATAAGCAGAGGCTGTCTGAGCAGCAAAGATCTTAGAAGAAACTCAGAAATCTACATGTTTTCAAGGAGGGAGGTTAGCTTGTGGTCAAAGACCAAACCAGTATCTTCCCTCTCAAAACATGGGTTTCTAGTTACATCTTTCTGTATCAATAATATTGAAATCTGCTAAAAACCCTACAGGATGTGATACAGTGATCCAGGTCATTAGTATCACACTTTTATGTCCTTACAACACTCAAAATATGATAATTTGCTGTTTGAAATTAATTACTCAATAATTGGAGAAGTAAACTATAAAGGAATTATACAGGACATATTTCTTGTTACCAGTGGTACCATGTCTGAAAATTTACAACTGTAAAAGAAATAATGCAAGGAGGTTTCTCTGAGAGCAGCCCAACTATTTTGGCCCAGGGACCAGAAGTTCAGACATCATGTTTATACAGACTACATGGGCAAAGGCACTATATCAGAAGACCTTCACAGGAATAGAACACATCTGATGCCAGTTATTGTTCCTTCTTTGGATATTTCTCTTCCACAACAATTTTGCTTTACCAGATAATCTCATGGTTCACATGTTTTTTTTCCTCTGACTCTATCTCACTGAACTTGATGTATACTTTTTCATTAAGAATGGCTTAGTGTCTAAAATCTTCTCCAAGAACCAGCAAGCAGGGAAGAGTATTAAGAAATCGAAATTCACCTGCAACAAGATTTAAAGTTATGTAGGCTCTCCTAGGTCAATCATATAAATATTATTCCTGACCATATATCATCTCCTTAAAATTTTGGCCTATGGTGAAATTTTTGCTGCTCTTACATTTTAGCTTTCTCTTTCTTTATTTCTGATTTCCTGCTATGTTATTGACAGTAATCATAGTAAAAGATATTTTTCTGTTGATGGTTAGTTGGGGTTTTTGTCCCTGCTGAACAACTTATATTTCATTCTTGCAATTGTAGCTGGAGTAGAACATATTCTACCAGAGACTTTCATTTCTACAAAATGATTGAAGACTGTAGCCATTTCCAAGTAAAAAGCAACTAGCCTTTGAAAGATTTATAAAAAAGAATGCACACAACTTACTGCAGAAATGAAAAAAATGGCACATGTATACCTAGCAGATCAATGTCTGCTATTCTGTCATAAGATATTGAACTTCACTATTCCTTACTGCATCTGTTCTGAAAGTCAGTAAAAGGTCTTACAAGGAACTAAGAGAAAACATAAGGGCTCCTCTCCTGCTCCTTATCTTTCTTGTGCCACATATTAGCAACATCTGCACTGGAATATATGGTATTATTAATGCCCTTCCCCATAGGCAGGAGAATGAGAACCAATTACTTGTCCAAATGTAAAGGTAAAATCTGTATTAATTTACAGCAAGAAGCAGTTTTAGCATCCAAAAGACTGTGGTAGAATATATGCTTTCCTACAAAGGTGGAGTTTTGCCTCTGAGTAAAAATATTGACATTATTCATAATGGAACGTGCCTTTAAAAAATTACATTCAATCTTTAATTGTAGCTATAACCCATGAGGATGTGACAATTATTTTAAAATATGCCTGAAGAACAATTTGCAGCTATTTCCAAATGGCTGATTTCTGCATTATTCAGTAAAATGGGAAGACTGTTGATCCTTACTCTAAGGAGACTATCGATCTTTATATACATAGAGTTGTAAAAGATATATATATACAGCAGCTGAAGAACAAACATGAGGTTCATTTTAATATCACCTGAATAACTGTAGAGCTCAAGGATAAGTTTAGGCTTTGCTACAAACAGAAATATCATCAATTGGTATCTCTAGAGTCAATTAAAAATTATGCAAAACAAAGAAAATTATCTTCAAAAATAAATTCAAAGAAAGGTCAGCCCAGTAAATCAGAATTCAGTTTAATGACTGCTATACTTAGAAAAGCATCTGTTCTACAATAGCACATATGGTGGAATGAAGGAGAGAAAATGTTTGCTTTTGCTTAGTGTTTTTAGTTATATAGGTGTGGTATATTTAATATCTTCTTCCAGTCTAGATCTGTAAAGCATGTCAACTATTTTTGTTTCAAGGTTGAAATGTATAGTAGGCTATGCTGGGAGATGAAGGTTACCTTTCTTTTTTTTCCAGGTGAAATAAGTTAGCCACCAAACTCTAGAGGCATTAATACTTGCTTTGCAACAGATACTCTATTACCAGATCACCTAAAAACATCACTTCATTGTAAGAAGCATCAAAATTCAGAAGCAAACTTCTCAGAGAGCTTGCATGCCAAATAACATGAGATGGACCTCGAAGCTGAGTGTCTGTGATACCTGTTTTTACAGAATGTGTATCCCTTTAAAAACAGCATGCAATTGTCACTAGATGTGTACATTTCTTGATGAAAAAATGCATTATTCTTTCTAAATTCGAAACCATCAAAGGTTGAATTATAAATTGATTATAAATTGATTATAAATCCAATCTTTAGCTTTTGTTTTAATTTGCACAGAAAACGCAGGAACAAACACGCAAGTAAACTGCAAAATATTTTGATATAAAACTAAAAAATATGTGAAAAAAATAAAACTGTGGATAAAATAAACTGGAAGCAGGCACAATTGGTACTTTTTCCCATATCACATGGTCATCATGGTCACACACACTTAAGCCATCATGTGCCTTCTCAAACACCTACATAATCCCAAAGTATCACATGATCATAGTCTCATTATGGGGTTACTTCTTCTTCCATGGGAGCTGCAATTACCCAGCAGTAAATGCTGACATTGTGTTCTAACCACTGTAATGGGTACAAGAAAAGGCTGTTGACACTCAGCACAGTGAGTGCCTCTTCTACATGACCTAAATTTCTGCTCTGAAAGAGCCTCAACAGAGTGAGGAAACAGAGCAGTTCTTTGTCACCCTATACAATCCTTCCTGGTCTGTTTAAACAGACAGAAGTAGGCTGCAAGAAAAAAAAAGTTCTTGAGCATTGCCTTAAGTAAAGATATTGACCATTTGACTTGATACCAGTGTAGGTCCCATGGTTAAAAATGGAATTTGTTCTCATTCTAGTTTAAAATATTCTAATCTGTAAAGTATACTATATGTAAATAACATATGTAAAGATCTGTTTTCTTCAGACTTTTCTGATGAAAGTTCTTAGTCACAGTAGGCATTTTAGAAATTAAGGACTTTCTGTGAGAAGCAAGATCTTTCTTTTCTCTAAAGGACCTTCAGAATTTTCCATAATTCATTGATGATTTCACAATACATATGTCTCGCAGGGCTTGTTCTAAAGCCTGTTGCAGTTATTGAGAGTTTCATAGATATATTTGTGTTAGTATTTCAATGAGATACACTTCCTCTGTTGTAGGTGTTTAAATTAACAGAAATTTCCAAGGTCTTTATGAACAGAATTTGTACACTTGCCTCACATAATCATAGTAGTATTGCCACTCCAATTCTTCGAAAAAACCATGATGATGTCGTGGTGATGATTTTCACAAGAACATTTGTCACTTCTTTACATTTTTTAAACCATTCCCCTCCTTCAGAACATTAATCAAATATTTAATGATTCCTCATATTTGTAAGTATAGTTCTGATATTTTATTGGATTCTAAATTGCAGGATAACCAGAATGTCATTCTTCCTTAAGTATTTCATATTTGGGCTTCTTCTTGTACAGAATTTTTCTTGAATTCAATGAACAAAAAAGCCCTCTACCCAAATCAGGGAAGTAGGAAGGAAAGTCATGTGCTTTTTTGTACAGGCTTTTAGGACAGTTCAAGAGCTTTGATGTTCCTTTTCATAAGTCATTGGTATTGGTTCTTTTCCTCCAATACGCTTCATCTTCATGGTTTGAACTTATTCTAGGAAGTTGGGAGAGTTGCAAAACAAATAAAAAGTGCAATATATGAGCTACAAAACTTGAGGCATTTGAATGAAGAAATAGTCACATTAAATAAAATTTTTATTTTCTACATCTTTTCAAGAGATTTAATGTGCTTGTTGTTTGCCAGTATTTTTTCAGACTTCTATAGAGGTTTGTGTCTACTCCTTGCATCTCCTTAGCTCAGTCAGGACCTTCCTTCTTGAAGAAGGCGGGAGTCTAGAAACCAGTAATCTATCCAGAGAAACAGTTTAAGGGGCTACAGAGATCAGTCCTTTGCTGCTGTATTTAATCCACTCATGAGTGGATGCAGAGAAATCACCTTCATAGGAAACATCTTCAATGCCCCTCGGTAATTAGGTAAGTATATACTGTGGGAGCAGGACCTACATCTTCTCAGCCAGTTACCCACCTTCAGAGTATCTTTTGTCCACATATTTTTGTCTGTCGTAGCCTAAAGATAAATTATACATCCAGAAGGATTTCCACAGGCACAAACCCTCAGACTTTTTATAACCTCTCATGCATTCAGCCATATCTCCTCAGCTATTGTAGCTCCCACATCTCCTGGGGTAGACTTTTACCAGCTCAAGGTGCAAGTTCTTCTATGTACCAATGGTATGCCTCGTAACTTTTTCTCTCCTTTTATAACTAGCTAGAGAATCAACCAAGCAAGCTGTTTCATTCATCATTTGGTACAATATTTACCTGGTTCTAAGAACATCCTAATTTTACCTGGTCATTGTCTTTTCCATGTTGCTATTTTCTGATTAAGAGCTAGAGTGCTGCTAGTGAAACCTGATTATTCTCCCTCTTTCCTTTGTGTCCATTGCTTGTAGCCAGAAGCAAATGTGAAGAATCAGAAAGTCCATCACTTTGGTAGTTAAACTAGATACTACCAAACTAACTACTTTTGGTGGTTAGTTTGGTAGTATTTGCATTCTAACATTTGGGAATAAAATATATCAATCTAGGTACATTTAGAAGGAGGAAAGCAAATTAATAATTTTTGTTAAAAATTGACTCAGAAATGTGATCATTTCTTGATACTATTTGGAAGAATTAATTTTTATGTGTTCAACATGCAAATTCAGATGGAAATAAAATATTTTTCTTGCATTGTAAAATAATATCTCACCACTAATTGTACATTGGATACTATTTGTCAGCACTTCTTTCATTAGAAAAAAGATATTATTTTTAATCACCAGGTGTTTTTAATTCCAGTCTAAATTACTTGTTAATTCTATGCCTGTACAGCTATTATCCTAAGAAAATGTGTAATCATCCTATCCATTCTCTTTCCTGGGTTGCTGAGAAAAGCAAAGAATCATACACAGATTTTGAACAGGGAAAATGGTGTTACTGATACTCAACATGAAATAAGGCAGACGTGTCTTTTGGAAAAGACTGCACTTGAGTGGTTTAAATTGTTTTTCAGTTTAGTCTTCTACCCAAATCCAGGCTTCCATGAATGCATTATTAACATTTGTCAAATTAATTTCTACATGTCTAATACTGGTATTTCTATTACACAAATTGAAGTTATTGCTTTCAGAAGCACAATCTGTCTTCCTCAGAGGCTGTTTTCTTTGTCATTGTCTTTGGGCAATATTAGAAAATGTTCCCCATCTTTATGAAATCTCTTTGGAGGATATGGATGAGAACGAAGGGAAGTCTGGTGCAGAAGTTTCTACAGTAGATTTCAAGAGTTCCCAGAGAACCATTTTTCATGAGTCAGTCTTTTGTGCCTTGTTGCAAATTGTCAGTAATCCTTCATCTTTCTTTATACCCTAATGCTTCTTACATATATGTATAAATATTTCTCACAGAGAAATGTTGTATTATATTTGGAAATAAAATTTTGCTTTCAGGAAACCCTGTATTTAGTCAGGCTTAGGTGATGACTTTTTCCTTGTAAATCCCAATACTTTTGCAGCTTTTGAAGAGGGGAGAGCAAAGAAATTAGATTACATTGCACCTCTGGAGAAGGATAAATAGAAAAAATATTTTTAAGGCCTATATTCATAGTGTAGCCTTGAGATATAAAAGACATACTCCTTTAAATAAATCACTAATTTTCACTTTAGTAGCCATATAGGAAGTTCCTGTAAACAATTCCATGTTTTTCCCATTAATGCAATAAAACCCTTCTGGTCTAAAACTGATTCCTAAAATTATTTCAACGGAAGAAAATTTGATAGTTTTAACTCATCATCATGGAAATTTCATGGGTTTTTTAATATTATGACAATTACTTGGAATAGGAACATAATTTATTCTTTGGTTAAATGGAATTTCATTGTATTTTTATTAAATATGGGCAACAAAGGAAATCAAATGCCAAAATGAAGAAATCCATCTGCTATTTAGAAAATAAGCAGTGCTAAATGAAAAATACCTAAAAGGACTTGAAATTGCTATAATTTATCATTTAAACTGCATAGTAAATATTTATTCTATATGGAATTTGTTTGACACACAGAGGAATTAAAATGAAATAAAAATCAGGCTCATCTATAAAATAGCCATCAGTGCTCACTGTTTGGAACCTGCTCCGTGGAACTAAGTTACAGCTAGTTCAGGACATAAGCTTTAAGTGCTAATTTTTCTGTGCATGTGCAAATCATAACTGAAAGTGATTTAGAACTAGGCACTTGGCAATGTGTTTTCTTTACGAATATCAAGTCCAGTTCGTGTGTTTTGAAGTTTGAAACTGGTGCAATTTATCAGTCTTTAAACACAACCTATAGTCCTATAAATATTTGCTTGCAGTGCTATGTAAGTGTTAGTATACATATAAGTATGGATATACAGATGTAAAGAACAGCTTGGCTTCTGAAGTCCACTGTCAGGGCATAGTGCAGATGGCTCCTCCCTGGCAAGTTGGTATCCTCGGGCAGCAGAAGGGCCCTACCAGCCATGGCCCATTCCACCTCACCCACAATAAACCACAAGCTGCTACACCATTTGATAAGATTATTTAACAAAAAATAAAGAACAATATGATAGAGAAATTGACTCTGAAAAATAGGATATGTGACAGGAAACCAGAGCATGCAGATAAGGACATAGTGTTTAAGGCAAATTTGTGTCAGGGAATCTGCATGATGAAGTGCCTGGATCATGCCAAATATGACCTGTCCTACAAAGGGATGGAAAAAAGTAGATTAAATGATCACTCTGTTACCTGTGGAAAAGACATTTTTCCTGACTGGAGACTTGGAGGAGGCTTATTCAGTGTGTAAAAACATTTAAACAGATCAGGTGTTTCAAAACTCTCCTCTTGTACTAAGAAACTTGAATTTGAGAGCAGGAAATTGGAATATAATCAACTTCTTTTTGGTTTTGCTTAAGGGTTTTAGAAATCAGTAAAAGTTATCTATGGTGACTGAGAGTATGCGAATATGAATAACCAGGCCTTCTAAGGTCACAGCCACACAGGTGCTGACATGGCCTTGGATATTAGCATATATCTAAGGAAAATAGAATTTTCCTTAAGGCACTGGAATTATTCCCGTACTTAAAAAAATGTTTTGAGAGTTCTCATTGAATTCTCAATTTCCAACCTCTCTCATTTAGGAGTTTGTGACTCTGTTGCAAAAATTATAATTTAGTTTCTAAGGCAATTGTATGCTTAAACAAAATAAAATGGATATGATATGTTTTCAAAGTTATGCACTGCAAAATTTTTCCTTAGTATGTGTATATTGAGAAAAAATATATAATTAAGAAAACATATAATCCTAAAGATTAGTTGTAAATTTAGAAAATTGTCAAATTATCTGGCATTTTAATAAAACAAGAAAATTATATTTTCCAAGGTGTACCAGTTCTTACAGATTTACGTATGGTCAAAGGTGTCTTCACTAATTTAATTTGCAGTGGTGAATATTTCTTATTTTTGAAAATATGGATCTCAAGCTCTTTCTTAGATCAGGAATGTCTCCATACTTCTGAACTGAGTTCTGGTTTTGCCTTGTCTCACATGCCTTCCTTCTTCTCTGACATTTGCCCAGGTGTCTGTGGAAAATGCTTTGGATTTTTTGGCCAACTGAAGGACCAGGATCTAAGGGAATACTGCTATTACAACCCCTAAAAGCTGATACTTTTCTCAGGCAGAAACTTAGGACCTGTATGCATGTGACAACAATTGCAGAGATAATTTTCCTTTTATGATCTGGGTCTGACATGGCACACGTCCCCTGGGAACAACTGTGAGCAGCATGATTATTAAATGAATAACTAGAGCTCCACCTTCCTATGTTTCAAGCACAATTGAAAGAAACCTAAACCTATTCTCACTTTGATAAATTCTATTAGGTGTATGATTTTTGACAGATTATTCAAATTTTCATTTTTAGAGAATAATAAAAAAAATTAGATATTTACCTGACAAGTTATTATTTAACAATGATTTGTGTCATCTGATATTTACTGCAGAATACATGCAGTGGCTTTTATTTATTTGGAAGCTAGTACTGGAGTTAATACTGACTTCAAATTCTTGTAGGAAAGATAAAAACAAGCCATGAAAGCTCTTCCTTTTCATATAACATGCAAAGCTATGCCTGCCCTTGCTGATAGGCATATGTCAAAAAAGTAAGGTTTCATCAACTGGAAGACTTTCCACTTTATTACATAGCCATATAAATATAGAGTTAAATATATATATATATATATATATATATATATATATATAACCAAACCACTTGCCTAAAGGCAACAAAGACATTGGAGACTAGTAGGTACATTGAAGATACAGTAGTTATTAGATTTGGACATTCTGTATGGACGGACACCAGTCAAGACTCAAACTTGAAAACAAGATTTATAAGTTTTTACACCAAAGTCCAACTCACTTTTTGCAGAGAAAACTCACAGCAGTTAACCCCAAATCTATTACATAAACAGACCAATGAACTACAGGAAATTTTTCTAATCCCATTTTAGCTAACTCCTTTACATTTTATAGACTAAACTCAAAAATAACCTTTTCTTTTTTTTTTAAACCAAATTAATATTTGATGAAAAGGTAGTCACTAGAATTATGTGTAAAAATGCATAATAATGTTGAGCATGTTTAAAGTACAAATTCACATGCCCCCAGCACGTGTACATCTGAGGAAGTTTCATCCAAAATGATAGCAGCTTTTCAGGAAGATTACAGCAGTGTCACTAGAGCAGCTGCAGTCTATTTAAGGTTAAGAATGGGTGAACAGCAGCGACAGAGCAAAAACTTTGAAGGTCAGAGACACAATTTAAAGGCCACTATAAGTCTGGAAAAAAAGGAAAGACAACTTTGGCACGGCTATGAATGAGTATATTGGGAGAAGGGTTTGAAAAATAGCTGTCACGTGACTTGTCCCATTTATTATAGAGTTTACAAATTCTGACAGACTAACTGTGACTCCTACAAGGCAAGTTTTGTTAGTAATACTGCTTCCACAGAAGACTCATTCATTTTTGTGAGCTGAAGTAACGCAGTTAGGAAACATAAATTCTATGCTCATGTCTGTTTCACAGGCAGTAAACCTGCTGTGTACTCCAACAGCATATCAACTATCTATTATGTTCTGTACCTTGGTCTTCTCTGGAGACATGGAGCTGGCTAAGATAATTCATTGTGTTAATGACAAAGCAGAAGGCAATGCTCTTTGTCTTGATGACAAGAAGGTAATAGTCCAGTTTGTTCAAAGATGCACGGTTTGTATGCATTAGTTTATATTCATGTATGTATCTGCAGAATAATTTTATTTAATAATTTATTTCTTGTGTTGTGCAACAGTAGTCAAAAAATTTTGATGCTTGGGAAAAACTGAAAATTCTTCCATACAAATATTTTGTTAAGCTAACCTCAATCTTGAAAATCACTCTGAAGAAAGCATCACCATTATCTAGCCTTCCTTGAATCTGTGATATTTCAGTCGCTCAAAGGAATGTCAAAATCACTAACAGTATGAAGGCAGCAGTTGTTCTGACAGCTGAAGCATGAACTGAATCTGTCTAGCAAAATTAGCCTAATATGGTCAAATTGCTTTTGCTTTTTAACTGTGTATGGGCAACAGCAAAGACACTGTGTGTGGGTTCCACATCATTTAAGAAATGTATACTGGAATTACATAACAAATTGGTATCACCATTAATAAACAAAAGAAAAAAATGACTCCCAAATCAAAGCTGTTTTTTATTTTAATCAAAGCCTTCACTGAAAGCCTTCAGAGTTTTCATTTTTTTCTTCCACCAAGAGTAATTAAACTTCTGCATAGAATTTTATTCCTCAGTGATGTATAGGTTAAAAAATGCTATTAAACTTTGTTTTTGCTTATTGAACTATGGTAGTTTCAGGATTTAGCTTTGTTAGAAACCCCTCTAGTTAAGGATATGAGTCATTTTTCTTTATTTAGCAAGTAGCATGACATGGATCCATCTTGTATATGAATGGAACAAGTAAATAACCAAAACATTTAGAAACTTGAACTAAATTCTTTCAGCTAGATTTTGACTCTTTTCAAAAAATCATGGACCTGTAAGAATTGGTTTATTTTTAATATATATATTGCTCTCAATATCTTTAAATGTATTTTACACAACAGAATTCTCTCCATAATTTCCTATTTTTTTTCTGCTCTGTGTGTTCTTCAGGTTTTTTGACTATTTTTTCTGAAAAAATCAGAGTCTTCATACATAACTTTCAACATAAGAGAAAGGGAAAGAAAAATAAATGACAACACAGCTAAATTCATAAATTTTAACTGAGGTAGTTGTGTTAGGAATTTTAAAACTCTCCTTTTTCATCATCTCAACATCCACAGCAGGATTGTCAACTACATTTCTGATTATGGAGTCATAGAATAGAACCATCAAATGGCTTGGGTTCGAAGGAACCATAGAAGATCTGGTTCCAATCTCTCTGCCATGGGCAGGATCATATCCCACAAGACCAGGTTTCTCAGTCCCATCCAGCCTGATCTAAAACACTTCCAGGGCTGGGGCATACACAACCTCTCTAGACAACTTGTTCCATAGTCTCACTGCCCTTGTAAAGAATTTTATCCTAATATCTAATCTAAACCTACCCTCCTTCAGCCTAAGGCCAGCTTGATTGTCCAAGTTGATTATTCATAGAATCATGTAGCAGTTTGAGTTAGAAGGGACCTTTAAAGGTCATCTAGTCAAAGCCACTTGCAGTGAGCACAATCATGTTCAACAAGAGCAGATTGCTCAGAGATCCGTCTAACCTGACCTTGAATGTTTACAGGGATTGAGCATCTACCACCTCTCTGGGCAACCTGTTCCTGTGGTTTGATATCCACATTGGAAAATACTTCTTCCTTGTATCTAGTCTGAATCTATCTATGTTTGTCAACTACACCACTCAGCTTGGTGTCACCTACGAAGTTGCTGAGGGTGCACTCAATCCCACTGCCTATGTCATTGATGAAGACATTAAACAATACCAGTCCCAGTATGGACCCCCAAGGGGCACCGCCCATCACTGATCTCTATTTGCACAATGAATCTCTGGCCACTACATTCTGGATGGGACCAGCCAGTCAATTCATTTTCCGCCA
This sequence comes from Aphelocoma coerulescens, assembly GCF_041296385.1. Lineage (NCBI taxonomy): Eukaryota > Metazoa > Chordata > Aves > Passeriformes > Corvidae > Aphelocoma > Aphelocoma coerulescens. The sequence goes on from NC_091017.1 coordinate 47,439,472, forward strand.
AATATCATCCATCAAATCCACACCTCTCCAATTTAGTGAGAAGGATGTTGTGACCGCCTGTGTTTAAAAGGCCTTACAGATGTGCAAGCAAGTGACCTCTGTAGCTCTTTCCTTGTCCACTGATTTAGTCACTCCATTATAAAGACTATCAATTTGGTCAGGCAGGCCTTGCCCTTGGTGAAGCCGCTAGTAGATACATTTCCAGTTAGTCCAAAGAGGGACATGTACTGAGTGTTTTAACCTAGAAAATTGATTTTGTATGGCATGTTCCCTGCCAATCAGCAATTTGTATCTTCCTGGTTCTATTTTGACTAAGCTGTCGCCAAAGAGGAAATACAGGTAAGGGGAAAGCACTTAAAATCAAGTGACACTGTACATGAGCTGTTCCTTTCAAAAGATTGATATGAATGCCCACATTAATCTAGGAACTGACTGACCTTGATTCTGAAGATCTCATCAATCTTAAAGGTGGTCAGTGGTTATTTCCCATTGACAAATGGCATAGAAATTTCAATTTAGCATTTGCCATGCATCAGCAATGAACCTGGATTCCAAAAAAAGTGATAAAATACAGTATCCAAGACCAGATGGTCATAATGTAGCTGTATTAATTCTAGACCTACTGAATTCTGTTAGATTTTGTAGGTAGCTGCCATTACCTCCTGAGAACCTGAGTAAATACTCAGGTAGTTAGATTTTATTAATATTCATGATGTCATAATTACAGTGATGTCAACATGTGAGCTGACCCATTTAGTGCCAGTACATTTACACTGTATTCACTTGGTGTAGACTCACTCAAAGGACAGACAAACACCAGGCTGACTACAGAACACTCTATCTACAGCAACCATCATCAAATCTCTAAGTATATTTTCTGGCCATAATGTTCAATCAGAGATTAGAAGTCTGTGTCTTTTGCAAACATTAACTTATGTGAACTAAGTAATGGGAATAGATAATGAATTATAATTAATCATGACAAGCCTGAAAGTTCAGCAATTTTTTCTCCTTTCTTTTTGTGCCCTATCTCCAGGTTTATTGCATATCAGGAGAACAGCAGATATGTTCTACTTTTTCCAGATTTGATTATGTTTCACATAGATTAATAGGTAATTAATTTTCCTTCTAAAAGTGAAGAATTATCAGAGAAGACAATAATACTGAGTGGAGTAATCCCATGTCATCTCTATTGACATCCTAGACTTCTCCTTACAATTTGCAAGGCAGTGAGTATTCTCTTTAGCTGCTCCAGATAAATAACACCTTGTATCTGAGAGACATGATAGCACAAAAATAAGTTTTCCTGAAGCATAATGCTTCAGAAAGAAAACTTAAATGAGAAAAATGTATAGTCATGAACACCACAGAGAGGAAACAAACCCTCAGTGAGAGTGCCTGTGGGCTATGGGCTCAGCAACCTTAGAATAGAAAACTGTCACTGTTTCCTTCAATTTCAAGTGCTTATTATCCTCAAATTGTACTTTTCCATAGCAGATAAATATAATGAAGATTGCTGTTTATGAAGATGACACTGTAATGATAATGTCACTTAAGCTGTGTTTATTAGACATCAAGAACTGGCAGCAGCAAATGCAAATGTTAGATGTGCATTTGTGTGAACTGCCAAGATACTGTGAAAATTGGCAGATCAGTTGTTAGAATCTGCATCTTTGGAGATTTGCTGAATTAGAAATACTTCATAACCAGCCTTCTTTTTTCTACACCTGAATAAAGATCTTGTAATTCTTATATGTTTTCATTTATATTGTTCCTTGAGTTTTCTATCACTCAGATGGTGAGAAGTGGTCCAAAAAGGAAGTTGTCACTCCTTTAAAAACAAGTTCCCCTCACTCAAAAAATTTTTGGTATAATAGTATAAAGAAGGTTTGTGTTTCTATTAATATTTCTTTCTACCTAGAGTCTTTGCTCCCACTGCCTTGTCTGCTACAGCAATAATTTGCCAAGAGTGTATCTACTGATGGGACTAAAAGATGTGTATAACAGCGCATAAAGTCAATATTGAGCAAGCTAACCTAGACTGTCTAAATCCTAATAGTTTTTCAGCTTTTCAGAGAAATAAAGTCACATTTTCTACTTCTTTCCTTCTTGACCAATGAAAGCAAGAATCTTGACTATGTAAAACAAATATATGGGCCTGAGGAAGAGCTATTTAGGATAGTTGAGACACACCTTTTTATTATATCTCTTCGGGGCATCTACTGAATGAAAATAAACTTGCTATCTTTTCCTATGCTTTTTATCAAGGTGAAATTATCACATACTGGACAAAACTTGTTTTATAGTATTTATTTTGAAATTTCTTACATTGGAATAGATGTTGAGGTGGCAAAACATAACTGCAGAAAACACTGAAAAATGTAGTAACACAGCCTAATATGATGTCATATTTGCTCAACTGACTGATTAATTTCAAAAGTTGTGCTAAAAAAATAAGTTATAAGGTTGTGAGTAAGGGAGAAGTTTTGTAATCTCTAGCAATAACTGCATTTCTCACATTTTCCATGAGCTGTGCTTTCACTGACTTATATTATTCAGTTATCACATAGTGAAAGGCAAAACCCTAGTCTGTGGATGAGATCAGAATGTATAAAAACCTTTGTTGAAGCAGCTCTATTTATATGCTTCACATAAATCTTAGCAGTTTTAGATATAGCACCAATATGCCTCATTTTACATAATTTTCTTGTCACGTTAATCTTGCACTTGTGTTTCCAGAAAAACGTGATTATAGAATCAGTAGCATCACTATCTCCCAATAGTCAAACCTCTTACATAGGTTAGGTGTGATTTAAAGGTTACGAAGACCTTCATTGTGTTTCCCTCTTTTACTTCTTTCCATTCTTCTAACTGACACAAATAATGGCTTTTGAAAGGAGAAGGAAAATAGGTTAACAATAACCTTCCAGGCAGGAATTCTAATGAGATTCAAACTTGTCCCAGTCTCATCTTTGTTTCCTTTCCTGGCAGGTCTGATTGCTTATATGTTTGATGTCTTTCATGAAATGTTTCTTCAGAAATTATGTTTTATAGGGCATGACACACACAAAAGAAAAGAGAGAGGGAAACCTTGATTAAAAATTCTGGAGCTGTGTTCAATTTGTGTTTTATGCAACTCAAGACTGATTTCTTTATGTGAATATCCTGGATAATTTTCATATTTGGGTGCTGTTTCAAGGCTACTAGCTTTTAAATCTGAAAAAACTCATTTTGGAATAATTTCATTCCTTTCTTATTGTCTCAGTTTCCTTTTATACATTTGTTAGTGATAAAGTTGTCTGCATTACACCAATTACCTTGTATAGATTTTTTTCCTTTCTAGTTTCATTGCATTGAATATACAATATCCCATTCATACTGCAGAGACGGAAGCCTGACAACCAACTTCCCGTTTGTAATCAGCTCTTGTAGCTGAAAAATCTGAAGTTCTGAAGTAAATGATACTAAGAATAAAGCATTTCTCTTTCTAGACCAGCTTTTAATTTATTGCTGTCACTTTTTTTTTTTTTTTTCAGTGAAGGTATTATCACAAGTAATTTTAATGGTTAGTGGAATTCTTTGCACTTGCTGGTCCTGACAAGCATGGTCTAGGGCAGTAACAATATTATGCCTCAGTCAAATGTAAGTAAAATGATATGACAGGTGGTCTTTAAAAAAGTGACTATGATATAATCAAAAAATGTGCACTCATTATATTTTTCCTGCTATTATTCCAGGCTTGTACTCCACATCATAACAGGAGACATTTGCTACCGAAGAACAACACATTCTCACAACAATTTGAGACTGGTGACAAAACCAACAAGCCTCAGTTGTACAAAAACTGTCATCTCACTGGTAATGACAATAGCGTACTTGCTGGTCAAAGGGGCTACAACTTTAGCCAAGAGAGATTGTGGACTTCCCATCCCTGGAGGTGATCAAGGCCAGGCTGGATGGGTCTCTGAGCAATCTGGTCTAGTGGAAGGTGCCCCCACCCACAGCAGAGGGAGAGGAACTAGGTGATCTTTAAGGTCCCTTCCAACCCAAACCATTCTAGGATTCCAGTATTAAGAGCCACCTTCATTGCTCCACTGTATTAGCACTTGATACATTCCGTGCATTTCAGAAACATGGAATACATTCTGTATTTCTCTTGCACATCAACAAATTTCTTACTATCTCCTTGCTTCCGGCCTTCCATTAAATAGGTTTGATTAATGGGCTGTCAAAATGCTTAAGGAACCATATAAAACTCATATATGTTTTTTAGATTTTTCTCAACAGAGCCGAACTTTTTGCTCACAATTAACTCAAAAAGTTTTCTCATATTTCTAATCTGATACAAAACAGAACTTATATAGCATCATTGATTATATGATGATCTGGTAAATATAATATCCTGCAAATTTATATTGAATGAATCTGGGGAGTATCAGTAGCTAGTCCTTGCACCGCCCTTCCTAGGTTTTTAGTATTCTTAAGGGGAAAAATGAATTTTTTCTCTGAAAGGAGAACTATTTCCTCCAGCTGTTAGGAAACACATATTACAACAAGGCATACCTTGCATTCCTCTTATTTTCTTACAGTAGCATAGGTCCAGTCCCCATTAAGGAAGCATTAAATGCCCCAGAGCTCTCAACCCATCTCAAAGCATTATAATTTCTGCAGGCCTAGCCTTCTTCAAATACGATAAGTTTGAGGTAGGGAAACTTAGAAGCTCAATACTTTTTCTGAATAAGTGCAGAGCTTTTCTAAAGCTCAGCCATTTTCTTCCAGACCATGAACAAGACAAGGAAGAGTTCATTGAATATGGATGTCTCAGTTCAGATAGCAAGGATTGGAGGCAACAACTATTCTAAAAAGGCAATTGTACCTGAAAATAGTGGCTCAAGCTAGTGTACCAGTGTGTAATAGTGGAGTGAGTTTCTCCAGGAAAACAAATAACAGAAATAGTATTCCTGCTCATTCAAAAGTTTTCCTGGATCTTTACTAGCAAGTAGTTTTGTACCTGAGGAGATGCTTCACTTCTTATACAAAGTTCAAGTAGTGATTCTAATTTTTTTCCCAGTCTGAGGAACCACAAAATGCTTTTAATTTACAGGAAAAGCCTTTAGTGTCATATGACATATAACGTATCAGATAGACGTGAGTACCTGGGAATTACTAAGGTAGAGTCACACACACATAATTTATGGTTCAGAAAAAACACAGACACTTGGCATGAGATTGAAATGCTCTGTTAACAGCTGGAGAAAAAAAGACATTAACATGTGTGTCTCAATGTACACAACCCCTCTGCTCTCTTCCTGCTGCCTATTTTCCCTATGGCTACCACAGTGTGGGTCTGAAGCCAGTGCTCACTGGGGAAATCTTGTTACTCAGTCACTCAAGAGTGTCATTAGGGAGATTATTTATTTTGGTAAGAAAGACTTGATCAATAAAGCATTGATTTTATTTGTAAGTCTGTGGAGAACCCTTATAAAAAATTGATTTTAGGATACAGGATGAACAGCAGTCAACAGTAGAGACTTTTCATCACTGAAATTGAAAATTTTTGTTTAAAAGATATGAAGAGTCTTTCTGTATATTAGGTATCATCTTTTTCCAATATATGTGTCTCACAGAATTAAGCATGCTTCAATTGAAGTTGTAGTTCTGAAGTGGGCCACATATATGTCATACAGAGTGTTTAGCTCAAGAGCAGAGGGAAACCCTTATGATGTAGGACTATTTGAGTGTCCTGATGCAGAATTGTGAATGATAGGGACAGATCCCTGGGTCTGAGCCTATGACTAGCAGGTTCCTGTTGTGGGGTGATGTAGCTGAGAAGTCCCCGTCCCCTTCAGTCATTTCTGGGAGTGATTAGAATCCTTATAACCCCACACTTTAAATTCATGCCATGATCAACTTTTCAAACAGCCCAGATGCTTTTGTAGAAAGCACAGCTTTCTAGCATTTTGCCTTATGTATCTGTTGATTGTGGAAAGATTCCATCCACTGTTTTGCTAACATCTGTGTGATTTGACTGAGAGATCTGATGAAAACACAGACTTTTTTGGTTCCTTCTTCCTTGACAGCTACTTGCACAGATGAACACAGATCTAGTATATAAATACGAGCATAGCACTTCTATCCAATGGCATTATAGCCATGCCAAGCAAAGGAGGATTTCCCCAGCTTCTTGTAAGAAAGCACTGATAATTAATTCCATTCATAGCCTTTGTCTCCATGCTTCTTCTCCACTTGAACTTTACTAACTTCAATTTTTGGCCTTTTCTATTAAAAATCACCTAAAATGAGGATCAGTTCATTCTAGAAAAAATATTTTTACTGCACTGCTGTCACTACTGTATTTTGGGGATACAATGATGCCCTTCTCTTAACTGTGACAGGACAACTAATGACTCACTCAGAAACTGTCTCTCTCTCAACTCAGTAACAGTCTCCCTCACAAATACTCATCAGCTGAAAATTTTGAGAAGTGCTTTTCTAAAAAACAGCATTAGAGTGATTTATATTGCCAAATGGAATCTTTTCAGAAATATTTTATGCTAATTCATGAAGCTGTTTGCTTCCTATAAACAAATAAATATCTTTCATATTTACAGCAAATGAATGAGAAAAGTGATACTTATCTGACTGTATTAGAATCCCTTTTTCTTTGGGAGACATCCAAAGAATTCTGGGAGAAAGACAAAAAATATTTCAAGTGAAAATTGCAACAATTTTTTTTCTTCATCATCACTTGCTAAAAAGTAGTAGCTGTATTAACACAGTAGAGTGAGTCTAATTTACGTTGCAGCTTATGGTTGGGTGCTGTCCATACATGAGACAGCATATATCCCAACTCTGTATCAGAACAAAAACTCATATCTTGTCATCTTCTCATATGCTTGGTTCTTCCTTGGAAGCATTTCTAAGCACATGGGAGGAACAGAAGCACTAAAACACTCCAGCAGGCTGATCAAGGGGTTGGAGCTGTGTGAAAAACGAGGTTCACTCTTTGTAAAATTTTAAGAAAAGTTTAATAAAAGGGGACAATTAGGAGACAATAGCAAAAAGGGTATTATGGCCAGATGCTTTGGTAGAGCCAAAGGCACACCTCTACATCCAAAAGATTGTCTTTAAAAGTACATCTCTTATTGCATATTCATCACAATCATGCATGATTCATAAATTCTTCGGAGTTTCTGTGTATCATCCCATCAGCCTTATCTTCCTCCTTGGCTCCATTCCATCTCTGCTCCCTCCATAAATTCTTCTCTCTGGTTTCGGGTTTTCTTCTTCTCTGATAAGATACTCCAGGAATGTGAAGACTTTCTCTGCCTATCTTTTCTAAATTGACTACATAAACAATAGACATTCTATATCATCTAGGTAAAGTCTTTCTAATATTAAGTAACATGTGAAAAGCCAACATCACAATACATTCATAACAGCTGTAAGAATTGAGGACTCTTTAAGTAGACACAGATCCTATCTTCCACATTTGCAGATCATCTGCTAGATGACTGAACAGAACTGTACTTGGGTTTGGGGCTTTTTGTGGTTTTTGTTTGTTTGGTTGGTTGGTTTTGGGGTTTTTTTTTTGTTTGTTTGGTTTTTTTTGTTTGTTCGTTTGTTTTGTTCACTTGGGATTTTTGTTTGTTTATTTGGGATTTTGGTTGGTTGGTCCATTTAGTCCATTTGGGTTATTGGTTTGGTTTTTTTTTAAATAATCTATATTATTTGTACTTGTCTACTGTGAATATTGGATCAGAAATGTTGTTAGGCTTTCACCTTGATAAACTTACATATATTTTCTGAAGTTTCCAGAATCTGATGTAGTCTTAGAATTTCCTCTTGTATAGTTGTTATAGGAAATTTTGACTTTCAGTAATCAAAAACCACTCAGATGTATTTTTCTTGATTGCTGTTAATTTGCCATAATTGGTTTAAAATTATAATTTTAAGTAGGTTTTTTTGAATTTGATGGCTCATGGTAATTCTGAAGACTGTGTTTGAAGAAGTTTATGGCAGCTTCAAATGCATGAGATTTTGTTGGATTTTTACTTCCAGGAGAAACTTAATGTTGCCTTCATCTTTTGATAGAGTTTGTACTCAGATTGCACTACTTCCCTTGAGTTAGAGACAATATTATTGAAAAATTATTGTTTTTTTTCTTCCTTTTGTCAATTGTGAGAAAGCTTGAACACAGGCTCCAGTCCAGTCATTCCCTACCCTCTCTTTAGATTTAGAAGAGGTAGAATTTCAAGACATTGAAAAACTGTGTTTGGAATACTGGCCAAACATAACCCAAGGAAGGGGATGATACTCTCTGTGGTACGGAAAGCTCATGTCAGAGTCCAGAGATTACAAAAAATATGGAACAAGTCTTAGCCAAACAGCTTCTGAATACGTCTGAGAATGGAGACAGAAGTTCACAAAAGCCACAGAAAGTACTATATTTCTTTCACTGATGGATTTCCAATGGACAATTCTCAAATTCAAGATTCATGTGAAAAGCTCTGATCCCAGGTGGGATCATGGGTTTCAGTTTAACACAACAATGAAGTGTTTAATGGAAGCTCTTTGCTTTGTGAGGGATAGCACAAGGAAACAGGCTGTGATGAAACACAGATGACACACTGATTGCAATGTTACACATTTAGTATGCAGTAAGCAATTATATCTCATCTAAATGTCTTGTAAATCCTGAGAACTTTTTCTTCAGTTTTTAATTTCACTATCCATGTATGACAAACCAACCTGTTAAGAACAGCTATGGCTGCAAATTGTTCACATAAGCTTTTGAAAACTAGAAAAATGCTATTGATTCCCTTTCTGTTTTATATTCTTTTCTGTCCTCAAATCTGACTGTATGAATCATCCCAAGGGCAGCAGCAGTAGCAGGAGTTTTTTCATCTGAGGCTTTTCCCAACAATATCAATACTGAAGCATCAGCTTTTACGTTTAATGTCTTCATGTGATTTACAAAGGGCTTTGCTACAAGCAGGCTGATTGTAAGACTTGGATAGGCATCCTGAAGTCTTCTATATACAGACCAAACCCAGCATAAGGATGACCTTACAAAGCCTTGTTGAAAGTTTTGGTCCTGAAAAGGCATCAATCTTTCGTTTCACTTCAGTCATAGCTCTTAGTAAGCTCTGAAATGAAAGTATGTTGGAAGCAACTTTGTAATGTGGCAGATCTCCTCCAAGGTAGGAAGCACAAGTGTCCCTCTTGTTTCCAGTTTTGTAGTCGCCTTCTTACTATACTCAGAAAGAAAACTTAGTTATATATAAAAGTTAATTATTATTTTCTTCCTAATGGAATTATTTATTAATTTAGTTATCAGACGTGTATTTATATGATCTCTAATGTGCCACTGGGACACCATTAACCATTTAATAAAATATCAAGTTTGGGGTTTTTTTTAGAAATCATCACATTATTTTCCCTTTTGTGTTCTCTTTATTTTAGTGTATTTGCATATATTGATTTTATTTGTAGTCGCATGCACATCTCCCAGCTATATGATTTTGCATCTTGCCACCTCTGTTTTGAGAATTTATTTTTCTTCTCCTACTCATCCACTAGTAATAAAATATCTCTTGTTCTTTTGCTTACAAAAAAAAAAAAAAAGAGATAAAATTGTCAAAGGAAGAAGCAAGCTGCTCTAGTCCAGCAAAATATGAGCTATGTGATCATACTATTTACTTGTAACTACAGAACAAAACCAAAACCAAATCAAACCAAAAAAAAAAAAAAAACGGACAGAAGAAACTCCGCACAAATTGTCTTGGCAATCTCATTTTACGGAGGCACAAGAGGGCAGTGTTTCATAAACACTAACCTGTCCTTTGCTCACCATTGCAACAAAGCTGGGATTGTCATTCATCTAGCATTAGACAAAAACCCAAAAGGTTGGTGTTTAGTGCAAATAGCTCACTAGCAAAGAATCCTAGTTATAACAACTGGAAAGACTTCAAGACAGTACATGAATCTATTCCAAACTTGTGGAAATTTCTTAAAGACTGGTTACAGAGAAATAACAACAATGAAAAATTAAATGAAAATCTCTCTGCACAGAGAAAAGTAATTATTGTTAACTTTCTTTTGAGAAGAGAATATGAAAGGCTACTCTATGAAAGATTTAAACAAAAGAGAAGACCCATATGAGCTGTATACAAGACATTTATAAAAAAAGTCTGTAAGTGTGCACGTGTGTGTGTTCTTATGCATATGTGCTTGTGTGCACACATGCTCAGGAAGAAACAGAGTGATATACATATAAGAACTGAAGAATACACAAGTATAGAAAATTTAATGGCAGAAGAAAATTAGCAGTTATTCATGGTGCCTTACTTTAGGAATCTAATCTAAATCTTTTGTTTTCTTGGTCTCCCAGCTGTTTTTTGAAGATTACTTTCATAAGTGTCAGATGTTCTCTCTGCATCTTACTGGAGTCTGTGTACCTCATTTAAGGCAGTTACATCCACGAGAGGAAGATTCAGATGTATTTCAGATGGACTTCCAGCTCCTGCTTACAGAACTTAGTCCCCTGCTCAACACTCATTCTGATAAATGGTTTACTGAGCCATATCTTGACCTTGGAATCAGCAGCAACTGTCTCATTTTGTCCTAAAGGAACTTCCTTGGCTTGAAACTATGCATTTGTTCTACACAAAAATAGATATTGGTCAATCTCTTTCACTAGTCTATTTAACACCATGAAAGCAGCTTGTGTACTGCCCTTGAAGTATTAATTTTTAAAATGGATGTGTACATGTCTTTTTTATTAATCCATTAGCGTCTTTGTTTTGGCATAGATAAATTCATGACTTAGGATGCAATATATTTCCTAGACCAAGAAAAAACATAATCATCTATGTCTTAATAATCAACTATCTTGAAGTAAAATGAGTTCAGTATTACAAATTTTAGCTGAAAAAAGGAATAGTTTTTATGGTACAATGAAGTTAGCGAGGGATTCTTGTGCTTCCCAGTTCTTTTTGCTCTAGCATAGCTAAAGGCTAAAGTAATATTTATCTATAAACAATGTGAATTGTTCCCCAGCAAACCACAGACCACGGCATGCACCAAGTTCCTAGTTTTTCCCATGCAAAAACATAGACTTGAGGTTATTTATGACACTTGAGAGAGAAAGGTCAGATATGTGTTCAATTTCTAAGTACCTGTAAAAGCTGCACAGTGCATCTAAGTGCTTCTATCCCTGCAACTCACAGCTGTCAATCTGTACTTCTTTCCAATGTCCACCTGCAAATTAAGGGTACTCTGGACAAGCAAGCAAAACTTCTTGGCTAATCTCTTGATTTGCTATAAACACTTTGTTACCTTTCATTCTCCAAGACAATGAGGCAGGCATTCTTTTCTATTCTGAATTACTGACATTGTACAAATCCTGTGAGTGTTCCCCCTCTGCATACAGACTGCCTCTGAAAAGCGGTGTGCTTCCAGGCTGGACGAAACTACTTGGAGAAAGCAAAAATACACAGTCCCAAGCAGAGTAAGCTAAGCAATTTCCCGTTAAGGGCATCAAGACTAAGTCAGGGAAGCATCCATATTTCCATACATGCCAGCAATTCTACATCTGATTTTTGTCCAAACGGAAACATGGATGGTTGACTGAAGCTGTCCACACATGACATTATGTATTCTCAGTTTCAAAGCATTAAGTAATAATGGAAATTCCTGTAACTACTTTACATTTTGTGGACAGGCTGGAGAGGGTCCAAAAAAGAGCCACAAAGATGATAAAAGAATTGGGAAACATGCCATCCAAGGGAAGGCTGAGAGCTGGGCTTCTTTGCCCTGGAGAAGAGAAGTCTTAGGGAAGACCTTGTCACCATGTTGCTGTATGTAAAAAGTGGCTACAGAGAAGTTGAAGACTTTCTTTTTCCAAGGAGTCCCATGGGGAAGAGGAGGGGTAACGTGTACTAGTTCCTTCTGGGGAAATTCCTGTTGGACACGAGGAAAATTTTCACAATGAGAACAATCAGCCACTAAAATAATCTCCCAAGGGAAGTGGTGGGTTCCTCAGCATTGGACTCTTTTAAGATCCAGCTGTACAGTGTGCTGAGCGACCTTGTCTAGATCATGCTTTTGTCAAAAAGAGTTGGACGAGACGATCCTTGAAGTCCCCTCCAAGCTTGTATTCTATGATTATCTATGTACTTGCATAGTTTTCATATCTCAGGGATAATTTTAGTAAATCATTCTACTAATATTATATGTATTGAATTTTTTATTTTACCTTTTCTTTGAAAAGAAATATTCATTTTAAAATCCACAGGAGGCTAAAGTATTGCAAAACATGCACTAACAATATTGCCTTTCCTGTACTTCAGTATTTCTCATTTCATGGTTTCATACCTATGCCCGAGAGGAGAATGATCTACATTAGCTTTTTTCTGCCTAGTTTAACATTTGGTGTTATGAATCTAGGAATACAAAAAATGTATAATTCAACAGAAGGATGTCTGAGATCTCAAAATGAAAAGCTGACACAACCTGCGTTTCAAGGTATTTCAGTCACCCTCTTGATTCATAGGATCTTTTGGGCCCACTAATTTTTTAGCACTGGACACTACATAACTTAAGAACATTTTTGATCAGATTAACTGCATCAGACCATTCAACTGTTCCTGTATCACTCAGTTTAAAAATATGTCTGGATAGGCAATTGGCAACTCCTCCCACATTGTCAAGCACCTGATCTGCCTGTAAAGTATACGTTATCATATATGGAAATATAATCCTCTTTGGTGGAAGAGAATCAGGTCAGAAAATATTTCTAAAACTGGGCATATATATTCATGGGGTTGATGGGATGCACCCACAAATGCTGAGAGAACTGGCAGCTGTAAGTGCAAGCCACTCTTGATTATCTTGAAAAAATCATGGCAATTGGAGGTGGTGACTGAGGACTGAAGAAAAGAAAATGTCAGTCCTATTGTCTAAAAGGACAAGAAGGAGGATCCAGAGCACGACAGACTGGTCCATGTCACCTTGATTCCTGGAAGGTGAGGGGGCACCTCATCCTGGGAACCAGTTCCAGACACATGAAGGAAAAGGAAGACATTGTGAGACATCAGCAGCAAGTCATCAAAAGGAACAACTGGGAGACCTGGGGCTGTTTGGCCTAGGGAATAGAACACTCAGGGGAGATCTCTATAACATATGTAAATAGCTGGAGAAAGGGTGTAAAAACTTTGGAGCCAGGCCCTTTTCAGTGGTGCTCAATGAAAGGACCAGAGGCAATGAGCACAAACAGAAACACAGGTGTTTCTGTCTAAATGAAGAAAAAGCTTTTCTGCTGTGAGGGTGGCAAGTTGCTGTGCCCAGAGGCCATGGACTTTTCATCCTTGGAGATAATCAAAAGCCATCTAGACATGGTCCTGGGCAACTGGCTGTAGGTGACCCTGCTTGGGCAGAGGAGTTGGACCAGAGAATCTCCAGAAGTGCCTGCCAACCTCAACCATTCTGTGATTCTGTGATTTTGTAAGACTGTAGCTGCATTTTATAAACCACAAATTTAAACCAGATAAAAATTACACCTTTTTTTTTACATACCATTGTACAACTTTACCCTGACACTAATAATAATAATAATAATGAAAGACTATAATTATTTGTTTATGCACTGAAGTAGTGGTTAGCTAGTTTCTGCTATTCATCTTTCAGTCTGGTGCCATACAGAATGATTGGCATAGTAGTATCATGACTCATAGAAGTAGCTGAATGCTTGTCTCATGCTGTGCTATTCTTATGTATGAGTTTACTTATTGGTTATAACATTAGGGTTCCTCCTTTGATAGAAAAATTTCAAATACAAGTAATTATCTAAATGTTATCTCAAAGAAATTGTGTTTCTCAGTAATTTAATCTGGTCTGCTACACAGGAAAAATTCTAACTTTTACAGAAAAAATTGTATGCAATCCCATATACTGTCTTTAAATTACTAGTTCTCTTTCTTATTGAAAAGAATTTGACTTTTAAAACTGGTTCACATCTTTTACAAGTTTGTTTTAAAAAATAGCTATGTACTCTACAAGATGAAGAGAGAAAAAGTTTATTGGATTCACTGTTTCTAAAACCGTTTTCATCCTGTGACTGTGTTCCAAGACTACCTCCTGCTCTGTAGTTAATATATTGTGATCACTAGTGGCACAGAAGTACTGAATCTATTTTTAATTAGTACAAATAACTGCAGTGATTAATGAATGGAATTAATTTTACCCAGTGCAACAATCTGAAAGTTCAAATTTTGTTCAAGTTCAATCCTAGACAATGAGGACAGATAAAGACATTTCCAGAGGACAAGCCATGCTGTTATTCTACAAGCAGAACATAAAAAGATGTATCACTCATCCTTCCTTTGATAACAGAAGGAAATGAAGAGTCCAGTTTTTTCTCTATGCCTAATTTTCAGACAGCTTATAAGTAGAAATTAATCCATCTCAAAATTTATTGCAATATTTTAAAGGGCTGATCAGTGAGTTTGTATAAGGTGCAATCTCAGGAGCTAATTCCCAGAACACAGAGTAAGATAAAACCCATCTTAGAACAGCAAAAATCTCAGTAAGAACTAATTACCAGCTCAATAATTTAGTAGTAATTTTTTGCAAGCTGCTCTGGGCTCTCTGGTTAAAATGGCTACAGGCTGTAAAGGTACGAGCAGTTCACCCAGTGCTCTGGGTCTAGCAGCAGGACTATCTGTCATATTCGTCATATGCCCCAAATCTCTTCTACTGGCCAGTTCTGAAGTACTTTACTTTTTCATTGCTTCTGTTATTGTCCAGTTTATTTGACATATTTGCCATAAATACACAATAAAACCTTTCTTATAATTAGTTGCTTTGTTTTTGTAAAATGAGAATAAATCAGTATTCCACATATGTTTGTGGGGAGATATATATTGCTTCAGGAAGGGATTCTTACTAGAGATGAGAAGACTGAAGAAACAGTGGCTCAACTAAAACCTGAGCACTTATTGGCACACACTCAAGTGCAAAGCTTTTCATACATATAGATGATTAGTATGAATAGTGCCCATTTCACAAGTACGTGCTGTCCTTCAAGGTAAGGTGACTCCTATGTATCAGCAGTGTTTACCTATAGAAAGATGAGGCACTTCTGACCTGAATTCTCATTAGGCTGCTTGTTTTGGTGAGCACAGTATGTCTTGACCAAAGCTATGCTTGCTTTTTCTGTATGCAATGTACACATTTTTCACAAGACTTAAGAAACAGAAGTGATCACACAGATGAATTCTACTTGAAAGACAGAAATATCTTAAATACACTTTTGAGACAATCTATATTGCTTTCTGATTTGTGAGGATATAGAATTATAGAAAATGCTGATTTGGAAGGGAGCCATCAGGACCATTGAGTCCAACTCCTGGCCCTGCACAGGACATCCCAAGAGTCACACTGTGCCTGAGAGCATTGTCCAAACACTTCTTGAACTCTGTCAGGCTGGTGCTGTTATTACTTCACTGGGGAGCCTGTTCCAGTGCTCAACCACCTTCTGGATGAAGAATCTTTTCCTGATATCCAACCTAAACGTCCCTCAACTCAGTGTCATGCCGTTTCCTTGGGTCCTGTCACTGGTCAGAAGAGTGACTACATCAGTTCCTGCCCTTCCACTTCCCCTCCTGAGTATGTTGAAGACTACAACTTGGTCTCCCCTCAGCCTCCTCTTCTCCAGGCTGAACAGACCAAGTGACCTCAGCTGCGCCTCATACAGCTTCCCCTCAAGACCCTTCACCATCCTGTGGCCCTCCTTTGAACTTTAACAGCTTTATACCCTTATATTGTAGGGCCCAAAACTCCCTCCAGCACTTGAGGTGAGGCCACCCCAGTGCAGAGCAGAGCAGGACAATCCCCTCCCTTTCCTGGCTGGTGATGCTGTGCCTGATGCCCCCCAGGATACAGGTGGCCTTCCTGGCTACCAGGGCACTGCTGGCTCATGTTCAACTTGCCTTTGACCAGAACCTCAGATCCCCTTCTGCAGCTCTGCTGTCCAGGCTCTCCTTCCCCAGTCTATACACACAACCAGGGTTGCTCCATCTCAGGTGCAGAAACCAGGATTTGCCATTGTTAAACTTCATATGGTGGGTGGTTGCCCAGTCCTCTAATTTGATGGGGTTTCTCTTCAGAGCCGCTCTACCCTTGAGGAAGTAGACTGCTCCTCCCAATTTAGTGCTGTTGACAAATTTGCTTGGTATTCCTTTGAGCCCTGTGTTCAAGGCATTAATGAAAATGCTGAAGAGAACTGGGCTGAAGATGGAGTCCTGCAGAACACCATTATTGGCAGTTGCCAGCCTGATGTCACCCCATTCACTGCAACTCTTTGTGCCCAACCTGTGAGACAGTTGCTCACCCATCATGTAAGGTGATTATCCAACTTTGTGCTAGGTATTTGTTCCAGAAGGACTCTGTGTGAGAGTATCAAAAGCTTTGCTGAAGGATAAAAAGATTACATCTACATGCTTTCCAAGATCAAGTAGGTGGGTTACCCGATAATAGAAGTAAATCAGGCTCAACAAGCAGGACTTTCCTCTCATGAAGCTGTGCTGACTGTGACCAATGACTGCGTTGTCCTCCAGGTGTTTTTCAATACCTCCCAGAATGATCTTTTCCATGATTTTAGCAGTCACTGAAATGAAACTGACAGGCTTGTAGCTTCTAGGGTCCTCCTTGCCCTTCTTGAAAATTGGGACAATGTTAGTCAAGTTCGGGCTGTTGTGTCCAGACACTTAACTGAGCAATGCACGGGTTTTTAATCCATACAAAGAAGAAGGAGAGAGGGAGTAATGGAAAGAAAGAAAACAAAACAAAACAAAAGAGGAGAGGGGAAGGGAAGGGAAGGGAAGGGAAGGGAAGGGAAGGGAAGGGAAGGGAAGGGAAGGGAAGGGAAGGGAAGGGAAGGGAAGGGAAGGGAAGGGAAGGGAAGGGAAGGGAAGGGAAGGGAAGGGAAGGGAAGGGAAGGGAAGGGAAGGGAAGGGAAGGGAAGGGAAGGGAAGGGAAGGGAAGGGAAGGGAAGGGAAGGGAAGGGAAGGGAAGGGAAGGGAAGGGAAGGGAAGGGAAGGAGTAGGCAGGGCTTTAGTGACAGAAAGAGCGCTAAACCAGTGAGGACTAACTCACGGCCAGAGTGTTCCTTGCTAAGGCATTATCCATGGAAATATCAAGATTTCAGTATGAACTTTATATTGGCCTTAACTCAGTAAGTGCTGTTCATTCCAACAGTCATGAAAAATAACTGAACAGTATGTGAGAGGTATGTATATTCATGGTTGTTGTGAGCAGAGTGCCTTTCAGTCACATTGCCTTTCAGTAATCCTGTGGTGAACTACGTAGGCAGTGCTAAGTACTAAATTCCACACCAAAAGTTCTGAAATTGTAATGAAATGGTAGTGATATACTACATGCTGCTGGCAGACATGACTAAGGGCTTATGGGATAATCATGCCCCTCTGAGGGCCAGCTGTAGGCTTAGGATATCTCAAATGCCACTACATACCATATGTGTTTTGGAACTGTACTAAACACTTAATGCCACTGTTAAACAACAAGCACATATAAAGTCTTTAATAGCTATAGCTATAAAAATGGAAATGAAGCTACAGTTAGTTTCTTTGAATTTCAGCACCTCAGGAGCTAAGTATTAATTTCCATTGTAACAATAAATCTCATTTTAACACCTTTTTTTCGGTGTTACAATGAACCTGTTTGTTTTCCAGCTGGTCTGGCACATAATATTACATCCTAGATGACTTTGAACAGTAAACTGTGCTGATTTTGCATGTCCTTTTAATCTGTCTGTTGGGAATTAGACACATCATACCCCCAGCTGAGGCCTCTACTGTTTGTATTTCTCTTCCAGTACAGAGCAAAATTTTCAAACTAGACAATGGGTGCCACTGGATAAAAAAATAAGTTGCCTGTTTGTTTTCCTTTTTTTTTAATAACCTACAGCCTAAAGGAAATTTCAGAACACCTCTGAAAAACTGATGACACTATCGAACAAAAGCTGAAGACTGCGAATTCAACTCCTATGCTTTAAAAAGGTAGTGAGGAATAACTGGGAAGATATGAATCATTTAGTGTGAGTTCAAACGTGAATATCTAATGGCGTGTTTAATTTCAGATTCAAAATGTAAGATTCATTTGTGCTAGTCATTAGAGTATTTTGGAATTTCATCTCCTTAAACAAACTCCATGGTGTTTTTAGAGATTAGTTAGAAGTGATGATAGTTATGATTAAAGACACAGGGATTTCTTCAGAGCTTTTGATATGCATTTAGATTAAAAGACATACATAGGTGGAACTCACAAGATGACTGGACAGCATCATTGATAGATTTTGAATGTGACATACAGAAATAAATAAACTTATTAAAGTAGGATTTTTAGACACCAATTCTTTATTTGGCCCTACTTAGTTTCTTCATCTGGTGTTGGGATTAGGATATAAAAAATATCCTAGAAAAGTTTGCAGATGGCATACAGACTAGGAATTATGTTATATTATATAGTCATATATGTATATATATGTATATTATGTATATTATATTGTAGAGTCATGGAGTGATTCAAATTTCTTGATTAAAAGATCACCAGTCTGTTTGTATACTACCAAGAGACAAGGAAACAAAGGTAACAGGCGAAAGCTACTGAAATTCAAGTACAGAGAGTTGTTTAAGAATAAATTCTCAGATTATTGTAGACCAAATGCTACTGTATTCATAAAAAGAACAATATCACAGAGCAGAAGAAAATTGAGGTTTGCATTTGCACGTTACACTGGTGAACAAACTGCTAAAGACGCTTATGTCTCCTCCCTGGATCCATACGTGGAGGAGAGTGTTGAAACAATGAAGACTCAAAGTAGTTCTCAAAAAATTATGTGTCACTGAAAAAGCCCTTAAAAGTTCATTTGATCAAGGAGTTGTGTGAAGTGGTTCTGAACCCCTATGGAAATCTTCATATACACAGGAAAAAAAATAAGATAATGCAATGCTTTTCAATTTTGCTGATCAAAGTGTAACAGGATCTAACAATTAGAAGTTGATGTTAGACAAAATCAGCCTTGAAATTAGAAGCAATTTCCTGGCTGTAAGAGCAATTGAACAGTTTCCAGGGAAAATGATAGACTAACCATTTCTTAGTGTGTTTTGGATGAGACCAGGTTTTTTCACCTAAATATTATAGTTTGATATACATTCTGGGAGAAATTCCAGGAACATAGGAGTATTTGCATTAGTTCACTAGGATTATTCTTTTAAAGCAAAAAGTTGTGAATTTACATGTTGTTTATTCATTTCCTTCTTTTTTGAACTGTAAGAAAATAATATTGCCCTGTGGCTTCATCTGCTCACCCACAGGGATTAGGAAGAACTAGAGGCAAAACTCATCAGATGTGGTTGTGGTTACAGCTGGTTTTTTCCTTCTTTCTCTGAAACACAAATCACTACTATTAGCAGTGACTAAATGTAAAAATAGGAAGACTCTTTTCCAAAAAAAAGTGGGGGTAAAGGGGAAGAGAGAGAAGGAGGAAAAGGTGACTTGCTTTCAAACTTGGATGCAAACTTGACAATTTCATCTCCTGGTGCCATATGTGTGCATGCTTGTGACAGCTGGTGAGTCCCCTGCCTTGGTAGAGGCATTTTGGTCTCTGCTCTTCCCTCTCTCTACGGAATGCGGTTCAGTGCTGCACTGTAACCAGAGTCTGCGTAGGTAACATAGACATATTCAGAATGCCTGTATGGCTGCATATGGCTGCATTATACCAGAGGTATGAGCAGATCTTATAATGAGCCTTTAGGCATTAATTAATTCTATCTTATTTGGTTTCCACCTCATAATTTTTCAGTTTACCAGTACACTGAGAATACAGTCATGGTAATCATCTTATCTGTGCCGGACTTTGAACCCAATGACTCACCATTGGTTTATACTGGCTTTACTGGTGCAATTTTGCATTAACCCTGGAACTGTGTCAGGAGTTGAACTTTGTGTCTTTTTTGAAGAAATTAACTCACTGTTTTGCCTAAAAGTCTGGGCATAGTGTTGGTGAAGTTCACTTATCAATGAAAGCCTAAGAACTCAGAAAAAAAGTGTGAGAAGCAGATCGCCAAGAGATAAACCAAGTGTCATACATTGTCTGAGATTTCTGCTGTGAGCATTCTGCTCCTCAAGGCTGTTATCAAAAGCAAAATTAATTTTCTCATTTTATGACCTCACAGTCATTCTAATTCACTGGAATAATTTATGACAACAGTGGGGGGTTTTTGCTTTAGAATTACTAATCTTTGTTTGAAGTCAGCTTTTTCAATTGTAAACTGGAGAAATAGTAATTATGATCAGATTACCGTTTAAAACAATGTTAAAACATAGCAAACAGACTTCAGCAATCTGTGGAAAACATAGTAAAGACATTTATACAAATTATTGACTGTAAATAAATTTTACAAGTATAAAAGTAGACCGGTGGAGTGCAAATTATGTTAGGAATACATTGTAATTTTTGACTGTCCGTGAAGGACAATAGCAACAGTCAAAAACTATATCAGAAACTATCAAAGGATTCAGATCACTGCAAAGAAATTATTAAGAGCCAGTAAGCCATAAGCATCTATATCTATGTCTATATCTCTTAGCAAAGAAAAAAGGATCTCCTAGACTGGGAGTTTAATTTTCTGCCACTTCAGCCCTGTGTATTCCTTTGTAGCTTTTTGATTTCATGTTTTCAAACATAGCCAGCATCTTAGCAACCTTTTTTTTCAAGTTTTTTTCCATGTTTGAGATAAGGCTGAAGGGAGCTAGCTAACCCTTGAAATGGAAGAACAAAAATCTCTATGAGAGAGGAACTAATTGTTAAACAAATGTAATGGACTGAAACTGAGATGGTGTACCAGTAAAGAGACGGACGGACAGACGGATGGACGGACGGACGGACCTTCCTTCCTTCCTTCCTTCCTTCCTTCCTGCTATTGGAGTGAAAGTTTTTGGTACAAAATTAAGGTGATTATTAGAGTATTAGGACTTTTTTCAAAATGTCTTTACTTTCTCCTTTCTGCCATTTTCACTCATTTGTCTGTTGTGTAAAGCTCATATGAAGTTCTTTCATTTGGCACAGGAACTAGATCTACATGATGTTCATGCAGGATTTCTCTAGTTCTGTTTCTCATTCATCTAATAATTTTTATACAACAAATTTCAGGTTTCATATCAGGCTTTAAAGAAGGACTGCATGCACAAGGAAATGCAAAACTCTAAGATTCCTAAGACTGATAAATCAGACACTCATTCTAAATTAGTAGAAAAAACATTTACTACTGGAACTAAGGCAATGGGCTAGAAATAGGCAATTAGACTAAAGACTATTCTATTCACTCACATGGAATCAAAGCTTGCCATTAATGGATGAGAAGACTCCCTATCCTTGGAACCGTCCAACTGTTACCAATTCAGAAAAATCAAAGCCTTCCCATATTTTAATTTGTAGAATTGTAGAATGATTTGGGTTAGAAGGAACTTTAAAGATCATCCAGTTCCAACACCCCCCCTGCCATGGGCTTGGACCTTTCACAAGACCAGGTTGCTCAGTGCCACATACAGCCTGGTCTTGAGCAGTTCCAGGAATAGGGCATCCACAACTTCTCTAGGCAACTTGTTCCAGTGCCTCACCACCCTCACAATAAAGACTTCTTTCTAATATCTAATCTAAACCTACTCTTTTTGAGTTTGAAGCTATTGTTCCTTGTCCTGTCACTACACACCCTTGTAAAAAGTCTATCTTGTAGCATCCCTTCACATACTGGAAGGTTGCAATTAGGTCATCCTGAAGCCTTCTCTTTTCCAGGGTCACCACTTCTAAAATGTATTTAATTGCTAGAGATTATATTTTTAAGTAATTTTTATTTCTGTTAAATGCTTTTCCCTCTGAAATGTTGGACACTCATAAAATCCATTGACCTGGTCAAAAGCAGAAATAATCCATCTGCAGTGTGACTGGATGCTCCTGAGCATCTTTAAGGCAGCAGTCTAAAATGATGGCCTCAGTGACAGATAAATTTGATAGTAAAACTCCCTTTTACTAAAATTGAAGGAATTTTCTTAACAAGAATATTTATTTCAAGCTATATCATATACAATGATTTTTTCACTTAAGGTAATTTATACATCTCCAGGCTGAAATCCATGTTTTTGTCCATGTGATTGTTACCAGGGCAAGATCTTGAAGAGATTCATTGACTCTTTAAGATTTCACAAGCTGGTCTGGCCATATGTTGTCACTGAACACTGTTATTTACAGGTTTAAAGGATTTTTCTAGGTACTTATTTTCAAAGTTAAATGGCAATTTTAAGATTTATTCTTTCTTCTGGAGACTACTAACTGATGATGAAATTATACATGCTCCAAATATTTCTCCTTTATTTGTCCAAATAAAAACACTAACTGAGGGTTTCTACATAAAACATAAACATTTGTAACAGTTTAAATAACTGCCAAACAATAAATTCAGCTTTGCCCTTCAGACACAGTAAAAACTGTGACATGACAAGAGTTTAGCAGCCACTAATCCCCATGAAAGCATGTTATGTAAAATGGACTCTGCTATCATAATAGTTGAAACAGCATTATTTTAAACTAAAATAATTGCTCTCAACCTTATTTTGCCACTTGTCTCAGTGAATTGAAGTTTTGGCCTTTTTTAAAAAATCTTGAGGGGAGGAGAGAAAATGGATTTCAGAATGTTAAATGCAATTTTTTCAGAAACTCTCGTCTTTACTTCAGTTTTACCTTGAGCACACTTTGTGCAGCTAATATGAAAGGATCTGTGGCTGCATTTTGTTACAAGACTGAAATATTTTATTAGATGATTTGTATTCTTCTCAATTCATTTTCTTTGAATATACACAGAATTTTTTATTTGTCTTCTACCTCAAGATATCATAAGACAAAGTAAGCAATTATCTGACCCTATTTCCTCAAATCATGGTAAATGTTAAGCTGTCAGCCTTGTCTTGAAATTCTGCAGGCTCTCCAAGGGAAAAGTTCTCAAGTTCTCTACTCAATTTCCTCTAAACACAGAGTTTGCACACTGCAGTTTGAACAATGTAGAGCTTTTCCAGTTTAACACTGTGCAGCAATCAGTCCTTTGGGTTAACAGAGACTCTAATTACAGAATCGCGCAGTGCAAGCGTACCCCAATACCCCAAGAAAAAGCAGTTGCTGGATTGTTTCTAGAAGGCCTCCTTATCAAAAGTTTCCAGGGAGAAAAAAAAGACAGAATTCATTTTCAGCCAAAATTTGGATAGCCCTTATATTTCTCTGGGAATTTGTTGCCAAGCACCAAGCATTCATTTCCTGTGCAAGTATAGCCTGCACTTCCTTTCTCAGACAAATCTGACAGCGCACGGGAAAAAGAAAAAATTCAAAGAACTTTGAGCTAAGAAACAATAGTCTCACATGTCTGATGCAGTATCTCAAGAATATGAATTTGTATCACAACCATTTGAAAGCAGAGAGCTTGGATTGTACGACAAAATATACAAAATTCTTCTGGACTGATGAAGTTTGGGGGGTGGGGGGTGCATAGACATTATTTCTGATCAGGTGGAAATTATACCTTTCAAAAATATAGAATCTCATGCAATTGAATTCATGTAAATTTTAATGTAAGGTTTATAATTTAACAATGTAATATCAAATCACATACTTAGGATGAAGGATAATATTGTGTTCACTCAATCAGAGATTCAATATGTCATGCTGTTCAGTATATAGGACAGGTTGCAGATACAGCTACCATGAGTGTGCTCGGTGACTGTGAGATATCTGAGCAGTTTGACCTAGAGTACCTAGCATGCTTCTTTTTTACAAGCAGGTCATCATGACATCGGGAAAATATTGTGCCTGGAGAAGAATGAAATGAATGAAACACTGATGGAACCTTTCCCTGCAGTGGCCTCAGCAATGTCTCCATTCTGTGAATTAATTCCTTTTTAAGATTTCTAACTTGAAGACTTATAACCTTTCCAACTAGTATCTAATACAAATGCATAACATAAATATATAATCACTCCTGGAAACAGAACCCTCAGTCTAGATGACCTTAAAAGAAAAACCCCATAAAAAACATAATAACCCTCCATCTAAACCTTTGACACTTTAAGAAAAACATCCTAATGGCAATTTTTTGGTCGAAGGTGTTTCTTTAATATTATTAAAATTATTTCTGACCAGGGGCATTCAAAAAAAAAGAATTCACAAGTAAATAAATTATTAGATTTCATTTAGTGAACTGATGATAATAGGGTCGGTCACTCTAACACTTCCAATGCTTCTGGTACTTCATCTGCAAATACACATAGCCCACTGCTGTGCACATGAGTTAAGTATTTAAGAATATGAAGCTGAGGTTGCTCATGGGTTAGCAATTCCAATCCCTTGGAATTACAGGAAAATCTAATCCCCTCGTAAATTCTCAAAGATGTGTTTTGCAGTACAATAGCAGAGAAGAGGGAATGATATCAAGAAGATTATTTTTATATAACAATTTTAATTGCAATATTAATGAGCCTTTTCTGTATTCACTACACAATTTGGACAGCTAATTCATTAAAAAATTCTCTGAATTAACACTAAGTTACTAGTATATATAATGTAATAATCTTTGACCATAAGAGCATTTTGACTGTTACTCTTGGAGATCTTCTCCTCTACAGTTTGAAAGTTACTCTACAGCTTTCTTACAGCTTTCTTACTGTTGTGACTGAAAGCCTTCTCAAGGGTTCAAAGTATTGTCATTGTTAGTTTATTTCCAGTTACTCTGATGCCAGCATTACTCTATGGCTTTTATAAATATTTTGTCCCATGTTTCATTTATCTTTGTTGTCTCAAATTGTCTTCCCTTTAAAATCTATTCTGAATTTTGCAGGATCCCAGCTGTGTGTTATATATCTGTATAAGGTCTGGTAAAAAGGAAAAGCAAGAAGATTCAACAATGTATATCATCTCATGCAGAGCCATCCTCAAATTAATTTTTTGGTGTTTTTTTTTATTTTTTTAAGCAAATTCAGTACTAGGGATAAATTTAAGTACAACAGCAACTGCTGGTGGATTTAAAGCATGAATAGAAATTTCAGACCAAAGGCAAATTATTATTCTTTCCCATTGTTCCTTCAAATGTTACATAATGCCAATTATAAGTAATCAAAAGTTTCCTGATTAATGTCAGAGATATTTCAATTGTGTGCCTCATGTGATGGGTACAACTAAGATAAATGCTAGTGATTTAACAAAGCCTTGGAGCTGAAAAAAGTAACCTCAAAAGCTTCACAGAAATTTAGGGCATGGATCTGTGTATGCTGTGCTAATAGCAATCTTGCACATCAATGAAAATCTCAGATGCCTGATAAAAGTTACAAAAGAGAAGAGATGAAGAAAAAAGTCAGTGGTAGGAAAATAGCAAGATGAAAGATTTGGAAGTAAAGTTAGCTTTCTTAATACAGGAATCCCACTGGTTACTTGCACCTTGTAGGGGATAAAAAAAAATTGAACTGCATGCAAAAACTTTTAAAATACTATAAAAATAGATCATTATTAGCAAAATAGTCCAATTTCTAGCACAGAAATATGGGAAGAACAGAGTCTGAAAACTGAAATCTTTAGAAAATTTCATCAGCTTCAGAGCTTCTCCAAGCAAAGTGGAAATTAGCAGAAACAGCAGCTGTTTAAAATACAATAAAGGGACAAGACTCCAAATAATGCCAGAAATGTGGGGTCCTTCTGTAAAAATATGAAAATTCTTATTTGTATGATCCTTAAACTGACAAAATATGGTGTTGAGAAAATGTGACTGGGGCGTTGTAGAGCAGAGAGGTCAATAAAAGACAAACCAATCAATACAAAGGCTTCTCTTCAATTTTACTGACTTTCAGTGATTCCTTTTCTCACACTGAGACTGAAAAGATGGGAGAAGCTTTTTGGTGTAGAGGAAAGGCATTTTGATTATTGCTATTCCAGTAATTGATCTTTCCCCATCTGATTACGAAATTCTTCTGGCCAGCTTCATCCTTTCTGGCACTCTTGTAAGGCTTGTGGGAGTTGGCCAAACGACTTTAGTTAGCTTGGTAGTCTGGGGTAAACAGGTATGTACTGTGTGTAAGTTCAGATCGTATTCTGCCAATACAGAAACATGATTCTGTGCAACAATATATTATCCTGCATAATCAAGCATTGCTATTCCTCACTGATTAGAGCAGAGATGAGGGTGCACATCAGTATGCAAAACATACAGCGTTAGGAAACAAGCAGAGCAACCTGGTAAGAGTCTAACCTTATCTAGGAGATTGGCTATTCTGAGAGAAAACTACAGCAACAAAAATATGAGATAGAACCATTCAAAGTTTTTTCCACTTCAGGCATTCATTATCAATAGTCTCAATACTTCTCTGCTCACTGTTGTCTGTCTCCTGTGCCTCAGATTTTCAGTGATATTCCCCATGAAAATATCCAATAAGGGAATTTTAATTGCATAGAGAATAATATTAGGGAAAATATTTTATCTTTATGAATATTTTCAGCTGACCTGGAATTCTAGATTTGATTCACCAGTTCCCCTACAGTCTATCAGTCTAAACTTCCCTGAAAATTACATCAAAGCAAGGGAATAAATATCGATAAATGGCTACAGTTTTGAGCAGGTGAAAACTGGTCAAGCTAAACCAAAATATGGTCATGATCATGGGCCAAAGTATTATTGTGCACTTATATAAGAAAAAGTATCAAAACTGTTTTCAAAATATGTCTGTAAGACCTCTGATTCACCAATATATTGCATTAAAAATCTCCAATTTTTTGCACAACAGAATTAAAGGAAAAAAATATTGGTTTAAAAAAAAAAGAGGATCAAGAAGGAGGAGCATGTTGATGACTTACAGCTATAGAATAATTTTGCATGAAAAAGAAAAGCAGAAGGTTGCCAATACTGCCTCAGTCTAAAAAGCTGCTAGGAAGAAAAAAAGACAGCTGAGAATTATTAGAAGTGCAAACATGGTAATATGGATATGTCTCCATGCCACACTGTGACACCCCCAGGCATCTGAAAGGACAGAACTATGTCTGACAATTTCCACTGCAGTGTCACAGAACAGAGTGCTACTTACTTTACCCACAGGATGAATTATTGCAGGAAGGTGCTACTCTCTGATTAGCTGAAGTAGCTCCACACAGCCCTGTAGCCTGCAGTGTCAGAACAGGAGCAAAACTCTGATTTGAAACTGATAACTGAACTGGGCTGCAGTTTCCTCCTGTAGTTTAATGGTCACGTGGGAAATCCTGATTATTATTTGTACCCCTCCTGACCAAATACATGTCTGTCACTGTAAGATCTGCAATGTGTAGTGGCTCAAGCTAGGTATTTTTCTGGCCTATTCTGAAATACTGATTGATCAAAACTAACAGTGTCCATAGATGAGAGTTGTGTGTCCACTTGCCCATTTTTTGTGAAAAGTAAAGAAATGTTTTATTTAATTTCAAAACTAATTTTCCATAGACATAATTAGAAATCCAAGCCAAAACAGGCTCAAAAGTTACAAAAGCAGATCAAAATAGGAATAAAAGTAGCAAAATAAAGATATGCTTATTAAATCAATTCTTAATATGAAATAAAAATATTTCTGAAAAAAGGAACTGAAGGGCTTGACTGAAGATGAATTTCATGCAGAAAAGTTGATATATTTTTCAGACAGGAAGTTGAAACATTCAATATACAAGAGGCAAGGGAATTACTGATAGCATGATTTACACTTAGCAATAGCTTAAAAATAAAACTCAGTGATCCAAATTCAAGCAAAATAAAAAATCTGGACTTAAAAAACCCAAACCATAATGTTTTAATTTAAAGTATCTCTCTAAGCACCAATTTTTATTATGTTTTAACATGACTGTCTTTAGATTTTGGGAGGTCCTATACATAATTTAATATCATATTTACGTTCTGTGTATTTGCAGAGTGCTCTATATCCCATGCATAGTAAGAGATCTGTGGGTTTCAGCTTATGAAATTACTATGTTAATAAGGCACAAATCCTGTAAAGTAACTTTACATCCCACACAGTCTACCACTAAATTCAATCTGGCACTTTGAGTCATCAGACTGGCAAGGCCTAAGATACAACACTGGAAATAATAAAAAGCAGTACTCAAGGGCTGATCAGCCTAGAAATGTTAAAGCAAGTGCATTGTCTGTACCTGACAGAAACATTTTAATTATGTCTCGCATATTATATGTTTCAGCTTGGAAAGGCTTAAAAATTATATATCTAGTAAAAACCCAAAAGTTTCTAAGGATCAAATGAACAGTCCTACTCTGTAGGAGATATCACTTCATAGAAGAATCTGTATAGAACTAGAATAATAACTTTAACAGCAAAAAAATGCAAGTTTCACGGAATTCAAAATCCTGAGGATAATTAACAGCTCAAATTTTAGTAGAGTTTACTGAAAAATATAATGGTACCTGGCTGCCACTGTAGTAAAAATTTAACTTCTTTAAAAGTTTAAAAATATTTTTGTGTCATTCCTGTTCATTTGCCTTCATAGCGAGGCAATGTCTTCCCTACTAATCCACCTCCAGTGCCATAGTGACGTTCTTATAATGCTGCTGCCAGGTGTCAATTGATTCACTTGTTGCTCATGTGCAGAACACTAAAAAAAAGCTCTCTCTTTTTGAGAGAAAATTACATTTTATATTGTATATATGGTGGATAAATGCATATTTAGTGGAATTCTTAGGTTTTTTTAGGACTTTTTAGGACACTCGTCTGGAAACAGAACTGATCAATTCACTCTGGCAAGTGCAGGAAATCCAACATTTAAAGCAAAAGGCATTATATGCTGGAAAGTTTCTCTCTACATGGCATTACTTTACAGAGTAATCAGCAATTGATCTTATTCTTTTTTCAGTGAAAAAGGTTAGATTGAAAGCATGAGAAAATATACTCATGATTTTCTTTTTCCCTAAACATGCAGCTTGCAGTAATTACAGGTTATTTTTACTGTCATTGTGCTTTGTGTTTCAATTTAGGCAGCTGTTCAGTTTCAAAACCTTTTGTGACAGTATATGAAAGTGGTTCATCAGTCGTAATTTTTCTTTGCCATACTAGGCCATGATACTTTCTAAATGTATGATTACATATCCTTTTACCTTTGACCCTCTAGTGTGTTTAGTGCAGATGATGCTTATTTGTAGGAGCAGTGTGCTACACATCAGCAACAAGTCTGTGTGACTCATCTCCACTTGAAAGTGCACCATTTCACAAAAAAACTCAGTAATACACTGTTTGGAAGGTGTAATGCAGAATCTGATTCAATATCTTAGTAGGTACTGTAGTCACCGAGTATAGGTAAAAAGGAGTGCAACTGGTACCATCTTCCCCACCAGACAACTGCTTTTTTTGAGAAATATTTGCCACTTGGTCAGTCTTAGGGATTTCAAACCTTAGAGCCCAATATGATGAATTGCAGCATAGCAGCAATGAGCTAAGTTGTTCTTCACTTCTGATGCTCCTTATTCCTTGCACATCTGGATCTTTTGCTTAACCTATTGTATTGGGGTTTTTTTTTTCCTTCCTCTTATTCTTGAAAGTAGCTAAAAATTTTGGCTCAGTCATCAGAACAGGGAAAAAATCCAGCCAGAGGTTAGACACATGGCATGAAGCAGGTTGGGAAAAATTATTGAAAAATGGATGCAGTTATGTGCAAATTAAAGCAGGGTGAAATGCCAAGAAAACTTGAAACTGCCTTGTCCTCCTGTATACAAGGTTATCCAAGGATTGTATGTTGGTTTTGTCTGCATGGCTATTAGGATGCATCTAACACAGGTTGTTCTTAAGAACCTAGGAGAAGTAAAGAGCACAGACTTTTTCTGAATAAGTACAAATCTCAGCTCCTCAAAGACCTCTTATAAGTTTTCACAGAGAAAACAGAAAATGAAAAGGCACAAGTAAGAAGTGGGATAGTACACAAGACAACATATTCCAGATGTTTATGGTAACCCTTCTGTACAGCTGTGTCTACCTGGATTAACCTTTCTCTGGGCAAGGTGCTCAACTATGGACACTTCAGGCAACCAAAACTATTTCAGTGACACCTGCTTATAATAGCGATGTTATTTGTTTCCAGTGCATTCAAACAGAAACATTTCTCTCTAATTCATTTAGTCCCTCTGACACTGCAAGCTGCTGTAGAGATGACCTTTCAATCTGTGTTTATAACCTACTTGGGACTTTTTGGTTTTCTAACCTTCAAGCTGGTTGATGTTACTAATAGCCACAGCTGCTCCTTCACATTCCTTATACCTGCTTCTGAATATATTTTCTTTCTGTGGCATGTAGGTTTAAAGGATATGATTTAGTGAATTATGGCATTCAACTCTAAGGCCTTTGTGCATAATGAAGACATTTAAAGTATTTTACAGGCTGCACATCTAAACCAGCCACTTCTTGACATATCTGTCCCCAAGCAATGGCCCAAACTGGTGAGCATGTCCTGTCATGCTAACAGATGGCCATTGGTCTAGACAGCTGAGGGACATGAATTCACATTCAAGTGATGCGAATTCATTCATCCGGGTGTTAAGTGCACGAAACACAGCCAAAAATTTCAAAGAGTTGTATTTCTTGAGGCTTTGAGACTTTAGTTAAGGAACTGAGAAATTTTAATCTGCTTTTATCATTAGCAAAGCATCCACATTTAAGCACCTGTTGATTTGGTCTTCTATATGTGCTCATAAGCTGAAATATGTAATGAAAAGTAGATTCATTAATGATTATTCAATAACATCAGAGCACAATAATTAATTCTCTTTGAATTCAGTTTTTTATGCCTGCAGGAAAATTGACAAAGTGGAGGATAATATGAAATGTTTCTGCTGAACTCAATCCAACACCAAAACAACAGCAGTTGTATATGATTTACGATTTCTGTGTGTATTAACAATCTCTATGTATTACACTGACTGTGGCAGAAAAATACATGGGACTTAAAACCTCAGTTGCATACTGACTATCTCCAACCATGATTATGGCCTTGGATTCAAGAGTATCTATTCTATATACTATGTAATCAGCAGAAAGTGAAAAAAATAGCACTTTCCCGTTGAGGGTCTGTTGTGATCTTTCTATTAGGAAAGCCAGAATATTCTTTTTGTAACAAGTAGAAGTGTATGTCTGCATACCTGCTTACCCCACTGAAAGGAAATACACTTATTTCAAAATCATAAAATCAGAACTGTCTATGCTACCACAACAGAAGTCATAAAACACAGTGCAGACAGTGTCTCAAATTAAAATTCACACAGATAAATAGTTGTCCAGATATTTTATCTGCTGCAATTCTTTAATATAAGAAGTCACTTAGGTATTGTCATGATCTTTCAGACCACTGTTCTGTTATAGGAAACTTTATCCCAACAATTAAGTACCAATGATAGTAAATATTCATTTTCTATACAAGGTCACTAATCACAACAAAAATGTAGGCAGAAGAAATAAATATTGATGGCAGTTAGTCTACAATGCTGTGCTGGGAATGTATTTCAGAGTCCTATGTCAATTACCACTCTATTTTTATTACTGCTAGTCTGTTTTGTAACCATTTTGATTATAAATCATATCCAGAAATGACAAGATAAAATAGTCTCTGCTATTTGATAAAGGCATATGCTAGGGAAACCCTTAAATCTTAACTATCAGCTCTTGTTGCATGGAGATTTGAGGTTTACCTCAGAGAAGGATCAAAAGCTAATGGAATCTCTTACCCTTTGCCTGAACATGCAGCTCCAGAATGAGCCTAAGTCTCCGAAGAATAAGGAAATCTGAATTCTTCTGCCTTGGAGATTAGGGATTGGCTTAAGTCTTTTTGGAGAAGGGAAACACATATGAGCAGTCTACTTTCTATGTACATTTAGATAGAGCTAACAAAAAAACCCCCAAACAAACCAAAAACAACAACAACAACAAAAAACCAAAAACCAACCAACAAATCAATCAGTCTACTACAACTCCATGAAAAAAATCATCTATTTATGACCATAGACCTGTATGTCTGAGTTTAAAAAATCTTCCTAAGGTGTATTTCCCCAAAAGACAGTTACTATGGTCATTTTACTAAAAAACAAAGACAAACATGTATGACCATCTTAGGTGTGTGCCACTTTAAGGTTGCTATGTTAGCTGGGAGATCAGGAGCCTAAAATTGTTTCATTTACTGTTAATAAAGCAGAAAATTTGTGCAGCGCTTAATTTTTTGTTCTTCAAGATCCAAAAGGTATTATTCTGCTGAACTCTCAAAATTAAATGAATTTACACTAAGAGATTTAAAAATTTCTTGAATCATCTTGAATATGATACATAATAATTTAGAAAACTATTAGCACATATTGCTACACTGTAAGTTGCATGGGCTCCTTGTGAGTTTATGTGCATCTTGATCAGTAAAAGATGTGGGAAAAATATTATCACAACAATTTTTTGAGACAGAGAAAAGGAAAAAAAAACCACCCTTTCTGTTAAACTGCATCTGTCTATTGTGCTTCAGTGAAAATTAAGTTTGCAGGTAGCACACTGGGGATCTGTTGGATTTCTTTGCGTTGGTCTGATCTTCAGGAATAATTATCTAAACTGCAGTGTAGAATATAGTTTGGATCACACTGAGCTACGACCATTTTCTATTGTGAGAATGTCAGTTACAGCTTTTACCAAAATCATCCTGGCTAAAGACCACATTTCCCACTCAATAAGGGGTTTCTAGCCATCCATAAACTGTGGTTACTGGTCATATCTACTGATGACAAGAGCTTGTGAGAGGGTAGTGTTAGCAACAGTCTGATGACAATTCTTGGATCGTATACCCCCTTTCAGAAAGAAAGCAAAAGAGGCAAACTATAATTTAAAAGTAATGTCAAGGAGGGAGGAATCGATATTTTGGTGTGGGCGTGTTCTGATTTTGGTGACTGTACAACTTTCATGGCCTTGGTGGAGAAATTATCTGCCAATGGTTCCAACTTGTTGGAAAAGGAGGTACTCTTAAGGATCTAATGGAATTCTATTGCATGATATAATGAGGACTGATTACATGTTTAACGATCTAGGGAAAGTTTCAAAAGATGAGGAATCATTTCATGACTGTTCCACAGATTCATCTTTATTCTTCATTTTTAAACAAAATAACACTACTTCACTGGGATAAAGCAGTACTGCCAGTTTTCAGTACATACACTGTTTACTTTTGAACACCACAGCTTTTCTAAACATGTAGTTGGGGTTTTTTGTTTTGAGATTTGTATTTCATTATATCTTACCAGGGGTTTTATGTTTCAGTCTTCTTTCCTGCGTCTAACATTTGGCTTGATGTTTCACTGAAGTTTTATGTATATGGAAAATTATTTTTGTGATATGGGTCATATAATAACAGCCTTGTGAAAGATAAGAGTCTATTTGCTACATCCAAGTGATCACCTCAAGACTAAGAAAAACTGTAGACCATCAGGGTCAGAAAACAAAGTTTCTAAAATATTTATAATGTGACATGTTCATTCTGGCCTAGATAAAAGAAATGCACAGACTAAAGAGGAGTGCGGTCTTCATTACTGGTCAAGTCAAGGATGAACTGACAATGAACTTCAGAGTGCAAGTGTAGTGTAGGGGCTTGACTTTGGACAGTTCTTTTAAGAAAAGGATCAAGGAAATTAAAGCTTTTAGAGCCAAGTTTAGTATGAGAGCTTCTACTCATCCTAAAATTTGAAAAACTTTAGACTTTTATTTAAATAATTTTGTAAAGCAGTAGGAAAATCAGCTTTTTCACATTTCTCTGCATAAACACTTCATCACATCTCTGAATTTTTTTTTCTGCCTTATGAACTGTAGCTTTAGAGGTAGGTTAATTAGCATGGGGAAAAAAAGAATCAGGCTAGAATTCCAATTCTAAGCACCAAAAAAGTTCACCACCATAATCAGAAGAATCAGAAAACTGATGAGTAAGAAAGTGCAAGAGCAGAATATCTGCACAAAAATTGCTCTGCAAAAATTTCCTGTTTATAAACAAACCAGATAATATTAAAGTCTTCAGAATAATTTTGAAAGCTTTTTATAGAAAGGGCC
Source organism: Aphelocoma coerulescens (assembly GCF_041296385.1). Taxonomy (NCBI): domain Eukaryota; kingdom Metazoa; phylum Chordata; class Aves; order Passeriformes; family Corvidae; genus Aphelocoma; species Aphelocoma coerulescens. Next base: position 47,473,657 of record NC_091017.1, read on the forward strand.
ATACAAGTGCTGACTGCTGCGCTTTTTGCCATCCTTTAGGTGTGCCCTTTTGTTAAGATCCAATTGGTGAGAGGTGTCCCTGCTCAAATTAAGGTACAAAATAATGCACCATAATGTACCATATGCAGAAGTCAATAACTTTATTTAATTTTATTCAATTTTATTTAACAATTAAGGTGAGGTTGATCGATCAAGCAAGCACCACGTTTGGATCCAGCGGCATTCCTTGGGTGGGTTTTTCAAAACTTTTCACTGTTTATACATCTTAGCAAACACAGCAATTAATGCACATTGGCTACATAGTTCCCTTACTCTATTGGTTAAATGGTTCCCTCACTTCTAATGCTAATTAGTCTACATGCTCCATCTTTCCCATGAGCAGATGTTCATCCATCTCTGGGAAAGCAGGGCTCCATCATGTGTAATGACTTGGGAAGACAAATGCCATCACTCCAGTTGTTCCCCACTTCCTTCTTCTCCCCCAGCTTTATATACTGAGCATGATGTCACATGTTATGGAATATCCCTTTGGTCAGTTAGCATTAGCTGTCCCAGCTCTGTCACCTCTCAGCTTCTTGTTCATCCCCAGCCTCCTCGTTGATGAGGAGCAGGAAAAGCCTTTACCTCTGTGCAAGTGCTGCTCAGCAGTAACAGAAACTTCCCTATTTTATCTATGCTGTTTTCAGCACCAGGCCAAACCATAGCCCCATATCAGCTACTATAAAGAAAATTAATGTGGTGCCAGAAAAAAAGCAGCACATGGACTTATTGCTGGGCAAAGAAGGGTAATTCCTTAGATACTGCTAAAGTCACCCCTGTGTGTTGAATTTATTAGTAATCCAAAGTTATTTCTTCACTTCATGTTATCTATGAGAAATTGATTGTTCCTACAACTGCTGTCAGCGCCTCTGTCCTACATCTTCCTTTCTCTACAAAATAAGAGCAATATTGTCAATTATATGACAATTCTTAGAAGGTACAATCTTTGCAGTCTTTCCTGTGATTCCACTCTTGAAGTCTTTCACTGCTGTCTGTTTTAATTTCTTTATTGCCTCTAGAACTTACTGCTCCATAACATGTATGTGATCTCCAAGGATTACAGAATCAAAGAAAGTGCTCCTGAACTGAGATTTCACAGCTGGAGGAGCAAGCCACTATTCCAAATTTGACTATCCAGACAGTGTACCTCAAGGACACGGTCAAGAGTCCACAGAAAGATAGTGGCATAAGAATTCTTTTGTCTAAATGGAGGTAGGCATACCTGAATTACAGTAGGTGAGATATCTTTCTTCTAGTTACTTTCTAGTTGGCCAGTGACAGTTGCATCTGCATTGCATACTTCCCTGTGCTTCCCTAGAAGACTGTCAATCACAACACTAAAAAGGATAAAGTACATTAAGTCCATCTACAAAATAAAATTAAAAAAAAAAAAAAAAAGTTCCCTCATACCTAGTTCAATATAGGGTAGGACTTCGAAGTTCTACAGATTTCCAGAGATTCTTTTAGAGTCCCACAGATCATTCATTCTTGTGTTAGAAAGGTTGTTTGGCAGATGGATTTGAGCACACCTATGGTAAACACAGGGCAGTAACTGCCTGTAGCATGAGTAGGGGCAATTGGTAAATAAGTTTCTGAATCAACTGCTGTTAAAGCTGTTGCTGTTCTTGAAAACACCTTGTAAGCTGTTCCTTAGATATAATTATTTTTCAGTTGTTATTCTTGGGCTATGGAATGAGGCTGCTACTCTTTTCCTATCTATTTTAATATGTCTTACAATCTTGTCTTTATGTAGAGTCACTACTTCATTACTAATTTGTTCAAAATTTTCATTGTGAAGACAGAGCACTCTAGAGACACAGCCAGTATTATAGCTGAAATGAATCATCAATATTGAGGTTGTTGGTAGAGGTAAAATTGCAACACCAGAATACTGTCTGAACAGCAAGGTCAGAAACTAGAAAAATCTGTGTCTGTATGAGGGAATAAATCTTTAAGAAGTAGATTTCCTGGCAAAGAACTGAGAGCAACTAAAAGTGTTTGCAGTGCTGTGAGTTCATCACTCATTTCACAGAGGAAACAAGATGAAGCAGGACTCTCAAAAGGTAGCTTCTCCATATTTCTTACATCCCGGAAAAAAGGAGGAAGATGAAGTGGGAATTTCTTAGGGGAATGAACTACTCACAAAGGAAGCTGATATAGAATATGTATGCATGTATATATGTATGTGGGCCTGTGTTTTGTCTGACTTCATTTTGTCTAAAGAAAAACATGCCTAATTCTGAAACACACTGAGTTCAAAACCAAATGCACATCTATTTAGTTCAAATATGCATTCTGGAAGAGATGAATTGTAAAGATCCAAGAAGAGTATGTCTAAGCTTGTGGGAAGTTCTACATTGAATTGTGAAAGAATAACAGAGACTGAACTCAAAAATGTGCTGAAAAAACAGACAAAAAGTAGTGTTTCAAACTAGTCCTAGAGGAAAGACTAAGCTATAAATTCTGCGTTGACTGGCCCAAAACTGGTCCTCCAGAAAAACAGTTACTGAAGCATGCAGTTTTAAGCTTGTTCAAATTATTTGTGAAATAAGTCCAAGGAATAGAAAGGATTCCATTTAGGAAAATAGCATAAAAATATGCTATTGTTGACAGAATTTCAAAAGAAAATGTCTGACGTTTTTATTTGAACTTTAGTGCCCTCTTTTATTTCCAAAATCAGTTATTCACATAACTTTTGGTGGCACAAAAACATAGCAGCTCTTCTGTAAGACTAATTTTCATCTATTTCTCAAAAGTATCAGAGCTTGGACTACCTGGAACCATAATTTATACCCTTCAGGTTTTCGTGCAGTTTGAAGTTAGAGTGACTCTACCTATGACAAAGCAGGGATATAACTAATATTTTGAGTATGGAAACATGGCTACAAAGTTTTAATACACTGCACAACAGCTGTTTCACAATCATCACTGAATTGGCTAGAAAATTAGGACAGTATTTTAAATTTGCATTGTGTAGTTAATTATGCTGCATTATAAACTGCAATATTTCAGAAGTAATATGAAAGTAAAAAAGAATGGTCACAAAATAAGAAATTTCAGGATAAGATATAAAGAAAATCCAGTAATTACTTTTAAAGCTGTAGGCATTGATTCTGTTGTAATTCTTTATTAAAATTACTTTATTCTACTGCAAGTGTTTGATGGAAACATAATTTTCTTGTCCCATAGGTGATGATGAAGTAGCACAGTAGTTTCTCAATGGGTCATTTTTATAAAGCATTTGAAAGGCTCCCCATGGAAATTTACTGTTTTATTTCTGTAAGGTATTTCTCCATCTTTTCTTGTGACGGTGCCCTGAATTAATTTACCCTTCAGCACACATATCCATGACAAACTCCTTACCAGTAATCACCCTGAATGGATAGAAAAAATTCTATCTTTTTATTTTAAAGTTATCTGCATTTTTTTTACCACATAACCTCAAAATGACTATGTTGAGATTTTCCAACTAGCAGTTGGATAGTAATAGTTCTCAGAGAATTTCATCATGGCTTTTGCAAGGGAGGAAAACCTTTTAAATACCATTACCTTCAAATAGCATTTGCTAGTTGCAAAATGCTCTCTTCTCACATGATTCAATTCTTTAATGGTGCTGGTTAAGTGTTTAGGAAGGAGAGTCAGTCACACGCCCTGAAAAGCAGACTGTGATCACATAATATTTAATGACATGTAATTGCATTACATGACATTTCGTACCATTACTTTTTTTCATCAGCTCTCAGGCAATGCAAATAGAAGGTGTGACAACTTCTCATGCGCTTCTACAAAAATCCAACACGGTGAACACAAACCTTTAAGCTGTTAGAATTACGTTACCTCAGAGTTTTAAGTTAATAGGGCTAATTTTGCAACCCTTCATGCAATTTGTTCTGCTGACTTTAGTGAAAAAAAAAGATAAAGAAATCTGGGGTAGAGCCCATATCAATTCTTGTCTTGCTGGTGAAGATGCTGTTACTCTATGCTACATGCAGCAGGTACATCACAGGTGTCATCACAGCTGCATAAGCTCTAACGTGAGCCCTTATTCACCCTGAATGAGAAGATGAATCAATTTTTTTTGTTTCAGTCCTACCAGGAACACAGTGAAATCTGTGACTAAAAAAAATCTCTGAAGTAAATATTTCATTTCTGTTGCCAAATCTACATATGTTTAATAAATTATTTGATAGGAAATATTAAGAGATTTGGATATTTAGATTAATATCTATAGTATTACATTAAATTTGCTGTTGTATGACATAATATATTTGAACTAATGTAATCAAAATGAGCTAATTTTCTAGGTCTCTTCTATTAAGTCAATATTTACTAAAATATTGAGGCATAATGTTTGTTGCATCAGTAAGTGAAGATGGATGTTTTATTGTGTCCCAAGACAAACAAAATGAAATCCAGTTTCTCAGCTGAAACACTGCATGTAGAACCATACCTGATAAGACAACTCTTAAATTAACTAATTACTGTTATTTTTAAATTTAAAAAGTCCAGCTAATTAAAATGTGAGCTGCCCCACTTGATTGTACTCTGGCAAAGGCAGTACCTAGCACTGCAGACTAAGTTTAGACAACATGCCTTTGTAACTCAATGTGCCTTTTTATTTCCTATTGGCTGTCTCTGTTCCTCTCAATATACTGTGTCAGACAGCAAGTAACCATACAAACACAGACTTCAGTGGTAGTTAAACTGATTAAATTTGTGTTTCAAAGCTTAGCAAGAACTGAAATTCCTTTGTTGTGGGCCTACCATTTATATCAGTTACTCAACAGTGCTGACTGTTGCACAGGGACTGAATTAATCCAACTCTTTGCCTCAAGACTGCACAGACTATTTAAACTTTCATTGTAAATAATTTATCTTCCTGTGTAATTTTATGTCCATGAAGCAGGTAGTCTATATCCGATGTGAATGATTCTGTTCCTGAAAATCTTTCCCCATCACACAAGATCTCCAGCTATTCAGTTTGTGGGGGTGTACCAGCTGTTCAAATGGAAAATAACACCAGTCTTCCTGATTTTATTTCTCACTTGATTCCTTTATATTTTTAATCCATCACTATAACATGGTAGGCTAGGACTCTGCGAAAAGAAAGTAATCTCACTGAAAAGAATGAAAGGTTTAGTGGAATTAAGTAAATAAATATTGCAACTAGATCATTTTTATAATCCAACTAAGACTGTTCCTGAGCTCCTGTACCATTAAATTCACTTTTATTTTATTCCACGTGGGTTGGCTTACTGCAATTTAAGCTTCCTCAGTTACCTCAGTAGATGTCCCCTTGGACTGAAATTCAGATCTATAAAATTCTTTCATTTATTGTGTAATCATTTTTTTTCTTGCAGTTTTAATTTACTTCTGTTGTATTCAATTCCCTGCCTTTGATTCTCCTTTCTGAGCTAGACCGAAATTTCCAAAATGTTTTGTTTTGTCATTTCATATTAATAATAAATTACCTTGCATATTCACCACACTTTTTGACTATTTTCTCTGTTGTTTTCTGTTAACATAGAATAGTATCTAATCAGTTGTTAAATGCATGTTGGAATTTTATAGCTTCTATTTTTCACTTTACAGCAACTGGATAATCAACAGTTCTTGTAAGCCTACATTAGTCAGTATAGGCACTAAGAGATGATTTTAATTTTTAAAGTCTTCTCAGGTACTATTAATATTGACGAGTTCTGTTTTCATCTGAAATTTGCAGAACAGTTTTCTCAAAGAAACAAGAAAGCTTCTTTAAAAATAGAATTATTTAAAAGCTTGAAAAGGATTGTGAAAATGGTGAAGTGCAAAATTTCAGTCCTTATTTTATTTTTCTTTTCTTTGTTTCCATATTTTTAAGACCTAGAATGTCTTTGATCTTCTTTGAACAAAAGGTGTTGCACAGGTCTTTAGCTTCTCAGTGGCCTGACAGGGGCTATGCTCAGGGGACAAAAATTTGCAGTTCTAAAACTATCATATGATTTTTTGGTTCTTGGGTGACACCAATAACATAAACATAAACAAAGAACAGGCTATACTCTACTTGCTACATACAGCTACATTTCACAGCAAAGTACTGTATGACAGTAACTCCACCAAAATGTGACATAGATGGTACATGTAATAGCAGTAGATAGGTAGTCCAAATCTCCAATGGAGCTTCATGAGTAATTTATGTAAGAACTAAATTGGTTGACATAATTTAGGAAAGTGAGTATCATGAATTCATGGACAATAATCACTGCTGACAAAATTGCCACGTGGCTTTTTAATACACAAAAGTTCAGAGCATTTAAGTTTGTAGTGCTCCATAGTTTTAGGTATAATAAATCATAATAGCTGCTTTTGAAGGAAAAATATGAATATCTGTATGGTAAACCAGAACATTAAATGCATGACATTTTGATGGGGGAGGGAATTTTTTTTGTGGCATAATGTTGAGCATCCCTAAAATCATGACTTCAAACAAGTCTGCTAATATATTCCAGCTAACAGTTATTGCATTCTCTAGATGAAATAAAATGGGTTCTCTGATTATGCAATAATATTTCTCAATTACTTTTCAGGGTTTTCTCCCCCCACAGGCTAGCTTGGTAGGTAAACTTAGTGGAGACAAACAGCACAAACAAGAGCATGGAAGCCTAAATTAATAAACAAATGCAATTTATAATGAAGATTACATATCAGGCCCTTAATTTTGCAAAGCACTTGCATATGTATTTAAGTCCACCTATGCTCTATAGGATGAACATGCAGTTTTTATTTGGTTTTTATTTACATCTTGTTTTCAGAGAAGGCATTAAAAGTGCTTATAGGGGGTTTCAAAACTGCAGCACCTTCCTGAATGACAGTTAAGTGACCCCTTTGTGTGTACTCTCGCCCTTGTTTGTAGTATGATTGCTCTTAGAATAGCAACTGTCCCATGTAGAGGACTTCTAGAAATTTACTGGCATAGTACTAGATCTTCAGTTGGGTTTAAACAGGTGTGCTTCATTCAGTGTTTCTCAAACCACTATAAAAATGCTAAACAGCAGTTTGTGGCTTTTTTCCACTAAGTACCAGGCCAACTAGGAATTTTGATACTAGTTTCAGTAGAATGAAGATGTATTTTTTACTGTAAACAAAACATTATATTGAGAGCTAATGCTTGGGCAACAGACATTCTAGTTGTTCATGTGCTTTCACTACAAATTGACTCCTTCACTGGCTTATTCAGGTGCTTCTGAAGAACAGAGAAGCAAAGAAAAGCCGGACAAAGGTAATAAAGAGTGAGCAGAAGCAGAAAAAGCCTGGTCTCTGAGACAGAATATCGGGGTGCGAGCATGAGCAGACAAACAAAACCACATCTAACTTGTAGTCTGGGCTCTTCAGAAGGCAGGTTTCCCCTGGGAGGGAAAGCCTATTGATACAAAGCTACAGATTGGGGAAAATAAAAATCACAGTTTGGAGTAAGCATCTGTTAAATTTTCCTCCTAGGCTTTTCCTTGTGCTTCTATTAGCTTTGCAAGCTATTCCCTGGTGGAGCATCTAATTTCATGTCTCTGTATATCAGTCAATTGTCACTTACGAAAACGCTGCCTTGAGTCAAATCCTACAGTTCTGTTTCAAATGTGCTCCCAAAACAACAAAAAGGGAATAGTTTTGATGGACAAGATAATATAAAACTTGATCCTTGGTTTATAATCTTCAAATTTGTTTTTTTCTCTTGACGTCAGCCTAGATTTTTATCATTATTTTGATTTAAAGTATTTGGCTGAAAATGGGTTATATTTACAATTCAATACTACCAAATCATTAGTGGTACAGTCCTGTTCTTAACAGTTGAGATCATTACAAAAGACTGACTGTAGCAGTTCAGTCTACTTTTATTTCCTTCTCTCTTTGAAGTGTTTCAATTAAGTTTTCCTACTTCATTTATAAAAAACAACACTTCCTTAGTTTGCTCTAGGCAAATTGAACTACATGAAATAGTAATGGTATGACCTAAGATTGAAAGTCTAATAAAACATCTTCAGTTAAGTCTGAAGTACGCCTCAAATAAAGCAAGAATGTGTAGTAATCAGCACACCTCAGTAGGAACTTGATTTCCATTAAAGCTTCTCTATGCTCAATCTTTATTCACCACTGAAGCAGGTTTAATTATTTTTACCATGTTTGAACAGTTTACGGCTGTTGCTCTAGGAATTGCACAAAGCAATTAACTGCTTTCTCTGCTGTTTGGGAACTTGAAAAGTGGTGGGGAAAATGGGTATCAAGCATCCTGTTACTTGGTTTCATAGAGAAAATCCTGCTGCCATATATGTCAATCTGACTGTGCAACTGCAACACACTATCATGCAGAGGATTAAAATTAGGATCTTAATTTTCAACTGCTGGAACAGAAAAAAAGGGGAAAAAAAAGCAAATGCAGGGAAGGAGTGTCTATTGTTCAGTAATATTTGGAATCAAACAGAAAAACCCCACTAAAGCACTAATCTGAAATTGACTGACAAGTTATGCAGTAAAAGATACAGACAAGCAGAAATTCAAAAGTTTATAAAAATTGGAGAACTATCCTCTATTTCTTCATTTTAGACTGAGAAGAGAGAACATACTGGACAAAAGTTCCTGATGTACATTTGGAGCAGACACAACATTGTGTCATTGTTTTTGCTGGCTTTAGAAAGGCTGTACACAAACTTGCCATAAAAATTATTAATTGAGGTTTATCAATGCTATTTTAAGACAACTTTCAGTATTTTAAGACAACTTTCAGTAGAGGCAGAAGTAGATTGCACAAGAACAGATACAAAAGTTTTTCAAATCAAAGCGGACCTTTACACAGTTTGGTGCTGAGGCAAGTTAAGACATAGAAGATCACCAAAGCTATACCTCTACAATTTAAATCTGTTCTGATTGCTAGCCTGAGTCATAGTTTTTTCAGTTCTGCTTTAAGAGATATAATAATTTGAGCTTGAAGTAGATAGTCAATACTATCATTAGACTGGATTTGTTATCTGAGCAAAGTACAAAGTGCTCCACTGATACTTCATTGTAAATACTAAAGAAGCTTTCCACCTGAAGTTAGTTCCAAAGGAAAATACAAAATACTTATTGAAAGAGTTGGTTGTTGTAAAAATTTCAGTGTTTGGAACCTTCACTCTTTCAATTTTTAATTTTTCTGCAACTATCCTAATACTCAACTGTCTTACATCTACAGAGCTTCTCTAGGAATAGGAATGGGTTTTCTCCAGGAATGCAGGAAGTAGTAGCTCTTTCATGAGTTAGGTGCCACACTCACTTCCCATCATATAAGATGATTTGATTTCCTAAGTGGATTCATATTTTTGGGATGGCTTCAAGAACACAAAATATAGGGACAGAGTAATCAGACATTATAACATAGCTTTGAAGAAGTCAAATACCATAGTGCTATGCAAACACTGAGATCATCTGATTTTTCACTGATGGTGGGTATGCAGGAAAGAGGATTAATAATGGGAAAAGGGAAAGGCAAGAAAAGTTAAAATCCCCTTAGGGATTTCCAGAAAGCTGCAGCTCAAGTTATCCCTTCTAGAAGCAGAAATAGGAAAACAGGCGGATTTATGTATTCTCTCGTTTTATGCAAGACAAGCTTCAGAAAGTTACATATGTCCTATGACACAAAGCATCTTTTGCAGAATATAATCTCACTCAAATAGGATGCAATTTCAAAACCTTTGTGAAAGGTTAAGCTTTGTGTAAAGTCCAGCTAACTGAGATCAAAGATCAGAAGATTACAGAACTCCTGCTAATCATTGAAATAATATGCTCAGAAATAATGATGATAATTTGGATTTCTGCTTGCATTCCATGTCCTTCAGAAATGCACACTAAGAAGCCACTCATGGAGTCACTAGCTCAGTAAAAACCTACACCATCTTCTTTATCTGAATTGAGTATTCATCAGTATTATAAGGAAATGAAAGACCAAAAAACAAAGAGAGGCACTCAGTTACCTTTGATACCAGAGAACAGCTCAGGTTCTAAGGGACCTCAAAAGATCATCTGGTCAAATCTTAATGGAAAAGGGAGCCTTTATGAGTTTCTTTAGCATTTTGTCCAGTCATGTCTGGGAACCCTTCAGTGATGAGGATTCCACCACGTCAGTGGGCAGGTTTTTCCAGTGGTCAATTCTTCTCACTGTGAAAAATTTATTTTTATATAGCACAATGCGAGTTGCATCTGACGTCCCTTGTTTTCTCCCTATGGCTCCTTGTGAAGAGAGGGCCTTTCTTTCCTTTTCAGTCGCTCTTTTAAGTACTGAAAACCTAGATGAGGCCCCTCCCCCTGAGCATTCTCCAGGGTGAAAAGACCTAACTTCTTCAGTCTTTCCTCACAGCACAGGTGCTCCAGTCCTTTGATCATCCTTGTAGCTCTCCTTTGGACCCTCTGAAGACTGTCTTATATTTAAAGTATCTTCCTGCTTTGACAACTTGTTGCATAAAAGATGTATGAGAAGTAGGCAAATGCAAGCTTATTCATGACTTCCTCAAAGAAATTGTTTATCCCTAAGGGTTAAATTTCATTTGCAATAGGATTGAGATTAATTTACAAACTTTGGCTTTTAACTGTTACACCCAAATTGAAAGTGTCCAATCTTTTAGGAGTCAAGGCAGGTGTAGCTGGAGACTAGGGTTGATAGCCATCACAAAGTTTTAAGTCAACCAAGTCTCTGTGCTATAGGAGCTATTGCCAGTAAGTGCACTGTCTACACAAGAAGGGGCTAACAGTGTCAGGAGAATTGGACAAAAGAAATTGTGCTGCCAAAAGAGAGGAGGGGAGGGAAATTTATTAAGTACATTATAACTAATAGAAAACCTTATCGTGGAAATGGAATTTGAACATCCTGATCAGGACACATGTGGAAATTAATACATATTTAATTTGAATACTGTAGAGAACAGAGTCTGAAACCACGTGACTTTTGTGCTTTGCTAGGGAATATGATGCCATGTCATAACAGCAACAGGAATTAATGCTGTGTCAAAGAGAGTTTGTCATAGTTTTCCAGGCTCCAAAGCTGAATGAGACAGTCACTGAACTTCAACTCATTCTTTATAAGAAAGAATTAGCACTGGTGTTTCCACACTGCAGCTGCTCTGACACTGATATATCCAGGGTTACAACTCTAAAACACATTTTGCTACCAGACAATGGACAGCAAACAGATGACAAAATTTTTTTAAAAAACACTTTTCTCATAGGCAAAGTCTTGTTTTGGAAAATTTCTCACCAGGGAAAAAAGGAGTGGAAGATCTGGCTGAATACTGATACTGAATATCTATTTTGACTTTTCAAAATGTTAACTGGACTATCTCTTACACAAATGGAAAAGTTCACATTGTAAAAATTGTTTTGAAGTTGTTGAAGCATATTTTTTTATGTCAAAATATACTTTTTACTGGAAAAAAGGAAGATTAGCCTTTGAAAATTTTGAAACTTTGACTTTTCATCCCAATTGAGAATAATGTTCTAAATTTTAATACTTTTCCCATGGTCAAAAATTTCTTGAGTACTGTTCAAACATGAAAAAGAGTAGTGAGGTTGATAGATTTTGTATACAAGTCCTTCAACAGTAGGTAGTAATCTACTGAAATTTGTCATCACTGAATTAGACTCATTTAGACTCATTCCACCATTATCAACTAAAGAATTACATCATATTTATTGCCAAAAAGTTGCAGAGAAAAAGGTTGTGCCATTTTTTATGGAAGCCAGTCAAAATTTAATAGGAAAGTAATAATATCATTGTGCTGATGCCTACATTCTTAATGAGAATCTTAAAATGCTTTAAGTGATTAAAGTTATAAACTCTATGGTGCTCAGAGATGAAAACAGCACAGTAGAATGTTTGAGCCATTTTGATTAGCCAAGTGCAGAAAAGCTTCTGAAAAACATTAAAGAGACCACTTGAAGAAGGTGAATCGGGATAAAGACGAAATATGTTGATAAACACATACTGAAGAGTGAGTACATGGATTTATTCTTTCATTTTATAACGTTATAATCTTTTGATATTTATTCAGTAAAGGGCCTGGGTATCATTGCAGGAGGCTCAATGAGCAGTTTCAGTCAAACAAATAATCAGGTTACATGTATGCAGGATGTAGAATATTATTACGCCTTTAGAATACTGGAGACGATGCAGGTCTGCTCTCTCTCCCTCAAAGGAGAACTTGACTTTGGATTAGAGATTCAGAGAGGGCTAGTGAGAAAAAACAAGGGCACAGAGCAATTTCCCGTGAAGAGAGACTGAAACTATTTGATTTGTTTACCTCAAAAAAGGGATAAATGAAAGTGTATGTGCTGAAAGTAGTTAACATTTCACACACATTATCTAACAACAGAATCAAGATGACAAAACCAACCACTAGGAGGCTGGAAAATGCCAAAACTAATAATACTTTAACAGATGTGTCCCAAAAGAGAGAGAAATAATACTAAGAAAAATGGTTTCTACAGAGTTGCTTAGTTGATTTCTCAGATGCAAAAGATTTCATTCTTTAAAAACATGTTTTATTTCAGATCAATTTCTGCAATTTAGAATCTTCTCATGATATTTACATTAGGAGAACTCTTTCTAATTATGTTTTTTTTGCACTCATCAGAGATTTATTTATGTTGCATAATTGATAAATGGATCATAACCTGTCATAAAGACATGCACACAAGCTTCATGTTCTTTCAGGAAATTAGCAATTGGGACTATTTAAAATCAAACATACCTCTAGATAATACTGGAAATGGAAATACTTATTTTCAAAACACTCACCTATAAAACAGTTTTTCTAGACATTTCTTAATCCCTTTTGATTTTTTTTCTTCTCCTGATTGCATAGCAACAATTTTAATGGTTACAAAATTTTGACATATTCCTTCAAAATGCCAATATTTTATTAGTTATATATTACATATAGAGGCAGTTATATAAATACAGGTAGGATATATAAAGCATAAACTTTTTATGAGTGCAACCATCTTTGAGTCATAAAAATAATTTGCCAGCACGTTAATCAGGGAAAGTAATTCAGTCCTGATTTGCATATAAAGCTAGTAAGAGATGTAAACTTTAAGCTTCTATCATACAGTCAATTTTGAACTGCCAATGACTATTCCTTACTTCTGATCTTTCAAAAGAAAACAATATCATTTCCACTGAGTGGTTCCAATGTTTTTTGAGAGGATTCTAAGATGTAATGTGTAGTAGTTTCTGATTGTTAGGCTAAGGAGAAAACATTTAGAGTGAATCTTCTCAAAAAGTAAACAAAAACAAGAAGATGGAGATAAATGATAAATGAGACTAAGTTACTTATGATAAGATAAATAATATAACATTTAGATAATAAATAATTACATAATTACATTACATAAAAACAGTTCTTTTTATTTCAAAGTCTACCAATATGGTCACTATGTGAATATTGAAATCCTAATTTTAAACATATCTTACATCCTACTGTTTTGGTAGATACAATTTAGTTTTGAATAAGACCAACAAATTATGTCATGCTTTACATATAATTTATAAAATTATTGCTTGCAAAAATAAATGACAGGGTGAAGGTCTTTTTATCACAATCTGTCATTTGTTTTTTACAGCAGTATTACAAAGGGGGATCACATTTACAGTCTTGTAGAATGTCAACCTTTTGAAAACTGATAACTTCTTACTAGATTAGCATATAAAATATGTTTTCCTTATAGTTATGCAATTCCCACCCCCACAATATCTCAATTATAATAATTATATATATATATTATACTTATATATGCATTATTGTCCTTATGTATTATAATTATATATACATTATAGATATACATATATGCATATCTATATACATATATGCATACGTATATGTATATCTATAATGTATATATAAGACTTATATATACACTATATAACTAGTAATAGGGACACAAGAATTTATTTCTTACCTTAATTAAAGATGGTCTTAACCTTCTTCCTCAAACAAGTGTAACTCCAGAAAGTCACTATAACTTTTTCATGTAATGTAAAACTAGTAAAGCAATAGCAGATAAGACACTAAGTCTAATACTGTGTGTACTAAAATAAAAAATTGAATAGAGCAAATTGATATCAGCTACTGAATCCTACATTTCTCCTCAAAATATAGCCATTTCTGTTTAAAATAAATATCACAGTAAATAAAGTAAATCAATATTTACAATACAGGAGAAAACAATAAAAACATGAATTACTTGCTTTTTGTCCAAGAGTAAGTCACAGCATCAGTTCAATTACTTTGTCATAAATTTCACATGAAAAACCCTAAGTAAAGCCTATGGACTAGCGTGAATATTTCCAATTTCCACTTAGATTTCTAAATTAGGAGTGCACTATCCCAAGAATCCTTCCTTAGACAGTGAGGGAGTTTCAGAATTACAGCTTACCTGAATGAGTAACTGAGCTGGGATCTGTATCCAAAGCAACTTATTCACTTTATTACATGTGAGGAGGGTGCCTACTGTTTTGTATAATATGTAAGAAAAAGTGATAAGGGAAAGGGAAAGACATAGCCACCTTGACTACATGCCAAAATGATCATGCTCCTAGGGACAAAACTGGATTTGTTTTAGTACTACAGCTATTAGTAACTACCCCTTCTGAGTCCGTTGGTGGATACCAACTTGTTTTCTTGAGAATGACAGTTCTCTCTCTCCTACATTTCTTTGTCTTAATTTTGTTTCCTTGAATGATGCTAAGCTTCCCAGAGCTGTGTCATCCTATAACATTTTGCTGGGAATCTATTATGACCTCATTCTTTTCATCTTTTTCACCATCATTATTTCTTCATTCCCTGATGTAGTAATAAAATTCTCCATCCCCATTTTGAAGTAAACTCGGGACTCTTTCATGATCATCCTTTGTTCTTAGTGACACACCTCCTTCTTCCACCAAATGCCATTACCATTTCTCGGGCTTTGAATGTCACCGGTTTGCACCTCTCTTCCACTTCTCCAAATTAAAGAAAAGTGAAAGTTTTCATTAAAGTAAGTCATCTCAAAATATGGTTAGAAATGTTTAGAACTATAGCTGATAGTCTTCTGTACATCCCCTAAAATCTGTTGGTAAGATATGACCTGTGAATATTTGGATACCTAAGTTTCATGGCAGTGCAACCTACCTATCATTGAAAGTAGTACTGCCATGATCTGTGAGAAAGCACACATAAATAAAAATAGCAATGGAAGGAATTATACATCTCTGTTCCACTACACAGGGTGGATGGAGCTCGGTGGGGGACGGTTAAAAAGCACGTAATTTGAATATGTAGTGTCTGTATCACAGACTAGATTTTCCATGGAAAAGCCGCTGAATTCACCCACATTATGTCACTAAGTTGGTATTTTGAAACAAGCCTAGAAAATTCAAAAAGTGATATGGATTTCAGCATGAAAAGTAACACCAAGAATGTGTACCAAACTAGACAGTATTTCTGTGACTTTCTGGGAAACTTGAAAGACAAATTCTGCCTGAAATAAACAGAAAAAAAAGGTAAAATTTAATATAACTTTAAATGCTTTCTAAATGTTTCCTGTTACTAGTAACACCAGTGAAGCAGTACTTTTAGCATCAATGCATATAACTGCCTAGGGAATAAAGAACAGAAGAAGTTATTTCAATATTTTTTTACAAATCTGTATAATGTTAAGCATAAATGTGATCTGGAAAATATTCTCCTATTACTAAGTCAGCAGTATGCCAGCTTCTATTATCTCTGTTATGGTCATGTATAAAAGCTTTAATCAAGGATAAATGTCTAACTCCCTGAAGTACTATAAACCTATCCATAGTTAAAAATCAGCTGTTTGACTAATAAGGTAACTGTAGGCATAACTACTGGCAAAGTTCTAGTAAATCAATATGTGATATTTTAATCACATTAAATTTAGTTTGTTCAATGCTGTGCAAACACACACAAATCATGGGGGTGTTTTTACATATAGAAATTCAGATTTCAGCCACTACTTAATGTAGATACCTGAGCTAATGAATCTTTACTGATATAACCAGTACCTTTAAATGGATCTATATGTCTGTCTGTCCATGGCTGTGGAAAATAATAATATAATTGAAGAGACATGGATGATGCCCTGTGAAACAGGCAAACCTACAAAGACACTAAAAGAGCAATGAATGAACACTTGCATAACAAAGAAAGAGTGGACAGTGGAAATTATTAGACAAGCTCTAAAAATATACATCAGACAGAATAGTGGTTATGCTTAGCCTGAAGTGTCAAAGTACAGGGAGGGGAGAGACTGGAAAACAAGTCTGCTAAAGAAAAACTACTGAATATAGATAGAGTAGATGAAGTAAAACAGCTTCTAGAGAAACGGCCACATACAGATAAAACTCCCGAAAAGATTAAAAAACCTAATAACAGCTTTGAAAGAAATTGTAAGCTGTTAAGATAGAAACTGGATCATAGTATTGTTAAGGTGGGAAAAGACCTCTTAGATATCAAGTCCAATGATTAACCTAGCATCACCATGTTCACTGCTAAACCAGATCTCCTAGTGCCGCATCCCCTTCCAGGAATGGTGATTCCATCACTTCCATGGGCAGTCTGTTACAATGTTTAACTCTTTCAGTGAAGAATTTTTTCTTAATATTTAATATAAACCTCCTGCAGTGCAACTTGAGGCCATTTCCTCTCATCCTGTCACTTGTTACCTGAGAGAAGAACTGGTAACCAGAAGGTATTGGAAGTCCTGTGTTTTAAATACTCAGTATCAGATCCTATGCATGCTTTCGCTTCATTGACCTTTTTGATGACTGAAAAACCAAACAAATGAATTTAGTGATGAAATACTATGTCATTACAACCAAATGTGTCCCTAGTCTTGTAGGAACAGCATTTATGTTAACATAATCCTATTACAGCCTTAACCTTACCCAATTGATCTGAAAGTAGGAAGTAAAAACAGAGTTTAGCAAGTCGCTAAAATTGTCAGTGTACATTGTACATTTAGCATGATGTAGATGCAAAAGTCCAAGGAGAAACAGACAAGCTGCATCATCAGTTCAGAAATGCTTTTAAGGCTTCTGGTGGTAGCAGAGCCAGATCTAAAGCTTTAATAAAATTTGACTTTGTGCCATATTCATTTTCTGTACGACAGATACTCAAAACTCATCTGTAAGCAGTGTGATGTTGTAGAAGGATAAGGCAATGACACAAGTCATGTAGAAAAACATGAACTATAATTTTGAAGAGATTTGTGTATGAAAGTAAAGAAATGCTGGTGAATATATGCAAATATTTTTATCATTTTCTGACTTTAAAGCTTTAGCAAAGAAATTAATCAGGGTTGCCGCGCAATAATGTCACAAAATACAATATACTTCCTTATCAGATTTCATTTTCATGTTTTATCTGAACCAGTTTTGCAAAATTCCTGATGTTCATAATTTGCAATGGAATTGCCTTTTAAAATTTTCTAAAAAGTGAAATGTGGGAGTTGCAATTTTTATTGTTCTATAAATAGCAGTACATAGTCGACAATGAATCCGAATATCTAACTGACAATGTCTTGCAAGCTTTGAAAAACTTAAATGAAAGAGTCCTCTGAAGGCCACAAAAACCATTCTGATATTTTGAACTAGAAAAATAAAAATAAATTTTCAAAATTTCCAGTAAAGTATAAAAACACAAATCCTAAGGTGTTGAAATGTTTAAGTCCATAAAATTTCATTGTTTTATTTTCAAATAATTATGTATCATTAACTGGTAAAAATGTTAGTTAAAACAAAATGAAGATAATTATAACTAATCAAACCAGCAATTATTTTGATTATTAATTGAAAAAATTGTTTTAAATGTATTTAGAATATTTAATTTATGTATGCTAGGTTATGTGAATAAAAGCTAATCAAAGGGAGCACAGCTGTCCTGCCAGGATTGTGGGAAAAGCACAGGCAGACAGGCACTGATGACCTGATGAGTAATATGATGCTGTAGAACCAGCTTCTCCAAAGACCATCAGAGAAGACTCACTAGACCACTGACCCCAGTGGAAGCTCCACCAGGATTAGTCAGCTAAACTCTCTCTCTTCATAAGGATATCCATGCTATCAGGGCTGATTGCCGATCGATGCAGGAGGGAGAGTATTTTGGGACAGTAAAGCTTCAGGGCTATGGGAATAAGCAAGACTTATTATGGGATGCTGTACTTTGGATGGCTGGACTGTAGTCAGCTTCCTCTATAGTGGCCCATGTGGTTTGGATTCATGACTGTAAGAGCACTGAGAACACACAGTAGTTTTGGCTACTACTGAACAGTCTTAAGGTTTTCTCTTTGATTCATCCACCAGCAGCCTTCATTACTGAGCATTCAGAGAAACTGGATCAAGTTCTTGCTGTTCAAGCCTATGTGAGTGTGGTGTTTGGTGGCATGGGTGCCCTCCAAGGCACTGTTTTCTCTCTGCGTTGATCTGCATGGCAAGCTGTGTTAGCAGTGTGGCTGTGCTATCAGGAATGCTTGACACTGGCTGGACCTGGGTTCATGGCACCACATCAGCCTCACATCTATGAGGCTGAGACCTGAGACACTCAGCTGGGTCCTGAAGTCCACCAGATGTGGATTCTAATGACTTAAGTCCATGCTCTTAATTGAGACACCCATACCAGAGGACACTACTGAATTTCTGAAAATCTGGTGAGGCAACTATTTACCTTGGTGTCCTCAGTGCTCTTGGGTATTCTAGAAATGGAACACCATCCTTTTACAGTCTTCTCTCCTGAACCTGATTTAATTTCCTTATTTAGGTACCTCTTGCAGATAATACAGTCTCCTCTCTGACCTGTACAGCAAGTTCCTCTCAGCTTCAGCTGATGTGGCAACTAAAGATTTCTTCTCTGCCAGGAAAAAAATCCTTTGTTCCTTCCTTGAGTTAACCTCTGGTTTTAGAGGTCTTCAGAAGCCCTTTGTGTGTTTCTTCTTTGCCTTAACTATTTTCCCTTTCTCATCTCCTAAGTCTCTGAAGAGAAGTACTTTATTTCAAGTGCAAGGTTTATACATTTATTTGTGGATGTTCATCATCCTATCTGACAGCCACTAGAGATGGCAGTCACATCACTGTTAACTGACTTTCCGTCACTGCTAGAAGTCCACTGCAGGAATCAAGGACAGTACCATGACAAAGACTTGAATGGAACTCTTAATCACAACATTTTAAAAAAATGGGGAATTTGTCAACCTATAGAATAGGGTCCTGAATTTTATTGTAAGCTGCACTTACTCATATGTTGATAACTGGAAAGGTTTACAACTAAAAAATACATTCTAAAAAGTACATGTATAATGAAAGAGATATGGGACTTTTTAAAAGATGAATTAAATTCTTATGCCAGGAATTATTAACATTTTAAACAAGACTGTAACTTCACTCTAAAATTTGTATATGCCCTGTAAAGTTAATGATTTGCTATCCCATTTTTGCTTTAAGAAAGAAAACCAGAAAAGAATATATTTAGAAGGCAGTAACAAATGCCACTAAAAGTTGGAAGTGCAATTTATGGTAAATTATGACAAATGTTTCCCTTTCAAAAGGAAAACTGTTGAAGTATGTTCAAACATTTTTAATCTTTCTAAATGCTGTCCAGACTATATCTCAACTATGCTATGTTTAGAAGGATTGCTTTTTGTCCTTGAAGATTTTTTATATAGATGGATTTTCCTGAACAGCAAATTAGCATGAAAAAACTTACTTTTTTCCTTATTTTGTTTTAATTTATTGTATTTTATTGAAGCTCAGAGTTGTTCAATTATAAACTGAGTTTAGCAGTCAGCTATTGGTAGTATAAATTAAGAAGAACAATACAGGGTATTGGTAAACAGTAACTGATCTGAACTGATTTAAAAGATCTGTTGCAATCTGTGGGTGCATTACATTTTTAAAGGTGAGAATTGACTGTGCTGGACAGTAAGTGAACCTCATGAGGTCATGATATTTCTATGCTGAGTCTGATTCTCATCAGAAGCTATTTTTTGATGGATTTTTTATGACAGGAACAAACAGATACAGCTTGTCCAGTAGTGGAGCTAGAAGATACACATATTTCTATTCATACTTTGTGACAGTAGTTAGGCAAAGGTTGCTTTTCTATGCAACACCAAATTCCAATTGAAAAATTGTCAGGAAAGTTATACACTGTCCAAAAGAATTATTTAAGTACTTTCGGCATATCTTTTATTCTGTATGTCAAGAAAATTTTTGAGTTATTTATAAAAGACATAGTTTAGGCTATTGATAGAGGTAATCAAATAGGATTTAGGATGTTATGATCATAGGTCATAAATGTTATAGTTTTTTCTTTTTCTCCTGTACAGAAAAAGTGTGCAAAATAACATTCTTCTAATGAAAAAAACAAAATAAACTATGTATTGACTTCAATATGTTGAGTCAGAATGAATACAGAGGAGAAATAAGGAGAGGGAGACATTCACTAATGTATTAAAAATGTTTTGGTCATTGGGATTATAAATTATTTAATCTAATAAAAGAAAGTGCTTACGAAACAATCTACAAAAGAAACTTTGAACGTTTGTGTCTTTGTTTCTCTACAACCAAATAGCCTTGAACTCATTCAGGTATCTATCAGCAGGCACCTACCTGCCTTTGCAAATCTGGAGCACCACTGGTGGCCACAGTGCAGCAAAAAAAATCTCCACTAGATGGTAGTGGCACCACTAATTGCTGGTCCTTCATCTTAAAACTGCTTTTTCAATTGCAGTGATGCTTGTACCTTCAAAATCATAATTAAGCCATGTTATTTTTTAACCCAATTTTAAGCCTACAAAAGTTACTGATGAATTTAACATATACTGAAATTTCCATCTTGTTGGTAGCCATTTTACTTGCATTTATTGTTGGGCTAAATGAAATCAAAAAACAAATGTGGAAATATTTACATGACTGAAAGGAACTGAAAAACTCAGAAATCAATAAATGACACTAAATGAATATAAGAAAAAGAAAAAAGCCAAAATTTTTCACTTGGACTCAATTCAAGATTTAAATATAATTTTCTAAAATGCCCTGAGAATCATCATTTAGGGAATGGGTCTTCTGTTCTCTAGAGTCTTCAGTCCTTGACTGAACCATACTTTTCACGACTCACTCTTCTTCTTTCTTAAAAAAAAAAAAAAAAAAAAAAAAAAAAAAAAGGTGTAATTTATAAGAAAAGGTCACCCTAAAAAGCTCATGAGAAAATTGGTGTAAGCCACAATTTTCAAGAGATTTTTTGACATTAAAGAGAGTAGCACTCTTTATTACTAAATGTTTTAAAACTGAAAATTTATAATCCATTCAATAAATGGTAATACTTGACATCCATCTGTTTCCAGACAGAAAGAAGTGGCTTACCAAAAATATATACAAATTTTTTCTACACAAAAAAATATTTCCTATTAGGTAATCATTTGAAGAAACATTCCCAGACTGCTCTGGGGGATATCAGTTGTATGCTATGTACTTTGGCTTGTCTTAATGCTCTTCTGCCATTACCACTATATCATGTGTGTGTGCACTGACCATCTTGCTTTGCCCTGTTTTAGGAAGGGTCTCTGAGCTACTCTAGCCTCTAACACAGCCTTTATAAACCTTTTACAAATTGCTTTTTTTCTCTCTGAAGTATTCCCATTCATAACCCATTTTTTGCAAAAAATCTATATTAATCTGTATCTTTGTGCAGTCATATTAGTCTGATAATTTTAGAGAAGCTTTTGGTAACTCAGTGTTACTGCTTCTAGATTATTTGGTGCTTGAGAAACTAAAAGGAAAGGAGCCCAAAACTAATAACAACAAGCTAGGAATTAATACTCAGGAGGAAACGAATAAAATTAAATATGTTGGGTCCATGCCTTGGGCACAATCTGAGTATCCTAAGTCAAGTAAAACTCTATTCACAAGTAAATCTAGTTCCCCGATGCATCTACAGGTTAAGAATGGCTTCTTCTAGAAATTCTACTAATTGTTTCCTCAGGGAGGATATTGATGTGCATATGAGCTGTTATTTCTGCAGGCAGACATTTTCTTTAATGGAAGAGACTTCAAGGAAACAATTCTCTTTTCCTGACTATAGCTATTGAATATCATGAAAACAGAGTCTGGTAATCTATCCTGCCAAGTTTTGTTATGCTTAATGCTCATTTCAGAGTGATTTATGCATTTTTCCCGGGTGCAACACATGGACACAGTGAATTCTCCACTAAATATCTAAGGCAGCTTCACAGGGCTTTTACCCTTGGAAAACATAGAAAACCTGTCCAGGACATGCCGAGTCTTCAGACTTCAGCTGAAACATCTGCAGTCTGTAATCTGTGCAACAATTTTTTTTCCCTGAAACACTGAGAAATGTGGGTAGCCCTCTGCAACTGTGAGTGCACTTCATTGAGTTTCTCTTTCTGAGAAAAGGACACTCTATGGTTATCAGCTTTTTATATTTATATTTTTCAGTTTGTTTTTCTGTGATTTAGATGGTCAGAGGATATAATCTGGTGGACTTCAGGTGCCAGGCGATCTCCTCCAGTTCCAGCCCCATGCAAGGCTGCTATGGCTCCAGGTCCAGCCAATGGCAAGGCTAAACATGTTTCCAGTAGCACACACAAACTGCTAGCGGAGATCACCACACAGACCAGCAGTGAGTAAACTGGATATTTGACCAGTGAAATATGCTCTGCCTGAATGTCTTTTCCTCTCTCAAATTTTAGCACAGGTAGTGAAAATAAAAAGCCTGGTAGATCATCAAAACCAGCCTTGGATTTAGGCAGATATCTAAAGTCTGAGCTGCGATTCTTAATTCTCTGCTTAATTCCTGACTAATTCTTGAGGTTCAGAAACTCAAATAATGCCTCAGTTTCTCTTGGCGTCTGTGTTCCATTAGTGTAACTGACCCTAGTATTTCAGACCTGAATCTTTGGGGCAGCTCATCTCCTAGATGGTGCCAAAATCTATTCCACAGCTACAAACTGAATGGGACAATGCCTATCTACCAAAGGAGAGTAGAACTAGTAGTTGGAGTAGCTGTAGGATGGAATGTAGTTCCCATGGAATTTAAAGGATTTATTTTAATCTGCTGGCATCTCAGTGACTACAGCTGTCACTCAGGACCACAAAACCAAGGTTCAGTTTTCCCCTTTCCCTGCGGATGTGACTTCAAATCACCTGAATCTCTGATAAGAAAGTAAACTCCTGTTGAAGCCATTTAATTCCAAAGAAAAGCCAGTTCAGCCAGGAGAACTGTTATGTGTTTTTTAATATCTATGGCAATCCCCCGGACTGTGGCATGAACCAAAGAAGGGAGCTCAAACCACACTAGCTTTAGCATGAGTTATAAGTTTTTCTATGGCTCTTTTCTTTCTCTCAACCATGTCCTGAAAACAAAGAACAGCACATTTCATTTTTCAAAGAAAAGTCATAGACCCTAGTCTTACAAAGACGTTTCTGCAGACAGTCTTAAAAGGAAGTATTCACCTTGGTGAAATAATGCACCCTAATACTAAAGAGAAAAGTTGTATAAGATTATTTCAGCTTTTCAGTCTCTAGGTACTCAATACCTAGATTGTCCAGTATTTGATTTTCTTCAGGCATCATGCTGAGGGATTTTATCCTTAACATGCTAGTCTGGATTCTACTTGAATGAGCAGGAACTTCAAAATTACATATTTAAAGTCTCTGCATTGTAGTACACATACCTTTTCTTCAGACTAGAGCCCTTTGATCTTTTATTATGTAGAGAATATTCTAGTCTGAGACATTACTTGATTCATTTTTTTATAAAGAGGAATGTACAAAGAAAAGTGTAAATTAGATGCCTTAGTGATCAGTTTGGAATTTCTCAAATTCCAGCTGCAGGTTTTAGATATTTCTACATATAACTGAAAATCCTGCTGCCATAAAGAAAGACTGGTCATCCGGGAATTTATTCTAAATATTTTTTAATCCAGGAAAATTAATCAGGAAATTAGATAGCTTCATGTAGCAATTTCTAATAAATAGCATTACAATATATCTTGTTCTGAAGAGGCAGAGAGAGTCAGTTTTTCTTTAGTTTGTTTGGGGGGGTGGGGTTTTTGTTTGAGTTTGCTTTTTTTTTAAAGGAATTCTCATACACAGGTTTATGGGAAATATGTTCTGGAAGGCAAGATTTTTAGAACTAAAATTAATATTTACAATACTTTGATATTTCCAATAGAAAGACAACTGCAAGTTTGAAATCTTTAGGATTTAACATTATCCTGGTTTAAGATTAGATAAAATACTTCATACATAAATCAACCCCTCATTTGCCTGAGGATAGGAAAGTGTATCTCCCACACTCTTCCCACACATATCTTAATGTTTATACTAATCACTGACAGTGGGGTATGTGCCAACAACACTTTTTCAGAAGGCTGTCATTTTAAGGTAAAATGAAGATATAGATCCTAGAAGCCACTAACACCCTCCATGATTATTCTTTGGAAAATCCTCTGTGAGGACATTGTAATCATTGAAAGAATAACAACTCTGTGTGACCTTGAGGACTCCAACTAGACTCCTGAGTTGTGATGACTTACATAAAGATTTCTTACTGGCTCTCTCTTATTGTCATAGAAGAATCTATGCTTTTCTCCTTTCATATCACAGAGTATTGGAATTCTGGAAACATAATGTGTGGCGAAGACCTTACTGTGCTTTGTGGGTTTGTACTGTTTTTTGTTTTGTTTCTAGAACTGTTAAATATGGGAAAATATTTTCATATTAAAAAATACTTCTGGACTCATAAGACAGAAAAAGATGGAAAATTAATCAGTTATTGGGAAAAATAGGAGAGAAACATTTTTCTGAATTATTCTAAGTGCTCCAAAATCAAAAGGTGAAAGAAATAAACTCACAATTCATTATTTCATCAATAGTTCATGAAGTTGCAGTAAATTTCCTTAATTTTGAAAAGTCATTTCATGATTTCTGAGTACTTAGAGGTATAAATACTAAAGCACTATGAGATACAGTGTATCAACTCTAAGAATTTCAAACACATGGTTGTTTTCAAATGAAAAAAACAAAATAAAAAGTATTATCCCTGAAAACCTAAGTGAAAGTTTAATTAATTTTTCATTTCAAGTTACGCTTATTCAACTGCAAGTATTTTCCATTAAATCTTCAAACTGTATTTAAAAACAGCTGTAAAAGAAAGATGTTCTACATTCTTTTACCCCCTTTGTCATTATCAAGCCTTGACAAAAGACTATGATCACCAAATATGATTGAATAACTCAATACAGAATCATGTTTGGGGTAAGAGAGTGTCCAATTCTGTCATTGGTAATTATGTGGATATAGCGCCAAGAAGACTAGAAGGGAATGTTTTGCAACTCAGATTTGCAAATGCAATCTGCAAATTATTGCACCATGGGAAACCTCTATGTTTTATAGAAGGCTATTGGTGACCAATGCTTTTAAAACGTGGAGCTTCACAAAATGGTGAGGTAAGTCATTCAAAACCTTGAAGAAGAGAAACAGACAAAGACATAGATAAAATATTTTGTTTTCATTTCTTTTCTGTGAAATGCACATGTGTTAACACACATGAAAATGAACATGAGATTACATAAACTAACTTAAATAGCACAGAACTCGGAACTCCTTTTTCAGAAAAAAAAAAAAAGAATCCCTAAAAAAAAGAGAACAGGCTGGGAGTTAGCAAGAAACTTTATTCATAGACTTTATTTCCGCTTGGTAATACCTGGCATTTTGTAAATCTACAATTTTTTAAGCACCCAGTACTAGTTACTTTTTAGAAAAAGCATAGTAGTATAGGTATTAACAAAGGATGGGGTGACTGTAGCACTTAGGAGGCATCCTATTGGACTGGAAATTCAGATTCTGTCTGTTTGGACAATTATTGTTTTCTCCTAAAGAATATTCTTCTTACTTCTCTGACATTTCTTTCATGTTTGGGATCTGAAATTACTGGAGTGTATAAATAAGATTATCCAGATTTTTACAGTCAGAGAAACTGGGGCACTATGTGGGTAAATGGCTTGCTTAGCTTATGGCAGAGTTGAGAATTAAACCCGTGTTTTCTAACTGCTTGTTTCAGTAGAAAATATTTTGTCCTGTGTTTGTTACCTCTTTTGGAATTTGGAGAGTTGGGATTTTTTGGCTCCTTTAATGTTAATTCCGTTTTTGTTATAGTAATTAAGTAGGTATGATAGCCTAGGGTCTAGTTTGTAGTCAGCTGTAAATTACTAATCCAATAGCCATCTATCCCAATTTTTTATGTGTAAAGAGTTAGCCTATGGTATCTCACCTACAGAAGAAATAAGCAGACCTGAGAAGAAGTTTCTGATTTGTCGCTGCATACTACGTTATTTGAGGGCTCACACATCCTTGAATATAAACAGCACTTGGAAAAGCCTCAATTTTATATCTTTCTTGGCTAAAAGAGTTAACTTGTTTTAAATCATGTCTTGCATAATCCAGTCCATAAGACAAATAAAACAAATAAATAAGTCTATAAATCCTTTGAAAATTCAGCTCATGATAAAGTTTACGGATTTTCTAGTTTATATTCTCAAAGTTTACTTGCTAAAGAAAGAGAATAATAGGTAATTCTTTTAAATGTTTTCAAAAAATGCAAGCTGATGTAACTGTTGTTATTAACAAAAATGTTTATGCTCTATAATGCCTCACAGGGCTAGAAGACTAAAGTTTTTCTTCAACCAAGATGTTAGAACATACTATCAAAGCAGTTAATAATTGTCAAACCTTAGAACAGAAGAACCATGCACCCAAGTGTGGAATTCAAAAGAAATGCAGAGGGAAAACAGAAAAAGAAGGAATATGAAGACTTGATATATCAGTGCACCTGAGCAATTAAGTAGGTTAAAAAAAATACTGACACATCAGTCAGCTTCATGTACAGACAAAAAAAGATATAAGCTTAAATATTATTATTGTAGGATATAGTATTTGGGCAGTTTACTCTGCTCTTTTCCACCCTCAATGAAGCAGCCACATTTAAATGACTCTATCACTTTGCTGGACCTGGGGGATTCACGCTTCCACTGAAGTGCTTTCTCACTTATTTTCTCTGACTCCAAATGCTGCCTTGTATTCAGATGGAAGCTGGAATACTTTGTCATTCCCTTGAATTCTTCATTTTTTGTCCAGGACAGCCAGTGTCTTATGAGAAGTAAAAAGTACTTCTGTGTACAGAAAACTTTTGTGAATAATTTGGTTGAATATTGTCACCAGCTGGAGTCAAGCTCTTCTTATTCATGACTACATAAATGTATATCTGATTTAAGTTATCAGGTGTGTGATTCCCCTGTGAACCTGGCCAGTTTTATTTGGTTGGACATTAGCCAGCAATGTATGCTCACAGCCCAGAAAGACAATCATATCCTGAGCTGCATCAACAAAAACATGACCAGCCAGTCAAGAGAGGTGGAACCCCACCTGGAGTGCTGCATCCAGCTCTGCGCTCCTCAGCACAAGAAAGGCATGGACCTGTTGGAGCACGTCTGGAAGAGTGTCATGAAGATGATCACAGGATCATAGAACAGTTTGGGTTGGAAAGGGCCTTAAAGGTCAACTAGCTCCCTAATGATAATAAGAAAAATTCAAGGATGATTTAAAAACAGACAGGCAAGGGCTGTGTTCTACATTTCTAAATGAGACGATATTCTCATTTTAGTGCAACTCCATTGCAGTTTAAGACACATTAAATGGATTTGATTTTCTGGGAAGTAGATTACTGCATTTTCAATGCTGGACATAACTATGCTGGACATAATTGATCAATGTAAACCCTATTATTGATTTTGTAAATTACGGTTCCCATGCTGAAAATTAGGACAAAGGAGTTAGGAAGCTTCTGAAGATTCTCTGGCCATGCAAAAGATGCATCATACTAGACAGGTCTTGGTCTTTAAGATTTACCTGCAGCATGTTGTGGTTCTCTTAGAGTTAACACAAAGTGCTTTTTTTGACAGGGAAAGGAATATATGGATGGGAACTTTTGTGCATCTGATCCCATTCTGATACGGGATTAAAATATGCCTGGATCCTTAGTCTAGGGACTAAGATGTGCTCATGGATTGTGTACTCTAAATATAGCTCATCTGTCCTAAAATAAGCCACTTCACCTCTCTGCAATTCCATCTGTTTGATGGTGCCTCATTCCACATTTGAATTCAGAATAAATTTTCCGGGGACTTTGTCTCTCCCAGTTGAGTCTGATAAAATGTTGGCAGACATTGGTGAGAACTTAGGTGTGCAACAAGTTAATAAGAGATCCATAGTGACTGAGAGGAAAAACCCTTTGGGCCTTCATAAGAACACTGCTTCCTTGTCTATACTACTGCACCACTATATTTAATGAAAATAATATTAAATTTCCTCTGGTATATTGCTGGAGAGTCAGTTAAATAATCTCAAGTGTCCTTAAAGGATAGTTGATGGAACTGATTAAAAGTGAGTTTGGTTGATTTAACCACATCATGTCTCTTTCAAGCTCATTTCTCTGAGCATGGGATAAAGATTTCATAGCTGATCTGCACTTAGTTTGTTAGTGTGTTTGTCTTAAAAATATAATTTTGTACCTATATTTAACCGACTCAAATATTCATATGGGCTCTTTATTTAACAGCATCTCTGATATTAGAGGAGTAAATTATTCTTTTTAAGAAATAACAAGATAGAGGCAGTATGCTCTAATCTAGTATTATGTGGTTGAAAAGATTATATGGAGAGGAATACTCTATTAATTGAAAAGCCCTTGGGAATAGCCAGCCAATGAAATCCAGTGACTGACTGCATGTTGCTAACTTACTTGATTTAAATAGATGTTGACTCATCGCAGCAGTGCTCATAGCAACAGATCATTCCATTTAGAGGGGAGAGTGATGTAGAGCAATACTGTGCTTGAAATATATTTATACTTGAACAGACACAGGCACACAGAGAGATATAAACACCTAAAACATGCTTTCCAAGAACCATATAATCATTTTACAACCTGTTAGGAACTTTGCCCTAGGCAATACTTGTAGTCTACACACTCAAAGATATAAAATAGAATTGAATCATTTTGCTGCAGCATTTCATATCCTTTGTTCTGCTCAATCTTTAAATCAATTGTAGATTAATCATCAAGCAAAGTATATAAACAAAATTATAGGAGAGTAGACTAATACAGTTTATATTGATTTGAAATATATGATTTTTTAAAAGTGAAATCTGAACTTGTAAACAGAATATTACTTATTATTTACTTTCACTCTAAGTTTTGTTGGTTTTTTTTTTTAATCAGAAGGGCTTGTAAAAATTGTAAAAAGTAACATGCCAACGTACCACCCACACAGTGATATTTTTAACATTCACTACCACAGGAACATAATGCCCTCATCATTGATGAGTTCCTGAGGAAAACTGGTTTCTGACGCTTCACTTATAACAGAATGAATTTTTTTGGAGAAAATGATACAGTAGTGGAAACACACTCTTGTTATTGGAATAATCCTACAGGAAGCTTTTATGCTTCATCTAGTTCAGATGTTTAGTCCCCTTTAGTATCTAAATAACTTAGTGTCTTTCTTATTCTTGTGATAGTATTAATAATAACTTTAACAATTTATGATAGTACCTTTTTACACCTAGTGATGTAAGAGTATGGAAAAACTAATTGGTGGAAGACACAATTTCCCTGTCATAGTTATGCACTTGAAAAGTTGGACTATTTTTCAACTGAACTGCTGCTGGAAAATGTGGGTGTAAAATTTTTATAAGAATGTAGTACCTTTTCCCACTCACTAAATAGGCTTTGCTTTAACTGGACTGCTCCCAGCAATTTTTTTTAATTGCTACTCAGAATCCCTAGTTCTTTCTATAGAAGAACTGCCTCAATGTACAAAAATTAAGAAAAGAATGTGTCAAATACATGCTCAGAATATTTATCTTTACAGAAAGAAAATTCACATTGTGGGCCAAACTTTTATCCTATGAGAGTAAATCGCTTACTAATTTAAACTGATTTCAAAACAAACATACAAGTACATTGATTTTTGGCAGAATATCAAAAAGGTAGATCTAGTCCGTGTGTAGAAAAAAATCTCCAAAATGAAGCAGTTGTGATCATTCATTAAAAACTCTAACAGAAATTGGTCAATTTATTTCATTCAATGGTTCACAAGCTTGGCAGAACAAGAGAGAGAAGTCTGCATACCTTTTTTTTCCTCCCTGTAAACTAGATAGGGATGGTATGACAACATCATAGGAGGAGAAGAAAAAAAAAAGAAGCAAAAAAAACCAAACTGCAGATGTCTGTACAGTTTTCTTACTAGTTATTCAGTATGGATAAGTACAGCTCGTTGCAGGGGTAATGTCACTGGCACATGGTAACAATTACTGTGGTGTTTTGTTCTTATTAATAGCTCGAGACTGATACTTCCCCCTCAAACTCAGAGAATCTATCACAGAATTCACGTGCTCAGTGATAGAGTTCAGAAATTCCCCCTGAAGGAAAATTCCTACTGAATAAAAAGGTGTCACTTCTCACAATAGTAACCCTAATGTTTCTAATGAAATTTGAGACTGTATAGCTTAGTCAAATATAAATTTATATATACAAAACTATAATATATAGCAGGAATACAAAATATATAGAATGATAATTTATAGTGCACATATTAAAAAATTTAGACAAAGCTTATTAATGACAAGTTTTATTCATCCCTAAAAGATTAATTTTTTACTTACACATTTTTTTTAGTATGCATTTCTATATATTTTTATATCTAAGGTCACCTTATCATAATTTGTAAAATCTCTGTTAATGAATCCTGATAAGTTAAGATTAAGAAACTTTTGGAAACAGCTGCTGACAAGTGTGAGAACTGCTTTAAATCATTAGTTCATAATACGAATATATTTGGCAAATTTCTATAATCTGATGTTTTGAATAGGAACAAGCACAACAGAAACCAGTTACATTAATCTGTTGACAGAAGATGTTGTATGATTACACTGTGCAAACTTACACTAGAGGAACTGGTAAACGGCAACAACATTACCAAAGAAATCTCTAAAGTCCCCTTGACATTCAGACCAACAGCTTCCAGAGATTTCTCAAAAGCAACTTGGAAATGGTGCTCACATGGGGAAGTTTAAAGAATTCCTATGTCCCTATATAGATCCTCTGCTCTTAAATGCAAGTTTCAAACTCAGTATCCAGGAGCAGGGTGCACTTCTAACACAGTTTAACCTTCTTTCCAATCACGCCAGTGCTGGAAACGACAAAGCTTTAGGCATGCTGAGAACAACCTACACAGTGCTACAGATTATTAGCAACCAAAAATACTTCTTTTTCTGAATTATTTCTTTTTTAATGTACCTTAAAAATTAATTTTTCTGTATAAGAACTTAATGTTATTCCATGGAATTATTTATTAAAGCTATGTCTTCATGTAGAATATCTCCATCCATTTTCAGTTACAGTATCTGAAATGCTAAAATGCTAAAGTGTTAAAATGACAATACGATAAAATTAAGTGGAAAAATAACCTCTAGAGTTCTAAACATAGTGATAAGTAAAAAATACTGTTGGTAGAACATAAGTTGTATCTTTCCACACGGACAGTAATTTAGAAGAAACCATGTTGAAGCAAATGGAATCAGAATAAAATAAAGAGTATGAGAAATCAAAATTTGGTTGAATCCATGAAATTAAAATAGAAGAAAATCTCAGATTTGTCTTTCAAAGTTAAAACAAAATACAGAACTAAGTTAGTGAATATGTTATGTGGCACAGTGGTACTGAGAGGTATGGTGGTTTTCTGGGTATTTGAAAAAAATAAACAGTACTATAAAAAAGATAAACAGTACTATAAAAAAATAAACAGTACTATAAAAAAGATAAAAAAACAGTACTATTCTTTCTCCAGCAATTGTTCAACCAAGGTAAGACATGAAAACTGAGGAAAGTCAAGAAGGAACAGTTAAATATTCCAAAGTACTATTTGGTATTATTTTTTATTTGTGTATTTGTATCAAAAGACACAAGGAACAGGACGAATCACAGGACAGCAGCACAAAGACTGTTTTGTAAGAACATTTGTAAAAACTGATGTCTACTGCTGAGTAACTTGTTCAGTTCATAGGTGGCCAGTTAATTGGTGGCCAGACAGTCTATCTCATTAAATTACAAGGTATAGATCTAATTCAAAAAGGATACTATATGGTGATAAGGATAGGGATGTATGCTTTCTTCACTGAGGTAGGGATTGCATATGTTTGAACAGCATATGCCCCAATAGAGGAGACCAAAGAACTTTGTATCTCCATTTCTCAACAATGAAATCCTATGGCAGAGTCTGGATTGTTTTTCAGAAGAGTCTTCCTCTTCCACTGACTCTCAGACAACGTTTGCATCAATCTTTCCAGTCAACTACTTTGAATAAATGACTACATCAAAAGGTCTCATTGTTCAGTCATTTTATCCAAGAAATTGTAGCAAAAGTTCTGATAATGTGAGACTACACTTCCCAAAATTATTTCTCATGGTAGATAGGTATCTGCCCAAAATTTTAGGCAAGCAATTGAAACACAATATGTGATCCAGTACTAGGATATGGTTTCAGTAACAGGATGAAGCACTTTTTCCAGCTGAAATTCTCAGGCATTCCTACATCATGATGATGTACTGATATCACCAAACATATGTCATTACACTGCAAACAAAGTAAGACATACACATACATCATAACCTAAAACACTGTAACGTTTGATGATTTATATGGTTTGAGACTAAAGTCATATAAAACTTCATGTAAAAGAGTCTGAATCTATACTCCATCTGAGCAATTGCTTGTTGTAGATTCAAAAATAATCTAGACACAACCAATGAACATAATTATCTTCCTAATCTAAATGCTAAATCTAAAAGTGTTCTGAAGGTGTGGTATGATTTTTTTTTCTTCTTCTTCTTTTAGGTGTGTTAATAAACTTTATATCCTTTCAAGTTTGGTGCCTGCGTTTCTCCTAATTCTTATCTCACAGAAGATAAGCAGTAATGAGTATTTTGGGCCAAACCACTACACTAAATTGGTGTTTCTGCCCGGTTACAAACCGAACCCACTATAAAGCTATAGAAACTGCAGTACATTTCCAAGTAAGACCAACTTTAATTTGTTAAAACTCCCTAAATCTCCTCAGTTTTTATTTCTAGATTTTAAATATTATATTTTCATTTCTGGAAATATTCAGAATTCAGAGGTTAGTACTTGATAAAGCATTAGCAAATGAGCATAGAGAATAGACACAAATGAATGTAAAAACTAATGCCAAAGGCAAGTGCTTAGATTCTTCACTGCACAGTGTAAAGCCTGGCACATTCTCCAAGTGGGGAGACATTATATATGTTATATATGTCAGTAATTAAGGTGATTTAAAGGAAATTCTGTGACAAGAATAGAAGAGCAAATTCATACAGTTCATGGCTCTGTTCACAGCCGCTTTATTGAAAGGGAGTATACCAATTTTTGATTTACCTCTAATTCAGTCTTTTACACCTTTTATTCAAAACCACTTACTTAGAGATGTGAAAGAACAGGACAAACTTTAAAGACTAGAGTAGAATTATTCTGCACATTTAAACAAAACAACCAAGTAGTAATTTAATGGTTTTTCTGATTCTCCACATAATTGCATTATGCATGGAGCAGTGAGACATATGTAAGCTTGGTAAGGTACACATTATATAGTAATTTTTCAGCAATTAAAAAGAAACACAAAGTATCACTTCTCATTCAGGTAGTTCATAATGTACCAGTGCTTCAAGATAATTAAATGATCACATTATCAAAGTCAGCTATCAGAAAATCCTGGTAGTTTCTCCTTCATTAATGGATTAAGGTGAAGGCAACTAATTGATGTATGAACAAGTCTAAGTCACTGGTGTTATTTTTTTTTCCAGGACATCTGTAATGAAATTCCCTTTAAAAAAGCAGATATAGCAAAGTCTCTATGAACTTCTAATTTGTTTTTGAGATTGGTGGGGTTTTTTATCCAATGCACGCTGCAGTCTCCAGCCTCTCTCCATGTTCTTATGCGTATTATAACACCTAGAAATAAAAATTTAGATATCTCGTGATTTTCCAGCAGAATACTCTAAAAAATATTTTTTCAAGCACAAAAGCAGTAAAAACAAATGCAAATCAATTTATTCTGCCAAAGCAGAGACATTTAAACTGTCCTTTAGTCTTCAGTTTATACAACATAGAAAGCCCCTAGTCTCTTTCAAAGTTTAAAAAAACAAAACCATGAAATGTTTACATTCCATGAATAAGGGCAATGAAACATTCAGGGTCTTTTTGATTCACAGAACCTTTGCAAGTGCTTACTCCTGGA
Organism: Aphelocoma coerulescens; assembly: GCF_041296385.1. Taxonomy (NCBI): domain Eukaryota; kingdom Metazoa; phylum Chordata; class Aves; order Passeriformes; family Corvidae; genus Aphelocoma; species Aphelocoma coerulescens. The sequence continues at coordinate 47,508,137 of NC_091017.1, forward strand.
AATTATCCTACGAGTAATCCCTTATCATCTGATTTTAATGATCACAACTAGATATACTATCATAGATGTTTTAGATCTTTTTACCATAAATCAAATACCTGAAATTCTTGCTAGACATTCTCCCTGAGATAAGCCTATGCTATCTCTGCTAGTTACTTTCCTTAAATCACTAACATTATTTAATTTTCAGCTGACTTAAACTACATGCAACTATACTATATAGGACAAATGGGATAAGACAGTGGATTGGTGAATTTTAATGGATAGTATAATCAATGGTAACATAGAATAATTGTTAATATAGCATTCAGTATTTACCACCATTAAACTTTATAACAACCCGCAACTGTACAAGTCAGAGATTACTTGCATTCTCCAAAGAGAAAATTTGCTTTTGTTTTCATGGTTTTGCTGAAGCTAATACAGTAAATAATGACTTCAGTTGTCATTGTTCACGACTGAAGTATGAATAACTGAAGATCACAAAAGTTTTAGCCTTTAGATACTGCAAAGTCAGTTAAACATATTTAAAATATTCTAGATATAGGCTCATCAAAATAACAAGATTTAAACAGACCTGTTAGAAGACTGACCATAGAATATTTTGCTTGTGTTCTCCAGTTTGTGATTTTTTTAATACAAAAAGAAATTTAAATTATGAACATGCTTAAGATAAAATGAACAAATGTCTCAAAGATCACTACAGTTTTCACTCTTCAACCATTTCATTTGTATGTTGAAAAGAAGAATTGAAAAGCAGCTTCAAAACTAGTCTAATCAACAGTCCCCATGTAATAAACAAAGGATAACCTCAGAGATTTGTAAACTACTTAATTAGAATTGAGAAGAAATCTAACAAATACATTGAATTATAATAAACAATGGGAATAAAGAAGTGATAAAAATTCAAGAAAATGAAAACAGCCTTGTTCATGATGATTTAGGAGACTATGAGAGGATAGAAAATTCTGTGACAAGTATACTGTCCTGGTGAGCAGAAAAGAGTTATTAGGTTGGAACTTAAACTACAGCCTCTGCAGCCCTGTAGAGTATCCTGAACTACCTTACAGAGAACAAAATGTTTCAGAATTGGCTTCTAAAAAGTTGTCATGTCTAGAAAAATTTCGAAATAAGATTAAGAACTATGCTTTGAGAAGCTAATATAGCAAAATCTTCTATGCTGAAAAGCAGAACCCCTTTCTGTGCCTCATATTCCCTACCTGTAACATAAAAAGTGTTGATCATAATGAGTTTGTCTGTATATCACTTTAAAAATCTATATTAAAAAGCCTGGATATTTCTAGTAAAATCTGAGTGGACAGCTTTCAAAAAATGAAACCTGAAGTTTTAAAAATATTTGCAGAGAAAGACTTACACTTAGGAACTCTGGAAAAAACAGAGATTTTTTTGTACCAGTAGACTAAAAAACAGTAATGAATTAAAGAAATTCTTCTTATAGACCCTGACATTCTTCTTTCAAAGTGAGACTCATGCCTGATGGGTTCAAGTAGCTTTTTAAAAAAATGAATCAAGGCAGTGAATTGTACATCCAAAGAGAGTAACAGAAGCTGAGACTATCAACATGTTGTTGCCTGTAGGTGAAAATATTACTCAGTAGATTAAGAAGGGATTATTAAAATTGTTTAGCCATAAAAGATAACTCCTTGGATTATTGACAGTAATAATTCCTTTGTCTCAATTCTCAGATTAACACTTCTCTATTACTGGATCAAAGATAAAGTAGATAGGTTTTATGTAAATTTCAGGGAATTCTGTTTTTAGAACAACCATCAATAAAGCTACAGTAGGTGGGGATCATGGGACAAGATTAAATGAAATTGTGGAGGGTAAACAACTGCAGCCAGGATCCAGGCAGCACAAGTTTGATGGTGGTAAATACTGAATGCTTTATTAACAATTATTCTATGTTGCCACTGATTACACTACTTATTAAAATTCACCCATCCACTCTGTTATCCCATTTGTCCTATACAGTGTAATTGCATGTGGCTTAAGTCAACTTACAACTCACAACTGCCTGCTGAGTTTATGAGCTCTAATACCTTTTTTTTTATGTTACCTAATGACTATTACATATCCAGCAAATTGCTAGGGACAATTTTTATGCAGGTTGGACACAACAGTCTGGAAGGTTCTTTGCTCCTCAAAATCAAAGATGAACTTGCCAGATACATAATAGTTGATGAAAGCTTTTGCTTAAGGGACTGTGAGACAGTAGAGATTTAATATCTGGAGAAGTGAGACAAGACACTTAAGCACAGAAGACTTTGGCCTTGCCAGCTCACTGATAGGCAGGAAGCAATGGCATGCTGGCAGGTAGGAGAAGGGGGTCCAGAAACAGCTGGTTGATTTTCTAGGACAACCTTCACAAAGCACTCTTTCATGGTCTATTCCAGTGTGCAAGAAGCTGAATAGGCATGGCAGGTGGCCAAACTGGTTAAATAAGGAATTGCTGACTGAACTAAAAAATAAAAATATCCTATATGGAAGGTAGAAAAAGGGACAGGCTACCAATGTGAAATGCAGAGGCATCACCGAGATTTGCAGCAGTGGACTTGAGAATGGCAAGGATGTGAAAGGCAGCTGCAAATTTTCTTATATATTTAATGAATTTATATAAACTTCAGATGTGCCCCCCCAAATCTTTACTCCAAATGTCATGAAGCACTGCTGAAATTTGCACTAAGACCAGTCTTCATCATATGAAGAACATTTGGGAAGCTGAGTGTGCAGAGGGAATCAAAAGTTGTAGCAGCACAATCAAAGGCTCATGTCTATAACTCCAATTGAATTCTGTTGGTTACATTTTCTGCAAAGTATAATGGGGAAAAAATGTACTGTGATCAAATGAAGACAAGTTACTGAACCACATCATAAGATTTAGAAAGATTAGTTGATTTTTTGATAGAAAAAAGCATACATATTTTTGATATAGGAAAGGATTGAATAGCAATTCAGATAAATTTGAATCTAAGAAAACTGCAGCTGAATTCATAAGAGAGGAAGGAAAATTGATAAACTGACAATCTCTGATAGGTTTATTTTCTGAAAGTGCTTTAATACAGTAATGACCTAACCTGTCTAGACTTATCTCTCTGCCAAAGGTTGCCCTGTAGAGACAGCACAGAACAAACTGCATGTTCTTACAGTTGCTTTGGTTCACAGTCTGGCTGTGAGACTCCAGCTCCTAATAAAAGGAACTATTTAATAATATGTCAAAGTGCAGCAGCTGACAAGCAATCTGTTCTGCTGTAGCTGCTGAGGTGGTGGTGATCTCTGGAAGAAGAGCAGAGAAACATCTTCACCTAAATCTGCAGTAGTGGATCTGACAGAACTTTAAGTTAGTATTTCTCATTTCAAACTGGACAAAAATTGAATTTTTCTCTTTTCCAGTTGTGCTCTAGACTTTCTTTATTTTCACATTTGTCTGTAGGAAATTTTAAAGGAAAAGTGAAACTTAATTGAGAGAATAATTTTTAACTAGTACCAGCATTAAATACATTTTCAATCTAATTGTTTGTGGCTGTCTTCTTACATAATGTTAAACTTGCTGTCTTTTTAATGTTTCATCTCTAAAGTTATTGCTACAGGCTTTGAAATAGTAGTTAACTGCATTTTGGAATTTAAATGAGCTGTGACCTATTTTATTTTTTTCCCTCCCAATGCCAAAAATACTGTCTTTCAAAACAAGCTCATCAAATCAAAGATTTGATGAAATTTATTAGGGAAAAGTGTTCATTTCTAATCCATCAATAAAAGCACAGTACTGTAGTGCATGATAATGAATACACAGAAGATCATGTGAGACTCATTTGTGAATTTACTGGATGTTTTCCACACATATATGCGATCAACTTCATGGTACATGAGCTTATCATTCTCATGATCCTGTTAGAAGACTTCTTAACTGCTGTGGAGAAGCCCTAACTTGTCCAACCAATGTAGACTTTGTGGGTACTATGCAGCAATAAAAATGGTATTTTTTGTTTGTTCATCAACAAAAATCCATAAGTGATGCCTTCATTTGTAAGAAATCATTCCTAACTGGGCACTGCCTTTCAAGCAGAATAAACTGGTAATAGTGATGAATTTGCATAGCCATACAGCCATACAGATCAGCAGGTATTACTGCATATTTTGAAACAGTTCTATGTCTCCATTGTCTCACCAACTGAATTAATGCACCAGTTGAAAGGAAGGCAGTAAGCACAACGGTATCCAGGAGATCAAGCCCTCTGCCAGGATTCCTACTGGCAATTTCTTGTAGCAAATTTTTCTCTGCATCACTTTGATAACTACAAATATGAGATAATAAGTGTTCTTTTATTCTCCCACCCTGTCATCTCTGTTCAGATTGTAAGCCCTTCAGGAGAGAAATATGTTCATATTGGTCTATATTCACTGTGAAATTTCTTTATCTACATATTCTATGCCTATACCTATATCTATATCTATATCTATTTATCCATATCCATCTATCTTTACCTATCTACATGTATATCATTTATATCTAGAGAGATAGATAGATAGATAGATAGATAGATAGATAGATAGACAGACAGATCGATGGATGGATAGACAGACACACACTGTGTCCAAGAACTGTGCTTCTTTCAGAGTAGGTCCTTTACTTGCACTTGAACTTCAAGAAAAAGCTGAAGAAATAAATTACTTTAAATTCTGGAAAACTATAAGGATTTGATGTATTAAGTACAACTGTAATACATTAAGAAATTTGAAATACAGTTATAAACACGTCCTGTACAAATTCATGATTTTCAACAAACTTTTGGTGAGTATTTTTTCTCCAAAATAGTGATCAAGACTAACAGAAACCAGAAGAAATACACAAAGTAACAAGTAAAATAACAAAATGGCACCTCAATAAATTGAGAACACTCAAGAAAAAAATAGATTTTGCAGAGACAAATTCCTTCAAATACATTTTGAATGTCCAGTAGAGTTTTATGTAAACTTTGAATTGAGATTTGTGTAAAAGGCTCTTAGAAAAAAAAGAAAATGAGGGGGCCTGATATTTTTATGAAATGAAAAGTGGACCTTAAAGTAGATTTATAAATATTTAAAGGGAGATTAATATAATTTTCAGATACTGAACTGAAGGGCTTTATATTTCATTAAACAATTTCTTCTGCCCTTCCACTCTTTTAGAAGAATTTATATGCAACATATAAATTTGATTTACTCTCATAAATTTGATTTACTTTTCAGGCTGTTAACTGTGTCTAATTTCTAACTTTAGGCAGTAAAATTTTAAGTACTTGTAAGCATACACACAAAAATCTGCCTTTCTGCATCTCAAAGCAAAAAATTGCTTTTAAGTAATAGCAATTAAAATTATTTTATTATTAAAATCTTTCTGATTTTCTGGTTCCTGAGAATTTTGTTTCATACCATGTCACAGCTTGGAGCACATATTTGAATGAGTAGTCTTGAACACAATGAGTTGCATAGCCATACAGAGCTTGTTACAAACACGTAGGTCCTTTATTTATACTTGAACTTAAAAAGAGGAAGAAATAAGTTTAAATTCCATTTGTAGTCATGGCCAAACAACAGCAGATAAAATCTGTACAGATGTTCAGCCAGTTAAAAACTTTGGGGTTTGTATTAAAGACATTCTGCAGTAGTCTATGGGAACTTTAATATCTTGTACTGAAGACAGTTCATACTTCCACAAAAAGGTACAAAATAAATACCATTGAAATTTGTATTATTACACATTCATGAAAGAAAACTAAATTCACAAAAAACAGCACATGAAAGAAGGCAGACATCTAGGTAGCCCAGGAATGGCTCTTCACAGGAAATAGTAAAACCCTTATATACAGGTTGTGATCAAATTAGAAAAGAGTTTAAAACAGACATTCATGACACCTCTTGTAATAAGCAAGTTCTGTCACATCAAAACACATGAGCTCCCTGCTTTTTTGATAAATACTTTTGTTTTTATGCTATCTATATTGATCAGAAAAATGCGTGACTTAAATTGTTATATTCATAATTAAGGACTGTTATAAAAGCATAGGAAAATTACATTCATTTTTGTGAATTTGATGAATCTGTCTTTAATAAATCAAGGACAAATCTTCCTGTTAAATTTTTAGGGAAAGGACTCAGATCATTAAGGAAAATTTTTAATATAATGGTAGATAATTCTACATATTCAATATACATTTTCTGAATATACACTTTGTTTAACAGGAAACTCTGTAATGAATTGTTGAGAAAGTTAAACTTTAGTCTGTGGAATATGGCTCCTTATTAGCTGCAATAGCTGCTTCTGTAAAGAAATAATATGTATCCCTCAGATGAATATTGTGTCAGAGTTATGTCAAAGACTTAATTATTTTGCAGGATCAATTGGCTATCAGTCTGCTTTTCAATATCTTAATGAAAATTTAGGAGATAAGTAAACTCTAGGGGGAAAAATGAAAAATATCACTTCTTCAGTCTTTTTGTAGTAATATCTTCGTACCTTGTTAGCTGAAATAAGCACAAGAGTTTAAGGAGATTCATGTTATTATTGGTCATCAGCATCACTATATGATTTTCAATTCTGCTTTTAAAAGTTTTTGGCACATTTGAGCTTTGTACCTCTTTGGTAAGGAAATTCGCAAACTAATGAATTCTCTTGTGTACACCATTATGGAGTAGAGTGGGAAAGGAACCAGAAGAATGATTTTTCACTTCCTAGTACTATTTTTGATTACATTAGCTTCTACCATCAGAATAAAATGTCACTGCAGAAATGCACATATCAGGAGAGAGGCAAAAACAATCTTCACAAGTTGATAAATCCACTTGTAAAATGTCTATGTTTTCTCTCATGGGAAAACCAGGGAAAATATGAAGATGTGTCTTTTTCTCCTCCTCTGTACTGCCTCTTTATTATCTGCATTTGGACATACTCGTTTACATTGTCACAAAATCTAAAAAGGAGCAGCAGCAAGGCCAAACGTTTCTCACAAAGACCCTCACTTCAGCTCTAGAGCTGATTCATCTCTGATCTCTGCACTCAAGCATACCACAATCATACTGTAATTGAAAAGGCCTAGTAAGACACTTTTTACATGACTTCTGCATCTCTATAATTTCAGACATTACAACTTAGCTACTCTCTTTCCAGGGATTTTACAAGTATAAGGGTTTATAAGTATAAGGTTTTATAGTTGTCATAAGATCATATCTTATGATAAGATCTTTGAAAGTCATTTAACCTCCACATAAGTTGTGGCCTCCATGTGCAATATAAACTATTTTTGAACAATTAATGTTGAGCTTCAAGAGCAATCAAACATCTGAATCTGGCCAGCAAGCAAACACTACCAAAACCCCTGGGGAAAGCTTGAGGTTCTCATTTGCTATCCAAGGCTGCTGAATGCCAACACAACCTTTCTGAGGATATTGTGCTATATACCAGTAATCTTACTGAGGCCAAACCTACAGGGTTTGGTCAATTTTCAGCACACAAGGGGTGAGCATAAATCTCTCTGGAAAAGGCTGTAAGGACAAACTGAATACTAGCACTTCATGACATATTTGAGTAATGGCTGCACCTGAATTTAAATACAAACCACAAGGAAGAAAAAAACATGCAAAATAGCAACAGTCAAACACATGTTCATATATTGCAGTGATCTAGGTTTTGATTTTCAGCTGCATTTATCTCAGAGAGGTTGCCAAACCTTCAGTAATGAGATACAAGAAGGAACATTCAGAAAAATATATCTGTAAAAAAATCAATCCTCCTGCTAGAAAATGCTACCACTCATTAAGAGTGAAAAGAAAAATACAAAGAGTTTCTCTTTTATTGCTAGCAATCAATGTAATTTACTAAAATAGTTAAGCTGCCCCATTTGTTAAACCTCTAGATTTCCAAAATTTCCGTTATACGTTATATGAACTGTAGAATTTTTATATTGGTTAGGCGAAAGCAGTAATCCTATCCCAAATGCAGTTATCCAGATCTGATAGGTGGCTGGAATTCCCTGGCCCCTAGTTATATATTTTATCATCTTCCATTTGCAGTGTATAGTCCCATTACATTCCACTGATAAACTTTTACCAGACTTGCTTGCTGCCACAAATTATGGTTTCTGCTAAGTATTCAGATAATTTACATTCTACTACCACATGTTACATCCAAATTGCCTGTTCTCCTTAAAATACAGTCCTATGAGAACGACTACCGATTTCCATAAAAATCCATTGTAACATTCACAACACGTGATACAGAATAAACTTCACAGCTTCTGAAATCCTTTTAGCATATTTGAAATCAGTATTTCATAATAAAAATACAGCTATGATCATCCAAGAATGAAACATATTCATAAAAACAGTTTAATTTTTAATTCAGAGAATAATAATAAACAGCTAAATCTGGCTCAAGTCCAAATGTATTCCATAAGACCTGCAGCAGCAATCAAAAGAGATGAAAAATATCCATTCAAAATGGTTTTCATAAAGAACATATGTTTTAGCAGTTTCTATTCAAGAGCCAGGTAACTCAGAACACACCCTCAAATATGAGAATTTTAAAAATATAAATGTAAACAACATTTTAGTTATTATTATATCTTGTTGCTTCCTGTCCATACTCCCTCCTCCTTCTGAAACCTTTCCCAACATTCCACATCAAATTTTTATCTGCTTACTGGACATATTAACTTCAAATAAATTTTGCAGTAAGAGACTAGCATGTACTGTGCATGCATTTGCTTTGCACATTAAGCTATAACATGTCTATTTACTTACATTTCAGAAGTTTGAACTAAAATATATCTTGTATTTCTTTTCCATAAAGAAATGAAATAACTTATTGTTTTCAAAAACTTAATTTTATGACCCTAGTAAGTTTCATATCATTCAAATCCTCACAGTTCCTCTTCTGCTGTCTTCCTTCCCTTCTTCCTAACTCAAAAAAAGTGTGAAGGAAGAGAAAAACTACTATTATTTTGGGGTTTATTATTTTTTATACGTTTTATAAGTTTTTGAATTCTTTCCAGTATTTTGGTACAAGTAAAGTACATAATTAAAGGCAAAAAAATTTTTCCATTTAACTACAACTTCACAGTCTGAGAGATCTGAAAACCTCAATCTCATGTGTTTCCCTACTAGATAATAAAGCCTCTTTTTTAGTGCAAAAAAAAAAAAGTCCATTCTCAGGATGTGAGGGAAAGGATATATATTCTAGGGACAATATCTATTCCCATGTCAGCACAAACTGAAAACTGTCCTAGGATCTTTTTATCCTATAAAGACATGTAAATGTGAATCCATCCAAGACAAGGAAACAAAATAATTTCTGCCTACCTAACTAGTTTTTCTGCCTACCTAACTAGTTAGCCCTTGTTGTAAATTGGATTGAGGTGTCCACCAAAGAGTTATTGTTAGTAATCCTATTACTTAAAACACCCTTAGGCATACGCATATATACTATCACAAAAAAATAAAATTAGAAAAAAAGGCAATGAATTATTTATAACAAGTGACTTAATTAACTAACTTGCTTGCTCCTTTCTGCCTTAGATTTGTCTAGGAACAGATTGCCATTTTCACACATTTGTTTCTTATTCAGAGTAATTTTTCTTAATTAATCTTTGGGTGAGGAGTTGTTCGATAAAAATTCATCATAAATATCCACTGTTTCTCATTAATTAAAATTACCTTGGCTTGTTTTTTTGTGGCAAGAGCATTTGGTTTCCCTTCTGGAGAGCAATTTTAGAATATTTGTACCAATGTATTTGTTAGGTAAGGTTTTCTATTTGGCACCAGTCTTAACAGTATCAGTACTGGACATCTATAAATAATACAGTAACTACATAGAAATGGGTGACTAAATATCTAGACACCAATGATGAAAAATGAGCAAAGAAAGTCAGAGAAATTTGCTTTGACCCCAATTGCATCTCAAAGAAAGACTGACCAAGATTTTGATCATTAAAGTTTCTGCCCTTTTATACATTGCCTGCAATGGATAAGATGTGTGTTCAGAGGCAGCCCCCACTGGCGACCTCAGTGCCTGAGTGTCAGTCATATTCTCTGGGAATCACTGGAGAGGAGATGTGACAGGAAAGGACTTGGCCAGGCTTTAAGCACAGAAGGTGGCTTAGCATGAGTAGCCCTACTCTCATCAGACATACTGGCACTGTCAAACAATCTGGCTGTGATTTTCTAACCCATACTAAATCACACTGCCTTGCTTATGTAATTACGTGAGATGACAACACCAGCTTCTTCTGGGCATATAGATGTAGGTTTGCTCAATAGTCCATGAGTCAGACTCAGTGTATATATCAGCATTTTGTAGCTGATTACCCAGACTTTTCTCTGCTGGGAAGTCAGACTCCATGCTAAACTGGGATGTACCACTGTCACACAGTGATCAAGAGAACAGAATAAATGTTAACTATTGACATGACTGCAGCATCCTCAGTCTGGGGCCCTGCAATTACATATAAGTAACTTGATTAAGTTGTTAAAAATATGATGGTAAGCACTATGAGCTCTATATAAACATATACGTATGACTCAACACAAATCCTGGAAGACTGGGTTAGTTCAAAAGTGCTAGAAAAGTCCTAGAAATCATGAGTGTATAAAATAGGACACTTGCATTTTCATCAGCTGTAAACTTACACTGAGCTTACTAAAGATTCTACCTTTATATGTACATTTGAGGTAGGATTACTTCACTGTTTTTTAAATAGAGAATACATTTTCCTGAAATGCAATCCGGAAAGAATCAAAGTTATTCCATGATGCAAAAGAGCGAATGAATGCTACCATAAGTTATGACATTTTAAAAGTAGCCTTTCTCTTCCAGTTTGTCTTTTCTTTCATTTTTCTCTTAAAATTCTTACTTACAAAGGTGTTCAGTGTCCTACCAGCTATGAGAACAAGACAGCTTGGTGAAACATTATGGTCTTGAAAGTTGAATAAACTTTACATGTCCTCATAAGTCTAGAAAATCAATTGATAAAATATGTAGTATGAAATAAATGCATAAGAGTTGGAGGAGGCAGTAGATATTATATTTTACTACTGTGCTGTGCTGTTTTCCTTCTTACATAGCAGAGGAGACACCAAAAATACATGTTGTGCAGATTTAATGCCTGAATCATGTACAACAGAAAGAGGGACAACAGAGAAAAATGCTATGCATTTTTTCTGTATAATAATAATCCTTAAAATTTAATGCAACTTAAATCAATAAGAATGCTTCTACAATGCAAAAGTACCATATGCCACTAACTCTTCTCCAAAATCCAGAGGCAAATTTAAATTACAAAGTAGAACTAAATTGCCTTGGATGTTGCATCCAACTGGAAGACAAAATAGAGACTGAAGTTTCAGAAAGCAACATCTCACATCTCACTCTGGCAAAGCCCTCCCTTGTTCAGCATCTAATATGCAATAAAGGCTACATCAAACGATTCCTGGTACAGCAAGTTTCTGGCTGACCTCAGTGTGGACTCTAACTGACAGAGCATCAAATGTGTCAGAGAAAAAAAAAAGGAAAGAAGAAATAACTGCTAAAACAGAGCTATACAATGACAGTGCTGAGACCACAGGAACGATTAAGATTGCTGCCAAAATATTCCTTAGGAGGTTGGATAATTTCCTAGAACCGTTGGTGCCCTTGTTAGCAAGATCTGTTCAATCTTCTTTTACAATCCAAAACAAAGCACATGCACACACAGTATAAATCTGTATGATGTGTGCAATTCCCATCAATAAAAAAATGAAGTGAACTGGCTTCTGCAATGACTGAGAAAAAATGACCTTTATGGACAGGCTTCTCTTTACTTCTGGTTTGCCTGGTTTAGGCCTGACACACTCTTCAGAACTACAGTGGTCAGAAGCCACTTTAAATACCTCTTTTACTTCTCTGAAAAAGAACCTTTTTGTTCTCTTCAAATACCAGCTGGTAGCACAGGCATTACTGAGCAGACTAATACGTAAAGCAATCAAAAAACCAAACAAACACTTCAAATATCCAAACAAACACATAATTCCTTTTAACCCGTCCAACAACACTTTGTCTACACATCACAAATATAACAAACATCTACCTAAGCTGTGTCATTTAAGGTCCATACCAACATTTTATTAGTACTGTTACCTTCTTTCTTTCTTTTTTTTTTTTTTTTTTGATAGCTGCACCATTTAATTAACTCTGTCCTGATTGGTTCTGACCTTTTTTACTCTTCAGTGTAATAGTCTTTAAACTCCTTTTCTTCACAGTCTTCTGCCTAGTTGAAGGTTCTCTGTGAATGGTTAATAGCTTCCTCCATTGCTAGAAAGACAACTTTATTAGTCTCTTTTTATGAAAGAAAGTTTCAAATCGTCTCCATAAGCAAGTTCTTGTACATTCAGAAATTTTCAGGATTACACAATCCCAAGTCTAGTAACAATACATACTCGTGAAGGCTGTGATTAAACATGTCTTTGTAAATGTAAGCAACACACCAGATATTGCAGTTGCAAAATATTCCTACATTTTAGAAATTAAATACTTTACAGCAAAACTTTCTGCTTCAGTTCTAATTTCAGAACTGTGAAAACAATTTTATTTAACAAGAGGCTTAGTGACAGGTTCAAAAAATTTATCCAGCTGAATCTGACATTGTTTGAATTACTTTTCCCTCAATACTCTCACCTATTTAGACTTTTACACATACAGCTGAGGCAAATTTGGCCCCCAATTTACATAATTATAAGGGCATCATAGAGTCATAGATTATGCTGAGTTGAAAGGGAGCCACCGGGATCTTCAATTCCAACTCACAGCCCTGCACAGGACAGCCCCGAGAGTCACACCATGTGCCTGAGATTCATACTGCAAATGCTTCTTGAACTCTGTCAGGCTTGGTGCTGTGACCACTTCCCTGGGGAGCCAGTTCCAGTGCCCAGCCACTCTCTGGGTGAAAAACCTTTCCCTGAACCTTCCTTTTCCTAAACCTCCCGTAACCCAGCTTTGTGCATTTTCCTGGAGTCACTGGTCATAAGGGTGAAGAGATCGGTACCTGTACCTCTGCTTCCCCTCATGAGGACGTTGAAACAATGACCACAATGAGGTCTCTCCACAGTCTTCTCTTCTCCAGACTGAATATTATAAATGGAGAAAAACTCTATATCTATCAAGTCAACACATCGTGGATAGGACAGCTGAAACCTTTGTTTCTTTTACAAGATGTTTGCACATATTTCTCTAGACATCACACTCTGAGACTCGACACGCTACTTTTAGCTTGTTTTCTAGTTGTTTGCAACCTTCTGAAAGTCTCAGAGAGCAAACCATGTCCTTGTGATTGCAGAAATAATGTGGAATTTTTTCCACCTCTCAAGTCTGTGCAAAATCCCAGCCTGTCCTGTTTTCTTTCTGGTAGCAAAATATTCAGGGCAGACTGCATCCTGTGCTTTTCTCATGGCACCAAACCTGCCCTCCTGAAAGCCAGCTCTGTGTGTAAAGAGCATCTCTTTGTATCTTCTTTCTGTACAGAGAATCTTATATATGGACAAAATCTGTTTAGTTCATTGCTTTAGTTGACATTTCCATCTTAATATTATTCGTTCTCTGAGCTTCAAAGGTCTACTTGCAGGCCATGTAGATCCAGACAGGAATCTGTTCTTTTCTGACTAAGGCTAATGCTTGATATAGGTGACCAAATAACCTCCAGAAGTCCCTTCCAATCTCAACCATTCTGTGATTCTCTGATAAGGACTATATTTTGCAGCACTGATTAAGAATATTCTGAATGATGATGTTAAAGTACCACCACACAGAAAAATAGGATATTGTGCATTATATCAGGGTATTCAGCAAACACAGTGTACTAACATCCCCCTGGTGTCTGTCACAGCCATGCTGATACAAAAGTGCTTTTGCCATTTTAGGTTATGTTATGCAGGGTAGGTAGTGTTGCTATGACAGCTGAACAGGTTCTCCTGTCAGCCTATGCTGCATCTCTTGCAAGAGCTACGCCAGCCTGGCTGTGCTAGAATTTGCCTTGTAATGTAGATGTGTTCTGAAATATCAGTGGAGCATGATGCCTGGAAACAGAAAAGCTCTCGAAGCTGGTTCTACTGTTAGCAGAAAAGGGCTGTTTTGTGTTGTAAATAAAATTAATTCTTTCCCAGCAAATGTGGAGCCATGAAAATGGGGTTGCACAATAAACAGACAAAGCCCTTTGAGAAACTCTGGGCATTGTATATTTCTATACAGATACCATGCCTTGCTGCAGGACAAGCTCATTCTAGAGGGTATGTATGGAAGTATACATGCATTTAAGTGCCTACTGCTTTGAACTCCAAGGCAGAGGTATTTGCACTAGAAGGCCTCATTCCAAAGTCCTCTAGAAGAATGACATTTTTAATTTTTGTAGTTGTCAAATGTGATTTGACACTTCCATCTATTTTACATCTCCAGAGCTCTTTAGAAACTGGAAAGGAAACTCAAAATACATTTTCAAGTTGTGACAAGAAAAACAAAACAGAGTAAGGAAGGAACTTTATATTATGTTCATTATATTATGCTGTAAGCATGAGGAAACCATGTCCGAAATGCTGTTCACTAAAAGGCTCAAAATATGATTAGTAAATTCCATATGCACTGATACTGAAAATACTGATAAAAATAAAACAAAAAATTGTTACCCATACAAAGCAAATGACATAAACCCTTTAGAGCTGCAATATGAAAAACATACATAATGAAAAAATATATTTGAAGTTACAGTACTTGTGAAGTTGCATACTCAGTCATATGAGACAGACCTAAAGTTTAGCAGATGTGTAGGTGCATTCCAAAGTCTCTGATTCTTTTACAAAAGAAGGAATCTGAAATTTCACGTGAAGCTTAAATAATGACAAATAAACATTAAAATTTCTGAGACAAGATGGATGATGCAAAGAAGATATTCAGTAACTCTACATCCTCTGTTAACAGGGTCTCCTCTCCATTTAGTAATAGGCCCACTTTATCCTTAGTTTTCCTTTTTGATTGATGCATTCAAATAAGCCCTTCTTGTTGTCCCTAACATCCTTGGCCAGATTTATTTCCACATGGGCTTTGGCCTTCCTTGTCTCATTTCTACTTACTCTGACAACCTCTCTATATTCTTTCCAAGTGTCCTGACCGTGACCCTGCTTCCACCTCCTGTGTATTCCTGCTTACACTTGAGCAATGACAGGAGTTCCTTGTTCATCCATGCAGATCTCTTGCCCTCTTTGCCTGATTACTTGCTTATTAGGATGCATTGTTCTAGACCCTGGGAAAATACCATATCAACCAGCTCTCTCTTATCCCTCTTATCTGCAGGGCCCATTCCCATGGGATTCTTCCAAGAAGATCCCTGAGGAGGCTAAACTTAGGTCTCCTGAAGTCCATGGTTGCAATCTTACTTGCTGCCCTGCTTCCTCCTCATCTGATACTGAACTCCATATTCTTGTGGTGACTACACCCAAATCTTCCCTCATCCTTTGTGTATCCAACAAGGCCTTCCCTGTTTGTTATAATGAGGTTGAGCAGCACACCGTTCCTTGTGGGACCCTCCACCATCTGTGTCAGGAAGTTACCAACACTTTCCAGGAACCTCCTGGACTGTTTGTAGTTGGCTGTGCTGCTTCTCCAACAGATGTCAGGACAGTTAAAATTCCCCATGAGAACCAGGGTTTGTGGATGTGAGGCTGCTTCAATCTGCTTTTAGAAGTTCTCATCCACTTCCTCATTTCAATCAGGTAGCCTGTAGCAAACACCCACAACAGTGTCACCCTCACTAGTCTGCTCTTTTATCCTAAATCATAAGCTCTCGACAGGCTCATAATTCACTTCAAGACAGAGCTCAATACTTTCCAAGTGCTGCCTCATGTAGAGGGTAACTCCACCACTGTGCCTTCCTGGTCAGTCAGCCCTAAACAGTGTGTGGTCTTTCATGACAGCATTCCACTCATGTGACCTATCTCACCAAGTTTCTGTAATTGCAATGAGGTCAAAGCCCTGTGATTTCACACAGATCTACAGTTCCTGTTTGTTTCCTGTAGTGCATGTATTGGTATATAGGCACTTTATAGAAGTATTTGTCTCTGTCAATATCCCAGGAAGGGTGCAAAGGATGCCCCATACTCCTGCCTTGTAGTTGTATTTTTGGCTGCTTGCATGTGCTGGAGGTATCTCCTCTTAAGCCTCCTGTTGCTACTTGAGCAGTCACTAAGCTCTCCCCTTCCCCCACCTTTCCTAGTATAAAGCTCACTTTACCAGATCGGCCATTTTATTGGCAAAAACACGTCCTCCACTCAGTGAGCTGGATCCCACCTCTCCCACCTGCTACACCAAACAGCTGTCAATCTTAGCAAACGGAGTCCCAAGATTACAAAAACCAAACACTGCTGGCAACACTAATGACATACCCAGTCATTTACTCAGGAAGTCCATTTAATTCTCTTGTCATTTATCCTAACTGACAATATTAAGGAGAAAACTACCTGGACACCCAGACCCTTTATTGAGGTACCTAGAGATCTGAAATCAGTTTGACTGTTTTCAGTTTACCTTTGGTATCATTAGTGCTCATGTGAAAGACCAGCAGGGAGTAAAAGTCAGATGCTGACCAGCCTTGGCAGTATTTCCATGATATCTCTGATTCAAGCCCCTGGCAGGCAACACACTTCTTTGGACAACTGGTGAGGTCAGCAGATGGGTATCTCTCTCCCCTGCACTAGGGAGTCATCCATGACAATCTCCTGCTTCTTCTTCCAGGTGATCCTGTGTGGCTCAGGCCTGATGACTCAATTGCCTTACTTGAAGCCTTAGCCACCTCATCCTTGGTTTGGAGGGCACTAAACTTGTTAGCTAATGTCAAGTCTTACTCCTTGTATGGAAAGTAAGCAGTTTCTAGTTTTCCTCTTTTATTGACATCTGACTTCTTGTGAGAGGAGGTGTGGAGGCCACTTGCATCTCTGCTGTAGAGGGGGGTTGAGACTCCTGTGTCAATAATATCTCTTTGAATATCTATTCCTTTCCCATACCCACAAATGCTGCTCAACACTACTTACTTCCTTGTGTAACTGCTTGACCTGGTGACGCAGCGCCTTGACAGGGACACACTTTCTGCAGAGGAGACAACTATCAACCCCAGCTTCCTGGACAGGCACCAGGCACTCTTTACAACCAGAGGCCTGCAGACCTACAACTACAGTCAGAAGGTCTGTTTGGGTGAAGAGACATTGTTGGTGCAGCAACTTCAACACTGCTGGGTAATGAACTCCACAGCGCATAATAACAATAACAATGGAAGCTCAGTCTAAGACTGGAGAGAAGACGTCTGCTCTTTTCCCTCCCTCAGCATTAACTGCTGATGCTATCTGCTGCTCTCTGGCTCTGCTATTCTGTTGGCCCTCCTGAGGAGGAAAGCCCTTCCTCTACCCCCCTGTGCATACTTCCTTGAACTGTTACACAAATTGCCAAATTCTCTCTAGTGGTCATCCCAAAAGATTTAACTGCAGCCAAAGTTATAGTCACCAGCAGAATGAAGCTTTCAGCCAAACAAAC
The DNA here is from genome assembly GCF_041296385.1 of Aphelocoma coerulescens. Classification (NCBI taxonomy): domain Eukaryota; kingdom Metazoa; phylum Chordata; class Aves; order Passeriformes; family Corvidae; genus Aphelocoma; species Aphelocoma coerulescens. The sequence goes on from NC_091017.1 coordinate 47,525,733, forward strand.
TTAACCCTATAATGAACCGAAAATCAGGATTTGGGCTGATGCAAGAGCCAAGCAGAAAGAAGAGGCGGGAGCAAGGTTAGGAAAGTGTCGCACTTCCCGTGGCATGCCTTTCATATTATCAGTGACCCGATAGCTCTGAGTTTTGTGGTTTTGTGAACCCTAATCCTAGGTGTAACCCTAAGCCTAAACCTAACCCTAACCCTCGGTGGAGCTGAAAATCTGGCACTTGGCTGTCCTGAGCTCCAAGCAGAAAGGAGAGGACAGAGCAAGGTTGGGGAAGTGTCACACATGCCTTTGCATGCCTTTTGCACGGTCAGTGTCCCTACATCTCTGGGCACTCTGGTTTAGAGAATCCTAACACTAAGTGCAACCCTAACCCTAAAGCTGACCCTAGGTGGATCCTAAGAAATAACATTGAGCTAAAGTGAGCGCCATTCAGGAAGACAAGAAGGCAATAAAGTTGGGGAAGTGCTGTGCACCCGATGGCATGCATTCTGCATGGTCAGTGTCCCTAGAGCTCTAGGTTTTATGGTTTTGTAAACCCTAACCCTAGGCCTAACCCTAACCCTAACCCTAACCCTAGAGCCAGAAATTGGGCATTGGGCTATGCTGAGTTCCAAGCAGAAAGAAGAGGAATAGAAAACATTGGGGCACTGCCACACTCCCCTTGGCATGCCTTTTGCAGAGTCAATTTCCTTGGAGCTCTGGGCTTTGTGGTTTTCTGAATGCTAACCCTAGGCGTAACCCTAACCCTAACCCAAGGTAGAGCCAAAAATCAGACGCTGCGTTGTCCTGAGTTCCAAGGAGAAAGGAGAGGAGGGAGCTAGACTGGGGCAGTGTTTCACTCCCCTTGCCATGCTTTTGCAAGGCCATTGTCCATGGAGTTCTGGGATTTGCGGTTTTCTGAACCCTAACCCTAAACTAAATCCTAACCCTTACAATAACCCTAACCCTAGGTGGAGCCTGAAATCTGGCACTGGGCTGTGGTGAGTTCCAAGCAGAAAGGAGAGGTGGGAGCAATGTTGGGACAGTGTCGAGCTTACCTTGGCATGCCTTTCACATGGTCAGTGTCCCTGCTAGTCTGGGCACTGGGTTTTCTGTACTCTAACCCCAGGCGTAACCCTAACCGTAACCCCAGGTGGGCCTGGAAATCGGGCATTGTGCTGAGGGAAATGTAAAGCAGAAAAAGAGGTTGGAGCAGGGTGTGGGCAGTGCCACACTCACTTTGGCATAACTTTTGCATTATCTGCATCCCTGCAGCTCTGGACTTTGTGGTTGTCTGAACCCTAACCCTAGGCGTAACTCTAACCCTAACGCTAGGCATATCCGGCAATCGGGAATAGTGCTCAGGGCAAGTTCCATGCAGAAAGAAGAGGAAGGAGCAAGATTTGAGCAGTTTCACGATCCCCATGGCATGCCTTTCGCTTGGTACGTGTTCCTGGAGCTGTAGGCATTTTGTTTATCTGAACGCTAACCCCAGGTGTAACCCTAACCTTAATCCTCACCCTAAGAAGAGCCGGAAATCTGGCATTGATTTAAGGCAAGTGCGAAGAAGAAAGAAGAGGAGAGAGGAAGACTGGGGCACTGCTGCGGTCCTGTTGGCATGCCTTTCACATTGTCAGTCTCCCTGGAGCTCTGGCTTTGCGGTTTTCTACACCCTAACCATAGGCATAACCCTTACCCTATCCCTAACCCTAAGCCTACGTGGAGCCAGAAATCGGGTATTGGGCTGAGGCAAGGGCCAATAGAAAGAAGAGGATGGAACAAGGTTGGGGCAGTGTTGCACTCCCCTTGGCATGCCTTTTGCATGGTCAGTGTCCCTGGAGCTCTGGGCTTTGTGGTTTCCTGAACACTAATCCTAGGCCTTACCCTAACCCTAACCCTAACCCTAACCCTAACCCTAGGCAGTGCCAGAAATCAGGCTTTGCCAAGGATTTCAGTTTTAGCTCATTGAAATCTGCTGCAGCAACCCCTATTGCCAGGTCAGTCCTTCTCACAAAGGCTGCCAGTTCCTGGTGGTTTCCTGGCAGGTTCCTGGTGGGTCTCTCAGCTCTTGTTCGGGCTTCCCTGGCTCTGGAAACACCCCGTAGTTTTTCTACTGCTCAGCTGCACAGAAGAATCATAGCCACCCAGCTCCTTGTATCATATACAAAAATGATTAAATATAGCAAAGTACCTCAAGTCATAATAAAGGTGTTGCAATCTCCATGCCTTACTTTATATATATATACGGACTTGAAGAGGAAATTCATTCTTTTTTAAGCTTGTGCTTCAATTCCATTATGTTTCTAACTATTTTTTTATAGTATATTGTACATTCCTAAAGTATGTATGATACAGTTGGATGTAGTTTGGAGCAGGGGGTGGAAGGCAGGTGACATAACATCAGAGTGGAGACAATCAAGAGTACCAAGATCTCAGGAGCCCAATTGAACCTGAAAAGCCATTGAGTTCGCTGTCTGGTAAATGCCCATTTCTTTCAATCAATCAATCAATCAATCAATCACTCACTTAATGTGTTTAAATGAAAGAATGACAAAACCTGAATTAAAAAAAACCTGAATTTAAAAAAAAGGCTCCCTATTCAACTTAAAGATGTGAAATAAAAATAAATAATTTCACTCATTTCTCCATTACCACCTAATATACCACATTTCTAATGATCATATGAATTTTATGTCCCACACATTGCTGTTAAGTTAATTTTACTGGCAACTGCTGCCACAGCTACAGAAGCCCAAGAGAATGACCACACCACAGCATATAGCTGTATGAAGATGATAAGCTTTTCTGAAACTATTTATGATACTCTATTAGGTAAATTTTTCCTTGCATGCATACCTAATATTTAGCGATTTATAGCAGTGGTAAATACACATACAGAGTTCAAAACAAGAGTTTTCTATTCACTGTCCCATCCCATAATATGTATCACTGTTTTTTTGAGTCTGTCTGTAGTGCAGTTGACAGTATTTCACAACTTGTGATCTTATAGGTAAGGGAGAAACTAAAAGGATAATTGATACCCTATTATGCCCTGTCTACGTACAAGCATGACATGTTTAGTACTTCATTAATATCATGTTAGAGCTACTTATAAAGAAACAGATGGTTAAAACTGTCCTTGCACCACAGCAAAACCTTGCTTTTTTATGAGCCAGTATAAGAGCAATTTAGTCTTAGTAGTCACTGCCGAAACTCCTGAAATCCTGTGTTTTCTAGCTGGTGGTCTTTGAGCCAGCATTGTTCTCTAGGCACTTCTACCAGTCCATGGCCTACTGTTATTAGGCAATGATTTCTTGCCTTAACCAGACTATAATAAACTGAAAAATATTATCAGATCAGTTAAAAAACAAAGCTCAAAGACAGGTGAAAACTACATGATATCTATCACATAAAGGCACTGGAAATGCTAATGTGCTCTATGAGTTTATAGAGGATTTAATGCTAAATATGCTTAAATGAAATATTGAAGTTTCTCATGTAAAAAGAAGAACTACAGGAACCCAGGGGAAGGAGAGAAAAGAACTAATAATGTCATTATTTTCTGACATGCAAGACAAGTTGGAGAAACTATAAAGAGATCTTCTGTTTTTTCTTTTAGGCCAAAGACCTGTGATCAAGGCAACAGAATACTTTGTTTTTCTTAAAAAGGGCTTTTATACAGAGAGATACAGAAGTCATGTAATTTAAAACAATAAAGCTGCATTTTACATGTATGGAATATAAATTAGGCTAAACCCTTGTTAGAAAAAGAAAAATCTCAGAAGGAATTCTCTAGGTGACATCTTATAGCACTGAAAATGATGATGAATAAGTGCTGATGTTTCCACAGAGATGACACTGTCATTCTAGTTGCTTAGTTTTTGTTGCTATTTCCCTGCTGGATCCATTAAAGTGGTATACTGTGAAGAAAATAAAATACCATCCTAATGAGACCAGGTGCTCTTTATGTAGTACTGGCAATATGCCTAGTTTTTGTTCCTTAGATCTTGTGTGCAAGTACTTGTTTTCTTTCAAATGCTGAAAAAATATTTTTAAAAAATGATTAAAGACGTAATGCTAAATGTTCCAGATCTACTTGGCTTTTCTGGTTTCCTATGGAGCTATTCATTTTCCTCTTCCTCTAAATTTATGAAGGAACTATATTGAGCAAGAGTAATTTAGATGGAGGAATTAAACGTGAGGAATTAGTTTACCTACATTCCTTGTCTGGTCATGCATCTGAATATTTGTTATGATGAACAGTTCTCGATGAATTTTTTTGTAATATACAGGCTATATAATTTTTTGCTATTAGTGGCAGCTTTGTGGAGTACCTGCTTTCTAAAAATTGTCAGTATGACTAACCAGTGCTCATTCATTTGAGCTGTATTATACACTTTTAAAGCAAAATAGAAAGTATTTCTATAGGGTGTACTCACTGCACTTAAGTTGTTTCCCTCTGCACTACATTGCAGGCATTTCCATCACCCAGTATGAATAATGACAGGCAAAGATGAAAGTTGACAAAGAAAATTAAATCATTACAATCTTCAGGCTGCTGCTCTTATTGGTAGTAGAGGACCCTGGACTCTTAGGGCTGGGACTGAGTCTTGGGATGATGTGGTGGGAGAATATTTGGTGGCAGTAAGTCACTCTAAGTATCATGATTCCAGCACATCTGCAAGGTTCCAGAACATTTTATACTATCTCTGATGAGCATACAACTTATTTAAGTCACACAGACACAGTGTACCTGGTAATTCTCCATCAGAAGATGGATATACAAACCCAGTCCCACTGTCAGTGTCAGCAGAGTCAAAGCTTACACAAGGGAATTGTATTGATAGTTCTGAGATCCTCAGCCACTAAAAAGATAAGCTTTTGAATTGCTTGAGATGGATAAAAATCTTAGCTCAGTATAAGGCAGTGGTAGGTGGCTCCAGTTACTCTTTGTCCTGAGGAGAACTCAGACAACCAGCTGTGGTAGTTAGCAACCCAAGTTCAGCATGTAACTTTGAGAACCCCTGATTGTCTTCTTCTGCCTTTTGCATGTTTTCCCCTGACCGGTTAATGCTTTGTCTTCCCGTGTTATGTATGAAGTTATGTATATTCATTTTCCTTCTTTAATATGTATTACTTCTAGAAAGGTCTTTGTTCCTCGATGGCCCATTGGTTCCTTCCCTAAATCCCTCCTTTGTGTTATTTCCATTGGTTCCCTTGCACTCAACACTGCCTCCTGTCAAGTATCCCATTTGCTGTATCCCTTATCCCCGCCTTTCCTATCCCCCCTATAAAATCCCTGGACCTTTGTCAGATCCTCGGCTCTCCATTTCCTCCCCGCCTTGTTTAGTTTCAATAAACCTTGTAGAAATTACCCGGAGAGTCCCCTCTCTCTCCCTTCTTTGCCTCTGCCTGCGTGCCTCCACACCCTGTTCAGGGAGGGACCCTCGGGTGAGGAGCGCAGCCCCGTCTGCCTGCGCCCGTGTGTGTCTGTGCCTGCTGTGGTGCAGTCGGGTTGCAGCTACACCTCCGGGCTCTCTTTGAGCTAGCACGCAAAAACCTGACATCAGTCTGTCTGGTCCTTTGTTCCTGGGTCACAGGAGAAACCTGCAAGCAGGCTCTTTAAATTAGGTACTAAAAACAAATGGCAGAACAAACAGGGTGCTGCTAAATTTCTATGGTATACTATACACCAGAGTATATCCTTTGGGAATCACTGGCACATGGGCTGCATTTACCTTTGGAGATTTTGGACTTGCTACTGCAAAGCTACCGCTTTAACCAGGGGCATTGGAAGCTACCAAATTTTAAATATAAGCCAGTAATAAATTAGAGACTAAGTATACATATCAGCAAGCTTCTCACAAATGGAAACTGACATGATTTAATATCCACAGATCTATGAAATAAAGGGAAACAATGGTATATCTGAATCAAATGACAACATTGATTTTTTTAAAACAAACACATCTATTTTCTTAGTATTACATCAGATAAAAACTCTACACATGCATTTAAAGTTAATAAAACACATCTTACAGAAAACATTTCAGAAAAAATACTGTGTGGCCTTCAAAATGATAACAGTTTTTTTTTCTACTTATCTTTGTTGTTTTTTTTCCTAAGCATAAAGTATTTGGATTAAAAAGATGACTTAGCAGTCCTTTCTTAAAGGCATGGTGGTTATAGATAATTTTTTTTCTATTTTAGCTAAGGTAACTGTTTTGAAATTATAGATAAGCTGATTAATAGGAGCCTTGGAAAACTGGTAATCTCTTCATGTGCCTAAACTTAAACTGAGAAGGGCCAAGTCATTTGATCTGGCACAATCAGGACCTAGTGGTAGCCTAGGCTCCCACTTGGGACTGGACATTGAGAGATCTAATGCAAACAAACCAGGACCTCATAAAATGAGGCAAAATGGCTCTGTTGAAACAGATTTGTCTTCAGAGAAATCAGGTGGAACAAACTTCAGGTCAGTGGATAATTGTGGTGGTCTATTTACCCACTGCTTTTCTTATTCCACATTGTTCCCCCCTTCCCCTTGCCCCTAGCCCTGGCCACTCCCTCGGGCTCTCCCTATGGGTTCCTGTAGCCCAACTGCGCCCATGTACCGCCCCTGAGCCCCTGACAAAACCCCCATGCTCCCTGACAACATGGTCGCTCTCGGGCACTCTGCCTCTGGGGGCCAGCGAGCCAACATGAAACAATAAAGGTTCCTGATGGAGAGACCCTTCTCGCCTCCTTTGCCATCACTGTGTTGTAGAGCCCAGCTAGCCAGAGCAGAAGCTCAGGGCTGTCCAAAAAGCACTACGGGAGGACAGAATGGCTGCCCTGCCCTAAGCTGCCCAGCTGTGCTCTCCGGGAAAGCTGCAGCTTGCTCAACCAAACCTAGCACTGCAACAGATTAGACAGCATTTGTAAAATTGGAGAACTGATAAGGCTGGTATCTCTGATGAAGGACTAGTGTCCCCCTAATGTCAGGTGAAAGCTTTTCAAGACTGGAAAGAAATACAGCATATTTATTGACACAAATTTTCTGATGACCCTTTTCTGATGGCAGCTAAGGAGAATCAACCTTGGTGGCAGAATAAGTCTAATTAAATTCATAAAGGAGTCCTGTGTGAGTGAACACTATATGTGAAGTAAGTGAGCCAGCACAAACTGTACAGACTTGCCATGGATTTTTTTAAACCTTGCTAATTTCTGAGAACAGTTATGTCCCACTTCTCAATGTGGTGTTCAACTTTCCAGGAACTAATTATTAACTAGATTGAAAGTAAGAAGAAAACATTTGAACTTTGGATTTAGAGTTGAAGTTCCGAGCACCTGAGAGTTCCTGTCTCAGGATTAAAACTCAAATATTTTGTTTCATTTGGGAAAAAAAAAAAAAAAAAAAAAAAAAAAAAAAAAAAAAAAAAAAAGAGGAACTGCTAGGCATAAGACTTGAAATGATAAATGATTCTTGGGTTTGCTAATGACTCCTAATAACAAAAGTTTGTACAATGCAGTTTGCTTGATTTCTTTTGACATGAGTGTTGTGGTTTAACCCAAACAGGCAACTAAGCACCACACAGTCATCCACTCACTCCCCTGCTCTGGGATTGAGGAGAGAACCCAAAGGCTAAAAGTAAGAACACTCATGGGTTACAATAAACACAGGTAAAGGTAAAGTAAAAGACACAATTGCAAGCAAAGCAAAACAATTCACTGGCTCCCATGGGCAGGCAGGTGTTCACCCATCCCCAGGAGAGCAGGGCCCCATCACATGGAATGGTGACTTGGGAAGTCAAACTCCATCACTCTGAATGTTCCCCCCTTTCCTCCTTCTTCCCCCAGTTTTGTATGCTGGGCATGATGCCATATGGTCAGTTGGGGTCAGCTGTCCTGGCTGTGTGCCCTTAAGACTCACAGTGCACCCCCAGCCTCCTCACTGGAGGGGTGAGGTGAGGAGCAGAAAAGGCCTTGACTTTGTGTAAGCACTGCTCAGTGAGAACAAAAACATCCATGTGTTATCTACACATTTTCCAGCATAAATCCAAAACATAGCTCATGCTAGCTACTATGGAGAAAATTAACTTAATACCAGACAAAACCACCAGAAGGCGATTGCCAAACTCATTTCCTACTTCTGTAGGAAACAGTTTCACTTGTGTGATTCTGGCAATCTCTTTTGGAAACTATCAGTCCGTCTGGCTTAACTGACACTGACAGAAGTGGCTTAGATAGCACAAGACCATTAATTTGACACGGAAAACTGACATTTTGCAAATCACTTTTCCGTATATCTGTTAATTCACTTGAGTAGAATCTTGCCTCATCTTATATATATTTTCATACATTTTACATTTTTATCATCTAAAATGTACTGTGTGTTTCAGAGAGAGAGAGAGAGTGATAGAGAAAGCAGTTCTTATATAATTCCTTCAGTCTTACTTAGATAAGACTGAAGGAAACATTATTGAGAAAAAAAGAGTTCAGGTTCTGGAGCCATACATTCTTGTCAGGTTATACCATTCATTACTTTAATGTAGTGATACATAGAAATGGTGCTTTCCCGGCATCTTAATTTTTTCCATCTCTTACATTCCATATCTTCCATTACTGTCATGCTGGTGTATGGATCCTAAAGTATGATCACTCTGTAGTTGAACTGAGACTTTAATTCCAGTGAAGTTTTATGTGTTACACTTAGGCACAACTGGTATTCATCACAAACCATTCAGCAGACAAAGAGGTCAAAACAGAAGTAACAAGTTTGCTTCAAGATCTACCTAATGAGGCAAATGTTATTTATTTTCTCCCAGAGACTGTTGTTGCAGTAGTCATTTGACATATGGAAACTGAATCTGAGCTGACTTCATTGAGGTAAAATGCAGAACCCACACAAGTGCAAGTTGCCATTACTTTTTTAATATCTGGGAAGGCTTCTGGGAATTAGACCAGGAAATCAGAGGCCAAATGTGTTGGTTCTTATTACACTGCAGGTGTAGAGAAGGTTAAAATCTAATGGTAATGAAGAAGAAAGAGGAGGCAAGGTGAAAACAACCTTCTAGAGTCTGAGAGGGAAGCTCAAAAACACTTTTGAAGAAGGCAAGAACATGAAAATAAAATCCTGCTTTAGAGTTGCAAGGGAAATAGATGATCAATTAACACTATGCAATTTGTATTTGGATTCTGCTGCCTGATTCGTAAATCATGTTTGCAGTGTGATTCTCCTCCTTTTGGTGGAGAAATCAAAGCCTCTTTCATAACTCTAAGAGAGAAACATGGTGTTTCTCTTAAGCCAGGCTCACTGCTGGAAGCTGGCCAAAGAACCTGTCATAATACTCTGTAACAAAGACATGACTGAATCACTAAACATATTAAAGAGCATGAAAAAACTCAGCATTCCTGGAAACAAATGATCTGTTTTCTATTATATCTATTTTTCATTAACTCCTAGTATATGATAGATAAACAACCTTTTCCTTTAAGACAAGAAAGGCTACTATAAGTAGCTTTTTATTTCTAAACTATGACAGACAGAAAACATCCTACTGAGTATTGATTTTATTGGATGGCAGGACTAAAACCTACTTTCAGATGGAAGTAAGGAATGTGAGCTTGGAGTCACATGCAGGGGCTGTTTGACAGAATGACGCGATGGATACGTCCTTTGGTTGCTATGGTGATGGCTCATCTGCTTATATGTCCAAGAAGCAGGGCTTTTCATTATTTCCTCTAAGAAGAAAAACTGCTAACTCATAATAACAAAGCGATTTGTTTTTGCACTAAAGCATAGCTAATGCAAATACCATTGCTCAGTTTTAATTTGGACATGAAATTAATGTCCTAGAGCAAATAATGTGAACAAATAACTTTCCCACTCTCTACCTACTTACTCCCATAGAATTTTTCACCACAGCAACTGTTTACCTCTTCCCTGAACCTCCAATATATCTGCAACAAATTGGATTTCTGGAATAACTGACACGAGCTCCCAGAATACTGTGGTAACTTTAATAAATTTATTTCAAAGTAGGATTTAATTTTATATTTTTTACCCAAGCCATCCAGATGTTAGAGCTGAACAGATTCTACCAGCATTTTCTATCAATAGTTTCCTGAATATTTAAGTGAATTCTGTTCAGCTGTGGCTATACCCTATTTCTGTTTATTTTCTTCAAGCGCCCTCTGACCTGTCTCTATTAGTGCGAATGTTTACAAAAAGCTCATACAAAAATGCACGGCTGAAGCTCCTGAAAATAGCATTTTTTTTAATGTACACAGGGAATATTTTTGTTAGGATTGCCTGCATTCACATTCCAGGATGAGCAACACCAAGATGTGACTAATCAGATAAATTTCATGTGTCAACCAGAAGTAACTATTTGATAACACTTGATATCTTAACTATTCAATTTGAGATGCAACACTATTTTTCCTTAAGCAGTAAAAAAATCAGTAGACTATTAAACAAAAAAAAAAAGCTAAAGGAAATCATGTTCTGTCTGCAAAAGTTCCAAATGAAAAATTAAATTCTCAGTTAAGATTATTTGCAGATACATCAGTCATGCCTTAATTAAATGTAGCTGTCGTTTCATTGTAGTAATCCTCATGCTGTTTCAGAAATCCAGCTAAAATAAATACCAAGAACAACATGATATGGAAAGCATTACGGAAATTACAGATGTATCTGTGAGGCGTTGAAGTCATCCTCTCATTCAACTCATTCAAAATCAGAATGCATGACCATGTTATTTTATCAAATGCAGTAAGGGGCTGTATGGCCTCCAAAATGTATTTTTGTAGGTTACAATATCAGTAATTGCAGCGTGACACTTATTTCCATGTGATACTTATTTCCAGATGTCCCTTTGATGAGTGTGCCAGATAGAAAAACCAAAAAATCTAAAAATACATTCTAGTTTCATGCAGCATCCAATCTGCAGGTACCTGTTGAAGAATAAGCCTGTTTGCTTTGAATTAAATGTGGTACTTGTTTTGAAGGGTTTTTCCCCCAGACATATTGCATTACACGGTACATTATAAATACCCTTTTTAGAGCAATGCATTTAGGGCTATACATTTTTAATAGCAACAGTCTTTCCTGATATAACAGGAATTACTTTTTTTAAGAGGAAAATAGAATGAATGAGTTTTCACAAATGCCTGTGAACATGAACCTCCAAATTATCATCTAAGTCCAAAGATGAATCCTTATGTGTCTTCTGTAGATGGTCCATTTTATCATAATGATGGTTCTGGGGCTGCAAAAAATACAGCAACAGCTTTTTGCAAGTAGTAATGGTGATAATCTACACAAGGAAGCAGGGACTAAAATTTGTGGAAGCAACCAATGATCTACCAGAGCCATTCCCACTGTAAAACATTTGTACAAATTCTGTGACATGGTACTTTCTCTAAAGTGTTAGATGAGATCTCAATCTCTCTTCCCACTTTACAAATTATATTTGTATTATTTATAAATTAGTGTTTATAAATTTGGGTTTTGTTTTCATTAAAATTTTTTCACCCCAGATTTTTAAATGTTGGTATAAGGCTAATAATACAGGTATGCTGAGTGCATGTTTTCTTTTTTCTTTTCAGAAATAAAGCAGATTAGCCACAGGTAAACTAACCATCTGCCTTATGTTTGAGCAACTATTTCCCACACTGCAGTTCCTATAAACTCACCCATTTTAACTCCACACTAGTGAATAGCTAAACTGAAGTGAACAATTCTAAAGGCTGAAAGGTCCCTTGCCATCCAAACGATCTGTCTCATACAGGTCTAGGACCTTGCCAGTACATTTCTCCAGTCCATATCCAGTTACTTTTGCATGTCATCCCTCTCTGGCTACATTTCAGCTGTTAGTCTGGAAGCCAAGCTTCTGATCTGGCAAGGAAGTATTCCTCACCACACAAGATACTGACACCCTCACCTTGGTGCTGATGTTAGCAGACACACACCAGGGACACGCTCTGTGGTGTCACTTCCCAGTGCTGAGAGATCTGTGCCTGGCTCCCAGCGGTGATGTTTCTGTTTCTAATGTAGCCTCAGATCCTGCTTTAGCCAAGGTGACGTCGATCACAGCTGGCTCATCAGAGTGCCTCTGGGCTGCAGCAGCAGGTGCTGCGCTTGGTCTGCCATGTTTTGCCTGAAAGAATATGCTGAACTTTAATTGAAAATTGCCTCCCTGTAACAGATATAACTTACCCATTTTTCTGTGATCCACATTCTTCTTAAGCACCCCCACACACCCAGCACTCCACAGAAAATATCTATAATTAAGATATTGCCTAGCCTGTGGCTTTGATCAAACTGAAACCCACTTCCCCTTCAGCCATGTTCTTCACTTGCTGCTTCTCTTCAGCAAGTGCTTTTGGATGCACACCATACTTTTCCTTTTGGGTAGTGTGCACCTGCTTGGTCAGGTTATTTTTAATATCCTGATAGACTCCTGCTGCATGCAAGCAGTGGCTGTACAAGACACCACACAGGAGCATTTTGCAGCCATCTTGAAGACGGAAAAAGGCAAAGGTCTGGTGCAGAATCATGGCATTGCTAGCTGAAGCCCAGGTATTTGGGTGGATTGTGGAACCAGGCACCTGGAAATGGGGTGAGGTGATGATGTTCGAGGACAGCTACCCAGCAGCTGGATGCCAAGGAAGCCCTGGCCCCAAGCCCTCTGAGGGAAGACGTTTTGCTGTTCTTCTAGTTACCACGGTGGCAGGGGATCCTGGTGGGTGGGACATTTCACCTGGCTTTTGGCTTGTGGAGGGAGTTGTGGAGGGAGTTGGAGCCACACAGCCAAGGCACCAACTGCACCTCTTAGATAATGTTTACTTAGATAATGGCAAAAATTTATATTCTGCTGGGTAGAAACTGCTGTTAATCACCTACACGGTGATGGAATTTGGCCTCATCTGCTACCTCAGCATTGCTTTGGTATAAAAGCAGGGGATGTTTCAAGACAAAACAGTTGCAGAGCATTCCTTCCTACTGTGTTTTATTACAGTGCTTCCAGCAGTTTCTATGTGTGTTTCAACTTATGACTGAAAGTACAGCTATAAATAGGTTTCTGTGAGATCTTATCCAAGTTTGGTTCCTTCAGAGGGGCAAGCTCATCAAACCTTACTATTGTTGTAAGTTTCTCAAATCTGGAAGCAAATGTATGCAGTTACAGGCAGACTGATGGTGGCAACATTTTCTGTGGCCTCTGAAAAGAGCTCTAGCAGTTTAGATAGCTGAGATCTTTCCAGTGCTCTTTTGAAATTAGCTCCCTGGAATTAAGAAAATATTATACAATTTAATTGCTATCCATTAGATAAAAGTGCATTGTGAAATCAAAATAAATCATCCCTGGACTGAAATAGAGAGAGTTTTATTATTAATTCTGAGGAGCACATTTCATTTTTAAAGTATCTCGTAGAAAACACAAACTGAACTATTTACATTTTTTAAAGAATTTTACTTTCTGTTCAATGTATCTTTAAGGAAAAAAAATTAATTCATATGTTTATTATTTGAATTTAGCTAATTTTCTTATGGAATTGAAACCAGAAAATTTCAAACCTTGTGTTTAAAATTACCAAGTAATTTATCACAAAGATTTTCTACTATAACTCAAATAATCTTATATGACAACATTTCTTATGTTACATTAAAAAGTAGAATTAAATACCAATCCAAACTGCATACACATTGTATTGTCCTCTGCATTCTAGTTTGTATGTCATATTGTGCTGGAAATATAAAGTGCTATATTGCACACTAGCCAAATACATTGAAATAAAATTTTAAAAAATCACTTGAATTAAAATAGGGAACAGAATGCAACTTACATGACAAGTTTATTATAATTGAGTCTCAAATGTAAATTTACAGAAATTTTATCAGCTCCAGTATGTAAAATTTCTCTTGGAGACATGTCTCTGCCCTTTTCTACGTTAGAAATACTCAAGTTATGCAGGCTCTATAAAATCCAAGAAGGTTTTAAAACATCATGTGTTTTCATGTAACCACAGTGGTGTTCCAGTAAGCCAAAATTTTTCACTACTCAAACACTTGACAAATCTATATCTCAGTTTTCACATAAATCAGCTTAGAATCCTGCATATTATTCTAACGACTCAGAAAAGAAATAAAAAATAATAGCTGATCTTGTGACCTGTTACAGTGTGACAGGAAGAGAGGTGGTTAGTTATGTGCAAGGAAAAACTAAGATTGCAAAAATTACAATTTTAGGCTAATAATGTTGAAATTTTAAATTTTAATTTATTTTATAAAGTTTTGAGTGAGTGTTCAATAGCTTATATGACATGTTTTATGACATATTAACATTTTTTATTACATATTAACATCTTTTGGATAATACAGTCAAAAGGATATTTCCAGATTGATGCTTTAGTAAAAAAAAGTCATAGAATGATATGTAAGCACCTTTGTTTAAGTATGCTGTGGAATTCATTGGTATGTTAGCAAAAAGAAAAAACAAACAAGAGAAAGGTTTTAGTTTCATACCAATAGGTCTAAGAAGCATTCTATTTGTGGGGTTGTTTTAGAAAAGTTTAACTTCCAAATGGGCACCAGATTAGTTACTCCTTGTACCTTGAATGTCTCCAGCCTTGATTAAGTTGATTTACAGTGCAAGAATCTTACTGAGTTTAGTGCTTACAGCATTGTGTGAGTAGATACACATTTACCAGGTACAAGAATGAGTGCACATGAGTCATATAATAATTTCATGTGCAGTTCCATTCTGGAGAGGCTGCACTTGAGGGCCATATGCCAGAACAATTTACTCAGCACATGGCTTACTCCCCTGTTATTTCTGGATAGGTCCTACGCAAGAGCTTGGAGGCTTCTCATCTGCAAGAGGCACAGGACACAATTATCCATGGGAATTTGAGTGGATAAAAGCAGTGTGTAGTGCTTCCCATGAAGGAAAAAAGAACGCTAAGAAAATTATCTGAGAGTTTGCTTAAGGCTAGGAAAAAATTATACTACCTCATGAATACAGGTAGCTGGATCTTAGTTCTCAAAAATTAACCAAAAATTATATATCTTAGGCAGGTTACACTGCCCCCATAGCAGAATTAAGCTTTGTCAAAACCAGACTGTGCAAAATGATAATTTTTTTGTTCATGAAGGCATCCTGACTTTGGTTGTTTTTTTTTTTTTTTTTTAATTCTTGCTTCAGTTCCTCTATTTTTAAAGCTATTTCTTTTAAATGTCTCTTTTTTTAGGATTGCAAAAGTTTGTCCAATGATTTTTATGCATAATTGAAATGACTGTGCATGATTAGGCTAGTTTGGTTTTAATTTTCAAAACAATAATTTGGGGACAATTTAAAGGCAATCAAAATACTGAAATTTTTAGAAATAATTCCTAATCCTAAAATGGTTATGTAAGTACAGATGGAATTTGTCAAGAGTCATATGCTGCTGTAAAATCCTGAATGATGCTATTAAACCAAATCCACAAGACTCACTTATTCTACTGGCACATATATCTTCTCTGCTGGCTACCACTAAGGACTCTTGCCATGAAGAGTCCTGAATTACCCTCATGCTCCCACAGTCAGACCTCTGGGTTTGACTTGCAATAAATACTTCCTAAAAGGGAATTTAACCAGCTGTCCGTAGCTGCTGCTCTAGATTTGTAAAAAAGGTTGTACGGACATGTGCAAAAGGAGCGTTTCATCAGTATTTGCTCATCCAGATATGCACATGTGCTGGAAGTGATGTATAAGCTAGCTGAACTGAAGCCTTTCCTCCAGGTCTTCCAATTGGCATGCACTCATGATGCCCTGAAGGCCTTATAGGATCTATAGGCTCAATAATCAAAATGAGTCAATTTTGTTGTACAATTGTCTCTATTTTAAGCATTAAAAGCATTTAGGGTGGGGGGAAAAAAAGGATTAGAAAATTATCTAATGGAAAAAAAAGCCCTGAATACTTGGAATAATTAGCACCTGTGTTAATTTTTTATGACAAGAAGTTTTTGGAATATGTGTCATGTGCCTGATCCTTAGGTCACCATTTCAGTAGTAGCACTAATTTTTTTTTAGTATATTTTAATATATAAATTTTTTTCAGTACTGAATAGTAATAAAAATATCAGTAAAGATATTATACATGCAGTTCATTTACTGTGCTTTCTTCACACTGCCTGGTCCTACTTAGGATTATTTGCAAATAAATAGAGGAAAAGACTGGCAGAGTGGAGGTGTTAAATAATAGTTGGGTGGTTTATCCACCCAACTATTCACAAGCTTTTTTTGCATTCAAGTGATAAGGAATACTGAAGCTTATTGAATATTCTTGTGCTGTTGAGCATGGGAGAAGTACATGGAGACTGATTTTGCTGGTTTTCAAATATGTATCATACTATTCACCTTCTAATTTCCTCATGATTATGATATTTGGTGGTTTTCATTTACAGTTACAGGAGACTATCACTCATCTGAAAAATCCTGTCTTTTAAAGAAGGATTGAAGATATAAATATGGTTGCATTTTTAAGACATGAAAATGGAAGGCAAATTAAAGTACTTTATTATTATTTGAAATCACATTTTTGTTTAGTGCTATTCCCAGGTTTTTGTGTGCTTGATTCATGGTTTGTGAAGTATTAGGGCTGGCAATTCCAACTTTCAAAGTGGTTCAGGGAAACAACTCCAGTCTATTTCTTTTAATTCTGAATAAGTCTAACTCCTATTCCAGAAAGAAAATAAAATTCATGGTGTGGACTTGAGTGGGGAGAATTTATCCTACTTTATTTGCAAGTAAAAGCACATACGTGTTTGATGGCTGGTTAAAGGAACGATTTGTGCTGCCTCTGTCATTTATTACAGAAGTATAGCCATGCTGGGAGTATAATTCCTGTTGCCATGGAGCAGCAATGCATATCAGTGTTAGACAAATTTTAGAGTATGAAACAAAAAATATACTGGGCTAGCTCTAAAACAGAGAAGGGACCTTTAAGCAGAAAGAATATAACTCAGTCTTGAATTTGCACAAAACTTACCTTTCTTTCACAGTGTGTCCTTTTAAAAAAAGACAAATAGTGGTTTCCTGTTGATACATTTCATCTAAATGAGATCACAGTGTCCTCCAATGTTCCATAATAAAATTGAACTAGAATTGACTCTTATGACTGCATAAAATTCACTGGTAATACTTGAAAAGTTCAGATGTCCTGTTCAAAGACCAACCAATTCACACTGTCTCTACCTGCAAGATATGCTGACATAAATGTGAGAGAGAAAAGTTGAACAAAAGGAATGGTGGTGTTTTAGTATAAATTACTTACATTCTATTTCAGTTTATCACTAGAGTTAAAATACTTGCTTTTTCAAAAGCAGAAAACTCAGAAAATTCGAGATTTCAATATCAGAAAACTAAAGAAAAATTACTGCCAATTAGATTCACTTTCTGTTGCTGCAAGCTTTGAAAATAAGAAAAAACTTCACAGAATCTAGCGTCACGACTCAGTTGAAATCCATTAATACCTTGATCCCTGGTATTAGTACTTGTGCTCTATGTTGCCTAGGGAGGAAAAAATAAGGACTAGTGGGCAGTAAAATGAAGCAGTAATGGCTTTTACTAGCATGGTCTATGACCACCAGAGCTTCATAAATACCGGCAAAACCTTTCAGAGAGGTTTCCCTCTTGCAGTACTTGTGTGTGGTGCTTCTGCCAGGACCAAGCCCAGCACAGCAAAGCCTCACATCAGGAGGTATGACCCAGAGTGGGAAGTTTGCTCTGCCTGCAGAGTAGCCACTGTGGTGGTCACTTTGTGTGTTCTTGAGCTGGCAGAGACAAACATACAGAAAATCAGGCTAAGAGGGAAGGAAGACCCACTGCAGGGTGATTTAGAACAGAATAGCCATTCATTCACACACAGAGAGACACGTGCAGAGTGAACTCCAGAATTCTCTGTTGGCATCTCCACCACCTAGAAAACATGATGGTTAAATGAAATTAAATGAAAAGTAGGATAACAAGGGAAATGTAATCCAATGGTTCAGTATAACTCAGTTTGTTGACATTTGGTGTTGACAAAACAAATGTAATACATATGATTTTCAAAGGCTTTAGTCATTCCCTATGACTATTACATTCCTTACTGAAGGCAAACTTAATTTTCATAGCTGCCTACAATTATGTACGTGAAGCTGTATCCAAACATATTTGGAACGTATTACCAGTGTTCTCCTTGAACGTTTTTTTTTTTTCTGAAACAGAAGGAAGAACTGAAACCAAGAATGTCATAGACAGATGGTAAAAAGCTGTTCTCAGTATCATGGAACACTGCACAAAAGTTGGGATGCTGAAGAATAAAACTAAAAAAAAAAGTAACTGATGAGGCTGAAACTGAACCCCATTTTTAAGAATGCTATCATGTGGCTACAGACACTACTCTGAATTTCCTTATTTGTGTACTTTTGCAATGAAAGGAATGTTTTTCATTCCATCTGCCCACACTGGCATCATCCTGCCCTTAACTATGATTAGATGGTGAGTTGGCACTACCTAATATTCATCTTTAGATGTGACCCTGCGCTGCAGTTATTTATGAGAACGTTCAACACTCTCTTGGCTCTTCTTCCTGAATAGACATACTCATCTATGAAAAACAGTGAGTTTGTTTTGGTTTTTTTTGTTTGGTTGTTTTGTTTTGTTTTGTTTATGAGGGTATTGCTTTTTATATGCCAGCAATATCCTAAATAAGAAGAGTTGAATGAAATGAAATAATGAAAAATTATTTTTTGAAAGTTATACTGAAGATTCAATCATGGTTTACTTCAAATTTCAGTAGAAATGTTACATACGATGGATTCTGTCTTTTGATTACTGCTTTCCTGGACATCAGCTTTCTAGGAGTATGTGAATCAAATGCAAGGTCTGCATAGAAGGAGCAAATCGGAAACAATTTAAGAAAGAAGTAGGAGAGTCCTGTTTAGGACTAGCCTGACTGCCCAGCCCCGCTAACTGCAGACATCTGTGTAACAGGCCTTTAAGTCTGTTTGGGATGACAAAACCCCTACCCTCTGTCTTCATGTTTCATGGACCTTCCATGACAAAAAAATATCCCAATGAACATTTTGTTTCACATGCTGTTTCCCATAGGATGAGGGAGTGACAGTTTCACTACTCCTGTCAGATATGCTGTTAAGAATCACAAGAGAATCATAAGAATATTATAAACAAATTTACACAAACAGAAGCTGCACCCATGCCGGTCCTTTCATTCAGGCTTGGAAGTTTCTGTGGCTTTATAGCTTTACAGTTCCTTTATGGCTTCCTTATCTCAACAAATAGG
The DNA here is from genome assembly GCF_041296385.1 of Aphelocoma coerulescens. Classification (NCBI taxonomy): domain Eukaryota; kingdom Metazoa; phylum Chordata; class Aves; order Passeriformes; family Corvidae; genus Aphelocoma; species Aphelocoma coerulescens. The sequence continues at coordinate 47,545,032 of NC_091017.1, forward strand.
AGCATAACAATACTCCAGAAGTACTGAGAAAGGGTGAGTGTTAAAAGAGGAGGAAGGGCTAGATGTTAGATGCTATTTATAAAACTGTACTTCACGTGAAGTATATATACATGACCTGAATCTTGTCATAAATATTTTCTATAATACTTAGATGGTTTGTACTTCAAGTGTTTGTTTAATTGTAACTGAACTAGGAATAACTTGCACTTTTTAAGTAGACCAATAAAACATTAGTTAGACTAGCAGTAAAATCTTGGTTCATATATAAGACAGGCTCCCTTTTTCCCCTAACAGTCTTTTGATGGTAACATCAGGGGTGATTTCTTACTAACTGTTCCTTATTGCTGAGCTCTTCTTGAAAGAAGGTCTATTTTCTTTCTTTAAAGTCTTGGTTAACAGACACAGTTTTTGTCAAATGCTTCAATACTTAGTGTTACCTATTCTGAATTTGATTTCCCTTCCTTACACAGCCCATAGGAGACTTCAGGTGCAACCCTTATTCTAGTGACTGTTTAATTCCTGCCTCTGCACAGAAGCTGGGTTCTTGACATGTGGAGAAAAAGATAGGGGATAAATGGGATTAATGAGCACCTAAAAGAAAAATATAAAGGTTATAAAGGTTATAAATCAAAGTTTATATTTAAAGATTAGAACCCCTTGGGGTTATTCATGCTATAAATTTTTATGCTTGTATTAAACCAGAGATTTTTCAGAGTGACTAGAACTGAAACTATTGTATTTAATTTGTCTTTAAGACAGTATTTAATTGATATCCAGCTACTATTAAAAAACATGAGTGGTCATAATAGATCACAATAGGACAAGGACATTTCAGAGTCAAGAGCACTATGGCATATGTTCACTGGTATGAACAGGTGGAAAAGGGACAGCCAAGCTGATAGCATGGTCAGAACTGAGGAAGGAAAACATGTTATCTGGGATTGAGAGGAGAAAGTATTATTTTTGGAAGGAGATGTATTTCTAGGAGTTGTCCTGAAAAATTGCATTAACATCAAAATTGGGTGGGAGAGATGACAGGTATAAACATAAATATTAATGAAACAGTTAATATTTCTGCTTTCAAGCTAGGCAAAGTTTACAGTGAGAGAGATATTGCATGTTAATAAACTACCAGGAAAGACTAGAACACAGTGAGCAAATTATTGACACATTAGCTTTTTAGACAGTCTGAAACAGAAGTTTGGGGATATAAGGGCTTTATAGCTAGTTTAATGTGCCTGTAGGAGCTATGCTTCTTTACGCTGGATGTAAACAACTATTTGAATGTAATATTTGAAGGACATATCTTTTTACATGACTTGAGATTTCTAAAGTGTGCATATATAATCCATAGATCTAAAAAATATTTTTATGTAACTTTTTAAATTATCACGAAGGGCTTAGTGAAATTTTTCCATGTTAATTTTTAAGCATCTGATATTGTACCATTAAAAAGTGAGCAGAATCTTCTTTCTGCTAATTAGTGCAATTGTGGTTTTTGTACCTCTTTGGGGTTTGTGTAGGCAGTGCTCTGTGGCAGAACATTTCACAGCTTCAGTTGTGTGGAATAATACTTTGGTCTCAGACATACACCTGATAATATCATTGTATTTCTCTGACTTTTATAAACTAGCTGAATATTTTTACATATTGAAGAAGAGTATGGCGTATGTATTTCAGTCTAAAAATTTTCAGTAGAATCTGGAAACAAACGTGCAAAGTAGAATTCTTGTGATTAAATGAAATCCGTGTGCACACATGCAATATAAACAGAAAGAAAAATGGCAAGTAGACTTCTTGTCTCTAAATCTCTTAAGTTTGGTATAATTTTCTGATAAATAGTTGCTACTTCTACAATTAAGAATGAAGCCACATAAAAGACTGCTGATTTTTTATATTTACTTATAAAAATGACAAATCAGAGAGAGAGTTCCACTAGATGAGGTTAATTTTGCAGATCATTAGCAGGCAAATTCACATTCTACCACAACCTGTACATCTGACAGTTGAGGAATTTCAAATATATAAAATATATTTTGCTTGTGTAATAGTGTAAAATAGCTAATTTTTAGATTTATGAACTCCAGTGTACCAAAATCCTCAGCTGACATGAATCAGTGAAGCTGTACTGGTTTATGTGAGATGAAACTCAGACACTGTGTCTCAAAGGCTGTTTGGGTATAACTTTTGGAATAATCTGTATATACTTTTATGAATAACATGGTTCCCAAATGTGCATACTTTGGTCAGTTTGGTAGTTTGGATGGTTTGAGTGATGAGTATTTTATTCAATTGGGAAAATATTTTCTATGACCATTATTAATAGATGTATTTCTTTGCTGAATTTACTTTTGTTTCTATTAAAAATTGTAAAGGCTATTGACTTATAGTGTGAGTCTTTTCCACCCTATTCACATTGCAATCTCTCAGACACATATTTGAGGTAGGAATAATATTTTTAATAAGTAAATTCATAAAACCACATAATGGCATTCTTATTACAGGCAAAAATTTGAGATACAGTACATGGGCTATAAACCAGGCCACTACTTGAATATTTTTTCTGCTAAGAAAGTTGGCTTTAGCATGTGTGATTTCCCAAGCCTCAGTGACAAAATGACAGACATTTTCAGTTCTTAATTATTCATAAACCATATTAATGATACTTAGAAAGTGCAGTTATTAGAAAATAATTAAAGAATAACCATCTATATTACTACAGTTTGCAAACAAGTTATTAAAATAGAAGGTATTTTTGAAATTATATTTTAAATTGGATGACTACATATATTTATGTACTTGTGTGTTACATTTTAAGGATCTTTTTTTATTATTTATTTTCAGTGTCATGTAATGAAAATAAAAGTTCCTTCAGTGTATCATAATTAATCAGATCTAATGTGATAACATTTCAAAAGTGATCAAGAAGAAGAAAAAGATATGATGATCATAGAAGGATGCACTATACACTGATACAGATTGTTCATGATAGTCTGTTTATTATGGATGATTTATATGTCTGCCTTCTAAAACAAATTAGAAGAAAAAGAAGTAAAATCATTGCTACATATTATATCTGTTGAAATAACATATGCTTGTTTCATATCTATGCACTTGCACTAGCCCAGTGGTAGAAGAAAATGTGCAAAGAGAAAATGTGCAAAGCTACTCCAAATGAAACTACATTGTTGCATACAGTTACAGTTTAAATACAATAATTACCCTGTTTAATATTAATATATTCGTTAAGATTCTCTTTGCTGGTAAATATGTAATAATACCAAGCTTCTTTGTAAGCGTGAGGTTTGCAGTTTAGATGACCACCAATAAAACTATCTATCTGTAAGTGTTCAAGGTGTATTGGTAAGATCATATTTAGATTCTCAACATAGTCAAGACTGTGATACAGGAAAGAAATTCTTGTAGGATAAGGTAGAGGTCCATAAGGCTGTAAGTCTTCAGTGTGTTGCATACAGGGAGGGGGACCAAGGTGTTTCACTGCTCCTTCACAGAGGTCCTTTGGCTTCACTGGGGCTCAGAGCAGAAATGGATAGGAAGTAGGAAAGGGATGGGCCTCTGCAGATGCGGCAGACTCCCAACACTTGCATTTTAGGAATAAATCTATCCAGGCCTGATGACTGCTATAGGACAAGTACACTAGCTACACCACCCAGATAGAACTCTTATAATGCAGTTGTGCTATGCTAACCTTTCAAACAGGGGAAAATTTAATGACTTGGAATAAAAGAAAACATGCCATGGCTCATCCACTTTCACAGAAGCAACTAATTTCAGATGTTTCAAACTCCATCTCCTTAGAATGGATAGAAATCGTTATTATTTTCACCAATCATCTTTATGTTAACCATAAAGAGTCAGATCTTGTGAGGTGCTGACTTACATTGTCATTCTTATTGTCAGTGAGCAGCTGACAAGGCTGCTGATTGTCTTGCATGAATCACTTTGACTCTTTTGAAGCAATAGACTTGAATTAAAAGTAACCATTACTGCAGAGTTAAGAATCATTATTCTTCCACTTTTGCAATGAGTGGTTTTGCAATCCTTACCTAAAACAGAATTCAGAATGGCAGTAAATGCAAAAGTAATCTCCAGAGGGCAGCAGATATTGCCCAGATTTTTCATCCATAGTAATTTAAACAAAATTATCAACTCTCCCCCCAAAGAAGAACAAGAGATACATTTCTTAAAATTATTGCTATATTTAGTAGCTCATAGCATCACCAACATGCACATTTCTGTGATTTAGATTTAATACAAATATTTCAAAATACAGATCTGAAAAATGCTCTCCATTTTTATTACAGGGCTATTCAATAAAATATATACCTTTGGTATAATATGTTCTGTTGTATATAGCAAACCATTTTCATTGTCATCAAAAATATATTTTCGCACTTGCGAATTACAGGGGACTTTAATTCCTCAGATAACCCATATATTGGATACAGTATCTTGAACCGGCTCATAAATGTGTAGATGTGATACAGATGTACATTTTCTGTTAGAAATGGAAAGTGAAAGATCTTTGAGAATTCTAAACTTACTAATGGTTAAGCTACTTTAACTGTCTTTATGCTACTTTCATAGATATATAATAAGACATTATTTTCATTGAAAATATGCTTAAAATAAGGCAATTTTTGTGAGAATTTAAATCATATTTTTTCTTGCATGAAAAATTCATTTACTTGTAAGGTGGTCATGCCTCCCTTGCTATTCTAAAATCACTACACACAAAGCAATAAAATTACAGAGCTAAGCATCCTCCAAGGATGAAATCACAGTGAAGAAAGCTGTGATATACTTTATGCTGTAAATCATGTTGTATCATATCATATGATGATACCACAATAGAAGAGAGCTGGTTATTTACACAGTGGTTCTGACTGGAAAATGTAAACAAAGATGAGTCAAGCACCTCAGCAATGCATTGACTTGCTAGTTCATATCCAAGGTTTTACAATGTTGTTCATTTAGTTCCGTTGTTATCTTGACATGAGGCACCTGTTTTTAAGGTAAGAAACTGGTCAGATGATGAAGTGTCAGTGAGGCTTTCAAGTAAATATGAATCCATTCCCTTTTAGTTCATTAGTAAACCAAGAGTACAATAATCTATGAGCCAAGAAATATGAAATGCTGTTAGATTTATATGCACTGTAAGGAGTTCTATGACAGAATGACTGTTGTTTTCTAAGACATATAAGCTCAAGAAAATCTCCAGTACAGTAAATAATATTTTTAAATAACTGCTTAAGTAAAATTCACATTTTAACATAGACTAACAAAAGTTTGACAGTTATTCAGAAGCTCCTAGTCCCACTGACATTGTTGCAATTGGCTTGGAAAAGCCCAAGTGTATTTGAACATCACTGTAGGTATAAACAATTGAGCATTAAAAGGTATGACAGTTCTTTGCAGAACTAAATGCTCTTTCCTTTTAAGGTCAATTTGAAGGTGACTCCTGTTGTTGTGAATTGCTTTTCTCCACCAGAGGACTTCATTAGATAGATTCATTGTTGCAGGAGACAACCTGTCTAGCTATTCTTCCTCACTTCACAGTGTACTTCCCCTCACTGAAGAGGTCCCTGCTGTCTGTGGAAAGTCCTGAGAATCACGTGTTCCTCTTTGTACCACTGTTACAAGTAGTATCTTCTCTTTATTTAAAGGGGTCCAATTGTTCTAGGTTATTACACTGTGTTCATAGTTGTGGTAAACCCTAATTATTAATTTGAAAAATCTTTCTGTGGCAGACTAAAAAATAACCACTAGTCTCAGGTTATTCTCAGGAGATCCGTTTCAGAAAGATGTTAAGTACTCATCCTGTATATATGTCTCATTTCCCAGGGTTTCATGGCCTTAAGATTCCACTAACCAGCCAAAACTGTCATACTCAACTACTACTCCTATTAAATGCATTAGTCTTCTCACAGAGATTTAGAATTCTGTCTTGTAAACAAGTGATATATAACAGTTCTTCCTCACTTATGTTTCTAGAAGGTGTTTCCCCAGAACCTCCTTTGGGACACTTCCTGATTTCAGGACTTACCATCTCTTCAGAAATAATGGTCATTTAAATTTCTCTTCCCAAGCCTCCTACACCTCTTTTTCATGCTAAAATGGCTTGAGCTGATGAATCATGGTTCCTTTCCTTCCTTGCTGTTTATCCTCCTGCCCTTGGAGCTTTGAAGATAATCATTCAGGCATGTTTCTTCTCCTAAAAGCTATTTTAAAATTGAGAAGTCAATTGAGAATGTCATTCCTAGGAGGGCTGGTGAGGTTTAATATCCAAAAAAAATATATTCGTGTCCATGTTAGTAGCAAAGAAATATAGATAGAAGTACTTATCAAAAATCCTAATGAACTTTCAATTACCTTGATTTTTCACTTCACATCTCCTAATATATTACATAAAGGTCTGATTTCATCTTTTAAAAGAAGTTTTCAGAGGTTTTAGAATCAGGACCGTAACCTGGCCAGAAAAAGCATGTGGAAAGTGGCAGGAATAAAACAATTTGTTTTACTGCACCAGGCAATATGGATACTTCTGATTCAATCTCTTTCTAGGTATTTATCTCCACCTAAAAAAAAAATAAACTAGTCATTTATAACTTTTTATTCCCTCAAGGATATCATTATGTCATTATACAAGGGATATACCATTGTATAATAGGATCTGTATGTCAAGGCTCTGTAACAAGGTCCCAAATACCATGCAAGGAATTTGATCAAAGTGCTTTCAGTGTAGAAGATATATTTCACTATGATATTTAACAGGAGATCTAATAAAACGGACACTTTATTTGGATGCTGTTGAGTGGTAAGAGTCCCATTTTCAGACAGAGTCCACCTTCACTTGATTGTTGTTTGTAATCAATGGAGAAGGTTTACTTCTCATTCTGTCTCCTGCATCATTAGAACTATCCTGGAAAAAAACTTTTGCTGTACAAAAAGTGACAATAATTCTCTTGTATTCTCTTCTGAAGTTCTGGTTCAGGAGTCCATATACTATAGCATTAAGGCAGCTGTTGAAATATGCCATGTAATAACTAGATACAAACAACCACTCTGGAATCCTAGGGATTACAGTTTTTGGGTTGACAGCCACAGCAAGGCCTATAAAGTTCAAAGGAGCCCAGCAGACTGCAAACAGTACAAATACCACAAACATGGTTACAAAGTTTCTGAAGTCATGTGGTTTCAGCCTAGGGTTGTTATCTGGTTTAACCCTTCGCCTTACCTGAATAACGAGGATCCATATTCGCAAGTAACAGAAAGTAACTATGGCTATGGGAAGCAGGAAGTGGAAAAACACAACTGCTATAGTATATGCTGAGCTCACAGACTGTGCAAATGTACATGAGTAAATCCTGGGGTCATACTGTAGCGATCCCACAAACAGGTTGGGCACGATAGCAACAAATGTTAGGACCCATATAAGAACAATATAGCACAATGAATTCTTGTCGCTGTACAGCTTGTCGTATTTGAGACTGTGGCAGATATAGCAGTACCGATTGATAGCGATGCCTGTAATATTGAAGATTGATCCAATGACACTTAGGCCCATCAAGAAGCCACTAATCTGGCAGTGTAGGTATCCCAGTTTCCATCCGTTGTGAAACACAGATGTGAGGACCAGTGGATAAGGGTAGATAGCTACTATCAAGTCTGCAACTGCCAGGCTTACAACAAACACATTTCCTGCAAAATAAATATAAAAAGGCAAGTATTAGTTTTTCTTTTGCTCTTTTCTGTCATTTCTGCTCTCAATATATTAATGAGCAGCCTCAGTGGAACAATTTAAATGTAATTAGTTTCTACTTTCTAGCTCAAAATTCATTGTCATATATCAGAAATAAGACACTCATTTTTAGTTTAAAAAAGTAGCTTAACTTAAAGATGCGCCTTTTGAAAATAAACTGTCTTTAAGCTTAATTACCATGACCTATTATTTTTATCATGTCATTTATTTGGATTCTTTCAATCACGCAGACTTAGAATTCATATAAAATTAAAATATTCAGAACTGTAAGGCTTGCTTTGGTTTTCAATAGTCTGTCTTGAAAAATCAGCAGAAATAATATTACTAATAAATTTCCAAATTCACATTTATCTTCTTTAAGTTCCTTTCATTACATTAGCCGTTAACTTTTCCAGTCCTGAAATTAAAATCTCTTTTCTCCCATTTATATTTCAAGCTCCCATGACTTTAATATGACTTTTACTTTACTCTCCTTGAATCTGCTAGCAAGTACTTCTAAAAGTCTAGTTGAACAGAGACTTAGTTGTCTTTCCTGAAGACAGGCTCTTCAGTAAAAGAAAAGATGCTGGGCAAGCAATTACCTAGACAGTTCCCAGACAGTACTGATGCCCCATTTTTCTCTGCCTCCAAACTGGAAAATTAAGCAATGAAACATTCTGCTGCTTCCTTTTTTAACAAAGGGAGATGATATTCTTAAGAGACAATGGAATCCATCATGTTTATAATTCATTTTTTGAGAAGAAATTATATTTTGTTTTTTGGTTGCTTAAATGATAACCTTAAATGAGGCATCTGAATGCCTCCCAACCCTTCTAATTTCTAAGAAGCTCGCAAGAAACATTGATGTCACTTTTATTCATGTCTTTAAAATAACTGTTACATGTCAAGCTCTAGTTATGCATTTCCATAAGTACAGAAAGCTGTAAATGTTATCTTCACACATGTCTGTATGTGTATAAATGTGTAGATACATAGGCATTTGTGTGTTTGAGGTTCTACTTTGGAATTCTGAGATTATTCATGGAAGGTGAAATGCAAGCTTCTATTGCAACCTGTAATAAAATATATTATTATCTTTAGATGGTGTACAATTTCATTATTAATCGAAGGCACACTTGGTGAATTGTTTTATGCATTTATTTTGAGCATACAAAGTACAAACACATAATAACAGGTTAATAGGAAAGGCAAAAGTATCTGTGGACCAACAGGGTATTTTAGCTGCTAAAATTTTCAAAATTATTTTTTAATATATTATTTCAAATATCTTGAAATGTATAGTCTCTTACCAATCTTAGGCTTTAAATGTCCAGTTAGAAATGTTCAATCTGCAAATACTGACAGAGGAAAACGTAGAAATTAGCTTTCTCCGAATGCTACCTACACTGATGTGTTTAAATTTTGATACATGCACAAAGTACCACATTTGGTGTTTATACTAATGGCAGCTGGAACAAATGGCCTTAATTAAAAGACTGCTGCACTAGTTATCATAGGTTTTGTATATGGATTTATAAATAACTTTCTTGTGATAGTGTCTGTAGTGGTTTCGTCTTCGACTGGGGATTCACTGCCAGACTGAAATATGCTTATCCTGAAGCCTTTGGCAGAACTCCAGATCATTTCAGCACAAACATCAGAACTCCTTTAAGCAGAAGATGACACAGAAAAAAAGCACTGCTTTCAGATTCTATCCTTGACGTAGTGGCAGCTGCTACAAGAACAAGAGACTATGGAACTTAGAGCTCTTTGTTTATGTGATGAATCAAGAAGAGGAAAGTAAATGAAAAGGTGCTGTTGGCAGGTTTTTTCCCCTGTCCAGAATATTGCAGGATTGATGAAATGGTAACATACAAACTCCAGACACTTATTAAAATGTAATACTTGAAAGAATTCTATTTATATTGGCTTATTAACTTTCTGCTTAGCTGGAGACTGCCCATCCTAAACTTCTTTGCTATCAACTAAAACTTCTGCTGCCTCTCATCATTATTATTGCTAATATTGTCATTATTTACCCACTTTAGCCAAATAATAAGGAAAAAAATTAAAAGGGTTTTTTCTCTTTTAAAAGGTGTTGTATTGAAAGGTGACAGATGGCATACATTTATCTGAATCCTTTTAGCTTTGGAAAAAAATGAGTCTAGGAAGAGTAGGCACTCTGTCTCTGAATCAATCAAATTTCAGGCTTCCATAAACTCATGCACCATGGTTGTTCCAGCTTTTTTCAACTGGCTGCTGTAGAGTGACAAACTGAAAGTCTTGGAAACACAAGCTGTTTCTAGTAGCCTGTCTTAAAAAAAAAAAGAAGAAAGCATGAGTTTGGAAATCAAGTCCCAAGCTGCCAGCTCATGGTTAGCATGTCAGCTGAATGAATAAAGTGTTGGGGCTGGAAGCTGCTTGGAAACCAGATACCTGTTTGCAGAAAGGACTTTTAATTTGCCTTTCAGGAAGGGTCATCTTAAAACTTGAGTTCAAATACATTTTGCTTATAAGCACGGAAATTTTCTTGCTAAGACAGAATAGAAAATTCAAGTAAAAAAATTTTTGGCATTAGTATGTTTGTTGTATATTTTGATGTTTGTTGTTTCAGAGCCTGAAGCTGGATCTGAAATGAAGTTGAGGTTTCATATGTTATATCATAAACAATTTTAAAAAATGATCCTAGCTTTAGGTACCACAATCACTGGCAAATATTGCTAATTTAAGAAATTCCTATATTTTAATGGCATATTGTGAAATTAAACACTTATGTTTGTAGAATACTTGGTATTTTAGAGGTGAGTACCATAAAAATGTATATAGGAAAGGGTTAATTTATATCTTCAAAGTTTGGTTTGAACAGAATGCTATAAATGAAGCCTGAAGCTCTATACCAAACCTTTAAAAAGGCCACAAAATAAAAATCATGAATAATCTTCCTTGAAGAAAAAGCATTCATCCTCCTTAGAGAGTAAGATCAAGTTACTGTGAAAAAATGTGATTTTTGTACCTAAAGAATACATTATTATGCATTAACACCAGCTGGCTGAACTGAGAAGGCAGAGGTTGAATTTCTTGACTTTGACATAAGCCAAATAAGCTTTAATAAATTTAAGCAAATGTTGTGCAATGGATGTATGTGGGAAGAAAGATAATCTACTGGTAACCAACTTGAGCAGGTTATGTTTTTAGATGCTGTCTAAAGCAATGTTCCACTAAATATTTTCACCACCTGTACTGGAAAAGAAGCCTTTCTGCTCAGCAAAGACATAACAACATCAAATCTACCTGCTGAATATAAAGCTGCATTAAAGCAACAGAAAATGAAAAAGTGTTTTCCCAGACAATTTGACTTTTCCAAGAGCACAATACAACATTAACTGAGTGTAAAAATTGTGACCCTGACAGATAATTAAAATAAATGCTTATGAGATTGCCAAGATATCAAAATGAATATAAGAGCCTCAATAAGAACTACATGATGTAGTTGTATCAGTAGCAACCTGTATTTGCAGAGCATATACAAATTACTGTGTGGGTTGTTATTCCCTAGATTTAGTGCTAAGTATGTCTTGAATGATAATTAGAAAATTTCCAGAAATTTCTAGCAACTTAAATATGTGCAGAATATTAATGGAAAAAGATTAAAGTTACATAGACTAGATGGTGCTGAATGCCTGCATAGACTTAGAATGGAGGGCTGAACACTTTGCCAGCAGGTCAAAAATGACTAATTCTTCTAGAAATTTTTGGAGAACTGAGGGAAATGTGGTCTACAGCATTCTTTCCTTGAGTGTTAAGACTGTGAAGTACTTTTACTCTCCTGAAATGTTTAGTCTGGGTAAAATAACCTACTGTAAAAGAGGGAAGCACCTTATGTATGGAACAAAAAAACAGTGTTTTAAAGCATTAGGGGGGTTCCAGCTTGAATATTTGGTACTCAGAAAGTCTGAGTGAATTTTAGAGATCTCATATTGCTGGCAGGATCAGTAAGGCTACTTTTTCTCCTCCTTTTTTTCCCAAGATACTCTATACCTTTTAATACTGGCTGCCAAGTCACTATTTTGTTTACCTATTTCAAAGCTTTTCCTGCATAAATAGTGCTTTGGCTTCTTACAACAAATGCTTTCCACAAGCCATCGTGTTTTCATCACATAGCTACATTTTGAAACACATACCATCACATTTCCATTAGTGCTTCAGACTGGAACAATTTTAGGTAAGGGAGGTTTAGTCTTTATGCTAAATGGAGTTGCTTTATCTTTTATAGATAAGACTAAACAGTATGTGCAGCAGTCATTGAAGTCACATACAAGGATTTTGTTTCAGTGGCCATTGACTCAGACCTCTAATGTCAACTTCCTGAGTATATCTTTAAGGGAAGAGGATTTTGTAATTGGTCCAACGTTGCTAATTTTTACAAGACCAAACCTAGTTTCTAATGATCAGATGCATGTCATTCTTATCTACTGCCTTTTCACTACTTGTAAGATACTGCCAGATATGTTAACAGTCGTTTCCAATTGTCTCATAGCTTAATTAACAGGATGCTTTCCTATAAATTTTGATCATGTTTTGCAGACATCAAGCTGTATTTAAATATCATACTGCCAAGTTTGTTATGTACACAGATTTTATACATCTAATGGAACAAAAAATTTTATTTACTCTTTTAAGCACTGGTTTCTGATCATTCTAATTTTTCTACTGATTTTCCTCAAGGATAGCTTACAGATTTTTTTGGCATCATGAAATCTTTCTGATTAATCTAGCCCTTGCTAAGGATGTTAATTTGAGAGTTTATGCTCCTAGCTGAAAACAAGAGTATGATAGGTGCTCACCAGTGAATGCCTTCAGCATCAGAAACTTTAAATGTGATACCTCATAACTGGGAACAGCATCAGAGAGATTAACTTCTTCCTTAGAAAGGCATTTTGTCAGGCCTCTGCTTATTTAATGATGTTTCTGTGCATAGAATGGTGTCCCAATGACAAATACTAAAGCTAGATTTGTTTCATATTCCATGAACATTTTTGCTCTGAATGTTGTTCCATTAGCACCAATATTTCACTTGTAAAACATCATAAACAACTACAAAATCAAGGAGTGAAAGCTGTTTTTGTGAGTACCTAATACAAATTTAATAAAATTTTCTTGTACGTGTATCCAGAGACAGATCTTAGCTCTACTCAGTGTTTCTTCTACATGGGAGAGTAACAATGTTTCAAGAAAAAGATAATTTCATAATTTTTCTAGCATTAAATTAATATTGGAAAGTTGCTATACCTAGCAGTGCAGTTTGGGTTTCCCCAGAGGTCATGAACAACCAAAATTGCTAAATTAAAATAGTTGTAAGTGGGGACAATGACCATGGCTTCTTAGGCAAAATCCCGAAGTCAAGTAAGGTTACCTAGCATGCAGGCAGTCCCAGCTTCACTGAAGAAAGATTTGAAATGTCTAAGAAACTAACAGTCCTTGCAGCTCATCATCAAAATGGCCCAAAACAGCTGAGCAAAAATGTAGGAATAAATATTACATAAGCTCTAGTTACTCCTGGGAGCTTCATTCACTTTACAGATCATAATATCAACTCCCCTAGATCTGAAAAGTCTATTTTTAAACTAAAGGCACTATTTATAAACCTGTCCTGACTCAAGAAGTCCACGTGCACATTAAATTTGAATAGCATGATGGGACTCTGGGTTTTGGTTCTCATTAGCAAGTTAACCCTGATGCTGCAGGTGGTGATGCAGGGAAATGTGAATGGTTTAAAGCCCATAGTCAACCTTTTAGCTTTAAGCATATGTAAGAAAACCTTTCTCTTTCCTTTTAAGCTGAGAAAAGACCTTGTATTACTTGTCATTTTCATAAAACCTCTTTCAAATGTACACTTCTGTCACATCATAAAAGGGACTTTCAGACCTTCTATCATCTAGTTGGGACACTAATGAAACCAACAGGGCAATTAAAGACATTGCCACTGCCTATAGAATTAATGATGATAGGCAGGTAGCTTGTTAGCACTGAGGGAGTATTAAATATTTGAAGTTTAAAATCATTTACAATCTTACTAAAATAGAAATACTTAGTGTCAGGTAAGTTCAGATACCAAAATGACCAAAGTAACCTCAACACTTAACTCCAGTTAATAGAAATTCAGGGTCTTGAGTCTTACAGGTCTGGACAGCTGAAGAACTACATAACAGTATATTAGAGAGATATTGAAGAATAGATTTGTTAAAGAGCTATCAGAATAATCCATATTGTAATGTTTTGTTTCCCTGTGCTGAAAGTTGAAGAAAAATTTACATAATCAGCACAGCATAAATGAAAGATTACTGATGCATTCAGAAAAGAAAATGCTATACTGTATTTAGATTAATCATCACACAGAATCTCCCAGTGAAGCTGCAGCAACAAATAAATTTGAAATGCCTATGCCATCTTCTGGCCAAGAAAATCAGATGCATGAAAGAGTAATTGGCAGAAAATGGCAGTGACAAATTATGTAGTATTCAGAACAAAGGAATGGTTGGGTATCAGGTCCAAGTTTACTGTTGCCAAAGAGTATGAAGATAAGATTGAGTAGTTTTCAGTTATCCCAAACAACATACCATTTTCTGTGGTTTTATCACCTATCAACTTTTTCTGCAGTCCTGTGTGAGTGAGAAAGCTACTGCTCTCCTTCTTACAGTCTAAAAATATTTGTTGGTGCTATTTTTGGTTATTCAGTCATGAGAGGAAAGTGGAGTTTACTGTCAAACACAGAAGGGAATTGAATCCATATGCTGGATAAGTGCTACAGACTTGGGGATGTTCCTTGCCTCTGGCAGTTTTGTATGACATGCCAGGGCTGCTTTGAAAATATCTCTTATATTGGACCTCTCACACAAGAGGCATACTTAGTTTGCACTATGCAGCAGATTTAGGAGGTGCATGGGATATTGAGTATCTCAGTACTGAAAAGACTGAAGTATGTCTGGGTATGTCACGAAGGGTAGCACTATCTACTGGATGAATTTACCTGACATGAAATATAAAGCACCCGAGGAAAGCAGCACTAAGGAAAAGGCCTAGACAACCTTTGTTGTCAACCTTTGCTCATTTAGGCACCTAAGAGGACTAGACAGGAGTTGACATTGACTGAAGATCTTTTGTGAAACTGAAATTAAAAAAATCCAAAGGTGGTCAGGGTTTGGGTCTTTTTTAACAACTTTTAAGAAATGCCATTTTAAAAAGTACTTTAAATAGCTGTCGCGGGTTGCTGTCAGAGCTACAGTGCACCTCAGGATACTCTCATCTTTTTGTTACATTATGCAGTGGCATGAAATATTTTGCTTTGAGATTTTACATAGTATGTTCATGTCCAAGATATTTTGCTTTAGAAGCAGCAGCAAATTGAACAAGACTTCTGTTCTTTTACAGAAATGTCTAAAATTTTATTGCAGCTAATACATATTTACCTTGGTAACAAGATTGTATTAAACGGGCAGTGTCATGGGGCTTTATAGTTTTAAAATATAGAAATAAAAGATAAAAGTGACTCTTGTTGCCCAGCCAAGAGTGAACTAAGACATAACATAAAATATCAAGAAGGCTTGTACAGACATTGAAGTGAATCAACAAATCCTGCTGTCTTGCAGGTGAAAGTTAGAGAGCAAGGCAGGCAGACGGTGGATGTCTTAAGTTCTGTGACCCTGGTTTTGGCTCTGGTATCTGCCTGGCCTGTTCTTTCTACAGTTCACTGGGTGGGTGTGTTTTCAAGGTCAGAACATCTATCCCCTTTGAATATCAGCTTCTTCGATCATGATGACAATATTTCAGGGATCAAATAGATTTGCCTGAATAACTTATCCACTTTTACAGAAGGGAATTATATTACCACTTCTGACTTGATCTTTTCTATCTCTAATTTCTATGATTCATTTGGGAGGAAAAAAATCCCGTGGACAGCCTGTTCTCCAACAAGGTATTGCCTAGATGATACAGAACACTGAGGTTCAGCAAGCTGTATGAAACCGATTAGAATAACAATACTGCTGATGTCAGAGGATCACGCTACTGAACTGCATCACAGTAAAAGCAGTGTAAGAATTCTTTCTCCCCTTCAACTGTATTTGCACTATAGACTGGAAATATATGGAAAGGCAAAACCTATACTGTTTACAGTAATATCAGAGCTCAGATAAATAAAACTAGTAATACAGTTTGAAAGTTGGAAAAGGCAGAGATGGATGCTTATGAGATATAATTATGTTTTGTGTCTGTACAAAATCTCACAGATCTGTCAGGACTGATGCTAGAAAATGTGAAGATGCAGTCAATTCCCTTACAAATTCTAATGTGTATTTTGAGAAAACAAGTAGGAGAAAACAGGAGAGTGAAATTGCAACCACATAACTGGCAGGAGAGCCTGACAGGAAAGGCTTCTATACTGGATAAAACATTGCAAACACAAAATCACTTTCCTGAATCTCTTTGAAAGTTACACTTTTATGTAACAGGATTTTGTGGCTGAATTTGTCCAGAATTATTCATGGGATGAAAAAGAAGTTAAAAAACTCTCAAGAGGACAAAAGATTTCATTTTCTTTCTGTTATGACTAATAACTGTGTAGCTGGTCATTCAGCCAATCCCATAGTTAACTGGAGTTCTCAGTAGACAGCAAAGCTAGTTAAATGAGTTCATAAAATAGTCTTCCCAGTTCTTTCGCTTAAAATCAGCTGTGGTAAGACATCTGCCAAGAAAGTGGAAAATAGCATTATAGAAAAAATCAATTATATGTAGTTACACTCGTGTGTTTACTCTCCCCTCCTCTATCCATTCTCTATTTCTCTATTCTTCCTTTTTTCCCTTTTCATATTTATTCCATCACCATGTTTTTTCTCTGCTCACTGACTTACAACCCAAAATATTTTGTTTCTGACAGAAGCCTTTTTCCTCCATGTTTTCCCCTCTTTTCCCTTCTTCTTTGTTGCCCCAAGTTCCTTGGAAAAGGTGAGAAGACACAGATGATTATCATATTCATTCCCACCTTATCAGTTTGATGATTTTTAGAGTGTATTCCACTGTGCCACTATCACAGACCCAGATGACTTCAATTCATCCTCCCTTTCTTTCAGTTCTTCATTTTCTCTATTGTGCTACAGCAAAAGTCAAGTTGAATGGTCCCCCATCAGGGTGGAGCAAATGAAATGGTATCAAGTATCATGGGGAATTCACCAGAATAAATGCTATTTCAATTGCAATATTAGTGGGGTTTGTTTATGAAAGTAACTGATGGTATCAAGAATTCTTACTCTTCTACACGATCAGAAATGCATTACCACTGGAAACTGAAGGATGGGCAAATAAGTGGAACTTCCATATGCATGGCAGCAAGGTGAAGGATCTTAATACCCATCTCCTCTACTGTTTGTCTTTTTATGATGGACAATCGAATCAAGGAAACAGGGTATGGGAAAAAACTCTAGATTCAAATAGACTGAAGACCCCAAGATGTGTAGTTCCTTCCTTCTGTAAAAAGATTTTAAAACCTTGTGACATTTGGTCCAGCTATTGGACCAAAATAAACTCTTCCAGCCCAATGCTAGACACCTACATTTTCCTCCTTTTTCTATTGTTTGTATATGTCCACAGCCTGCCAGGAGAATCCTTTACTTAACACATTCTTTTGTTATTTGATGGGTACCCTCACCAACTGCAGGGTTCTGCACCATCCACAATGGTGTAAAAATAAGGTAAGAAATACAACTTAAATATAAACTGGTCACACTGAGTGTCAGGCAAATTCAAAATATGACAAAACAACAGTTTAGGTTTCAGACAACTTTCTTAGAGCAGATATTCTGGATTGTTGCAGGAAGCAAATAAAATGATAGCCCTGGCAATTCAAATCGGTCAAAAGCTTAGAGGAGTATATTTTTGCCCCTTGTATTATTCAAAATAAAATAGATTTAGATATAGGATAGATTTATAAGAAATTAAGGAAGATTATTCATTATTGCCCTGATACATTAATCATAATTTTTTAGCTCCTGTACAGTATAATTGACTCAGAAAAAATGTTTGTTTGCTTATATGTGTACTTTAAAATATGTTGCTCATTAAACCTACAGTAGAAACTTTGTATTAGAGGAGAAAGAATGAAACACTACCTTAAGTAAAATTTATATCAAAAAAGTTGCAGGAAACATACACTTTATCTGCCTAAACTCCCTTGTTTTTGTTTTTTGTTTTTTTTTTTTTTTACCTAAAGATCTAACTTCTAGTCCTCTAATACAACTAAAATAGATGTGAAAAAATAAAATTCTCAGTATTCTAATGTTATCTTCATTGCTAGTAGCAACAGTCTATAAAGAATTTAAGATAAAGTTTAACACTTATGACATTTGAATGAACATGAAAATATTTTCATTTATTCTAAGGCTCCCTGGGATTCTTATCTTTGTACAATTTAGTTTCTTCATTACAAAAGCAACTGTCAGAACAGACTAAACAGCAGGGACAAGCTGACTATAGACTTTACAGAACTTTAACAAATAGTCTTAAGTAATTTCTCCTGTAATTCTTCAAACAAATAAAGATGTGAACGTTTTTTCAGTATTTCTTCTAGACAGCCTAAGTTAGACACTGTGACTTCACTGCAGGCAAAAAGACGAAGCTATCCTAAATTCATGCCAATGCCTTTACAGTATACAATGATGCAAGAAGTACTGATGCTCATGTGCATCACCTAGTTATTTTGCAACCGGATGCACTACTATACTTGCAGGTAATTAATATATCTCCACTTAAATTTTAACTGAATGATCTATTTTTTGCTATTGGTCTGAATGATAAAACTTCCACGGAAGTTGGCTCTGGGTTGACCAGGTCTCTAGAAGTCATAATAAGGAGACCACATCTATTGCTTTTTTCTTTGGTTTTGGTTATTTTTTCCCTGAATGATGGGTTTTCTCATACAGCACAGAATAAAATTCTCAATTCAAGCAGTAATTATTTCAGAGAAAACTAGTTAGAGAAATAGTGAGGTATGATTGCCCTTTGACATCATAGAGGATTTCATGTGTTTCCAACCTGTACCTTACATAAGTGAGGTGAACTTGAAGGATTTTTCTTCTCTTTAGCAACTACTGGCATAGAAGTGCCAAATTTTTCAATATCCTCTTGATTATTTAATTAGAAAATACATTACTTTTAATGCTTATTAGAAATGAAATGGGGTTTGGATTTCTGCCTTTTATCTTAAGAGTATTAAATGAAGTTCTTTATTGAGAGGTCCCTTACATGGAGACACATAATTCAGCATACAGATGAATTTGCCAGACCACTGAATCCTTAGAAGAAGGCTTATGAAAAGGAAAAAATTGGCTAAAATAATGATTCAGCTAACTCCACTGACAAGTTGAAGTAGTGTAAGTGAGCAGGCAAGTGGGTCATTGTATTGAATATTTCTCATAATTATATAATTGAATTGTTATTCCTCTCCATGTTGTTTTAGTTATTTGCCTGTTCTCTGGGTTTTACTTTCATGAAGAGTGGTGTAGAATTTCTCAGAAAGCATTTTTTTAAATTGCTTAAGATGCAACTGCTTGTTTATCAGTGAATGTAGTCAAAAAACTGAGTCGATGGCATTAGCTAGTACGAAAGAAATATATAAATGGCGTTGACTTTCAGAACCTACATATGTCTTCAGAACTTATCACTCAGTGTTCTGACTTAATGTGTTGCACAAGACTGTCCAGTCCAATGATACAAAACTGCTGAAACCTACACTTGCAGTCAAAAGTATTGGATTTTGAATTATAGTAATTTCAGTGTGGGTGCATTTAAAAGCTGTGTTATGATAGCTCATCTGAACTATGTGTACCTATTGATTTTTATTATGACTCAGAAATATCCTAACTGCACTTTGAGAAACAAAACACAATTTGTAAAATTAAGTTCAATGCCTCCAGTGTAAAAATGTGAATCCTTTCACTGTGTGAAAATAAAATAAATCTGGAAAACTATACCACCATTATAATGTTAATATCATAATTTTATGTATATAATATCTTGGCTGTGGAGCTCCTTTCCTTTTTTAATGCCTCTTTTTTTATCTTATACTCCTTTCTATCTTTGTTTAAATGTTAGCAAGAATCTTAAATAAAAAAAAAGCTTTTAAGCAAGCTGAAAAGCTATATATAGACAGCTAAAGATAGTATCCTTTTAAATATTCAGTAAAAACGTTTCCAGTTCTCCCTCTGAACCTTACTGTTCAGTTCTTCATCTTTTTTTAGGCACAAGCTTTTTATGTGCCAACATACTTCATTATTTAACAAAATTTAGCAAACCAGAAGTCAACACTACTACTTATGAAACTAAAAATAAGAAACTCAAAGAAATGTAGGATAACTATCTCAATGAATATTAATAAAGAGTATTTCTATGTTGAAAGGATGCCAAAAAGTAGAGGTTCTGTACAATAAGTGTATGTCAAAGATGCCATCTACTTGTGTTACAAAACCTGACATGAAGTTTATTGTGAAGAAGAATGGTAAGGAAGCCTTAGCTTCAGACAGCACTGAAGAGTAGTTCTTTATTTCATGCATTTCTTTTCTTTGTTCTATTAGGGAATAATCATCTCATTTTTTAAACAATATCTTTGTAAAACGTTCTACAGGTGACCGCATGCTAAAAAAAATGGTGGAGAGGGGAAAGCATCTAGTCTAAAACCTCCTAGATTTTCTTTAGTTTCAGAAAGATTGGTATTTAGCTTTGTAGGTGAAGATTTGTTCAAAATTTTTGAAAGACAGCTCGAGCTCCTCAGAGAACCACTTTAGCTGTTTCCATGTACGAGCACAAAAAATGTCTCCTTTAGCACATTAATGTATTTTTTAAACTAATAGCAGAAGGGCTTCCCCTAAAGTTCTGAAAAGTCTTCACTCAAGACTGACAGCATTCGTGTTGTGTAAAACTGGTCAGTTCATAAATCAGAAGTTAATTATTTTGGTAAAAGGTAAAAAATCTCCTTCTAAATCTTTTATTGAAATTGTGTGTGTCAGTTGAAACCACTGTTGGGCAATAATAGAATTTATTGGCATTATAGTAATTTCCTGAGAGACTTGAATTCATATTTTAGGAAAAAGTGGATTTTTTGTTTATAAATTCCAGTATCTGGAATAGGACTGCGTCAGTTCTTTACAGTATTTTTAGATATATTTTATTAACAAGCTTGCTTCCTGTAAGTTTGTGTGGAAGGATGTTGATCTTGTCAGAGCTTTAAAACAGATCAATCAACCTTCTTACAGTGAACTCAAGGAAGAAAACCATGTAAGTCCAAGAACAATAAAAACAAACCAGTTTCTCCCTGATTCTTTTTTTTTTTTTTTGCATTTCTCAGCACCTCCTTTCTTCCAGGATTGATTTCCATCAGTTCTGTACTTTAATGGTCTCCTGTGGTCCTCTTCTCGTTTCTTAGGCCTGATGTGTTTTCCGTTCTTCTCAGCCATCTCAGTTTCTGCTGTAGCTGGAAGCTCTCTTCTTGATGCCTTCCTGTGCCTGATCCTCCTGTTGGCTGGTGCTTGCTTTTATTGACCCTGTTCAGCTGCTTCTGAGTGAGAGTCACTTCCCCTTTCTTCTGGGAGATAAACCTCACTCACATAAGCCTTTACGAACAAAATGTGGCAAGCAGAGTGAGGAAAAAGGTAACAAATGACCTTATTCAGACTTAAGGGAGAGAAGAACAGTAGTTAAACTTTTCATTCTAAAGACAGTCCCTGAAAATGTCTCCTGTAAGGCTGCAAGGAATTAAAAATCTATGCCAAACTACTAAATCAAACAAACGAACAAACACATCCAACACATCCATTCTTCCAGCATGAGAAAGGTACTAGTTATACAAGATTTTCGGTAGAGGTATAAAAGTGAGAAGATGGGAAAAGCAGGACCAGTATGAAAGGAGCAAACCAAGTATTGTTTAGCTCATCCATCAATGATTTGAATGAAGGGGCAGATGCCTCCTCAGCAAGTTCAGTGAACACAAAGCTGGGAGGAGTGGCTGATAACCCAGAGTGCTGTGCAGCCCTTCAGAAGGACCTTGACAGCTTGGAGAGATGGGCAGAGAAATGGATGTATTTTTGATAGGATGATGGGGAGAGACTTGCTCCACTTTCCTTCTGCTCCAGGGAACTGCATTTTGGAAAGTCCCTCCACAGCTGAAGTACAAGAGCAGCCAGGTTCACTGTGAAATGCAGCCTCTCATGCTTGGATTCTAGCATATCTCAACAGTAAAATGGTTGTTAAACAAGTGTTCCTGTAATTAGTATTGCAATTGTGATTTTTACCATAAACTGCAGAAATATAATTTCTATGTCCTTTAATAATAACAAAATTTTATTATTTTTGAGTAATTAATGTCCTGTGCATTTTAGCCTATTTTTTCTCACTCAGATCACAGAATCACAGAATCATCAAGGCTGGAAGAGACCTTCAAAATCAACTACTCCAATCGTCAACCCAGCACCCCTAAACTGTATCCCCAAGTGCCACATCCAGATGTCTTTTGAATACTTCCAGAGGTGGTGACTCCACCACCCCCCTGGGTAGCTTATTCCAATGCCCAACCTCTCTATCAGTGGTTTGGTTTTTTTTCTGATATGTAATCTGAACCTACCCTGCATGGCTTAATGCAAATTCCTCTCATCCTTTCACTTGAGACAAATCAGAACTGATCAACCCCCACTTCACTCTTTTCAGTAGTTGTAGAGAGCAGTCAAGTTGTTCCTGAGCCTTCTTTTCTCCAGACTAAACAATCCCAGTTCCTTCAGCCTCTCCTATAAGACTTGTACCTCAGCCCTTCCACAGCTCTGTTGCCCTTCTCTGGACTGGCTCCAGCACCTCCATGAGTTTCTTGCAGTGGGTGGCCCAAAACTAAATGCAGAATTCAAGGTGCAGCCTCACCAGTGCTGAGTACAGGGGGACAATCCCTTTCCTAGTCCTGCTGGCCACACTGTTGCTGATAGAGGCCAGGATACCATTGGCCATGGCCACCTGGACACAAAGCTAGCTCATGTTCAGCTGGCTCATATCCAGCACCCACTAGTGGGGCACCTCCACTGGTAGGGTCACTTACCAGCTGTGTCAGGCAGTTCTACACTCTCCAGGAACCTTCTAGATTGCCTCCTCTCTGCTGTGCTGCATTTCCAGTGCACATCTGGCAAGTTGAAGTCCCCCAAAAAATATAGGTAAAACAAATACAGGCTATACAAGGCTAGAAACAATCTTAACTATATGGTGGGAAAAAAGTAGGGACTGCAATGCATTTGTTTCTCTATAAAAAGGGAAGATTATTCGAAATCACTGTTGCCTCTAGTTCATAATAAAAATTTAGATGTTGATGTAAATTTGACTACAGTCCATTCAAGATTTAAGGTTTAAAAATATGAGATACATGGCTTCAAACTACAAATCACCCTCACATCCATTTCAGTTAATTGTACAAATATAGAGTATTGGGTTTAAAGTATTAAATGAGTGCATTAGTATTTTATGATTTATAAGCATATTGTTCATGCATAAAATGATTTACTGAGCACACATTATTATATAGTGATCTTTTAGGGCTCCCTACAGAACCTTGCTCACTGAGATTATTGAATTTCATGGAAATGAGAAGAAAGCCGAATCCCCAAAAGAGCCAATGACAGAAATCTAGCAGAATTATCAAACCACCATGAATACATCCTGTATTGTATACTACTCATGCTTATTATTATTGCACACAGTCAAACCCTTCAAGGAACACATGTGGAAATTTCCATTAGCAGCTATTACTGCATGTTATTATTTTAGTCTTTTCATTCCCCCCCCAAAAAATAACTAGAGGGTAGTGATATCAAAGCAATTATTTTCTAGAAGAAAATCCTGAGAAGCAATAAAAATATTTTTTTTTAAATCAAATCCAGAAAAAGTAGCATCACTATAAAAAAGTTTAATGGGGGCTTAGTAGACTGGGTTTTTATTTTAACATAGTACCTTTTGTGTTTCTATGTACTAATTCATTATGATTCAGTTTCCAAAATTAGAAAATCAGGCATAACCTATTTCCTTGTAAAGTTAACTATTCTGAAGATTGAATTCATTTCTTTGCACTCAAGTGTGTTTGAGAATGAATAAAAGTGCCCCAATAGATTCATTCATATAAGGCTCTGAATAATCTTTTGAAGTAAATTCAAGGGTAAAAAACCAGATATCTCAATGCTTTGGTTTTCATGACAAATATTATAGAAAAGAAAATAATGCTTTTTATAGAAAGCAGAAATATTTCACTATCTGGGCTGAACTTTGTATGCAGAAGTAAATTAAAATTTTGTGTGGAAAACACTCATACAGAATACCAAAGAAATTAATTATGGAGACACATCCCTCAGTCTGCAAGATTTTTCAGAGAAAAAATCGTTAATTATGTTATTTTAAGTGTCTTTTAGGCTGATGGGTGATGCTTTGCCTTGCTTTACTATAGGATCAGTGTTTGCTGTATAGCCTTACCTTTGTTTTCTGAGCAAAGGGATTAGTTTTAAAAATCTCATGGTTATGAGGCTGGATCAAGAGTTTAATTTTAAAAACCTAGCACTTAGTACAGACAACTTTGTGTGTTACAGATTTTGCTAAAAGGTCAGAAAAGCAAAATTTCTATTTTCAAAAGAATGGCTGCATTCATTAGGACAGGGCTGTAACTAATTCTGGGCTTCCAGTAATCTTAAGAGAGCTACAGTGTGGTCATGTCCAGCCTGACCTGAGCCAGCAGAAGATATTGAACATATGTCACTTCTACTGACAGTAAATTGATGGATCACTTCCAAAATTATACTGGCTTTTATTATTATTATTATTATTCTGCTTACTTCTCTGTTCTTTGATTTTTTGTCCCCTTCTTCTTCCCACAGTTTGAAGCACAAATAGTGGAGGTTATGCTAACTCTAAATGACAAGTGCTACTTTCAGTGCATGGATGCTCCAAAAACAAAAGGAATGAGGCATTTGGAGATAATTTAATCACATTAGGACCAACCCTTTTGCTTCTTTTCTTTCTCATAAAGATATATCGATGTTGGATGGCATATGGGGAAAGACAGCCTCTGAAGAAAAATGTTTCATATTCCCTAGTCTAGGAGATATATGAAAGAATATCACACTTAGTGATGGACAGCTTTTTGTCCAGAATTTTTATGCCACTAAGTTAATAAAAAATTGGTGCCTTTGCCAGTGGCAAGTGTAAACTGAAGTGAATTTGAATTTTTTTCTTATATAGCTGCTGGAAAACTTCAGAAATTATAATTTAAGTACCCTAGCCTGGTGATCTTGACATTATAAACACATGGCAACATCTCATGGAGGTTGTACTAGAATGTCTCTTAAAAAATATCAGAATCATTAAATATTTGAAAGAATGAAAAAAAAAATGCTAATGTCCTTTATCAAAACTTTACCATTAAGCCTGCTTTCAATCTTTCAGGTAATTTTTTATTCTACCTGGCAAATACTTTTTGTGTCATTAAATGTTGGTGCAGTCACTGAAGTTAACAAATCTGTCAAGTCTGGCATTTTCTCTTGCAAAGTTAACTGTTCTGGGAATAGAATTTTCTTATTTGCTCTCAGTTGTGTTGTGTTTAAGAATGAATGCAAGTTACACATTAGATTTAGTAGCCTGAATTAATCTTCCAGTTATAACCCTGTATTCCTTTGGCAAAGGCCAGCTATAAAAGAACATAAAAAGTGAAAGGGCCAGTGTTGGTGCTAATATGCATTCATCCTACCATCTCTAAAAAGGGTAACTGCAATGATCATTGTAAGAAAAGTTCTGCTACTGGGTATGTGTTCACCTTCTGGTAAATGGAAGACAAAGTGCAATGACTGTTACGCACCATTTCTCTGTATTTTCTTGTGATTGTATTGTATTTCAGGTCTGAATATGTTGGCTTAAGTTAATTGACATAATCACAGCAACTTTGAGGAAACGGTGCAGGGTTACAGGCACTGAGAATAAATCTATTTAGTGGTTTCTCAAATTTAAAGTCATATACCTTTGACAATGTGTCCTTATCAGGCCTAAAATCAATCATTACTATTCTCATATAGGATTTCAAAAAAACCCCTATTTTATTATATTGAAATCCATCCAGTTATTTCAGCATAATGCCTTGGTAAAAATAGGAACTCTTACTAAAAGTGATGTTCATATCCTTAACGAGTTTCATTTCTAACTTCTGTTTAATAAAAAAAAATCAGTTTTAACATCAAATAGCAGGAGCATTTTTAGATCTGTGCATGTCACCTTTTCAGAAAGCTGAGAGAATATAAATAATCCACTGGTTCTATGGCCTGTTTCTCATCTGTACTGCTCTTTGTATGTGCAGACTGGGCGAGAATGTTCTTTAAATCACCTCATCCATCATGATGCAGGATATCCACATTTCTGGCTTTTTGGTCATTTAGGAACAACATGCACAAACGAAAAAAGGACTAAAAATGAAATATGTGTAATTCTAAATTCATAATGACATATGCTATCTACTGTAATAAGTATAACCTCAGAAGTTACAATGTTTACCACAGGAACAACTTTCTGTTCTATAACCTGAACAGATACACATTTTATGAAACATTGAGCTTTTAGAGGTGTATTTATTTATGATATTCACAAATCCCATGCTAGTGGGAGACATAGCAGCTCAGCATATATGAAATTTCTGGGCAGCTGTTTGAGCTAAAGGTTTAGGAAATAATAATTTTTAATTATTCCCTACACATATAAAAATACTATAGTATTTCAGGGGATATTGCAATTGTCACCCATTGGAATTCTGTTCATTAGCAACATTTTATTTTGGTTCAGATCTCACTCTGTACATTTAAATTAAAATAATTTTGCAAAAGCAATAGTTTATAATTTTGGGAAAAATCTTTATTTTCTTAGCTATTATTGCTAATCCTTAATATTTTTTTGGTAGATGACTGTGAACTTGAACACAGTTATACACTGAAAATAACAAACAGCCCTTGTAGTCAGCTAAATCAGAATCACTCAGTTTAAGAAGATCTGCATAGAAGGAAAAGGTAAGTTCTTCAGAGCCCTGAATGCATGTCTATGAACCAATATGCCTAAATATTTGATATAAACAGGGATCAGACTTGGAGGAAATTTACCTAAGCTTCTAAACACTTTCCTTCTCCATTAAGCTAGAAAGTGTACAGGTAAAAGCTTTGGCTCAGGTCCAGATGATATCTGTACGCAACAGAAGACTCTGGAATCAGTCACATCCAAGCAGACTAGCTTCTCAAGATCCTCAGTTACTTCTAAGTTTTTCTGAGACAAAATTATCAAATCAATCTGAATTTGCATATTGGGCACCATAATTCCACCCACTGACTTTTTGAGAGCTATGATCATACCACTTTGTGAAAAAACTCTGCAAAGACCCAGCCAAAGCCATCGCTCGGAATATGTTTGTTTAATTAAAGGATGCCATTAATCCAGTGAATAATGTTTCCATAGAGAAGATTTCTGTTGCTTCATGAATTTTAAATTTACATTTGAAATATGTTTTAAAAATATTTTAGATAGCTTTCAAGTGTGGATTAAAACATAATGGGAGAATCATATCCTAGGTACTTTTTTCATGCAATAAACTACACATGGTATTTACATGCCTGTCAAGCTCCACTCATTTCAAATGAGATTAAAAACCAGTCTGCTCTCAAAATTCAATACTCAAAGAAAAGTCAAGTATAAATTAGTAATGATATCTTTAAAATTTTTTTTTTGGAAAAAGAGATGGGTGTCCAAGTTGAAGTCAAGAATCTTTTCTGAGCCAATAATCTAAATTTAGCATTTCATAACTGCATCCGTGAACTAGTCCACAAAAATATTTTAGTAAAGTAGTAACTTAATGACTTGAACACAAGTGCAACTCTCTCATAATGCTTGCATCTGTAATCTAAATGCAGTCCATCTTCAAAAATTAATCAGTACTGGATTGATGACTACAATGGCTGCTTCACTTCTGTTGATTTGAAGTCTGGTGGACAACAAGCTCAACATGAGTGAACAGTTTGCTGCTGCACCAGAGAAAGCCAAAAGGATGCTGGATAGCACCAATGAGACTGTACCAGCAGGGAGAGAGAAGTCATTATGCCACTCTGCTCTGTGCTTGTCAGGCCACACCTGGAATACTCTGTTCAGATTGGTCCCCACTTTACAAAAAAGATGTGTACAGGCTGGAGAGAGTCCACAGAAGGGCCACAATGACCAAATGACTGGAAGGCTGTGAGGAAAGCCTGAGGGGATCAGGTTTGTTCAGCCTTCAGAGAAGAAGGCTTGGAAAGACCTTATCACTATGGTCCTGTATTTAAAGGCTAAAGATAACTCCCTTTTTACAAGGAGTCACATGGAAAATCTGAGGGGTGATGGGTACAAGTTACTCCTGGGAAGATTCCAAGAGTTTTCACAATGAGAACAATCTGCCTTGGAATAATCTCCCCAGGGAAGTGTGGGATTCCCCAGCACTGGACATTTTTAAGATTCAGCTGCATATGGTGCTGAGACATCTTGCTGAGACTGTGTTTTTACCATGCTCTTGCCAATAAAGTTTAATCCCTCTTGAGGTCCTTTCCAACCTACTATTCTATGATTCTATGAAAAGATCTCAGTTAGGAGAATATGCAGAAGTAAGTAACTGGACATTGCTGATTTTTTTATAAGAGAAATGATTACTGGATAAGTAATCAGCTGATCAAGCAGTCTTCCCTTTCAAAACAAAAATTTAACTTATGTACAAAGTGCTTTTTTTAAGAAAAAAAAAAATTACCATGGAAAGCTCTTTAGTAATATTCCAAAACAGATCAAATAAGTATACAGGCTAGCAACCCAACACATGGCAGTACTGAATCTCTACTGCCACTTTTTAAACTAGGATATTATGAAAGCTGTCTGTAATATTTGACAATGGTCTATTCTAAGGAGCAAGCAAACATGCTTCCTGCACTGTGAGCTGCACTGGAAAGATGGCTCTACATATATAAAAGAACTCCTTTACAACCTACTTGCTAGTCAAGACGCAGATATGAGTTTGATTCTTACTACTCTGTGGGGAACAGGCTAGAACAGAGTCTGCAGTCAATTTAGCTGCATCTGAAATGGCCCTAATGTACAACACAGACCTCAGAAAGGACCATCCAGCTGCACTAGGAATATGCATAATGTAGACTTTAATTTTGTTCATACAGAACTGTTTGTGTAGGCTGGTTACACAGCCAACACATACCATTTGAAGAGTGGGTTTAGTAATGATTTGACAGTAGAGACAACAGGGATAAAAAGCTGCAGCAGATTCAATCATAGCCTTTTTTAATAACTTTAGTTCAGGTTTTGAAAGCTGCATTTAATCTTTAGACTCACGTTTTTTACCAATTTTAACTGGAATTGGCCATTTAGCAGCTTGAGGTGGCTTTACAAATATTACCCACCAATTACTATTCTACTCTATCAGCAGCTTGTGCTAAAATGTCTTAGTTGTTATACTAGGCACTATCCTGGAGCTGTTGGGTTAGAAGTAAAATGACAGTACAAGAGAAAATAGAGGAGAAAATATTTTCCATCTACATGAAGACAGCAAAATAGAACATTTCTGGATTTTTTTTCATATTTTATACCTACTGAAAATCTTTTGCTGTACATAATATTTTTCATTATGATGAAAAAACAGGAGGAGGAAAAATTCATTGACAAATAAATTTCCTAGCAGAAAGATCGATCTTGTATTCTAAATATTAGGAAATCCTTTTTTAGATAAAATCTTTAAATATTATAAAACCTCAAAAAAAAAAAAAAAAAAAAAGCTTTAAAGTCATTCCTGTCTGGACATTGCCTTTTCTTATGTTTGAAACTTTTCAATCAAATTTGAAAGAGGGTCTCTAAGACATTTATGCAAAGTTTCTACAAGGCCCTAGTTCTCAAGCACGTCTTCAGCCACCCTGATACCTGCCAGAAGGATAATACAGAAGGATTTAGGCAACCTTGGTTTATGGAGAGCACTGAAGACAACATCCTGGCACAGGCAATTGAGGAGCCAACAAGTAAGGTGCTACACTGGACCTGGTACTTATGAACAAGGAAGAACTTGCGAGGAACTTGAAAGTCAGGGACAGCCTTGGCTGCAGTGAACATGAAATGATGGAGTTCAGGATCCTAAGAGAAGAAGTTAACAAAACAAAAGCAGGATCACAGCCCTACATTTCAACCTTTTCAGAGGATATGGCCCTGGACAGCAGAATGGTCCAGGAGAGCTGGCTCATATTTGAGGACTATGTATATATTTCACACTGCTGCAACAGGAAAGAAAAGAACACTGTTGAGGCAACATGAAGAAACTATGACTATGCCAGATCTTTCATTTTGGCTTTTTGTATTAATTCTCAGCTACTGTGCTGCCAATTCTCTCAGTAACATTTTGTGCCACTAAGGATTACCTGCAGCACTATGAAACAGGAGGACTGACACTGAGTACAGCAGGCTAATCCATCTTAGATTGCACATAATCTTTGTTAGTAGATTAACAAAATATATTGTCCTGTTTCTTCTAGATTACACATAAGTGTTTCTAGTGATTAAGAACTGGCATCGCTTAGAGTCCAATACCAAAAGCTTTATTGGTTATGATTTCAGTACTGGAAAAACACTGCATTTGCAATTGACAGAATCTCTACAAAATAGGTGGAGACAAAAAATTAGGTGTTGCAGAACAAAATGAAGTTTTTGCTGAATATATACAGTCTTTTCCATAGGGAGCTCTCTTTATTCCCTTCTAGGATAATTTAAAAACTTCTATGTATAGTTTTGCAACTACAGGAGAAAAATCTTGTCTTTATATACATATAAAAATCATGCTTATATACACATATATTGTATTATAGACAGGTACATGATGCCAAATTTTCACTGGTATAAATATAGAACAAGAAATAAAATGGAGGTAGCTGTGATAGATGCCTCTATCAGAGGATCAGAGAAGTTTAAGTTTATATCAAGTTAGTTTATGGCAGAAGCCTCACTCGGTTACAAACCAAGCTGATTTTTTTAGGTGCATTTTCTTGATCAAGACTCATAGAATAGCCGAAATTGCTGACTAGTAATGTTAGAAAACAATGTGATAGGATAGTAGAAAATTAAACTATTTGACATAATCAGAAATCTCAGTGACAACTCTCATTCTTTAGGGATATATTTTCTCCTTGTTGAACATACATCAGTCTCATTGATACTAGCAGGAGTGATTTAAGCTTGTTTAAAACTGAAGATGACATTCAATAACTGCATCAGCAATGGATATGTGTTCAGATAATCCAACTACTCATTTTGGAAATCACACTTGCATCTGGAAATTGTTTCAGCCTTGTTAAGTCGTCACATTTGCTATACATTGTGAATGAAGCTGTTCAAAACATGTGAAGTGCTCTCTTTTAGATATCATTCCATTAGGGATGTTTTACTTTTCTGTATGTGTTGCTTTGGTTTATCTAATTAATTGCACATTTTGATTAAAAATAAAACACTTGAGAGAGGCACTGGAATTTTGAAAAATTGCTAACAGAATTTTCAGAAAAATCCCTCTAAATTTACATTTGTGAAAGAATAAAAGTATTAAATATTCCCAGTTACTTAAATTAGCTATATGGTATCCTCTCTAAACTCTGTATTTGGCTGTCTCTCTATAAAATTATCTGCTTCCAGATGACTAAACAAACAAGGCTGGTTTTAGAACTCTTTTCCTTTTGTTCAGATGTATTTAGACTTTAGAATATAATCTCATCACAAATTTGGGGACTCCTGATAAACAACAAACAACCCAAATAATTTTGGAGAAAGGTGTCAGTCCTTTTCTTGTTATGATCACCTTTTTCTACCTTTGTGGCCCCCAAAGGTACTTGCAGCCTTGTTTTCTCACCTGGCAAATGAGTATCAAACAGAAGTTCATATCATTCTTTACTTGTCAATTCATCTTTTGTCACCTAGTAGAACTAACACAGCATCATTTCTCACTGTATTGTAGCACTCAGACAAGGGGTAACCAATTATATTGAGTAATTCTCCTGGCTGACACTTCTATTTATCTTTCCTCCCTTTTACTCTGTTTCTTGCATCTGTCAATATGAAAACAGAACAACACGCATCTCTGCCCTATGTGGAGTATTCCTACACCTTCTGCTGAAACTAACCTGCTTGTAGTCAGCAAGGGAAGTAAGGTAAGAGATGTCTTCATAGTTCCATAAAAGCTCCTGGTCTGAGCTTCTAAAATGGACCTCAAGGACTTGGATGCCCAGACCTCACTCAGGTTCAGGGGGAACCAGAAATCTAGTATCTCTGGGCTTCTCTGGGAATCTCAATCGCATTCGTCAGCAGTACAAACAGCAGGTTGTATTAAGGAGTTGCAACAGAAACTACCATAGAGAAAGAAAGCAGTTAACAACCCACTGTTTTTAATACTGCCCTATAATGACATACGCCCTGTAGCACTAAAGGTATTCCAGCATCTAGGTTAGAATACTTTTTGGCTTAGTTTGTGGAGCACACTTGCACACATCCGTTGTTCTCCCTGTTACCCATCACTGTTTAATATTTCTGCTTTCTGTGCCTGTCTGGGGGAAAACACCACTGAATTTTCTAAAATCTCCTGAATTTCCATTAAAATGTATTTTTATATGTATTTTATATAAATATTCAAAGTATTTGGATTTTGCAAAGGTCTAAGTATTCCAAATTTCCTTTTTTTTTTTTTTTTCTTTGTGGTAAAGCAGAACATAGTGTGGAGTTCAAGAAAAAAAACCTGTCAGACTTGCTTTAAGAAACCCAATCACAAACAAACTCGTGAAAATTAGGATATATTTCATAGAAAAGAAAAAAATGCAGTTTCTGTGAATGAACATGTTCACAAGAACTTATGAGTAGATAGGAATTAAATGAACCAGCTACCATCACCTGGACAAAGTTGTTACATTGTAATTAAAATACATTGTATATTTATAGATTTTCGTACTCTGTAAGGATTAAATAATCACACTGAATCACATCTTGATACCAGCTGACTATTTAGTAAAGAATACTGTTATGAATTGCATGTCTGAATGCTAATTCAGTGAATCAATGACAATATGAATACAGTATAATTAATCATTTCCTGATACAGCTAGGAAATCTATAAGAAATGTATTAGACTCTGCATTCTTATTCTGAGAAGTGATGCATAAAATGGAATACATTACAGTTTAGTTTGCATCTTAATGGTCTTAAAACATGGAACATTTTTCCCCTCTAGTGTCTGGTAGTGGAAATGACAATGGGTTGAATGCATTTTTTAATTTTAAAAAAAAGGTATATTTTTTAACTTATACCTTTTTTTCTTAAATATGAACATGTTAAAGTCTAAGCTAATGCATTATTTTGAAAATATTTTCTAATGAAGAATTAAAATCAGACCCAACTCATACTGAATTTTTTACTAAAGAAAGTTTTATTTTTGATGTCAAAGGGCTTTTAATTCCTTATTAAAATAAGAAAGTGCGGAAAAGATATATCTTCAGAAACTTCAGATTAAAGTCACATCATAGTACTGAGTTAAAAGCAATTTAACAGATGTTCATTGGAACTTATATTGATAATGTGGATCTTTAACTTTTGGAAAAGCTCTAAATCTTCAGATGTATCATCATAATCTTCACTACAAAGTAATCGTTTCTGGGAATAGCTAGCATCTTTTAACTTTCAGTCAGAGCCTGATCTGCCCCATCCAAGTTTGCCTCTACAGGCGTTATATATTTAACACAGTGAAGCCATAGATTTATCCTGGCACTTACTAGAGCAGCCAAATTCAAGAAATTGAGAAGAGCAATTCAAAGTGACTGCCATCTGTACCCATCACCTGGGAGCCCTATAGAGTCAAGAGAGAAAAACAGGCACATGGTCTAGGGACTTAAAGCAGATGTTTTACATGTGGCCTTTTCCTGTCTATGTGCTTTGGGGAGCAGAGAGAACCATTAACTGCTACTTGCAGTGTCACTGTAGTGACCAGACTTTCTCACAGGCCTGAGAGTCCATTCTCTGAATGCACCCAGCAAGTGGAAAATATTATTAATTCAGACTAAACAATGGAATGTTTCTAATTTTCTGCACTGAGTTCCTACAGGGTTTACAAACTATTGTACAATTAAAATAAAAGCCTTTGTGTGTACATGGGACTTATATGGATTTTGCTGCTTTTTCTCAGCTCTCATTAGAGGAGTCTACATTTGGAAGTCTGTCTGTTTTCTACAGGCATTATTTTAGTGAAATTTATCCCTTTGGACAAAATTTAACTCAGATAACTAAATTTCTGTAACTTTTTCAAATGGGTGTTAATGGCAGATTTTGAACATTGTTTCTCTTACTGGGTTTTTGGAGTTGGGTTTTGGGATTTTTGTTCCTTTGTTTATTTCTGTGTTGGTTTATTATTTTTTTTCCTAAAGATCTGCTGTCAAAGAGAGCAACTCCTGCATACCCAGATTCCAGAGGTGAAAAATAAGAAGGACAGCTTCAATTATTTTGTTTTCTAATCAAGTTGAAAAAAGAGGCAAAGAGAAGCAATAAGTTGTCTCTTTCTTGTCTTTGTCCCTCTGTACCTCTGCTCCAACTTGCATAGACATGCATTCATTGTTTTGGCTTATGGTGTCTTCATAATGATGGTCCATATTACTGTGTATTAACTGAGAAAAATGGAACTTCATACCTTTCAATGAAACCTCTCACGTTGTTCCTTCTCTGTTATAATTAATAGGCCTCCCTCTTCCTCTCAGTGATTCACACACACTGTATGTTTATAAGAATGAGTAGTTATCCCAGTAACCAAATTGAAACCCAGAAATAGTTACTAGGGGAAGGGAGCAAACAGCAACCAGATGTTTGATTAATGAGAAAATGACGGCTCTCAGAAAATTCATAATAGTGCTCATTATTTTCAACCTTCTGTATGGCACTCTTATGAAGAGTTGAGACTTTGTGAAAAACCTTGATGGGACATTCTGTCTCAGCTGACCAGCTTTCTTGAGGCATTTCCATTGATTTTATAGATGTCTCTGATACTGTTCTCGTAACTGAGGTACTTTGATTGATTCTTTACAGCAAATTTGGTTGATACTTTAATCTGTAGACATTTTGGTGTCTAGTTCTTTGATGCAACACAGGGAATATATCCCCTGTTCAGGAAACTAAGCATTTTTTGCCTAGAAAATATTCATGGAGGAGAAAGAACTCCTGCATATGACAGATCATTTTATTCTGACACTCCTATGAAGGCTACAAGAAAAGGTGAAAAATTTATATAGGAATTTTATTTATAAACTTAAATACAATACTGAAGTCCATTATTGTTCAAAGTATTTAGCATTCCAACATAAGAATGAAATCAAATAGCTCATTTCAGTTAAAGAAGATGCTGGTCATCCCCATGGAGACATTCTTACAAAAGTAAGTCAGGCTTAACAAAAATGAAAAAATTGCATTCCAAAAGAAGAAAGTTTCAACGCCCTGTAGCAATCTCAGAAAAATATTCAATTGGTACATGAAGTAATTAATGTCTCTTACGGGACTTCCAAATTGAAAGATACTGTAACTTATTATTTTTAGTGTACTTAATTGAAGATAAATTCCCTGCAGGGGAAAGAGAGTTCTAAACAGCTTGATGGAATAATATTGCATGATTTTTATTGTATCTACCCACTGCCAGAATCACTGCTAACAAAGTACTTTACTTTTAAAATCTCGAGAAGAAAAAATTCTTACCAAGTGTGAGTGAGCTTTAAACGTCTGACATTTGTTGAACCTTTGGCTAAATGGTGCCAAAGGAAGTATAAATCAAATATTTTGCCTAAAATGGCTCTTTAACAAAATTCCTCAGAGTTTACTGTAGATGAATTAACAAACAGTTGGTTGCAGAGGGAGTTCTCTGTAGATGGCATGCTAATGAATTCTGACAGGCTGAATGGTGCAAAGATAATGGGCTGAGCTGTCTACTGACTGTAAAGCAGAAGCTGATTAAGGTTAAGACTTCAGGAAAATACCCCCCAAAAAATGGATCCAAAGGAACAATTTGAGTTAGGGGCTGAACTGAAGGGGTTAATTTTATCTACTAATGATTGATGTGTTAGTCAAATTCAAGCATGTGAAGTTTTACACCGGTACTCTGACTTGCTGTGTAATTCATGATTGTTTTAATATTGCCATTCACTCTTCCTTTCCAAATATGAAGGGTCAACCAGCACTTACTTCATCATCTTAATACTGCCCTTGAAATAAATTCAGATTCAATTAGATATAGAGAGTTATTATTTCATAATTTAATGGAAAAGTTTTTCAAAAGAGAATACCTGTAATTATATTTCAGAGGATGAAATAAGATTAAATAATGTTAGAAATATCTACCGAGGAATTGTTACACAGTTTTTCTTCCAGAAGAACTGTCATTAAAATCATGGCTGAAAAAATGAGTACTTTATGTAAGAAAGGTGGCAAGATATATGTGAAAAGGTTGGAAGACTTTTTTCAAGCATATAATCAGTAAAAAAATATGTAGTACTTGTTAGGTAAAAAAAAAAAAATTCTGATTCTACAGATATTAATTTGCTTACCTTATGCCAAAAACATTAACTAAATCTCTCAGAAATCATCAACAGAAGAAACAACCCTTTCTATCCTCGGCAGAATGAAAAGCAATCAAAAATATGGGTTTTTTTCCCCTCTTCTGTAATTTTTTTAGATGTTGCCTGCAAAAAGCACACTGAACTGCTCTAGACAGTGACTTGTGTAATCATCCAAGGTCGGATCCTCTTATCTTTCTCAAGTATCAACAGACCAAGGTGCTTTTCTTGGACATTATTACAAAGATTAAATAAATTCTACAAACCTAAACCGGGAAAAAGGAACCAGAATCTGAAAGTGAATTTGGCAACATATCAAGCTTACTAAGCCTTCATAATTAGGCTCTGAGAAAACTGAAAGAGTAATGGATCATTAACATCGGTAGGGTGCTGGAAACAACTTTCAGGGGGAAAAAAAACCAAACTAAAATTCAGCAAGAAGATAAAGATTGTTTTCAACACATAAGTATGGAAACTTCATTGTTAAACAATATCTTCCTGCTTTCAAGCTATAGAAAAAAACCCTTATTTTTTTAATTTAAAAAAAAGTAATAATATTAAAAGTATTTTTTTCTTTTTTATAATCATGAAATTATAACCTATATTGAAGCACAAAACCATAATATAATTTGAAATTAAAGACTTTGCCTTCAAAAACTTTAAACACTTCAACATGTACAGACATTTTTTTGTCATAAACCTCAATAAGATGATTCACAGGACCCAAAGTCCAAGATTCCTAATTGGTCAAAATCTCTCAAGAATCTTCTTCATAAAGTCTTGGGTGAAGGATAAAGGGCAAGTGAATATTTATCATATAATGTTATTGGAAAAATGATTATGTATTTTTAATCTCTGTATGCCTCACAGACATGTGAAAAAGATATTGATGGTGATACTTTTGAGTTCTCTTCATCAATTTCATATGTCATTAGAAGCAGGAAGACAAACAACTCTGAAGAGAATTAGAAAGTAGTTCCTGTATGCATAGATGCAAACTCCGTTTTTACTCCATAACTTTGCAGCACAGAATTAAGCAGGAAGATCCTGAAATCCAGTAATGAATTGCCTGAGGAGATGCTTTTTCAGGGTCATGTTAGTAGAGCTGATCCTGTGTTAGGTAGGATAAGAGACAGACTGACTCCTTGAAATTTTTACAACAGCTGTTTTCTCTCATCCCTACAGAATTTGACATATCCAGTATTTTGGCAGCTACTAATGCTACTTTCTACATTCCCCAAAGACTAAACAGTTGAAGAGAGACATAGTGGAACAAATCAAAATTTCAAACTACAAAAAAAATTGTTTATATATATATATATTTTTTAAGTACCCAAATGTCTTTAAATATCTTTTTAAGGTCATGTTTATACATTGCATTCAGTCTTCAAAAGCCATTGTAATGTCATAGATCATTTTTCAGCCGCTGCTATCTGCCAGGCAGAAATCAGACAGCAATCACTGTGGCTATATGATTCCTAAACTGTTGAAAATACTGCTGTGAGACATTTTTCCATTCTGGATAACCACAATGCAGATGGAGTCTAAAGAGACTTTCTGCTTCATGCAGTTGTTAATGATATTATTCACAAAGCATATACATCAGGCAGATTGGGCTTGACAGTCCTTGAGGTAGCAACCTCATCTTGTTTCTAAAGAGAAATGATGTTCCCTTATGCCAGTCAAGCTCTTCGAAATTTTGGGAGAAAAAAATTCTGCAAAATGTGTCATTTAGCTTAAAAGATACGATTAGGGAAAGGAATCACTGACACAAAACAGGCAACTTATTTTCTTGCTGGAAATGGTCAAATATGTCATTTGTGAACCATCCATTTGCCTTTAGAAACCAGAAAAAACCCTGGCTGCTTCATCACATTCATAAGAACTTTTTCATATGAAAAATATTTGAAAGAGAAGGTAAAATGTAAAATCACCTAAGAAATAAAACCAACAAAAACATATACCAGAAATTTCAGCTGAAATTGATGTGCACAGCTTTGGCCTTTCAGTATTCAAGAAACAGCATCACAAACTTTTTTTTGATGAAAAGCAGCTGCCTTTATTAATATGACTTTTGTGACAATTCAAGCAGCTAAGGATAAGCCAAAGGGAAATGCAGTGTGTTGGAATAAATTTTGATTTTAGATAAATCCATGGATTTGAGTGACTGGAGCATGGGCATAGGAGGCATGTAGATACAGTGACATAAGAAATCTTTCAGTTACTATTGCTAGAAAATGTGTCTTAGGAACTTCATTTTGAATACTTTGTTTACCAGAAGAAGAGTCGAGTCATTTGAGCAGAAAGTGCCTTGAGTATCTGGATGGAAAACAAAATACTTCTGCCTCTTCTTCTCAAGTATAACTGGCACTGAAGCTATTTTTTCTCCCTAGATGTTTAATACATCAATCATGATCTCCTTTTGTGTAGGTTCTGCAATAAGATGAAGACAGAACTATCTGAAGTAACTGAAAAATTCTTGGGACTTGTTGCAAATTTAGTGTCAGCACTGTGTTTGTTTATATTTGAATCTTAAGTTCAGTTTAGACAAGAAAGAAAAAACGAAAAAAACCCCCAAATCTTCATAATGCCTTTCAGTTCCAGACACTTCAGTAGTGACATACATAGCTAAGTGCTGCAAAAGTATTTCAACATATGTTAGCTTCAGGGATAAGCATTGTTTGACTGGGGCATTCATATTCTTAAGATGTTTATGGGTTTAAACGGAACTGCCCTGAAAAATAATGCTGTTTGAAAAAAAACCCAAACCACAACGATGCATCAGTGACCACCTTCCTCCTTCTTCACTTGTACAAAAAATGTGAAAAAAGAAAACAACACCCAGAAACTATAATGTGAGTCCTCTGTGAGGTGACTATATTCGAAAGACAGCAGGAACTGAATTTCTAAAAAAAATCCTTACAGCTGTAAGGACTGTAAACTGCAAAGCCTTGCCTACCTATCCAGGTTTTTCTGAAGAGGACAGAATGAACTGTTTTCCCAGGCAGTAGCTCCCAAAACACAAATCTTTTATGTCAAGGAGAGAAAAAGAAAATCGATAATAGCTACAGATCTTCACAACTCTATGCTTGCCCATAACAGTACAGGAGGGTTGTACACTGTACACTCTTCAGCTGGAAAGCTTTATCTCAAGAATGCTTCTCTTGAGTCCAACTTTCTTCTTGTTTTCTCTACTCCAAAGTTGGGGTAGAGAAGCTGGTACTTGCTTTCCACCTCTCAGTTTTTCTGAACTTCAGTCTTGGTGTGTCAATAACTTTGAACTGGGGAGAATTACTTGGGGGTGTTGGTTGACAAAGCTTGACATGACCCAGAAATGAGCACTTGCAACCCAAAAAGCCAGTCGTGTCCTGGGCTGCATCCAAAGCAGCATGGCCAGCAGGGCAAGGGCAGGGATTCTGTCACTCTGCTCTGGTGAGACCCTACCTGCAGTGCTGCATCCAGCTCTGGGATACCCAACGTAAGAACAATATGGACCTGTTGGAGCAGGTCCAAAGGAGGGCCACAAAGCTGATCAGAGGACTGGAGCACCTCTCCTATGCAGTCAGGCTGAAGGAGTTGGAGCTGTTCAGCCTGGAGAAGAGAAGGGTCTGGGGAGACCTTAGAGCAGCCTTCCAGTACCTAAAGCTGAGGACACTAACAGGAGTTAAGGATGTGGTTTTTTGATTTAAAGCAGATTAAGGAGGAAACTACCAAACTCCCTAGTGGCACAGACACCCTACTTTCACACAACAAAATGTGGGCAATACCACAGCTATTAAAATCTACTGTGATAATCTCAGTTCAAGGTAAAAAACCAAGGTAGCTGAATTCAAGGGAGCAGATGGCTCTGGATTTTCATTCAGTAGATGAAATATAAACTGAAAAGAACAGTTTGAAATACTCAGTCCATCTGAAATTAGGCTGGAAAATAAATACATCAGTAGGTGTATTCTTACATACAGAGAGGGCAGAAAATCTGCAGCCAAAGCTATGCAGAATTAAAAATTAAATTATTATTGTAAGGGGTGCTGCTCTGGGCAATACAAAAGATATCACATAACAGGGATATATCTCCCTTAGTATATGATATACACAGTATATAAACACCAAACAGTCTTTCACTCTGTCACATGTCTTGCCCATAATACCCGGTAATAACCGTAATACAAGTTATAGCTCTGACACACATCTGGAATGAATGCTCAGAAGAGAATTCTGGAATATTGCTTTGATCAGACTTCAAATAATAAACAATTGCACAAACCGAGTTCATAATGGCTTAATTGCAACCATTTTAAGAGGGAACTCTTTTTTTGGTGCTTTTGCAATGTTTACTACATAGAAGCTCAATCCATGATGACCAGTATACATGAGAGCATGAAATTGGTAATATTATTCCTACTGCTGTGTAATTTAATTTCTGTTGTCATAAACATAAGTCTTTCATCTTTTTCCTATGGTTAGGAAAATACTTCTCAAAGTGGTAGATAAGGCTTGTGGAAATGAAAAAAAGACTGTTTCCATATTTGTATTTTCCCCTTAAAATGGTCACAACAGTTTCAATTCTTAATTGCTGCATTATAAAACAGAGGGACCACTGCAATGCTTTTTAGAAAATTTGTTTACAGTTTACAGCTGTACTAAAAAAATTTTTGAGTCATGCTGGTGGCTTGATTTGTGGTTTACTCAGTGACCTCAGTTTTCCTACTTATTTTCTTCAGGGACAAGATTTTTCAGGAGTCTTCTCTGATTAACTTAGCTTTTGTGAGAGAGAACATTTGGCTGCTAGTACCAAACTAATGTTTTAATGTAAAAATCTTGTTAATTCTCTGATGATAATACTTCTAAGTCAAAGTCACTCATTAGCCCTTAACATCAACATGATAAACATCAGTGTCAGCAGAACAGAAACTTTCTAGAAAGTTCTGATGTCTGCAATTTAAGTGGCAAAGACCATAGCTATAGTAGCAAACAGTATTAGCTTTTCTTGTAGTGATTTTAAAGCTATGCCAAGCCTATATTTTATGACTACTTTATGGCTGTCAGTAGAATTTTCACACATGCATAGTCACCATTGACTGGTATTTCACCTTGTTTACAAGGACATAAACAATTTTATTAGAAGTTTAAAAATTCACAAGCTAAAGGAGACCTGTAAAATTTACTGTAAATCTATTCACAGATATCCTGCAGTCTTCTGAACATGATCACTGGACATGCTGGTCTTAAGAGAAAAAAGACAAAACTGCCTGTAAATAAGCAGCATTGTAGGTTTCCCAGCAAGTATAGAAGAGTGTTTTTTTTGGACAAACACTTTAAAACAATGCTAACTTCATTGATGGGAGCAATGTAGCAAGGAGTGATATGCAGCTCAAGCCCATCTCCTGCTTGTGGCAGAGTACAGTATCTCCTGTGAAGTTTCTGACTTCAACAGTACGGAAAGCTATGGAAGTGTGGCGGAAGAGATGAAATTTACTCCACCTAGTAAAATTAAGACTTCAGGGCCAGCTCTGTGAAGAATATCACAAGCTTTAGGTACTGATGCAAAAAGCGACAGGAAATATATCCTGGGACATCTTAGACATTACTTGAATTGTCATTTGAGTTCAAATGTCTAAAAGCTCTATTTTCATTAAAGATCGGAATCTGAGGCAGAAAAGTCAATTAAACAGCATGGCTAAAGGGGCTGACAAAAAGCTAAAAGAATTTGCATGACCTTTGGAACTTGTATCACTAGTGAATTATCTTCATGATGTACCTAGATCAAGAGAGACAAATGGACATAAGAGTTTTAAATGGTATTATATGAAAATGCTGGAAATTAAGACATTTTAAAGGGAGGTCAGAATATCCAATACCTGTAACCCAGTAACAAATATTTAGCTACAGTTGTACTGAAAAGACTGTGCTGTAGTTGAACCAAGGATCAGCTGAATTACAGTCTCGTGAAGTCCCCTATCGTTGCCATCTAACTGATGCTTCTCAAAATGATACATTTTGGAATAATCCCAGAAAAAAAATTAAGCAAATACCCCCAAATGTTTATCTTCTTTCTATCACCTCACCCAGAAAGAGCTGTGCAACTTAAGTAGGAAAATGTGTCAGTACATGATCATGAAAAGACATTTAATTACATAGATAACTCCATTTTTTGAAGGTGTATTGGACATATTCATTGAGTAAAACACTTCTGTAAGCAAAAGAAATCTATAAAAAAGGATATTTGAGGAAAAACTCAAGTGTTTCAAAGTTATTCATACATCGTGCAAGGTGCATTTACAGAATCTCACAAGCTGCACAAAAATGGTTTAAAAATGTATGGGACAATAAAGACTGATTTGCATACTGACAGACTCATAAAACACTAACAAAAGAGCAGGGAGAGTACAAAACTTGAAAATCAGAAATTAATATGTGCAATGATATATCAGAATATACTGAGCTGGAAGGGACCACAACGATCATTGAGTCCAACTCCTGGCCCCTCACAGGACAACAGTCTGCACAACTCTATGTAAAGCCTCAGGTTTTGAAGTAAAGGGTCACAAATGCAGGAAATAAAATCAGTTTGTCATATTCAGAACAGGTGACTTACCCCAAACACAAATTCAGAAATCTCTACCTCAGCTCTAAAGTACTACAGAATAATAACACAGAAACCTTGGAATTCAGAGAAATTTAGTATCCTTCACAGTACTTAGAGATTCTCTCAAGCTTTTTAAAGTGAGTGAACACACTGCATTATGGATGCTCACAGAGATAATAGGCCTCACACAGGTAAGATAGTCTGACACTGTGCTTTAAGATGTGAAAGGATCCAGAAAGCTTGAGGTGAGATGACCTCGGTGGAAGCAACAGTCCAGAATAAGGATACTTCTTAATAGTTTCTCTCAAAAAGTTTTACAGTGCCACTAAAGTTGAAAATCTTCCTTTTTGCTATACCTAAATATGCTAAACTAGGCATGGTCAGAACATGCATCCATCACTCAAATAAAGCTCATTATGCAGAACCTGAAATTCTTTGAGGGGCTGTGGGCATTCCTGAGTATCGTATAATTGTTATTCATATGCTCCTTTAAAATATATAGAAGTTTTAGGAAAATGGACTTTGGCCAATAAATTCACAAATACACCTAGAAATGGAAGAACCATAATTAGTGTGAATTTGACATGACAAAGGTTAATAGGACAGCCCTAAGGAACCCTCCCAACTACAATTCGTATTGATCCTGAAAATCCTAACCCAGCTATTAAGAAATAAGAAGAGTCTATACACATAACTTAAGCAACATTTAAGATCAGATAATCAAACAGGTGATGAAAACAAATTAACTGTTCTGAAAAAAGGATATTTACCGAAAAAAAAAAAAAGACTCTGCTAAACAGTGCATGCTAGACACACAGAATTAAATTTTTTTTCTTATTCTTTTTGGGGATAAAATAAACAGTAAATTAGTGCAACACTGACAAAAGAACTAAAGAGACTAATTCAGGGACATTACAGGCATCCATGCAATAGCTAAAGACATGATACAAATTCAGAGAGAATATGAGGAGACACTGAAGAAAGCAAATGACAGAAAGTAGAAAGATGGATCAGATAACATTGGGGATTTAATAAAAAATTAAATGCATTACCTAGATGTTCTTTCTATGAAAAACCAAGTTGGAAGAAAAGCTGCAGTTATAGTCTAGTACAAGGCTTCTTTACGGCACAGAGGTGCTGTCAAAGATACTTTCTG
The DNA here is from genome assembly GCF_041296385.1 of Aphelocoma coerulescens. Classification (NCBI taxonomy): domain Eukaryota; kingdom Metazoa; phylum Chordata; class Aves; order Passeriformes; family Corvidae; genus Aphelocoma; species Aphelocoma coerulescens. The sequence goes on from NC_091017.1 coordinate 47,589,245, forward strand.
CAGTTATTTAAAATAAAGAATCTTTGGTTGTCATACTGAGACAAAAGACTGTCCCAGAATGAAGCTGGGAAATGTTCACAAGAACATAAAGTACCGGAACAAGTAGAATTCAGTAGCAGAACTATAATGCTACACATAAGCCAGTACCACCCAAACAATGAAGACCAAAAATGGCTTAGAAACTGGGGTTTTACAATATTACAACAGTAGATGTAACAGGAGACAGACAGTTGTAAAATAAGAATGAAATTGATTGTCAGCTGATAAGAAATTACTTAGCATTTAATATGCCTCAAAAAAAAAGTCAACAAACATATAAACAATATGGGTCCAAATAAAACAGACTGATGTCAATTCCATTTTCCTGGAAAATGCTTCCCAAGCTATGTTGAGCATTACTTCAGCCAAAAATTGCTCATAAAGTCATATTCTTATTTCAGTTTGCATGGAAGGAAATTAGGAGGTCATCTTAGTCCTTTCTCTTCTTCAAATACATGACTAACTCTGCCTATGACTTTCCTATACATAACTGCCTTTTATCTTAAATCAGCACATAATCTAATATCTTTCATTTTCTGGACTAATTTTTTACACTGTTCAAGTCGCATTGAAAAAGTATAACAGACTCTTACAGAACTTTAGAGGCTCTGAAAACTAAGTAAGCGTAAGAGCCTTTGGCATTGGTGGCATCTTCAGTTCTAGAGCCAAAGGCATAAAATCCAATTAGGCTTGGACAGAATAGACTCTGGGGAATACACAGGACCTTAAATGAGAGTCACTACTTTTAACTACTACTGAGTCCAGATTTTATAATACAAGAATTCTGAAAAAAAATTCATATGGTTGGAATATTTTGTTCCACACTTAGAAAGGCCTTACTCCTATTATTTCATTACATACTTCTGTCACCTTTTTTTTGGTGTCAGTAGTTTGCACAATGCATACACTACTACTGCGTGAAGGACTTTATGGTGTATCAGGGAAATCAGTTTAGACCCACGCAATAGTTAACTGTATCAGTGAAAGTCACTAGTGACAGAAAAGAACGTGCAGTGATTTTTTTTTTTTTCTGGATTCCCAAAACTAGCAAATGGGAATTTCAGGTTCAGAATTATTCTACCATTTGCCATCTTCACTGAGATTAATTTCAAAATTCCTATTAATTCCTTTCTCCACAGCCCCTCATCTCTGAAGTGTGCCAGTACACCATGAAATTTTGAAGGCAATGCTGATTCACTAAAATAAGCCATCTGTCTGGACAATTAACAAAGCAGTAGGTACTGGTTTAAACAGCTTAACTCCAAGCAGACTACATTGTCCAGTGGCCATAATCCAAATGAAAAGTTGAACAGCAAGAATCAACACTTTTCAGTAAAAGCTAAATGCTACATTTCAGATTGTTCAATTTTTTTCCCCTACTTACCATAAAATTCCAATCTTTCAAAATTTTTTTGACTGAAGTTGCATTGCTGCTGTCTTTTCTTCCAGGTACTACTAGTAATAGTCATTAACTGGAATGCTATCAAACCTATCTGTACATGTAGAAAAGACTTCACAGCTGAACATTCCTGGTGTTTCACAATGATTTGTAAACTGAAGGGATTTGATGTAAATGCAGAACATATGAAGTGATAAAGTGTAATTTTAAAAGTCATTGTTTCCTAAACGTAATCACAGTTTAAAATGAAACAGGGTTTGATATAGAAAACACATGTAGAAAAAAATTGTCTAGAGACTCCAAAAAGCAAGATCTATGACAGGATCAAATGAAATGTAATTACTTATAAGCTTTGGCTGGGAACAAATATGGAAAAACATTAATGACAGATAGAAGTACAAAAGAAAGGACAGTCCTAAAAGCAAAAATCTCAGGGAGAACAAGGGAGGGGTCACACATATGCAAGTGCTCAGAAATTTAGCATTCAACATATGGACAGAGATTGAAAGATAAAGGTCACAGCTGAACTTTGAGTATGGATATGGAGTCAATGAAGTCTACAGAGGACTGGGAAGATGGTTCTGGAGTACAGTAGGGAAAAGGGCAACTGATGCCCTTTCATTAGAACTTCAATAGAAGATGTTTTAAGTCTGCTCTTCCAAAGGAGTAAAAATAACAGCATTGGAGAGACTGCTGCCATTTGTTGTTGAAGAGCTGGAAAAACAACTTGAAGCTGCTTAACACTCTAGAGAAATAAAGGGGAAGAGAAAATGACAAAATTAACTATGTCTACTTGTACATATTATATAGAACTTTAGGGCATGCTGGATAACGTGTTGTTTTGTTTTAGTTATGAGCAACAAAATGTTTCAAATCCCTGTCAGATAATGATCAGGTACAAGAACTCAATCAAATGGATTCCCTTAACAGTACAATCTAAGATGATCAGAAACCTGGTGGAAGCAAGATGTTGTGAACAAAAGAGAAAGCCCTTCTGGAAAGCCTCTTTGTAACAAGGTTTATGATTGGCATCTAGTTCCATGCACACCCATTTCACAGGTGAGGCAGAGGTATCCTTGAGCAGATGTACTGTTCTGCATGGTGGCTGAGAATAATTTCAAGTTGGAGCTAAAAAGTAAGTTGAATAATTAAGTTCAGGGCAAATAAGTCAGGGTACTTAACTATATCAATACTTGTCAGCTATACTTATCAAATGACACTAGCAGCAAAAAACTTGTCCTGAAATATTCTGGACGCTGAAAGGTCCAATTTCTTTTCTAGAAGCAAGAGGAATTAAAGAAAGCAAGAAAGAACAGCACCATTTTGAGGCTGCTAGCTGAATGACACCCTGTGGACTGAAATCACCTCGAATGAATCAGTTTGCAGTGAGGCCCCTTCTGTTCACCGTGAGCACGGCAATTGCTGCATTATGGTAATCACTGGGTGTGAGGTGGGGCTTCTAATCCTGAGAGCTGTCTCTGCTAAAACAGAGACTCCAGCCCCAAGAAGTCATACAGGTGCACAGGCAGAGGGTAGTACCTTACTTCTAGTAACCAACTCCATAATTACGTCTGTGAGAAGAAGGTTTAGGATTACAGAGTAATAAGTGCCCTACTATAGCTGACATAGTAATCTAATTTTTCCAGTTACACTGAATTCCTAATTTGCCAGATTACATTACTCTTTTCTTACTTCAGTATAGGCTCAGCATTTCTGAATATAGAAGACACAAAAGAATTTTACTTTACAGATGATCATTAGACAGTCCCTTATTTCCAGTGTACTAAAAAGTCAACATTCTGTGTTTCTATAAAAAGTATTTGATCACATACTGGATTTGCACTTATCAAATGAATATGCACAATTGTTCCAACAAAATAAATTCTTAAAATAATGCTGGTAAATATTTCTTCAGAATGGGTATTAGCTTAAATGAAACATACTGGAGCTGCTTCACAGTGTTACTACTGAAAATTTCATTTACTTCATTGAAATACCTGTGTAAGAAAGCAGACCAAAGAACAACACAAGCAAATTCATGATTTGGAGATTTATTTGCAAGACAAGCAATTTCTTGTTTTTGAGTAAAGTAAGCAAACATTCTGTCCAGTCATCACAGAGAACAATCAGCAATTCAAAACACAGAAAGAGGTGAAATCTCTGTGAAATTTGAATTTGATCAAGAAATTTTTCTGAGTAAATATGGGGACAGGAAATAATATGAATATCTAAATATAAGCAAAAAGACTTTGAAAACAATTCACTGCTTTGGTGATAGTTATGGCTGCACTAGAAAGACGTGCTCAGGCAGCTTTACCCCAGGAAGCATTCTGGCAGCTTGAGAAAAGTAAAAGAAAACACCCACTAGAAAAGCTTGCAATGAGAAGATGTATCACTCTTGTGACAGATGGGATATCCCAGTACAAAACAAGCACCAATAGCAAGCAGATTGCACATTCTACACCCACTAGGTTACTTAAACGTATCGTGTACACTTCATTCTTTTTTCCATTCATACTTCTGCACGCCCATGTTTGTCAGATTCAGCCACATCTTTAGGTCACGTTGCAGGTAACAACAGCTGCAAGAGGTATTAACAAGGCACAAGTGCGAGCTTTGCACAACTGTATAATCTTCCCTAGATTGTCACAAATTATGCATTAGAAATTCTTACCAGGAATAATAACAAAAATAAGTATTCATAATGCCCCTAAGAATAGGGCAGCATCTTAGAATTCTATTTTTACAGAGTGTATACATACCAGTTTTGACAGAATGTGTGTAAAGGATCCCATGAGGGAGAGACCCAAGTCAATAACTCTAAAACAAGAGCCTTTCAGAAAAAACCTGACATCCACACTCAAAACATGGGGAAAAAACAAACCAAAGGAAAACAAACCAAAAAATTCAGCAGCAAATAATTTAGGAAGAAAAGTGCAAAATTTTTCTTCAGTACAGGAGATATGCCATCCTCAGCATAATACCCAATGGGTATGGATCATCCAAAGAAAAAGTGCAAATGTATGATGAGCAGAAGCACAACAAATTCATAGGAACGTGCAGAAGTAAATGAAGAAAAGTGGGTATATTAGGTAAATACAAAATATTTTTGGGGATTGCCTACAAACAAGACAAGTATTGTCCCACAAAATTATGAAAATCAAGGCAGTTTCCCACCAACCAACAAAATGTTCATAGTTGAGAATATCATAAGGCACTGCAGTAGTGGGATGCACTGGATGGGCAAAAGAAAAAGGAATCAGAAGAGCTGCAAAAAATGGTAGTATGTACACAAATTTGTAAGTGAAGACACAAAAGAAATGCCAATTATTTGCCAAAAAAATTGCTCAAAAACCTTTGCTGCAAGAGCCAGAAAATCTGACTGCATTTTGAGCTCTACATTAGATATTTAATATATGCTAAGACACAAATTGCTGTCTTCTCCATACTTACTAGTATAAAGAGGAGATGAAAAGCTCTTTTACTGAGCTTGATGAGAACTACTTTGTTAACTCTCTAGCCCTGAAAGTTTGCATCCAGAATAGTTAGAATGAGCTTGGCCAATGAAGATAATGTGTACACAACACTCACCAATACAAAAATTCCTGTGGAAGCTGTCTCAATAAGCACAAACTACAAGAACAGCGAAATTCTTCTAATTTATCTCAAGAACTAAAGCCAGCACCTGTGTCTAGGTGGAGGAAAGTAAGGAAAGATTACTGTCCTCCCTTCCCTCAGGAATGCTGAATATTCTTCTCCTGTGTATGAGAGATTGTAATTTCTGGAGTTCAAAAACAATACACAAAAATATGAGTTACAATGTGCCAGCAGATGCTGCATTACAGGAAAAAAAAAAAAAAAAAAAAAAGGTTAAATGAAAAGGTTCTTTCTGCAAAAACCACCAAATCAGAGGAAATGTTTCTGGATGTATCTATATCTGTAAATTCAAGAACCCAAACTACACAAAATTAAGTGGTCACAGACAGTCAGACTGAGAAATTTCCAAAGGAACATCATACACATATATGACGATATAATTCACAACAGAACCACCCATCTGTAGAGTGAGGCAGCAAAGCCCCAATTTACTCTGATTAATGAACATAATAAAGAATAATGAGTTCCTAGAAAGTAGAAGAGGACAAATATATCAAGAACATATGTCGTTGGAGCAGAAAACTCTAGTACAAGCTAACTGTCCTTGACCCAAGTAACAATTCCCATTTGTAACCCTACAAAGGACAGCACTGCAGTAGCAATCCTTGGTGGTCTCGTGTTTTCTTTATTCCCAAGTGTGTTCTTGAAGCATCAATTTTCAGACTTAATAGCTTGCATATGTACTCCACATGAAATTGTAAGTGGCTTCCTACAGTGCACCCACCCCAGGATATATAGGTCAGGCACTTATGACCTTACCTGTATTCAGCTTTCTTACAAGACTATCCGTGATCCAACAAAAATCCTACTCTCAGTCCAGTTACAGAAGATTTCTCTGCTTACCACACTCTGGGTTTAAGGCTGTGAGCAGCAACCTTCTTACTCCCTGGCAAGTATTGCAGACATAAAAATGGAAGCAGCAAGACAGGCACTGACCTTGATAAGAGATTTGCTATTGATTTCAGTAAAACCACTTTTAGGGAAGTTATTTCCAGAGATCAGGCATACTCCTGGAGGTGGTGCTCTTTTGCAAAGGGCAAAGGTTATTTTATAGAAAGACTAACAGAATTTGATACCAACCTTTCTTTGACTAACAAAACAACAGCCAAGAGGTGATACTTTTATTCTCATTACAGGAATAGAGAGGTGCTAAGTAATGCTATGTAATGTTGGTACAACAGCAAAAGCATATAAACTGACAGAAAATATGTTTAGGCTGTGAGAATCATGGAATGGGTTGGGTTGGAAGGGACCTTAAAGACTATCTAGTTCCAACCCCTTGCTATGGGCAGGAACAGCCTCCACTACACCAGGTTGCTCAAGCCATCATCCAACTTGGCCTTGAACACTTGAACAAGGAATGTGACAGCCACAACCTCACTGAGCCACCTTCCAGTGTCTCAACAATCTTCTTCAGTTGGAGTAAGGAAATAGGTGATTCCAAAAGGATTTCTATGAACACCCACAACACCTGAAAGCTGTATTTGATGATTGAAAAATGTCCCATTCAATCCTGTGCTCTAAGTAAGAACTAATTCGGTAACAGAGATTCAGGGAAGGTTCAGAGATGCAATACAGAATAATGGGAATGCGGGGAAGAACCTGGTTTTAAAAAGTAGATTAAAATTATGTGAACCTGCATGATAGTTGCAGCCTGTTGCAGTACTCCAATTACAGAAGGCAGATCTTAGCATTACACAGTCAGAGATAATCTGGAGACATCTTTAATGTAAATAATTCCTATAATTAAGACAGAGCATATTAATGTAAAACACACAAACTTTTATTTAGAGACCATTAATTCTTCATCCAAAATGAAACAAAATGCAACTGAGGTAAATGATTCATTTGCATTTATGTAAACTTTGGTTCTTCATAATATGCAAGTCTCATATTTTAAAAGTAATCCTAACAAAAATGTCACACCCTAACTGTATTGGGCTCTTTTACCTGTGAAAATGAAAACACTTTCTTCTCCCAAATACACACAGGGAGATGAATGTGTCCTTAAAAGTCAAGTTAGACTTAAGAGTAGAAAACTCTTCATCAGTCATTCTGGAAAACAGAAACATAAAATGAAACCTCCAGGTTTCATTTTCCCCGTAGTCACTACCGGGAAAAAAATACTCATGATTTTTTTCTCAGAATGTGAAGATCTGGATAAACTTCTGCATGGTGTGACTGGATACCAATTTCCAAAGCTGATCCCTGTACCCACACCCATTCACCACTTTGGTTCATCTCTACAGAGCTGGGCACTTTGTCTGGCTAAACAACAAAGTTCTGGCAGCTGCACCATAACCACAATAGGCTTATACTTGGTGCAGCTGAAACAGGTGACTAAAAAAGAAGTCACATTACTGACTGACCTCAATACCAAGCATGGAGTTGACCTCTGTCAGCACAGGGGCAAACCACCTCTGCTTGGTAACCTCTCCCTGAAGACAAATTAGTTTTGCTAACCTTGCATCTGCAGCCAAAAAAACCCCACAAACAAACCAACAACCCCAAGGTGATACGGTATCAATAGACCTTATATTTCAGCACCACATGTAGAATATCATGTACACATCATTCTGAATGGGGTTTCTGTAGGCCTAAATGAAAAAAGTACATACCCAGTCCAACCTACACAATAAAGGTAGCTGAACAGTCAGTTTAAAGGTCTAAACTGAAAAATATAATTAACCTGAAATTAACCATAAACCCTTCCAGCTGCTTAGTATGTATTTGACTAGAGAATTTCAGTGCTGGGTCACACATGTAAGTGTTTAAAATCAGCTGCTTCTCTCTTCTCTCATTTTAGAGAACAGGGGTTCTTATGATAGGGTAGAGAGTCCAAATGAAACACTGAAGGACTATTTTGAAATTCTATCAATGGAAAAGATGAGTTCTCCACCATCAAGAAAACCCAACCCACCACCCTGCCCAAAACTAAAACAACCAAATTTAAGTCCCCAACTCAAGCATGGATTCTCTGATGTAATCAAGAACTGAATTTTTACAAAGACCAGTAGTCTAATACCTATTCTTCAAAAACTGCTATTTTTGAAGAATATATATATATAAAAACATATATAACTATATGACCTGGTAGTCTATTAGGAAATTTATAAAATGAAAAGAATGAGCTCAAAATCTTTTACTTCTGGTGTTAGGCGTTTCTTCAAGGAAAGGGTAAAAAGTTGCCTCCTCATTAAAAAAACTATAGAACATGAAACTTTTTACACATACTGGTCAGTTATTACCACAAAGCTACCTAGTGACTTCTACAGCTTCTATCTAAACACTACAAATAGCTTTGCTGATTACTTTCAGTTGCTACTCTAGTCGAAAAAAAAAATCAAGAAGCTTGCAGCATGCTTCTCATCTGAATTTAAGGGCACTAGTGAAATTCAATTGCATATTTTATCCATTCCTAAAAAATAAGTAAGAAGTTAATCAGACCTTTATTCTGCCATTTAAAGTAGAAACCTTGATTATCCCACCTGTCCACCTGCGACTTCAGGAGGGCTAGATTTGGAAAGAACACTTCTTTAGTAGTAGCATTTGTATGATAGTCCCAAGCATTACTTAACTACACACATTAAATACATGTTTATTTGTTCATTTAATAAGCAAACACTTTTTGCTTTGTTAAGAATTTGTGTTCTGTTATCCTGAGGAATTCTAAGACCTGTCCTCCTGAAACAGAGGTCTGTAATTTTTTTCTCAGGAGTGGAAATATGGTATTATAAGGCAGCACACAGATGTGACTAGAAGAAAAACTGCCAACAGCAAGGGGGACAAATTCTTATTGACGTTGCAAAACTAAACTGTGATGCATAGCATTGAATTGACACTGCAAAGTTTTTACTGCCCTAGGAAAGCAAGCCTCACCAGAGAAACAGAACAGACACTGTCACATCAGCAGTGGATGCCTACTCTTGGTAGCATTTTCTGTCACTAACCTAGACTTGCTGATGATGTCTGAATGCTGGAAAGACATCAAGTATCTATGTTATGAAAGAAAAGTAGATAGCATAAAAAGAAATAGGAAAGAGATAAGAATAGAAGCAAATCAGAAATTGTTAATAAGAAAATTAAAGATGCAAAGAAACTTTTTGCATAAAGAGAAAACCCCTCAAAAATAACCTAAATGAGACAGCAAATAGTAGAGCATATAAGTACCATTGCCCACTGGCAGCTAACTAGAAAAAAGCAATGTCTCTAGAAACTTCAAAATGCAGAATCTTGCAAAAAGAATAAATACCTGAGCTTGACAAATTCATTAGTAAGAATAAGTTGTTAATTATTTGAAATACTCACCTCTACTTTTGGTCACTAACAGCACAGCACTATTTAAACAAGTCTTTGAAGCAAACCTCTGATTCAGTAAAATATTCAGTCAAAACCAGTCTGAGGAACAACTTTATTGAAACTGTATTTTTTATGCTCAGTTCTGCTCAACAATTTGCAAAGTTCAGCATCTCCTCTAGACATTTTCCCTTCTCCCAAACAGCTTACCATTTTTAATACTGGAAGTTATTAATTTCTGAAATAATGTTCATTGCCATCAACATCTCAGTTTTTATCAGAACCCTGAATTTGTGCTATAACTTGATCTTCTAAAGTCTCTTCCTTGAGTCAAGTATTTCTTGGGCTACCATGTCTCTCAGGGCACAAAACGAAGTCCAAGGATCACCTGTGACAAAAAGAATGATTTCATTAGTCTCAATTCACAACAAGAGTTTCATTTATTAGATAGAACAATCTTTACTAGAGCATTTAACATTATAATTTTAAAACTAAAAAACAAAACATCATCAAGAACAATGTTTTTCTGAAAAGGCTGATGATATCTCCAATCTGATTATCAAAAGATAGCTCCATCCTTATTTTTAAAATTTTTATTCTAGAAAATGCATTAAGAGAGGAGCACTCTTGAACTAGATTCTTACACTGCTCAAATCAAAACCCAGGGCCAGCTTGAAAAGCCTCCAAAGTTAAATTCTTACTGATAGATTCCCATCCCTAATCCTGCAATGGCTGTACTATTTAGCAAAGAAAAAAAAAATCTGAAGTGTTGCAACATCCCTATTGCAACACATGGCTGAGGAACCTGAAGTAGCTGTGTTCCTTAGTTCTTTCAAAAGCAACTTCACTGATCTTAGAGATTTTAGAGCAATTACCCTCCAGTTCATTATATTCTTTTGAGCACTCACAGTGCTGTCTTCACAGAACTCTGGGGATCTAAAACATGTGAGGCAGATTGAGCATACAAACATTGGGGTTTTTTCCCTTTTTCATTGCCATCCCATTCTGAAAAGTAGTTACCACACATAGGTAAGTTTAAGCATGTGTGCAGTCCTAGTGAAGTTAACTGGATCTTGCTGCTCAGGGCCCTGGGGCCTCAGCTATGTCAAACTTCCTCTCTGCCTTCTTCACCAGTAACAAAACAAAGTTTTAGCAACAAAACATTTGGGCCAAGGACATGGAAAACTAGAAAAAAGTACAAAAACCCAAATACACCTAACACAGAACAGAGATTGGCGAGAAAAGGGTTAATGCAGCTTTCTGCCCTGATTTGGTAGGTGCTAGTTACCAGCTTGGCACCACTCCCTGGATTATCCCAACCCATGTCAGGTGTTAGCAGACAGGACAGGCACACAGGAGTGAGGGTGAGACTACTGGGCCTCCCTTCTTGCCTGCTGGAGGCTTCCCTTCCCACACAGGACTCTGTTGGAGGGGTAGTCAGGGAACCCTTGACCTCAGCACACAAAGCACCCAGAAAAAAAGCAACCCACCAGGCCAAGGGAACAGTTTCAAAAGGAAGAGAAAGAAGAGCAAGAAGTGTACTACCATTCAAGAAAACTTTCTTCATTGACCTTAAGAATGGTCCAGTCCTGCAATTACTGAGTACCAAAATCCACCTTCACCAAAAGAACAGGTGTATGCTGACATTTTGATGTCACTACCAGAAAACTACTCTCCATAGTCAAAGACTTAGAACTGCTCCCTCACCTTGTTCTTGATGCATTGTTTTTCTTGGTGTGGGTAACATCAAAGGCATAAGGATACCACCAATTACCAAATTTGTGTGCAGTATTACGTTAAATCACTTAAACGATCTCCTCGGTTTTCTGAGATGTTCTGATTTGATGTTGACAGTTTCAAGTAAAAATTCCACTTGTTGCTAAAAGTACCAATAGTTTTTAAATACACCTTCCCTAAGGCTACTTACTGCATCTTCCCAGGGGGGATCTGTTGAATGACCTTATTTCTGATCTATGAGTATCAGTAATTGTAAATGAGACAAGGATTTACACAAAACTTATTTTTAAAGTGTTCTCATTCCTTTTAAAAATCAGTTATTAAAGAAGGCACATCAGTTTAAGTTCAAGCTGCATGAATATGCTATCAAGATATGGTCATTAAAATCCTTATGCCTTGAATGTTTCCCTTGAATTTTGTTTCAAAGTCAAAAGATTACAGATATCATAAACCAAATTCAGTCTTTGTGTAGGTCAGCTTTCAATTGCAGCTGCTCCCATCAGGACTGAATTGGTGTCAGGCACCTCTTGGATTACAAAGCCACCATAAAAGAAATAACAGACCAGAACTATGAAACTTATTACAAGTCAAGTACATTAAATAAAAGAGGATCCTACCAGTTGCATCATCAGCTTCTGTGTCTAGAAGAGCATCTATTGAAGCCATGCTTGTGCCTATGAAGGAGTCTGTAGTATCAGACACTCCTCGCTTGCTGAGACAAACTTCGAGTTACTGACTCCTCTGCTTTGATCAGTGTCTTTTACTAACCTTCTGACTGTCAGGAAGGTTACACCACTTGTTGAGAAGGTTTTTCTAGGCCTTCCTACTATTCCCCAATGCACTTTTTAAATCATAAGTCCACAGGTTCAATTTGTAGTATCTTCCAATAAATATGTATATAATAGAGAGTAGGACAGAGATGCAAGATGTTTTCCCCCACCAAATCCACCTTTTTGTGAAAGGGTTATATACTCCTTATTTCTGTTAGTCCTCTCTTGCCAAGAGGGAAGAAAATCTTCAGTGAGATACATTTTCTTCAGGAGGCATCTTCTGTTCCTCCCTGACCTTTTTCCAGTGGAATTTTCATCCTGTGTCCTTTTTCCTCAATAAATGTGCCAGCAAGACTTAATTAATGTAAGTTGTTGCAAAAGCAGAAGTTTCTTTCTTATTACATTTCGGTAAAAAGTCATAACTGCCTTTGGCATTACCATGTTACAAATTAGTTGTATGTATAAATCATATTGTTTTCAATCTGATCTCTTCCTGAATGACCCGAATTAGGATAAACAAGACTTGGGAGACTTCAGTCTTCAAACTTACAGGTATTAGGCCAGGGTCTTCTAAATAGGTATGCTCTGTTACAAATTTATTTGCCTGGGTAACCCCTTCCTAATTGAAGGACCAATTTAACAGTAGTGCTCACATAAGTAAAGTTATGCCCAGGCTTAGGTTTTTGCAGGATTGGTCAAGAACTCTTAGAAGACCTTTTTAAAACTTGTGTTATTTCCAAAGATTCCTTTAATCCATGTACCAAACGCCCCTATATTTTAAAGAAAAAACCCTCAAACTTAAGAACTTTAAAAACTTGCTCCTATTTTTCCCCTAAATTGAGACTATAAACTATTTACGATCTTGTACCAAGTATCTACTTGTTTTAATTAATCCTTAATTTCAGAGGGTCAATCAGTATCTAGTTCATGTTCCAGTCTCAAAGACTATGTTCAGAAGAATGCTCTATTCTCCTAGCTGTTGCCAGTTTATTGCAGTTCTTAACAGTCACTATGACAGAAAAGGCAAGAACAAGAAATGCAGTAAGAGTGAGCAAGTGAGCACGTGTTGAGATTCAGGAGGGATTACACGATATCTACAGCAGAGAGTATGCACACACACAGAGCCCAAGGATTCAGTTACATCTCCAGAAAACAGACACCACGTTTATTTCGGACTTCACCAGACTTGTCTGTATTGCAAATTCCCCACAGAAGTGCTAAAGTACAGATTTACTAATTAAGGAGGAGGAGAATATCACCCATTTCCCTAGAGTAACTCCAATAATATGCTTGTCTTAACCCTTTCTCCCTCCATCTAAAAATATTCCAGAGAACAAGGGTAGTCAAGTCCTGACGTGGACTTCTGGAGTTGGAATCTCCTCTCAATTATATGCTACTGCACGTGTTACAATGCCAGCTCCAGTGAATGAAGTTTCTGCCAATGAAAGCAGGAAGATAATACTGCCTTTAGAATTTACATCAGTGGCAATCATAGGGAGGAAAAAATTAAAATCTGTTACTCTTCATTTTGATCTTGTGTGAGGCATTCCACTATGGCTGAAAAAACCTGAAACTTGAATTACCTGAATTAACCTTAGAAAGATAAGCATGCCACTGTTTGCCAGAGTCCAATACTAGATACCTTTCTTAGGATAGCTCAGAGCAAAGCCCAGGCTCAAGTTCCCCCTCAGATGAATTTTAAACCACTAACTAATGAACTTAGTGCAGTAACAATGAGAACCCCGACAGCTCCATTGTGAAAAAAACAAGCTTCTCAGTTGTCATGGGAGTGAAATTCTGCTTTCATTACCAGTACAGCTCTCTTCACATGCTCCTGTATTTTTTTCAATGAAAGAGGCATAGGGTTTGGAGTGCACAGATTTGGTACACGTGCACAGCAGCTGGTCTGACATGATAAAGCAGAATGAATCTGAAGAAGTTCCTGCCTGTCTGACCAATAATCCATGAACTAAGAGGGATTTACTCAATAGACCAGCACAGATTCCATCCTGTCAAAATTAGAGATTTTTTTTTTTAAAAAGTGCCTAAAGCCGTTTTCTGTTAGATATTTTCCATTCCCCAAACACCTAGACAGCAAGTAGGAGGCGAACAAAGGTGGGGGGAGGGAATTGTCTGAATCCTGCAATGTTTATAACTTCGTATTCGCTTGATTTGAAGCTCCAACCATAGAATTTGTTACTGGAGACATTTCTGTAACTTAAAGAAAATCAATCAGAAGAAGAGCATCCAGCATGCACAGACACACACTGTATGCCAAGGCAGCATTCCCGGTACCATGTCTAAATTTCATTCTTAAATACGACTTACTTGCCATTCTCTTTTGCTAGGTGGGAACTGCCGAGCGCTAAAAATAACACCAGGATTTGGTGGCGGGAGCTAAAAATACCCTTTCCCGCTCGATTACCGACTCGGCAGGAAAGACGGAGCTCTTGGCATCTGTCACAGTCTATAACCGCCAGCTGGGGATGGAGACAAAGAGCCCAACCCCGGAGTTGCGCGCCCGGGGAAAGTTTTACGGGCAGACGAAGAGGCCACGGGGCTGCATCCCGGGGCCACGGGACCCCCACCCACCCCAGCCCGGGCGGCGCCCCCGGGCCTCCCCGCCGCCCCTTACCCGCGTTTCGCAGCTTCTTGTTGCGGTAGACGGACAGGATGACCAGGAGGTTGCCCAGCAGGTCCACCAAGATGGTGAAGATGAGGATGGCGGCCAAAGTGGAGGTCACCCAGGGCTGGCGGCGAGGGGTGCCCTCGGCCGGCGGATCCCGCGGGAGGACGGAGCTGTTCAGCTCGCTCTCGTTCACTCTCATCCTGCCGCCGCCGCCTCCCAGGGCACAACCGGGTACTGGCGGAGGGGGTGCGCCCGCCAGCGCTGCCTCCCGCGGGGGCAGGGCAGGGCAGGGCAGGGCAGGTCAGTTTGGGACGCGGGTCGCGGCCGCCCTGTGCCGGTGGGCTGTCCGCCCTAGGGCGGAGCGGGGCTGGCGGGAGCGGGCGCACCTCCCATGGCGGCCGGCAGTGCAGGCAGGAAGTTTCCCCGGAGCGTGCATGTGCCGCGGCGGGACACTTTTATAGCCCGCCCGCGCCGCCGCCCCGCCCGCCGCCACCGCTGCCGCCAGGTGACACCGAGCCGCCCCCGCGCCGGCACGTGCGCGGCCCGGGCTCCAGCTGCCGCCGCGCGGCGCCACAGCGCCCCCCCGCGGCCCCCGCCCCCCATTCACGCCGCGCTCCGCTTCCCCATTCATGCTCCCGGCCGCTCATTCAGCGCCGGCCGCTCCATTCACCGGCGGAGGCGCGGCAGGGATCGACGGGGGTTGCTGTCTGCGGTTGGGTGGTTTGCAGCGCTCGGCGCTATTTTTAGCTCTCCTGGTTAACGCCGGCTCTTAATTAGGAGCGCGCCGAACTCCCTTCCCCTCCTCCCCCTCCTTTATTTAACATCGCACCCGCACGGTAACGTGAGCGCGGCGAGAAACCTCCCATTGGGGAGCGGGTCGGGGCTGCTATAAAAAGCTCCTCGAGAAGGAGGCTGGCTGGCTGGCTGGCTGACTGGGCGCGGGGGGGCGGGGGGCGTCTGAGGACCCGCGTCCCGGGAGCACCACGTGCCGCCGCAGCGAGGGGGCGGCGGGGGGGGACACGCAGCACCTCGGCAGCCCTCCCTTCCCTGCAGCCCTTCTTCCTCCCCCGCACCCTCGGCAGCGGGGACGATCTGCACAGGGAAGACAGAGAGAAAGGTAGCGGGGATGCCCTGTGCCACCCCTATGAGCCCGGTGAGGTCTGGTTCCCCTGTTCCCCAAAAGCAGCACAGGAACAGGGAGCCATTGCCCAGCCGTAAGGAGGACCCAGCTGACTGAACAGGCTATCCCCTCACCCTCTCGTGCGGTGGGCGCTCTGCTAAATAAATTTTAAAAAGAAAAAAAAAAAAGGCACTTTCTTCTGACTGAGTCTTCTCGCTTGCATGATATAAAGTTGTTGAAAATCTCTGAGCAAACTGGGCTTGGGGAATCAGTCTCCCATTCAGGACAACGGGCTGCGAGCGCGGATGGCAATGCGCGCTGTTCTCCGCTGTGCTCAGGGCTGGGCGCGGTGCTGGCGGCCAGGGATGGCCCCGCGCACCCACGGCCATCCCGGCCGGAGCGCTCATGGGGGTGCTGCGACTGGGGACAAGCGGGGAGTCCGCAGAGGGAGCGCGGGGCTGCTCTTGGGGCGGCGCAGCCTCCGCCGGGCGCTGCGGAGCGCAGGCGGTGTCTCTGCGCGGCTCTACGCGGGGCGGGAGGGGCTCATGCGGCCGCAGCCTGCGCTCAGCCGCCCGGGCTCACGGTGGCAGCCCGAGGTGAGGGATAACCAAAGCCACCGCTGTGACCAGCTGTTGCGTAACGCGGCGGGTGTGACAGGAGAACGCGGGAGCGGGCAGCCCGCAGCCGCGGAGGGGCGCGGACAGGCAGGGCGGCGGCGGCAGCAGCGGCACCCCCGCCCCGGCAGGCGCCGCAGTCCCAGCCTGCACGACTGAGTGCCAGGGAAACCCCGAGCTTCCCATTCACCCACGGTTTTCTTTCACCACCGCGGGCAGCGGAGCGATGAGCACCGCCGCTCAGCCTCCCGCTGGTGAATGAGACCGCTTTTGTTTTGTGGGGGAAGCGCTGATTTATTTGATCACCTACTGACTTATTAAACGCTCAATATTCCGGCAGCGTGTTTTCCCGCCGCCCCGATAAACAGCAGACCCGGGGAGAAGTGTCGGCACTACAGAGCATTCCTTCCAACTGCTTCCCAGGAGAGCAAAGCCCATCCACCACTGGAGATGGAGAGCAGCAGCCCGCACTACAGAGGAGGTTGCAGGAGGAACCCCTCAGAGCGGCGCCGCAGCTCCTGGGCAGAGGGTGGTGGTGAGCACGCCCTGACATGCACATCCACCCACCACCAGCCCCAGCCCTCCATCCCCCCTTGCAGCTCAGTGCATGTGTCCGTGTAGGTGCATAACAAGTAGTTAGCAAGCTGTGGGAGAAGATTAAATATAGGAGGAGCCAGTATCAGGGGGATATCAGATCAAGGACAGCCACACGTGGATATAGGCAGAACTGCCTGGTCCTCAGTAGACCTCCACGGGTGTTTCACTGGACAGGGAGGGGCTGGCTGCCCAGAGAAGCTGTGAAGTTTCACAAGGTCAGGTATTTTTAACCAGAAGGTAGAGTGATGATGAGGATCAGCCCAGGATTTTGTTTCAAAGAAAGGGAATCTGGTCCATGCAGGAATTGCTGTTAATTGTCTCATTCCTGGGATGTTCAGTGACATATTTACAATTTAGACCCACAGGGGAATAGAGATATCACTCCATCCATCCCATTTTAGTCTAATGACAAGAGTGTATCTTGGACCAAGGCTGCTTGTGCTGGTGAGAGCAATGCTTAGGGAAGGGAACTCTTCCTGGAAAGGGGACTGTAGATGTCCTACTGGAAAAGCCTGTATGAGAGCTAAGGGTGACCCAAGCAGCAGCAAGTGCCATGATACATTGAGAAGCCCTTGTGCTGTTGCTCCATGTGTTGGCTTTGTTTCATGCAGAGTGGGAGATGAGCATCAGGATGTGGGTCAGGCTCCAGCAAGAACCACCTTCCCATTCTGTACCAGGGAGTGGGACAACCTTCTCTTTCCTCCCTCTCACCTTGACAGAGACACCTCATACTAGAAAACGCTGCTCTTTAAGGTTTTGCATGTGTTTACTCACATTCTGGAGAGTTAGAGACTCTTAGATGCCACCCAAAACAAACAAGAGGAGCAGATCTAACAACATCAGGTTACTTCACACTGATCAACATTCAGTCAGTCAGACAATCTTAGAGGCAGTTTGGTACTGTTTGTTACATCCTCTGAGGCTGGTCTTTCTCCCCTCACATTTTCTACACTTTTTCTACATATGCATTTTTAAAGTACAACTGAGTGTTAAACGATGCTTTACATGAAAGCAGTGTAAGATAAGATCAAGGCACAAGAACATCACTTGTCCCAGTCACCCCATATTATATTAATTTAAATCAGGGTTGACTCCACTGTAGTGAGCAAAGTTGGCAGAGCTTTTAATACATGAAGAAACACAGAACTTGTCTGATCTGTCACAAAAGAGTCCTGATTTGTTTTTGCTTGAGTTATGTTTCGGATGTGCCTGTTGCCCATTCTATCTCCAGCCAAGTTTTCTGGCTGATCTTGAACTGATGTTGGAGTCTTGGTTTTGGTCCTGTCTCCTGTTGATGCAACCTGGCCTCTCTGGGTGAGTGCTAGGCTTGAGTCTTCTTTTTGTCCTGACTAAGGCTGTCAGTTGAGCCTGTTTCCAGCATCTGGCCCTGCCTGCTGCTCTTAGGTCCTGAGACCATGCTCACTGGTGTGGGCAGTGCCTGGGTTCAGGTTTTCCTTGGCTCCTGGTTTGCCTTTCCTGTGGAGAAGCTTTTAAAGCTACACAGGAAGGCACATTAGATGAGTTGAGGGAGCACCATACATCTGAAATGTAGAAAACACGGGGAGAAATTAGCAATTCAGCTGGTTCTCTGAGTAAGAGAATGGAGACTGCCTGGCAGACAGGACTGAGATGGTCAGTAGCAGGGGCAAGTACTCAGAGCTTGCTGATATGGGTGCCTGGCAGAGAATGGAGTGGGAGAGCAAAAGGCAGAACACTTCTCTCCCTTTGCAGAAGTTTTCACCGTGGTACAGTGTGGTTTTCTTACATCAAAGGAAATAGTTGTGCAGGCTGATGACAGATAAGATATTTTGGAAAGGGCTGACTTGAATACAAGTATGGGAGGAAGGCCTTGGAGGGCTGCCCTGGAGCAGGGAGGTAGGTAAGTTTTGGTACCTGTAGCAGTGAAGCAGCAGCTTCTGATATCCTTTATGGTTTGGTGCCTTTCTCTTCTTCAGAGAACCCCAGGAGCTGCATGAAATAAATAAATGCAGACTCTCTTCTGCTCAATCACAACAGATATTTCTGTAGTGAAAAGCTGAAACTATCTTAGAATTGAGGTGGCAAAAAAATGAGGTAAGCCAACTGGCAGTGTGTTTCTGTGGTGAGCAGTAGTGCAGAGAGTAGGAGCAGCTGCCCATTTGAATGCTTAGCATTAAATTAAGTGGGTGCAGATTCTGTCTGGTGCCATACCTTACTATTTTGAGACCTTCATAATTCCCCTGTTATGCTGAAGAACAGTTATGATGCTGATGGTTCTTGAGCACTCTAGGAAAGAAAGGAAACTCACAGCTCCTCTCCAGTGTGGTGCTTAGAGACATTTTCACCATTACATTTGGCAGCCTCTTGGCCTGCTCTCCCAGCACACTGACACAGTTCTCCCCATAAACCTGCCTTGACAGCTGCTGTTCAGTACACAAATCTTGCTGACACACCTATGGGGCAATTCCACTTCCTCAACAGGTAAACTTCTGTGGCAGCAGGTTTGCTGCAGCTCATCCCACGGCAGGAGGTATCTACTCCTCATTACATCAGACCAGTGGTTGTGATGCAGCACTACAAAAAAATCGTGGCTGTTGTTTCTTTTGTCCTTTAGAGGAGTGATTCAGAGTGCTGCAATTTTGTCATGTTTTATTTTGTGATGTGTGGCTTTCTTTCCCTGACAAGTCTTTTATTTCAATGGTTTTTTCTTACTTACAAGCTGTGGCATCTCCTGCCTTCATGTTGTAAGTCATAAAATAACTGTAAATTGCATCCTCTCTATGAGTATTGGGTTTGGGCAGATGATGTAAGAGATTGATGGGAAATATGCCAGCTCTTTAATTCTTCATTCACCACTGCCTTAGAGCACAGTTTTTGTATTCAGAGAGCGCTGTTATGAAAATTCTTGTGCAACACAGTCGGCTTTTGCTTCTGGCTTTGGGGTTTCTAAGGTGAGATGTCATTCACCACATGGCTGTGACAGGGACCAATGTTCTTTAGAAATGAAACTACATCCTAGGACTATTCTCTGCATTAATACTCTCTTCTCCTGCAATATGAAATGGCCTCAAAAGGGAGAAATAGTAGCTTCTCACTGTGGAATGGCATTTTATATAATTGTTAAAGCATTCTCCATGATGATTAGAAAATTATCTTTGAAACTTTGCAAGCAGAAAAGATAACCAATCTCAGCTTATCTGTATTTTAGGGTAGGAAAGTGCAATGCTGTATATTGTAATTGACTGTTAAGCATGCTACCTCATAATTTTGATCTTAAAGATTAACTTGGAGCTAATTTTGAAGTTGGGGAGAATGAGGGTGGGTAAGGTTCAGGGCTATAAATCCTGATCAGAAGCTGATACTTTTTGAAGCCCACAGTCACAGACCAAAGTTGCTGAGATAAGTGAATTAATACTCAGCTTTATCTTCAGTGGCTCCAAGACTTCTAAATCAGTGCATCTCGTGGTAGATCACACTAAGAGACCTACTTTGCTACATATGGAGTGAGGTTGCTTACCTCAGACTGTTCTTCTGGTCTATTTCTTTGCCAGGTCCATTTCTTTGTCCTGGGATTCTTCAGGATATTGGCCCCAGCAACTACTTTTGAGAGCTGATTGATGTAGATTGTTCCACAATGTGAGCAGTCCAGTAACAAACAAGGCTGCTAGAGACAGGGCACTCTGTATTATCACACGTGTGTGCACCAAGGAAACAGAACTGTCCTTTTATTTGTGGTTGCCTTCAGCTTCCTTCAACTCTGCATTTAAAATGTTAAGAATAAGGATTTCCATGGCACTAGCATTTTACAGTGTCATGACAACATGTCACTCTTCTGCCCTGCCCCCTGAGCACAGTTCCACAGTTCCTGGTAGATACCATTTACTTGCATTAACTATAGAGGTTTAAATACTCCTGCAATAAAATAAAAGCTGTGCCAAAGGCCAGAATGTACCTGCACATTCAGATTGTTAGCTGGTATTCTTTTCTTGCAAGGCTGTTGCCTGTTTTTATATGCCATTACAGAGCTTTTTTATTTAGCAAGCTCAAAAATTCACAGTGATTCCAGCCCACCCATTTCTCTGATGTTCTCACTGTGCTGACCAAATCCAGCCTGTCTACTTAACATTTAAATTTGTTTTGGTTTTTTTTCTATACAGGAATCTATTACACTCAGGGAAATAGCATATTCCTTTAACAGAGCATACAGAATGGTTTAAAATAGAAATAACGTTCACTTTCTTGTTGTATATTTTTATATTCACCTTTGAATATTCTGCTGTTGTGTGTTTATTTTTTTTTTCCTCCTTGGCAGCTACTTTAAAACCTTTCAATATCCCCTTGTATTCTTTTATATGACTCTTTTGTCAGTCTGAGTGAATGTTTTCTTAGGCTTTCCTTTTGTTTAAATATGGGGAATAAAAGGAACATGTCTTGAATTGAAATCACTGAACTGGAAAGGGACTACAAGAAGAATTGACTGTAGTAAAGCTTAAGTATTAAAATCCATCCAGTGCAGTTCTTACCAAGTGTAGAAAAGCAGAAAAATGCATACAGCCTCAGAGAATGCATGGAGAAATTACAATGGAAACGGTTGAAATGAATGGGAAAAATTGAAATTGGTAGTCTTTGGCATGAAGCTAGAAAAGAATGAGCCAAGGGCAGGGTGGGGTGCTGGGTCTGGGGGATTGGAAGAGGTTAAAATGCTTAAAATGGAGAAGCATAGGATTGTTGTGTGTAGTCAATATTCTAGTTTCAGGCTGTTAATAAAAAACTGAAATCAGTGGAATAAGATTTGATTGAAACAGTGATGACACAATTCCATGATGTAATGCTAAGGAGCACTTCACAATGGGCCCTTTAAGAAATGTGGAATCATTTGCAATTAGAATTGATGGAAAAACATGACAATTTAATCTGAAATGAAATCCTCAGATGCTGTACTAAGTATTGAATGGTTTTGTCACTATAGAATCTCACCAAAAAAAAAAAAGAATCAGCGACATAGTTGCTTTTAATTTTTTATTCAGCACATATGAGTTGAGCCATTTTCTTCAATTTGAGTATCATCAGCAAATCAAGGAAGAGATTTTTAAACAGTTTGCCTTGTCTGCAGTGTTTCCAGAGACCTTTTCAGGCTTGAGTCTACAAATAACAACTTCTTGGTTTGGGGGCTTTTCATTTGTTTGTTTCTGTTTGCACACACCCCCTTCTCCCCCTACACCTGCACTTACATACACACACACACACACACACACACACACACACGCATGCCCCAATTATTCCTGGAGTAGGCTTGGATACAGTTTGTAGATGATCACAGAGTTCATGCCAGTGATTTGCCTTCCCCATTTTCCAATGAAAATTACAAAACTTCTACTAAATTATCCAGGTGATTTGCCATTGTGATCAGTTTCTAAACTTGAATTCTAGAAGGACAGAATGTTTATGAAGAAATAGAGGCTAGAAAGACCAAATAAGTAATTTTTCTGAGCTGGCAATTGTGTACTGCTCAGCAGCTCTTTATATTAATTTTGCTTACTGCTTTCAACATATTGTTTCATACTTAATCTAATTTATTTTCTACTCTTTTTGTTTCACTAATAAACAAAAATGGATTTAGTGACTATTTCTGCTGTAACCTTTTAATTCCCTCTCAGTGTGATGCACTAGACTTCATCCATATTAGTTTTAGTAACTCCTCAGGTAGTTAAGAGTTGTGTCAATATAAAACCTAATCACAAAATAAACCACCAGTTCAGCAAAGGTTACTTAATCTTCTCAGGGATCTCAAGGTCACCAAATGCGATGTTTTCTTCAAAAGACTAAACAAGTGACACATCAGAGGTTCTTCAGAAAGGATTGAACACATTTAGTATTGCTCAGTAATCAAAAAACACCTTTGTGTTTTCAATACAGTGCTCTTCAAAGAGACAAGTAACAGCTCTAAGAAATGTTGCCTCTATGTGGAAAAGATACAATACATCCAGGGAATAGAAATGCTGTCTCTATTACTCTTGTACCTGAATATATATTTCGGAGGCAATGATGTGTGAGAGGGCAATTCTGGCTTCAGAGTAGGAACTTGCAATTTTTTTTGGAACTGCAACCAGAATACCTGCTATATTGAGATAGTTAATATTATTCAGAACATGTAAGATATGTCTTGTTTCCTGTATCTGCTCAGGAAAAATCTGGAGTGGTGGTGGGAGGCCATAAAATATTATTGAAGTCAGTGGTCAGCACTGCATCACTCTGACCCAGCTTGCTCTGGGTAACATGAACTGTGTCTTGTGATTCCTCACACGTCCTATTCAGGGCTGATTGTATTCATTTCATCTGCTGGTTTTGCATCCTCATGTCAAGATATTTGTGTGGGCTTGTGCTTATCTAACACTCAATAACCTTGCAGCATTTTTTAGTATTTGTTTTATCTCCCTCTATACATCCCATCATCTTGCTGAGGAATCCAGTTTGTTTGCCTGACTTAGTCACAGTCCTCATGCTCAGCCACAGAATTTCTCTTCAGTTTTCAGGCAGTTTCACCCTAAAATTTAATTTCTGCACTTGGAAATTTCATTTCATTTCCATCCTTGAATCCTCAGCCTGGGACAATAAGACAGAGGTATTTATTAATTTGTGCCCTCTACTTTTTCAGAACATGCTCTTTCCTGGTAGTTACTCTGCTCTTTCAACAAGAAACCTCCAATGCCTCTCAGAAAAGATGAAGAAAAATGGGAAGACAGTAAAACAGAATAAAATAAATCTGGTGATTAATCAGTCAATAAACACCAGTTGTAGTACACACACTAACTAAGGGGGTACCATTTAAATCTATTGGCTTAGAAATCTGACATCATTAATCCATTATTAATTTTTGAAAAAAAAAAAAAAAAAAAGCTTGTTATGCTGAATCTCTTTTTCATTCTAAAACAAAATGAAAAAAGTGACAGTATGCAAATCAAAACTGCATAAGAAGACAACATG
Organism: Aphelocoma coerulescens; assembly: GCF_041296385.1. NCBI lineage: Eukaryota > Metazoa > Chordata > Aves > Passeriformes > Corvidae > Aphelocoma > Aphelocoma coerulescens. Next base: position 47,613,066 of record NC_091017.1, read on the forward strand.
CATAGTAATGAAATTATCAAAAGTAATCTAAAAATCTTTACTCCTTGAGAATTGTGATAGTTACCGTAAAGTGTATTTATTTTCATTAGTTTATTAAAAAAAGGTGCCCGGTTAGCATCTAATCTTGAAAATGTTAGAAACTATTCACAATAATATAATCACTTATATGCACCAGGCTTCTGGGCTAAGTTCTAGTAAACTTCTATATAAAATAAGAATTTATAATATTTGTAACTCAACCTGTGATTTAATACCCATTAGTCTGTCATGGTCAAATGATGTTTTTTAACAGCCCTTGAAAAACAGGCTTGAACAGTTATGTCACTCTTGGTGGAAAACCTCAAAGTTATGAAAAAACTCAAGGAATTACTTAAATTCTGAGCATGCACATAAATAAAATGCTAACAGAGGATTTTGTAGTCATTTTCTTCACTAGTGAGGCACTGGCACAAGATGCCCAGGGAAGTTGTGGATGTCCCATCCCTGGAAGTGTTCAAGGCTCGGAGCAACCTGAACTAGTGGAAGGTGTCCCTGCCCATGGTGGGGAGTTGGAACTAGATGATCTTTAAGGTCCCTGCCAACCCAAACCTTTCTGTGAGTCTGTGATGTACTGAGTGAAGTGTTTGATCAGTTTTGTGTTGCCAATTTCACTTTATCTAAATTTTTTACCTACTGGGACTCCAACTATGAAAAATTCTGCAGTAATAACCTACATATGAAAGTGCAGACGTGTTCAGAAGTCATCTATGCTAGGTAAATTTATATATTAGCCAGAATTTTTTAGTACCATCAATTTCAATTATGTTGATTAGTACATATCTACTTTGTTGACATGAGTGATTAATTTCAGCAGTGTTTTGCTACAAGGTCTGCTGAAGGTATGTTTTCTCTAAAGTTTGAATTTTCTGCCATTGATAAAATCTCTAGAACTTTTCATATAACTTTCATCTCCATTATGAAGACATACTGCTTTTAGGCTTGTTTTTAAAACTAAATAAAGTAAAACATCATATAAAATCGTCATATACTTTTCATGTGATCTGGGGCATAGAACAAAGGCTGTCACTATGATACTGTGCATTGACTTTGTTGAATTTATCTGAATTATTACTGAAATTGGTATAGTGATCCATTTCAGGGAAGCTTTTTTGCTTTAGAATTTCAGAGCAGATTTTAGCTATATTTATATCATTGTGATTTCTTAGACAGGTACACATATCCTTTGGATTTATTTTGGAACAAATATGTAATTTCATTGCTGAAAATGGGAGACCAACATTTTGACTCTGATTCCTGTGATATCCCCCTGTTTATGTGTGAGGGATTGGTTTGTAGCCTATTGAAAGAGGTACATGCCAGTGATGCCAATCATATTTATTATTTTTCCAAGAGAGAAGGAAACAATGGAGCTGTTAATAAGAAAGAAGATTTCTAAAGTTGTACTATATATTTTTTAATACTATATAAAGTGGGAGAGAATACAAAAAAAACACCTCAGATATTAAACACTGAAGCTTATTCTAAACTCCAGTAGCTGTGACATCATATAAAAATATCATCCCCTAAAAAGACTTCTTTTCCTTATGTTTAGTCCATCCGACTTGATAAATGTTTACCATTCAGTGTTTTATATGAAATAAACTAGTGCTTTTCATCTAGTTAATGGATCAAAGCAGTGTTCAAAGAAGAAAAACTCCTTTTATTAGCATTTTGTAGCAAATTCAGCTGACACAATAAGAAAGCAATGGAGGTGGAAAATGACTTGCCCTTTTATCTGTGAGTTTAACTCAAGGTTACAGCTAGCATGTGTGAGTGGTAGCTATTAATATTTTTAATTAGTCTGTTGAGAAATTTTCTATTCTATAGCTAATGACCCAACAATTTATTTGTAGACTGAATCCACTTAAAATTATCTTTGATGAACAACTATCTGACTAATAAAGCATCCAGATATAATACTTAAAATGCTTTAATTGAAACGGTTGAACTTGCAGCTATTTCATTGTAACTGAAAAACTCTTGTGATTTTATGGGAGAAGAAGTAATCTAAAAGCCAACTCCCAAGTTTTTTACTTTTCAAATGATAAGAATGTGGAATAATTTGACCACAATACTATTTTTCTTGGCAAAATTTTTATAGCATTATTGACTGGTTTTGTTCAATTAGATTACATGTTCATTTTTACATATCTGGAGGAAATGACCCAAAATACAAAGCAGCAAAAAGCTGTCTGCTGAATAAAGTAAAATAAACAAAATAAGTGGTACAAAACCTGCCAGTCCAAGTTTGGAGATTTGTGTGGATTTTTTTTCTTTTCTTTTTTTTTTTATTTTCTGAGAGAAGTCTGCAAAAGGTTATTTTTTTGAATCACAATTTTAAAGTCTTTCATGATGTATTCATGTATCTTTGTATATAGTCTCTATGAGCTTCTTTCACTATCAACTATCCCTTCTATTTTTGTCTGTCATTTTTCAGGTGCTCTAGGTTTTTCCTTATATGAGAAAATGGATTGCCAGGTTGACCTATCATACAGAAATATATCCGTCATTGTGCCTGACATGCGGATTGCTACTTATGAAGAACAGGCTCTCCTAGCATACAAGAGGATTTATTTTTATCTCTTGCCTTGGTTCTTTCCAGATATTTAGGCCCTGGTGTAGTGGTATTTCTTGGGATCATCATGTGCTTTATGATGAGTTTTGTTTGCCTGTAGCAAAGTATCTCAGATAAGAAAATGAACAAAAAAATATAATCTGTTATAATTACCTGTAGCTGTCACTATAGAGAGAAGATCCATAGTTAGTAAAATGATGGTCTTTTTTTGTCTTATTGATTAACCTGCTGAAATAATTTGTAAGTTGTATAATAGGTTGAAGGTACTCTTTTTTCCTTGTATATTCTTTCTATGAATAAAAACATTTGCTAAGGCCTATGGGCTGAGATTTTTCTATTATTTATTAAGGTAAATTAATAAATTTGATTATATTATTTGATATAATTTGATATAGCTCTGTGGTAAAGAAGGTACCCTTCCTATGAGAAATGACTTGGAGCTCACATGGAAGCAATGTTAGGTGTCCCCATTCTAGGAATGGATATCTGAGTTTTGTCAGAATTTCTTGAGGAGTGCATGTTTTGTTCTTATATGAAATTTTGTGTGAAAGTAGAGAACCTGTATTTCCAGTATTTCCAAGGAAAGCAAGTGTCAGGCCTTTTTTTCACTGTGTATTTGTCTTATGCACTGTTAGTAAATTTTTTGTCAGTGCTACTAAAGCCTCAAGAATCACTAAGGAAGTTCACCATGTAGTGCTGAGCTATCTTACTGTAGGGACTGCCCAATCTTTTTATATTTAAAAATTTTTGAGGAGTAAATCAAAGAAACAGTCGAAACAGGTTTGTAATTTAAATGACTTTTGAAATCCTTGGCACAGTTACGGATTTTCTTACTTCTTTGTTGGATGCCTGTTGCATGATTATGGGTATATTGAGAGTAAAAGAAAATGAAATGCATTTGGTGTCACAGTCTTTTTTCTTATTTCAGTGGGTTTTGTCATCTATAATGTGATTTTTTCAAAGGAAAATTCCTTTCCAATTTTTGGCTGTCACGCTTTCAGTGATTACTAGACTTGTTTTCAGGTGTGTTCCATTGTCATGCATTTTATTAAAGGCAGATAAAACTATGGACAGTAGCAGAAGAACATTTTTATTTAAATATTTTTGAATCTGGAAGCTTGAATTAAGTATATCTGCTTCCAATCTAGTGAAGTCTACACAAAAAATACCAATAAATCGATGTAATTGATCACTACATCACAGAAGTGGGGCTAAAACATGAGTGGCCCTTATGGGAGAAAGCAGAGACATTTTCCCCCACTATGTTCTTCCCCATGTGGTTTTTGCAGCAATGGCAATCACTAAATGTAAGGTACACTTCTACCATGCAGCACAGAAACAGGAAATGGAAAACTCTTGAGAAAACAAGGGAATAGTCAGGGAAAAATGAAATTGTTAGGCTTTCCTCACAGGCATACATGCTATTGATGAGTCTAGAGAGAATCTGTGTCTTATTTTATTCTGTGTGTAGGAGAGGCAACCTAGATTTAGAGGACTGCCTAATGAAGTTATGTGTGTATTTTTCCAGTATTGTAAGACATGTTTCAATGTGTAATCAAAGTCCACACTTGAAAATAAGTTGGGGTTTTTTTTCTTTTCTTTTTTTTTCATTGAGTCATCAGCTGTTTAATGTCTCTTTTCTGTGTGACTTTGTTCAGGTTAGCCTGCATGTGACAGGTGCATGTGACATTGCCTTTAATGAACACGTATTGTGAGCTGTAGTTGCACAACACAGAGCTAAGTTGGAGGACACAACCCAGCAAATATGTTGTCATCGAAGTGCAAGGTGAACTTCAGTGTAGTGGAATTAAAACTTAGAATGAAGGAGGTGATACATATTCCCAGTTTGCTGAAAAAACAAGGAAGCATGCATACTATCTGCAGTGGGTACTACAGAAGGCAGGAGAAGGAAGGGCTTGTTATTGTTTTGTGTATGTTTGGTTTCTACAAATTCCATTCTGATTTTAGACATTAAGAACACAGTGGGTAACTGAGATTTGGACATAGGTGTTGACCAGCAAGCAGAAGGGATCCCCCAGGTTAGGCAGAGCAGGGTGTGGAGCCTGGTGTTGATTGGAGATCAGCGTAGGAGGAGTTACTGGCCCCTGCAGATACAAGCAGCTTGGATCAAGGCACAGAGAGCCTTGTGACCCTGCACTACCAGCTGAGTGTAAAGCCTGCTGCCTTCCCGTTAATGAGGAAAATAGTGGTTTTGGAGCTTCATAGGGGAGCTGTAAGATTTCATGGGAACTCTGTGATCCTGAACTCTACAACCATACCCTTCCTGTGAGAAGAGACTTGGAGCTCACATGGAAGCAATGTTAGGTGTCCCCTTTGTAGGAAAGGATATCTGAGTTTTGTCAGGTGTTCGTGAGGAGTGCATGTTTTGTTCTTAGATGAAATTTTGTGTGAAGGTAGAGAAATCTGTGTTTCCAGATCCTTTGCTTGTGCTTCTAGGCAAGGTCTGTTGTAGACCTAGACGCCAGGGTCGGGAAGTTTTGCTTGAGTCTTCTCATTTCATGTATGGAGTTGATGGACATGAGAAAGAGCCAAATCAAGGTAAATTCTCTTTTTAAGAACCTTTCTGCTTGTCAAAGTCTGTCAGGAGAGTCAGGTTGAAAAATCTGGGATAGCTTTCTTCTCACATGAGCCCTTTGTCCCTCTGTCATATGCCTTGTGTTTCCATTTGAAAGCACTCCGATGTACAAAAATTTTCTTTTGGGAGATAAATACTCTTTTCAAATGGGTATGAAAAAGAGAGTGCTCAATAATGTAACAAAACCTTCTTTGTCATTGGCTAGACAAGAGCCAGCTCTTCCTTTCTTCTTTTACTCCTTTCTAATTACTATAGCCTCTTCAAATTTGCCAGCTATGCTACATGTCCCTGTTCTGAGTGAGTGTAAAGCTATGCTCAGTAAAAGCAGATACCAAAAAAAAAAGAAAGTAATATGGTTTAACGTGACTTTTCTGTGGACACTGCTACTGGGAGAACCTACTCTAGAAGGAAAGGAGGCAGATCTGCTGTCAAAATATGCAATTCCTGTCATGCTTCAAGAAGTAGGATCTGCTTGGACAGGAGTAGTGTTCGGGACCTTGGCACAACTCCATCAGGGAGTCAATTGTCCTGATGTCAACAATGCAAAGGAAATTGTGCAGTGAGGTAGAAGAGGAAGGACAAGCCCTGGGTAGATGTCATGTCCTTTTTGATCATGCTGCCTTTTCTGTTGTATTATTCCTAACACCTATCCTGTTACTGTAGGTAATAACAAATGAAGTAATGATACAGTTAATAGTTAATCTTCTGTGTGATGATTCATGGCTTTAATAGCAATAAAGTGTTCTTGTTACAGTTGTGGAGCCTTTTTATGGCTCTTCCTTAGTAAGCTAGTTGTGTTCTGGTTTTGACTAGAATGAAGGATTTTTAGAATGGAATTTGGATGTGTGGCATTTGGATACACTGGGAACATGGATCTTGTAATCCTCTCCTCTAAAGTCCATCTTGCACTTTGGAAACTGAAAAACAAAGAAGTATATAGTCGAGTTGGAAAAGAAAATCCTATGCTATGTGAGAGGCAGTTTAAATACTAGAGACATTTATGTGTCTCACTCTGGACAGCTATTATATTTATCCATTTCTTAAGTCCTGGAGAAAGCAAAAAAAAAAAAAAAAAAAGTAGATGAATCAAGGAAAATGGCTTGCTGCTTAAACCTAGCAAACATCTGAATCCGGGAGATAAACCCTACTATAAATATATATTTAATCATTAACGAAGGCATTTTCCATCTCTTATTACCCTGTATGTTGTTAGCTTTGCATTTTTCTCCAGGGCTAAGGAAGAAATTTTAAAGTACCCCAGATGAACCTTAAAGCTTGTATCAATACACACAGCAGAATTCTTAAGAAAAAGTCTGTAAACTGAGCCTTAGCCCTATTATGACATGTACTAGAAGACACACTTGGAGAGATGAAGCAACTGATGATTTGCAGATGCTATTGTAAGGAGAGAGAAGATATCTTCCTCCACAGTAGAACAATGTGACAAAGACCTCTCAGTTGTTACAAGTTAGGAGGAGGAATGAGAGCTTGAAACAAGGGAGGTGTGGGGTGGAGAACGTATCTTTTCTGAGCAAATACTTACGAAAGGTAAAAAATCTCAGTGGGTTGTGGAATCATAGCAATGCTTCACTAGTTTAGAGAATGCCATAAACACAATATTGTTCTTCATACAGAAAAATGGAAATTAACTTTTTGCCCTCTAATCATCCTCACTCTTTTCAGCTCTTTGAAGTACTTGCTTTTTTGTGGGTAAGTTCAACTGCTGTCTCACATGGACTCCTTGGTTTTGTTCTAAAGGCTGTGCAAGCAGAAGGTAGTGGAGAGGTGAGGAACTGGATTTATCAAAGGAAGGCAAGGGAAAGGGCAGCGGAGCTGGCCAGTGCTGGCCAGGACAGACTATGGGACTCCAGCACAGTGCACTGAACATGTCTGATCTTCTCGATTACGTTGTCTGGACACATCCAGAACTGTTTCTTGTTTGTTTGTGTGGGGTTTTTTGTTGTTGTGTTTGTTTGTTTGTTTTGGTTGGTTGTTTTTTGTTGGGGGCTTCTTTGCTTGTTCGGGTGTTTGTTTTTTCCTTTGGTTTATTTTGTTTGTTTGTTTGGGGTTTTTGACAGCTATGGGATTTTTTTAGTGGCTTTGAGGTGTCCCTGAAAATGTAGCATCCATGAATCTTGCATCTGTGTCTCCCAGAATAGCTTTGTGTCCTTTCTTATGGGCAAAGCCCTTTGGGACACAACTGAACTGTAAAGAAGTTACATAATAGCCAAAATGTTAAAAAAAGGATTTTTTTCCCTACTTGATGTAGTTGTCCCTTGCAACTACATGTTATTAAGTGTTGGTGAGTGCTCTACAAACTTACCCCATTTTTCTGTCTTTCTCTATTGATTTAACTGTCTTTTTAATGGACTCTCTTATTACTGTAGCCTTTAGTCCACCTCTGTTACAGTGGGGAAACTGCAACACGCGTATCAAACAACGAGGCCCATGGAAAAGAAATATATATGGACAGATTCTTGGTAGATGTTTCAGAGATGTTTATTTCTCCAGCCACATGGCCGGGGCTCTGCTGAGGAACTCAGGCAATCACAGGACCCGAGGGTCCTTGCCCGCGCAGGGGAACACAAAACAACCAATGGGGAACGAGGCTGACCAGGGGCAGGGGAACCCCCCAGGGCCCCTCTCCCAGGACCCCACGGCAGGGGGAGAGCCCATCACACCTCCATCTTTGTATTTGCTTTTCAAGGTAATTTTCTCTCTCTCTAAATGTGTATTCACTGTGCACCCTTAAGGATGCTGTTACAATACAGTAAACAGATATCCTTCATGATGGAGCAGAGTATTAGCAATTACAGCAATTACAGCAAAGAGCCAATGAAACCCTGAGGTGCCACTCACTCAGCAATGCAGCATGTTTAAAAAATATGGACAAACAAACAATTTACAGACCAGAGAAATGCCTTTATACACACACACACACAAATATGCATGGGGAAGAAAAAACCTCCAGAAAGATTCTGTGTAATTTTTTGTCTTCTAAATAAAGCAACAACTTCAGACCACATACTATACAAATACTATGTTGTTTACAACTATTATTTTGCTATTTCAGGAAAACTGTTCTGCATTTGGTGCCATGTGCAACTGTACACCATATCTGGTGTGAAAGAAAATGTGCTGTTAAAACCAATGAACTGTATGTTTTAGGAGCTGAATCAGTCACAAGAGAATTGGTGTTGAGATTTTTGAGGTTTATTTGCTGGCTGACAGAACTGGAAAATTGTAAACTTTCAACCTGATTGTAAGAGTCAAGATATATGGTGATGAGTAAACAAGGACAAATGTGAACAATTTAAGAAAGGAAATTATAAAGAAACAAATATGTACATAAAAAAAATGTTATTGCTGATCCAAATTTATTTGCAGTAAATATAGGAAGAGAATTTCTTTAACAAGCTAGATGAGTCTAGCAAGGGGATTTACTGGGGGTAAATCTTAAAGGATAATGTGGTGTTGCTTATTGTTCTGTGAAGACTGCAAATACACAGGGCAAGAAGGATGTGTTCAAGCTGGAGATTACCCAGAGTGGGAATTTGAACAGTGGGGTCATGGTTGAAGGGAATGCATAGAGGCTTTAAGCAGGCTGCAGTGCATATATTTGGAAGGGAATTAGTCTGTCTCATTTTGACATCAGTTTCTGTCTGTTTAGATGACTAATAAAGCAAAGGGCTACACTTTTGTCTTACAGTTGTTTCTGAGCTGCTTGGGCACAATCCTTATTTTAAAAGGCCTGTTATTTCTTCTCTTTGTAATTGAAGCCACAAACTCCTGAAATCCTTGTTTGCCTTTCCTGCCCATCCCCCCCCCCCCCCCCCCCATCTAGATTGTCATGTGAATTTTCTTCAGATCCTTCCTGAAAACTTACTCCAATTAAGCTTTGCATCAGTACTTCATGTTGATATGAAGGCTTAATAAGAATGTGTGTCCTCAGTGTCCTGCATTGCACCTGAGGGTTAGGTAGGATTAAGGTGAGGATATGGGAGGATTGGCACAGCCTTTATTTTGGAACAGGCAGAGGGGAGAAGTTTTTTTGGGGGTAATGCCTCCAGGAGAGGTGAGCTGCAAAAGGGCTGCTTGTCTGGCTGGAGCTGTGTGGGAAGTGGGAATCCTGCAAAGAGCTGAGCTACTTTGGGGGCTGACTTGAAGGGACATGAGCCTGGATGGTCAGCCAGACTGACCAAGGGATAAAAATGTCTGTATTCTAATCCAGTTTCCTGAAAAGGAGGTGGAGAAGATGTGTGTAAGCATGATGAAAGAACAGATATTAGTCCAGTTATCACTGTGACTTCCTTGTGTTGGTTTTATTATTGTCCTGGAGAAGATAATGCACCACACTTTTGATATTTTTTACTAATGCAGATTCTGGACTGACTACTGCTCCTTCTAATGCCCACCTCCAGTCAGTTTGTGCAGCAGTCAGGACTGTGTGGCAATTTTATGACATGTCTTTACTAATTTGCTTTTCAGTTTAGATCCTTGTTACCTCGGAGGAATAATGTGATCACTTGTTTCACCCTTACTGATGCATGCTTCTCTAAAATGTGAGGAGAGATTGCTTTCTGCAGCTTAAACCAGAAGTTTATTGGTATGTGAACAGCAACATGCACTGAATTTCAAACTGAACAATGTTCTGTAATCCTAGTTCTTATGTGTAACATCTTGGGTGTTTCTCCTACCCAAGCAACAGTGAGCACCACCAGACATTTAGACCAAAAGTCTGGGTGCAGGCTCCTTCAGCCTGAGAGTTTCCTGACAATTCATTTGGGCAAGTTCCAAAGTTGATAGTATAACCAGAATAGCAGAGACATGTCTGAATGGATCCTTTAAGCACAAGAAACCAGCCTGGTGTTGTGATCACAAGGTGAAGATAAATTGCAGTCATTTTAAAATTCATTTATATTTTAATTTGCACTAGGAAAAATACTTTTGTTTGATGCTTCAGAGAATAGTTATGAATCAGGTTCAGACTGAGGTTCCCTTCCTGTCTTGCTGCTTTAGTAATACAAATAATCATAAGGGAATCATTGGTCTAGGTGTGTCAGACTACGTGATGATTTCTCAGCTGCACAGTTTGATACCATCCTATGGTCTCAAATACAGTGGTCCCCTGGGTTTCTTTCATCTGTTTGGTGTCATTCAGCATCATGTCCTATATTTTGGCTATGACTGAAGTTTGCATGCACATTACTTTAAAGTCTTTATGTGCTTGTTTTCCCCAGGGAATAGTTTTTCTCACTAATTTGTGTACTGGCCAACCATGACAATATCCAGTTTCACTAATTCAGGCTGGCATGCCATCTGCACTATCTAAAGGTCAGTTCGAGTATTACTTGTAATTCTGTGGCCTCTTAATAAGCAGCATTGTAGTGGTATGCTGGTTCTGTTCCCTGATAACAGTAGCAGTAATCCAAATCCCGAAACAAAAAAGAAAAAAAAAAAGACATCTCTCACCTGGAAGAAACCTGTATGTCTTCTAGTTCAGGAGCTGTTCCTGCATTTCTGAACACTCAATTTCTTTGCTCTGAGAATTGTGCTTGATGCTGATGCATGGAAGGCTTTCCAAACTCTCTTGTCTGGATTATAACAGTTAACAGCGGCCCCTTGTGACCGCAAGAAGAGTTTTTGGCACTCAGGCTCTCATTATAAGTAGCGCTGGTTAAACAGGCTCCCAAGCTGCTGTGCTGCGGGATGGAAAGCAGGATAAGCTCTGAGAGATGGCTCCTCTTGCTGACTGCAAGATCCACAGCTGAATTAGGGGCAGCAGTATGGGTCAGAGTGTAAAGGAAAAAGGAAATGAAAGCAATTATGTCAATGCCAGACCACCAGCTGTTCCCCACATGGTGATCTACTCTGGTAAAGAGCCTAGAGGTAGAGTTATGGAAGTGAAGTGCCTAAAGGAGAGACAGAACTGGAGTTTTGGAGGGGTTTGGAATGTGTCATGGAATGGTTTGGTTTTGAAGGGAGCTTAAAGATCATCTAGTTCAAACCCCCCTTCCATGGGCAAGGAATCTTCTACTAGACTAGATTACACGGAGCACCATCCAGCTTGTTCTTGAACACCTCCAACCTCTCTGGGCAACTGGTTCCAGTATTTCACCATTTCTTCCCAATATCCAATGTAAACCTACCCTCCTTTAGACTTACTTCCTTCGATGATTATCCAGTCTCACAAAGAGAAATGTTTTGGAAGGCAGTGACTGGCCAGCAGCAAGGGCTACTTTGGGCCCCTGACCCCTCCAGAAGCATGCATAGTTAGTGTCACACCTAGAACTGAGCCCTTGAAGAATCTACAAGATTCCTGTTGGGCTTTTTGTTGGTGGGCTTGCTGGTCCAGTAGTGTACTTTGTAGCACTTTTGTATCAAAGGAAAATAATGATGGGGAAATGTTCCACCTTACCAAGTGCGATAAATATTTTTCCACATACTGTGTGTTTTGTGCTGTGTGAGATACTTCTGAAATTCTCAGGAGGAAGCAGCAGCGATAGGTCATGAAAGAACTGGAATTTGAGAAGTTAGGAAGGTCTTTGGGTTTGAGTGCCAGTATTAGGGCTGCCAGAGGTTTCCAAACCTGTGCTGTTGGTACTGCTCCATTGCCCTGTGTGGCTGTTTTGTGTTGATCTGCATTTGTCACATCATTCCTTTGAATGAAAGTGGAGCTGAAATATAAAAATGTTGATGGATAAAATCTTGTTGAGTCATGAGTGTATCTAACATAGTAGTTATTTATTGTTAGTTAAATAGAAGGTATATTTGACTTTTTGTAAATCCCAGTGAAAAGATACTTCACTGAGTCTGGACTAATTTCTACTATGTAGAAACAGAAATATGTAGAAGGAATATTAGGAGGAAAAAACTCTTCCTTTCACCTATAATGTTCCCTGAAAGGCGAAGCAAACATAATTCAGTTTTATTTATTCATTCTCATAGTCTATGTGCTTTTGCAAGACTGTGTTACTAACTTCAGGCTGTAGTTTGATATCAACTTTACCTGGGTTTTATATTTAATGTTAGATAAAGGAGGGATAGCAGAAGGGGCGATTAGAGCCCTGAAGTAGTTACAGAGGTTTTGAATTACAACTAATAGTCTGCTCCCCATGACTTTCTTTTAAGATTTGACACCGCAAATTAACACATTGACAAAACTATGCCAGAGTGCTCCAGTAGCAGTGATTTCTACTGTAGGAGATAATATTTCTTCAGTGTTGGGTTGCCTTAAAAAAGCATAGAAGGAGCTTCATTGTAAGACACAGCTGACAGCACTGCCATATATACTAACAGAGATGAAAAGCAATTTCAGAAACAGGGCAGTAAAAATAACTTCTCCCTCGTTCAGACACCAAACTGAAAACTTCCTTCAGTACAGCTGTATGAAAGCTCCTGTATCATGCTGAAATGAACACTGTAAAAAACCAACTAAAAACACCCTTGGATCAAGTGAATTTTTAGTCCACCTTGAAAACATCTTGTTTCATTTATTTAACAAAACAGTGAAGGAGCAGAACTGAAATAATTCATAAAAATTGGGAAAAGGCACTAGTATAACTCCTTCACACCTTTTTTGCTGCTCCAAACTGCTAAAATGGTTTTCCTTTTTGTGGGAAATCTTGATAAAAAACTCTGTTTTACATATGTGGGAGACAGAGGAGTAGAAACTCCTGCAATTAAAGGAAGCTTTGATTTACAACCCTGGAAGAGACTAGGTCTGGCTTAATTGACAGAGATTTGTGGACTTTAAGCAACAGGATTACAAACTTGTGTTCCTATCATTATAAGTAAAATTGTACACTGGGTGTTTTGGTGAAGGGTTTTAAAATATAATAGTGTGATTTTATATAGTTTAAGTTAAGAATTTAGATGGTATAAGAGAGACATCTGTGTGTACGTGACATGAGAAGTTATTGGTCAAGACATAGCTGCATTGCAGTGAGAAGTGCCACAGGTGATAGGTCATTAATCTAAAACAAAGTGTCGTTTTAAGTATCTATTGGATTAGGAAGTTATAAATTACGATGTAACCCTAAATCTTGTGACTAGTCGCCATTACTCGGAGGTGTTGTAAAAGCTCACGCCTCGACTGATGCGTTTGTTATTTTAAACAATAAATTTGTGTAGTTGCACAGTCCCATCCCTGAAAAGTTATTTTCCTCCGACACGTGAAGCGCGAGAAACAGACAAGAGGAAACTGACATACATATAGAACACTTTTTTTCTCCCCTTTCCTTTTTTTTCTAGAACTGGCTGCTGTGTAAACCTGTCTTTCAGGAAATACTAATCTGGTTATGTTTAGGCAGTACTTCTAATCTAATATTTCTACCTGAACCTGAATTTCTGTCCCTGTTCCACAGCTGTCTGGTTGACAGCAGAAATGAGTAGCTTTTGTCCTCTGATATTGATTATACTCCTAATGTCACAGTGCCCATGGGAGATCTGCTTTTTTGTTAGATAAAACCAAGCTGTTTGGATTAATGTTTTTGATAATGGTCATGTTGGCAGGTGCTCTTTTGTCTCTTATGTTTGGGAACAAAGAAAACATGAAAAGATTGTACAGAGAATGTGCAAATGCCCAAACTGGTGCCATGTGATTTGATTCAGTTCTCATTTTACAAACAGTGGACCACATTGATGGTTTAACAATCTCAGTTTAACAGTCTTAATTGTCTCAATTGCTTGCTGCTGCTTCTGCTATTAGTGTTTTCATTCTTTTGTAGAAGAATATACATCTGTGAGAAGCTGGTACTTGTTCATCTTGCTCAGAATCCTGTCTTTGCCAGTGGTTAGTCTTGAGGTCCTGAGGAGGTTTTAGTTGGCTATGACTCTGAAGACCTGGGTCTCTGATCCTTAAGTGATTTAGAATTGTTGAGCCAGTGCCATGTTGACTTTGATACTGTTTATTCTTGTTCACGAATATCTTTTTATTGTGTGATTTACATGTTAAGCCATTTGGAAAGCAGTGAAACATCTCAGCTTTTCCTGCAGTGGACAAAGACCCAGTGGGGAAGATATGTGCTAGTCTTGAATTCTCCAAGGTTCCTGTTACACCTTGATCTTCCACTAGTTTCATAATTATGGTTTCTCTGGCAGAACTTTCTGCTTTTAATGTATTTTAAAATAAACTTTAATTTTTGATGTCTGTAAATTGGTCCTCGAACACTTCTGAATAATCTTGCCAGAGTTTGCTCCTTATTTTCCTCATTTTTGTACAATTTCCACCTCCTGGAGTTCACAACTGTCCTTGCTTTCCTGTTGTACTATGTTCTTCTCCTTTTTGTCTCTCAACTCTTGCTGAAATAAATGGTACAAGCTTGCCAATATGACATCTTTGTACACTCTGTGCTCCCTCCCAAAAATTGCCTTTTTAGCTGCCTCTCTTGGCTCTTTTTAAAAAATTTGTTCACTTCTGTGTTGTTTAGATGGTTTTGATCATGGTGGTTACAAGTTTTGGCTTTTGATGCTCCTACAAAGCTTTATTTTTAAACTCTTTTGTTAAATACTGTGTCTTTAGTAGTGTCAGTAGTCATTGGGTACTGTGAACCGCAAGGCACAATTTGAAAAATTGATTTGGCTCTTAGGAGCTCATGGCTTGATTTCTGCAGTGAAGGAGCCGCTGACAGGGCTGAAAGATGTGGTACATCATGTGGGTGTGCATGAAGTACCCACACAGGTGGGAACAGGGGAGACCATAGGGACCCTGCTGATCCTGAGGCAAGGTACTGTAGAGTTAAGCTTGTGGTAATTGAACAATACAAGGGAAACACAGAGAAATCAAGCCAATTGTTTTTAATTACCCCTCAAACTTCTTTTCAGATGATTCCATCTTAAATTTTCTTTTCTTCTTTGAAAATCTGTATGTGTTTCTGTTAGTGGATATCAACAGGTCTAGCCATTCTCAGTTGGAAAGCCTACTTAAACACAGTATAGGAATGAAATATTTTTAAACTTTGTACACTACTCCCTGGATGGAACTGTTCAATATACCCTGCATATGTAGAGCATCTTTTTCTGCTAACTCTGTAAAGAGATAGACAAAACCTGTTTGTTACAAGTTTTCCTTAAGACTCTTAGCCTCTTGTGACAGGTCGGCCCAGCTAGACACTCCTGAGTCTTTTACCTGAAGACCATTCTTTTTTGTACAGGGTACTAAAATGGATTGAGTTGAACAAATTTTTCGCAGAGTGGTTAAAACAAATATGAATAGGGGAGAAGATATTTCTGCCCTTTCCCAAGAGAATTAACTAGTTATAGCCAAAAAACCTCCCATAAAGAACCCCAAACAAACACTCTAAACCTCAGGGGTGCTTAAAAGAACATGCTTCACTCCAGATACAGGGAAATACTCTGGCATTTAAAATACAGCATAACTGTACATTTTCCTTGTTTGAGAGGTGACTCAGTAATATCTGAATTCAGATACAGCTGGAGCTGAATATCAGCCCCTTAATGCAAGACCTTTCCTCCACTTGTTTTAACAATAATTGCGAGTACCATTGCTGTCTGTAGATATAAATCCTCCTGTGTGCTTGTGCTGAGGGGCAAAGTGGCTGTAGGCTGTTTAGCAGGGCTTTGGCAGCAGAATTTATTAACGTCACCTAGGACTGAAGAAATGGAGGAGAAATGAGCTGCTGTCCCTATGGGACTGAGGAAGCCTAATTTTGAGTCTGCCTCACTTCCTCATAGTGTTAAAATATTGATTGTGGGATTTTTAGGGTGGCCAATAGAAAAATCATGGCAGCAATAGTGATGCACATGGATTCTAGTAGCCCTTTTAAGAAGGAAAATATTTTCCTTTTAGGAAGGCTGTTGAGGACAGCTTAGAAAGGTTTGCTGTCTCCCAAATAAAATGGGACTTTCACTTGAGGAACACAGCTCCACATCTAGCTCTTGGAAAAGCTTCCACACTGAGCAAGAATTAGCTCACACTAAATCAGAGGAACCCTCTAGGCTATGAATTTAAGTGTCTAAAATACTTAAGACATGGCCTACTAAAAGACTTTGAAACTGTTATTAGGGTATACTTTCTCTGACTTAGAGCAAAACCTCTCTCTGCCACAGCTGCTCTCTGCTTTTAGTAGCTATCTTCCTCTGAATTTCAAAATTCCTCACATTTTGCTTCTATGCATACCTGAATCTGAGCTGGTAAGTTCCTGTTGTTGTTGGCTGTGTGTTTGTGTGGTTTTGGTGTTAGTGATTTCTTTTTCTGTAGCTGTTTTGTTGCTTTTGTTTTCTTAGGACATCAAGATCAAGGCATCTTTTGCCTTTATCTTTTCCTTTTGCCCAGGTTAGATGGCTTTCCAGCTTCCTTAGCCTGCTCCAGCTCTTGAGGTGGGCAATCTGTGGAAGATGTGGATTGAAACATTTTAGGTGTCTAATCCAACTCAGCCAAAGTCAACTTTGTTCTCCCTCTTTCTAGGTGTTTCTGAACAGCTACACTGAGTTTTTGGAGGTGAGTTCTGTGAAATTTTAGTGGTACTGAACAGTGTTTGGCTTTAAACCAAAAAAAGCTCAATACATGCAATCAAGCTCCAGTTGTCAGGCTAATTATATTTTTAGCCTTTTTCTTTGTGAGTGGAGGTATTTTTCCCCAGTGAAAGACAAAACAGAAGTTCCTGTTACCTATATGGCCATCATGATGAATTAGTTGTTTAAACAGGAGGCCTTTAAACTTTTATGCTATAAATTATTGTCAGTGCTTCAAGTTACCAAGAAAAAGATGAAATTACAAAACAAACTTTTTGATGCAGCAGCACAATCTTTCCCTATGTATTCTTCAAAGTTAACTTCAAGCTCTGAAAGCAATTCATCTTGCTTAGCGTGTTTTCCAATTGGGACCCTGGGGATTAAGGATAGAATGACTCATTCACATAATTGGGCTTCTCAGTGCTTTTCCTCCCATTGAAGGTTTCAATCCAAGCATATAAGAATATAAGAAACTGAGAAATTACCATCTGCAGCAAAAAGTCTAGAAAGGCATATGGCTCAGCTTTGATAATGTTAAATGAGACTGTTTGCTCTTGTTCTAAGGTCATGTTCTTACTGATAGCCTCGACTCTTGGGTGACTGCTTCCAATGCCTAACTTGCTTGTGTATGAAGTTTGAGATGTGTGCTAGGAGGTTTAGCGATGGATGCTGGCCATTGGCAATTAATAAGCTTTTGATTATCAGCAAATTTTCTCCTTATATGAGGGGAAATAAGTCTCATTATCTTTCTCCTTAACTTTTTCCTGTAAGATCAAAGCAAATATCCCATTTTCCTGCTTTGCAACTGCACTGGATATTGCACTGTGCTTCTCTGATTTTTATTCTCCCCCACTGCAGCTGTGGAAGAATGAGTAATGTTGCCAAAATTTATGTCTGCTTCAGCATGCTTGGTTTAATGGGGACTTCATCTTTTTAGTATCTTTATGAAGGCTTGTGTGGGCTTGAAAGCCATTTAATGCAAAAATTGGCAAAAGCTATGAAGAGAAACTGAGGCACCAACCTCTTGGTTAGCTGACGTGTGGAGTGTGTGCAGAGCTTTCAGTGATACATGTAGACTCCTTGTGTGGAGGCTGCGGGTATCTTGGTGTGGATGTTCACAGCTGATGTGTGCAGAGCTGTGATCCAGATGGATTCAGCCCAGGACATGTTTGGCTTTCTGGGCTCCAAGTGTAGGTGTCCAGCCTCTCATTCACCAGCACCCCCAAGTCCTTCTTGGCAGGGCTGCCCTCGATCTGTTCATCCCCAGCCTGTGTTGATACTGGAGGTTGCCCCAGCCCAAGTACAATACCTTGCTCTTGGTCTTGTTAAACCTCATGAAATTCCCATGGCCCCACTTCTGGAGCTTGTCGAGGTCCCTCTGGATGGCATCCCATCCTTCAGGTGTGTCAACATCACCACTCGGCATGGGATCATCTGCAAATTTGCTGAGGGTATACTTGGTCCATTTATCTATGTCATGAAGATATTAAATTAATAATAAAAGTATTTATATTATTAATTATTTAAATACTAAATATTATATTATTATTTATTGTTTAAATATTAAATAGCACTGGTCCCAGTACAGATCCCTGAGGGACACCACTCCTCCTGATGTCCATCATGACTCTGAGCTGATGACCACTACCCTCTGGATGTGTCCATCCAACCAATTCCTTTCTACCTAACAGACCACCCATGAAATTCATCTCTCTCCAATGCAGAGAGAAGAATTTTGTGGGGGACCCTGTCAAAGGCTTTACAGAAGTCCAGATAAATGAGATCTCTAGCTCTTCCCTTGTCCGCTGATACAGTCACTCCATCACAGAAGGATGAAGAAAAGGCTGAGTTACTCAAGAGCTTTTTTGCCTCAGTCTTCAATGGAAACCTCTTTTCCTACACCTCTCAAGAGGATGGACAGTAGGATGGGGACTGGAGGAGCCAAGTCCCTCCAGCTGTAAGTAAAGATTGAGTTCATGACCTTCTGAGGAACCAGAATGTACATAAGTGTGTGGGACCCAATGAGGTACATCCCAGAGTCCTGAGGGAATTGGCTGATATAGTTTCCAAGGCGCTGTCCATGATATTTGAAAAGTCATGGCAGTCAGGAGAAGTCCCAGGTGACTGGAAAAAGGGAAACAATAGTGCCCATCTTTTGAAAGGGTAGAAAGAAGGACCCTGGGAACTTCTGACCGGTCAGCCTCACCTCTGTGTCTGGGAAGGTCATGGAACAGATCATCCCAGAAGCTGTGCTAAAGGTACAGGGAGGTGATTCAAGACAGTCAGCATGGCTTCTCCAGGGGCAAGGCTGAGTCAGGAGTCATGCAAGGCACTTTGGTGAACCGCACTTACTCGGCACTGGTCTGTCTGCAGACAGGTGTGAGGCCATAACCCCTTGATACAACATGGACTAATTCCTACAGCTGTCTTCCTTCAAGGGCTTTACTGGTAGATTCAAGGTGGAAGTAGTGCATTTCTTCTTACCCCTCTACTCCAAAATGGAGCTTGCAGTTAGAGACAGATTTCATACCTGCTTTGGCTTGAGTGGATTCAGATTTATATCCTTTGGGCAGTGCAAGAACCCTCC
Source organism: Aphelocoma coerulescens (assembly GCF_041296385.1). Taxonomy (NCBI): domain Eukaryota; kingdom Metazoa; phylum Chordata; class Aves; order Passeriformes; family Corvidae; genus Aphelocoma; species Aphelocoma coerulescens. The sequence goes on from NC_091017.1 coordinate 47,632,338, forward strand.
TTAGATATGGATTCTTGGGACAGTATGTGTTTCATGGAGGCCATAGGTAGAACAGGGAACAGTGGAAAAACAATCTGAGTAAATATCTTTGGAAAAGGGGCCAGAAATAACACTGTTCCTTCTACTAAACATATATGCCTGAGTCCTGGAGTTCTCAGACCAGGTGTGTTAAATACTGAATGAAAGAAGTTTCATAGGGTTGTCTGTTGTTGTTTCTGCCTCAATTACTCTTAACCAGGTTCTCTGCTTCAAGGCAAAGTGACATTTCATTCACTCAAAATGTAGAATGGTCAAAGCAGCAATGAGCTGGACTCAAATCTGCTCAATAAAACTTTAAATTCTACTAGCTTATAAGTATTTTAAAATAGAAAAAAAATACTTCCAAGGGGGAGCTAACTACAGTTCAGCAAAGGGCCAGTAAGATGATTAAGAGACTGGCGCTGCTTTCATATGAGAGGCTGAGAGAACTGAGGCTGATAAATCTGGGGAAAAAAGAAGGCTCAGTGGGGAACTTAATAATGTTTATAAATACCTGATGTGAAGCTGTAAAGACAGAGGCAGGCTCTTCTCAGTGGTGCCCTTTGGCAGGGTAAGAAGGAATGGGAAAAATTGAAACACATGAAACTAAATCTCGACATAAACCTCTTGGTGTGACAACATGAGGACAGATGAACACTGAAATAGTGAATGTGTGACTTCACTGAAATTCCTTATTTTAAAATGTTTGGCTTATAAAATAAATCAGCTGGCCAATGCTTTTGATTTATTGGACTACTGTTGAGTCCAACAGCAATGCTCTGCTGTATCAGTTTTAATTGGGTTTAAAATGTCACCAGCTTCATCTGGTGTATTGCTGTAGCTCTTTGTGGGCAAATAGGTTTAATTATACTTACTGGACCTGAATTAGGTGATAAAAGCTCCCTACAAAGGGAGCATTTGTCCAACGTGTCCTTGCTTTACACACCAACAGCAAAGCTGTTGTGGAGTTGAAAATGCCTGCTATTTCCGTAAGTGAGTGTTATGATGCAGCCTTGTTTTCTGCTGTGAAGTATAACCTGGATGTTGCATGTTGCCTAGCAGCACAGTTCTTGTGAGGAGGTAAAAAAAAAATATATATACTTTCAACAAAACATTCTCATACACCTACATGGAATTTCATTGTAGAATAATGAGACATTGTTCCTTTTGAGCTTCATGTTCTTTGTTAGCCTTCAGTTCACAGTACTACAAATAAAAGTATATTTAAGTGTTGATATTCCTGTCCTTTCACACCTCTCAGTTTTAAAAATATGTCTTCAGGCCTTTCTTCTGTAAATGAGTAACTAGAAAATGTATTTGTAGGCTTTCATCTTTACTGGGAATCCTGATCAACTGAGAAATGATGCAAATTTGTGCAGCGTCTTCCTCTTGCTGACTCCTGAGACCATTCCTACTGAGCAGCAGATATTAAGGAATCTTGAGCAGAACTACCACTAGGCTTAACCTTCCTCACTCGACATGGGTCTTAAGCAGGGATGTGAACCACTACAGAGTGTGTGACACCCTCCACCCACAGGGTCTGTAAGATTCTTCTAAAGCTATTAAATAGCAAAATTCTAACAGCCTGATGTACAAAAGGCTCCTAGTTACCAGGGTGAATACTGCAGTGCACAGCCAGAATGTGGGTTTAAACCTATTGATTTTTCAGCCTTTTTACATAAGTCATGAGATTCTTAACCTGCATATGGGCAAGTTAGCACAGGAATGTCTGCGCCTGGCTGTGTCCTGTAATCCACTCAATTTCCATTATACAGCTGCCAAGCTGGGAGTTGTTCCATTTTGTATATAAATAGCACTCCAAATACAGTACCCTGTTCCCCTAGATGGTAGAAGGCTGAGGCTTAGCTCTCATGACGGAGAGAATCTGATATTGTATATTTCTAGGCTACAGAACTTTATGACAGTAGGAACAAAATGGAGGTGGAGCTGAAAGGATTCCAGGCTATATTAAAAATTCACTAATGTGCCAGGAAATCTGTTCTGAACTTAAAAAGCGTCCCTCAAGCAAGAGGCAGAAGACAGTTATATTATTCCTTTAGCTTACCATCAGGCCAAATTTATGCTAGAGGACTCTGTTGAAGGCTTTATTCTTTTCTAGTCAGAAAAACAGCTAGATAATACCCAGGAAAACTGTATTCCATCTTTACTTCTTCAAGGTAAACTTCTAGTGTGAACTTAATGTAAGAAACTACAACTGAAATATAACTGCAGGAAACCACCGACTATTTAGCACAAAGTCAGACAATGACATGGCCATTTCAGCATGCAGGTGCACTATCAAGGGGTAACTAGTCATGAAAGTAAGTATTCAGGTGATAAAGGAGGGGAGAAACTGCTTTAAAGATCTTGGAGATTTTTTTTGTAAGTATTTTTGGGACTTGAGAAAAAATATTCAGCAATTTACATAGCTGATATTATATGTTTAAAGAAAAATGCAAACTACCGAGAAGGCTACTGCAGTTTGATACCCATCAATCTTTATTCAGACTGGCCCGATTACTTTTAAAAACACCATTAAGCAGACACACACTGCCATCTTGTGAGCATCTCTAACACAGCTGCAGGCTGATTTTGGAGGAGAGGAAAACGAGTTGCTTGGAGCAAGTAACTTAATACAGTACAAAACATATACAGACTTAAAAAATGCTGCACTGAATGCTTTGTCAATGGTATATTATATAATAGAGATACACAGAGCAAAGCTAAAGTATTTTATTAATAATTTATTGTCAGTAAGAAAGACTGGCTAATGGTAATTTTCAGTAAAAACCTTTACAAGACCATTTGATCACAAATATACAGACACTATAAAAACTGTGTCACGGTGGTTTTGGTTCTAAACTGGTATGCAGAGGGTCCCCAACACACTTTCCAAGAAGGGAAAAAAAATGTTTACAGTTCTAAAATACAGCAACCCATTTAAGACATTTCCATATAGCTGACCCAGAAAAATATCAGACCTAATGTATGTAAAATTGAAATTTTGTGAATATGTTGAATGTTTTACAATGAAATGTCAAACCTTAGTTTTCAGGGGAATACATACAGTGATGCCCTGACTGTAATAAGTCAGGGTGCTCATTTTTAATGGCACACTAACACCACTAGTTTCAGTGGAAAACAAATTCACAAAATATCTACAAAATCTAGTTAAAACTATTAAAATCAAAACTGTACATAAAATTTACAAAAAGTAGGAGAAAATTAATTGCATTAGAACTATATAAATATATGCATCATGCTAACATGGAAAAGTGGTATGTGATTTTTCTTAAACACAGAACAATGTAAGTACATAAAGGATGTTCAGAAATGGCACAGCCAATGGAAATCTTGGAACTTTCCAAATATAGTAGGTCAGGAAATGGAAAGAGGTTCATCTAGTGAAATGAATTGCATGATCCAATGCTGCCATGCCAGTTTAGCTCACTGAAACAAAAGCATTCACTGTGGCTGGAAAAAAAAAGAAGAAAAAATAAAAAAGCTCTTGAAAATTGTTCTAGATTTGATAAAGTTTGTTAGAGTCCAGGCACTTTTGTTGAGTGTGTCAGACTTCTGTATGTTGCTGGGGATCAAGTGGAGGAATTTTCACATCTTCAAAGTGACCATCGTCTCCACTCTCATAGTCACTCATCATGACTTCAGACTCCATTTCACAGCATGCTGACACATCTGAGCAGGAGGCTGTGGAAGCATACACAGACATGGACATGTTGTCTACAGTGGGTGCTTCAAAGTCTTGATTGAACCCCAGTGAGTATGGAGCGTACGGTTCTCTGTAGCTGCCGCTGCCACCACTGGGTGTAGTCTGAGGTTCTGACATGTCTGCAGGGTAGTGATGGGGAAGGTACTGATTAAGGTTAAATCTCTGCCTGCTCCTTGTAGAAGAACCCAAACTACCTACGGCTGGCATGTCTCTGGGTGGCTGTATTGACTCAAACTGGTCGCTGTATTCAGGCGGTAACGGTGGAAGCTCATCAGGTGCAGGGAAGTCATCAGGTGGAGGTGGAAAATCACTTTCTATGTCATAACCACCAGGGTAATAGTCTGTATCGATGGCATTTGGATCTGTGTAGAGGGGAGCTGACTCCTCAACCACTTCATAATTTGGATACTCTTGGATACCTGGCAACTGAACACTTGGCATCCAATCTGATGTATCCCAGTGATAACCTAAAAAGTTAATTAAAAAAAAAAAAGTAGTATTACTATCTTGTATTCAAGTCAGTCTGAACTGAGAAACCAACACATGTATTAAGACAATGTAATCACTGTGATTAGGACACTACTTGTTAATCAGCATTTTGCCCTGGTTGCACAAAAGACATTCAACTCTACTTTATGCCATGCATGAGACAGTGCATCATTCATACTTGAACTTTTACATTTTCTCAGACATAACACCTAACATAGGAAGAGCTGTAGTCACCTATGGAATGTGCTGTCACAATGCATAATGGTATAGAATTGTTCACTGGATAGCAAAGAATCAACACCTTGCCTGGTGCAGCTAACACTTAATTGTTGTTGAGTAATTAGTTAAGGTGATAACAATGGCCTAGTTTTCTTAAAATATATTTAGCACATATAACCCATGACCTTATTACATAAAAGAAGCAATTTCTATTTGGTAAAGTATTCAGACCATTTAAAGTGACTTTACTGCTTAAACAAATAAAAAGTTAATTTCAAAAAATACTGTTAGCTCTACAGGAACTGCCACACCTCTGGATAAACATCTTTGATTATTAGTAAAGACATTCCACATTCAAATACAAGAACAAAACAGCAAAATCAAGCTTAATCATGCAAAAATGACTGGACTTGATCCTCTCTTGCAAATTCCATTTGACTAAGTTTGTATTTGTGTGCTGGAAATTAGATATAAGCCTAAACTCACTAAAAACCAATAGTTTCTCTCATCTGAATACCAATAAAAAATAATACATTGTTGTAGTATAGTGCAAATCTAGTAAAGAGAAATCACTGCAGACAAATGCACAGCAAGCAACTGATAGTAAGTCAGTGTTAAAACCAAGTATTTTGGTGAACATCAATGAACTGCATGCAGAAGTCACCTCTTGAATTGCTGAGGTCAGGAACAGCAAAAGATTCTTTAGGTGGCAGAATAAGAAAAAGGAGAAAACATCTGTAGTTAGGAATCAAATAGTAGAACCAATATGAAGACAAACAATGACTAGCCACTGTGACATTCATGCTGCTTTTGTTCATTTTGATTAGCAATACTAAAGTTGGCTTTTTAAAAATAATTTCTCCTGGGCTCCTTATTTGTTAAGACTTGAACTGTAGGACAGCTACTGAATTAATGTACAGCCCATGTGGGACATTGTGGTCTTGTGGTAAAATCTGCAGTCTGGAGTTTACTGAAATCCTTGTATCAGTATATGCAGGACTTCTGCTACAGAGGGTAACAGGACTGGATCTGATTTTTTTCTTTCCTTGTATCTGCCCTTGTTTTTCTGTACAGGGCTCCATCTATTGGCACACTTTCAAGTATCTCTCGAGTATCAAGGTAACTCTTCCTTTAGCATCTGGCTTCCATACACAAAGCACTAGGAAACTTGCCTCCCTTTGTACGGCAATTCCAACAACTCATGCTCAGCAGAGAACTGCCTTGTGTTATCTGACAAATATTAAACCCTTCTCTCTTCAGAAATCTATATTCCCTATTAAAGTCTCTAAGCATGAGCGATGCCTATCCTAATAGCAGAATCTTCTCCTAAGAATTCATACTTTCATCTGCTGGAAGACTGAAGGGACAGAGGTTGACTCCTTGGAGAGAAGTTCCTATTTTTTCAAGCTTGTCTAGCCCAGACAAGAAAAATACTGTTCAGACTAATGGAGATGTCAGTCTGAGCTCTGAGACTCTTAAAACATCTCTGGCCTCAACTCCAGGAGAAGGTTCTGATTACTAGTCTGTTTGGAAGACAACATTCTTTATTTTTCCTGGGAAATTGGGTGCAAAACTAAAGCCAACAGGCTTTATGATTTAGAGCACTTTTACCAAGGAATGGAGAGATCTCGGTTTTCCTCTTCTTCTGAAGCAAAGACCCTTTAACATAAATAACAGAAACACAAACTAGAACCAGATGTGTCCATCTTTATGTGACAATCTGCTAGGTTGGAGCTATATTTTCTCTTGCACTCAGCATTGCTGATTTGCATCAGGCTACAACCTGAGGAGCAGTGCAGAGAACACAGGCCTAGAACTGTCCTATGATGAAATTAGCTACAGCTCATGCTACCAGGATACCTGCTGGACAGAAACACTTGGGGAGACTAAAGGTAAGGACCATCTGTCCCAGAACTTGACCTTGCTGAAGCCTTGAGTAAGGATCTCTGCTGCTTGAACTGACACCCTCCTGAGGGTGCTCAAAAGCAGAACTCTTTACCTAAGATGCTTTGAAAGAAGAAATGCTTATTAAGAACAGAAACTTTCAAATGTTAAGAAGCAGCTGAGTAGGACATACTTAATCTTTCTATGACTACAATACATAAAATGTTTGTATTTGTCTTATGGTGATACTAAAACACCAAGCAATACTTTTGACTTGAGAACTACATCTATAATTTTTAGATTCTACCAATTAAAATCTCAGAGAAAATCTGAATAAGTTATTTAATATTTCCCCTAGTAGATCTGGCCTCTTTTAGTCTTGTAATTCTCCCATTCCCAAGTAATGTGCATTGCAATTTTTCTGCATTGAGACCTATTGTCTATTAGGTACACATTAATGAAATGGCACCCTCATTAATGAAATACTCTCAAGTAATTAGAAGTCTTTGCATTTGTCTACTTTATTTTGCGTGTCTGTGTAAATAAAAAAGGGTGTACTTTAGCTACTATAATGAATTTTATGTTCTTACAATGGCTTCATTTTAAGTAGGACTTAGTAAAAAACAATGTTTCCTAGTCTATATCTACAAATAGGAAGCATATGCTGGATGTTATTTCAGAAGAAATCTCTGCAAACTCATGGTCATGGAGTGAATCATTTGCCTTTTAATGGAACTTAAAGTACTATTTAGTCAATTAAAACAATAGTAAGGATTTGTATAGACTCACTGGGACTTTTATTACTAGTATTATTTTGTAAAGAGTTTGTGTTTTCCAGAGTGGTTAGTTCTTAAATGTTAGCAGAAATGAAATAAAATACCATTGAAAATGCCTACTTTGCCTCTTTCTAACTTCCAAATACCTACTACACACACAAATATATGTGTGTACATACATACACCCAAACATACCTTTTAGGTACTGTTGTAAGGCTGGATAGTAATGAACTACTTAAACTGAGAGGGCTATATATCCCTATCCCAGCTGCAGACAAAAATCAGGTTTTTTCAGCTTATGAGACAGAGTGATCTGAAGACCAAGAAAGTGAGTACTGATATCAGACCACTCTGATTCTGCTCAGCTGGACAAGGTATCGACAGGTGTGGGTGGGAGAAGAAAAGGAAGCGGAGGCTGCTGCTGTTTCAACTACAGTACTGTATGTATTTGCCTTTGATGTTTCAATTCTGCTGGCAGCTTTAGTATGAATATTTTCAGAAGAGAGTAAGCACCAAGATCTTTTTATGCCAATCCTTTTTTCCCCAAGAAATCACACTTTGAAACCTGTTCACAGGGCATCTACAGGATATGCAAGAAAATATTAACAGATATACAATATAAATATATTTTTTGCTAAAACTTATCAGAAAGTCCAAGTAAATTATATTTTATAACTCGCAGCTGGCTAGGACTACATTACTAGAAGACAGTGTAAGGAGAAAAACATGCATTATGCTGCCAAAGCAGTAAATAAATATGAAAACATGTATATACCTTCTTTTTCCACCGAGTCAACAACAGCATTGACAAGGTGTATTACAGTCACTATGGAAGCTTGTAAAAGGTATAAAAGGAGCAAATTAAAACAAACCTATAGTTAGTATCACTTTAAACAACATACAGATATACATAAAACCCCCCATCAACACTGTGAAATTGCAGTTCATTACCATTTTATAGAGCAAGATTATTGGTGTACACACACATCTACTCTCTACCTAGAAAGTAGTTGCATGTAATACATAAAACACAAATCTAAAGCTCAATTTTATTCTTGCTAAACATACAAAAGTACTTGTAACTACTCGTGAAGCACATTTTGCATGAGTACAAGGCTGCTTAAGCTGTCTTAGAATTTCTGAAATGTTGCCTAAATATACTCATTTGCATAATACTTTATCTACATAGCAACAAACTAGACTTTTCTAAAGGCTTGTGTTGGGTGAATTAAGGAGTTCTCCTTTAAATTAGAGTTCTTTAAAAATGTAAACAACATTCCCTCCCTGACAATGAAAGATATGGCAAAGAAAAGGATAGAATATGAAAAATACCTACTGAAAACTTCTATTACTGATCTACTTAAGTTTTGTATGAAGTAGGGATATCACAGTAGGAATACCAAATTCAGGCTGTTAGATGCTTATTAAAAAAAAACCTAAAATGAATGTATTTTTTATGTCTTCCCTCTTCCTCAAGATTGTTTTGGAATGGAGGATTTATTCTGATAGGGTAAAATGAAGTAAGCACATGCAACTTGTTTGCACAGCTCAGGGATTAAATATCAAGCTAATGAATACCGAATCTACCAAAATGGAAGGAAGGAACAGTATCTATGATGCTACAGCTATTTCTCTTAAAATGATGTATTAATGAGTAATCAATACATGACAAGAAATGGGAAAAAGAATATACTAAACATATGAGACAGTGAGGAGGAGAGAACAACATGTACCACACAACACTTAAAACCACAGGAGAAAAAGTTGGAAGTTGGTATCAGGTCTACTGATAAAATGATGAGGACTTTAAGCATACCATTTTACTTTCACCAATCATTAAACAGATGGGTTTTTTGTCATGCTGTTAATAACAAATCACTCTACTTCTTTGAGAAGCAGAATGTTCTTTATTCCTAAGCTAAAGGAATTTCAAGTTCTTTTTTTACCAGGCAGAGACAAAAGCAGAAATTGGAATAAAGAGTCAAAACACCTTAACTTAGTGAATTAAGTTATGAGACAACTGTGGCTTTGTCCAATCAGTATGACATGTTTCTGAATACATAGATGCATTCATATCAACTATAAAAGCATCTGTCATCACAATGGAAAAGACATCCAATTAAAAATAATCAAACCCACAAATATGTATGTTGATTATATTTTGATGGACTTGAGGTGTGATCAAAATATTTATATTTTTATATTGGCTTTTTTCAATGTATGAAATGTTTTTATGAATTCATTTCAATCATGGTGAAAGCCAAATATACTGTTCTATTATAACAAAATTCCTCTTTGTGCAGTTTCCTTCATTACTAAAGTAATCAAACTTACAAGCAGTCCCTTAAACTCTGCTCTCACTCAGAACTGATCTGATCCATATGGGAGCTGAGGTCGCAGCAAGAAAAAGAGAAGGAAACAAATGAAACTGTAACACCAGAAAGTTTTTTACTGAGAGCTGAACGGCAAAGCAAAAGTTATATTTGTGCAGAGGCCTTTTTTTAAATTCATTGTATGCTCGCATAAGGTGATAACTAACAATAACTTAGAAGAGTTTACCAAATTTTATTATGTTTTAAACAGAAGGCTCTGAACAACTTGAGTTGCATTTTCACTGTAATATTCCAGCAGCAGAATGATTATATAATTTTAAGGTACAGTAATTAACAAGAGATGTAAGATAGGTAAAATATTTTTTTAAAAATTAATAGATCTGGGTATTAATGTAAGTAAATACAAATATATATTAAATAAGCTACTATTTAATATATATTCAACATATGTAAATCCTATTGTTACTAAGAAATACAGATGCAAAGACAGAACAAATGAACATAAGCAGCAGTACAGAATGATTGCATTTCACATACCATTGTCATCACATGATTCAGACTGGAAGGAGCTGAGAGACTGGACCTCAGACATGCTTTCTCTAGCACTGTAAGGATGGGAGTTCTTTTCATCCAGAGGCTTCTTAGAAAGGCAGGGGTCAAGATCTACTACTTTAGCTGAAAGAAAAAAGTTTCATGTGAGACAATGAATAGATTCTAGATTAAAGAATCAATATAATTTAAAGTTGAGATCAGCACATTTTTACAAAACCTAGTAGAGCATGAAGCCTGATCAGAGACAAAACCCAGTAGTCATAATGCCTTTTTTACCCTAAGAGGTATAGACAGACTTTGTACTCATTAAAATTGTACCAGCGTACACATTTAACAGAAAAGTAAAAAATATGAACATCTCTTACTGTCATAGTCAAAATCCCAGCTGGGTTTCTGTATTGAATCACTGTCTGAAGGTGAGTTGGAGGGAGGTGGAGGTGGCAAATTTGGTGCAACACTGCAAACAGCTACAGCTTTCCGGTGACCATGTACAGAATCTGGGTTAAAAGTACTAAACTCAGGGTGCTCAGGGATAGCAGACCCTTCAAAAGAATTCCTGTCAAGATTGTTCCTGGAGTCACTTGGAATGCTTGGAGTGTACGAAATGGGACGAACAGGAACCTGTGGTGGGATGTCAGAATAAATGTTCTTATTCAATTTTGCATCAAAATATGGTCTTTGCAAGAAGGCTGTTGTAGCTCCCAGCTGCTTGTCTTCAGGTTCTGGCTGGTGCTTCTTCTTTCTACCAACCACTTTGCGGCAAACTACAAAAATCACAACTAGCAAGAAGATTCCTGCGATGAAAACAATAATCCCAATCACTTCAGCTAAGCTAATGTTCCAAGATGTTGAAACATATTTATTAAGAACAATGTCTGTGCAGTGTTTGCCTCCAAATCCACGACTACAGTTGCAGTGATATGAACCGTAAGTATTCTCACAAAGGGCACCATTGAGACATGGGTTTTCTATGCATTCATCGACATCAGTCAGGCACCTATCAGAAACAGAGCACAGCAGTGATGTTTAGTTTACATCAGTAGTCTTTGTTGTAATCTTGTTCTCAACTATTTCAGACATATTTAATATATGGGACTGCACACTAACATGCAATTTGCTATTTTATCAACATCCCAGATTTCAACCAGTTTGAACTGTTAATCTGTCAATTAATACTATTAAAATTCAATATATGTGGAATGCTACCTACCTTTCTCCACGAAAGCCTGCTTCGCACTCACAAACAGGTCCATCCAAACTGTCAATACACTTGCCACTGTTTTTGCAAGGATTGTCTTTGCAATACGGACCCAGCTGGCATCTGCAAAGGCAAAACAAACAAAACCACATGAACCATTACCTTACTGCAAGTGAATTTATTGTGTGGGATTCAGGGCTGTAACACAGGGGCTGTTATTAACCTCAGCCAACTCCAGTGTGTCTCAAAGTTTGAGCTTTAAGTAGGAAACAGATAAAAAAAGGAAACAGAAGTGTTACATTTATAGCCTGTTTTCTAAGGGGTTCATGGATATAATGAATCATACAAACATACCTTTGACCTGTGTATTGTCCTCGGCACTGGCAGATAAAATCATCACTGACTGGAATGCAAGTCCCACCATAAAGGCAGGGGTTGGAAGCACATGGGTTGACACTTACATCGCAGTGAGTTCCCATAAACAAAGGTGCACACTTGCAGTAGTAGCCTGAAATCAAATACAGTATTTTTGAAAAATGCACACAGCTTTACTGGATTTGATATAAAATCCTCCCTGCCCACCTACAGATTTAAGGTAAATTCCTCCCTACCCAACTACCTGTTAAAGAGAGAAAAGATGAGAAAAAATAGAAAGGTTCTTATTGAAAGATGAGGCCAAGTCTAACAGTAAGAGTTTTCTTGAATATGACTGAAAGATAATTTCCATTTCTCTCACAAAATGCAAGTTGTCCCAATGATTTCAGAATTTTAAAAGAAAGATTCCAAAGTAGGCAGTTAAGAGGATCGACCTCAGGTGTCAGCACTGAAGATTAAATCCCCACTTTGCCAGATGGACTTTGTCCACTTCATACCCCAAGGAACTGAATCTAGTTCACACAGCCTTCCTACCTATTCAACAGCCAACCCTCTACAGCTCTGGGAAAGCCAGAATTATGCACGAAGTTGTTTTGTCCTTCAAAGCAGAGAATTTGAAAAGCAGTTTTGAAAACTAAAAGCAGAAAAATAAAGAGCAGCTTACCTCCATTTGACAGTGTGTTGCAGATGCCTCCATTCTGACATGGGCTGCTTGAACAGCCATCTGTGGCAGTCAGTAAGCATCCAGGAGTGACATCTACAGATTCTTCCATGTGTGCATAATTTCGTGGCTTGCTGTTTAGGGGCAGCTCTTGTCCATTTAGTACAATAGAATCCATACAGCCTCTGAAACCATTGCTAACCTGAGGACTTCTACCATGTCTTGTACCTTGCTGACGAATATGACCACCAAAAAACACATGATTGTCTAGATTTAGTGTTCTAAGAGTACCAGGAGCAGTACCAGATGCAGTATGCACCCTGTCCAGAACAAGTCGTGCATAGTTTCCATCCACTTCAAGAGATACAGAATGCCACTGGCCATCATTTATCTGAGTGCTCTGAACAGAGACAATCCCAGGTCCACTGCCACAATCAAATTTATACTGCAGTCTTCCATGATGGATCTACAGAGGAAAGCCACAACATCAATAAATAATCTGCGCACTTAAAGAGTATAAAATATTGATGCCTATAAAAGTTTATGTTTGCTGGAAAGACAGGATGATGGTGGTGTCCATAAAAAGTAGTTTAATAACACTGCTTTCCAAACAGTCACAGCAACTGTGATTTATTCTATATGGTTCTTTTAATTGAAACGTATATTTTGTGCATTTTTTTCTCTAGTAAAGCAGTCACAGATCATAATCAAAATATTACAATACTTCAATACCTTTCATCTTGTGCTTTAAGTGACTTTTTCTGTATGGACTTCAATATTATAAGCAAATAAATTTAAGGTTGTTTAAAATAGATGACTCAGGAAGCTTTGTTTGTTTAGACATTTAAAAAACTGTACAAGTTTGTCACCTGGACGTGTAACACCCTACCTTTAAGGCAATTTTCAATTATAGCAATTCTACAGAAATGTTGTGACTCAATCTCTTAATCTGGCACAAAAATAGTAAGAAGATGGTAGGAAGAAAGGAGGAGATATGCACTGGGAGATTTTAATATACCTCCAAGATACTGTAGTCTGTTCCTCGAGCATACATAACAACTGCATGAGCAGAGTAAGTTCTAAGTCTCATTGTCAGCTTCATTTCCTCTTTGTTCTCATTTTCTGTGAGACGATATTTCACATAGCTGCTCCCAGTAAATGTCACAGCAGAGCCAGCTGATGCTTAGGAATACAGGAAAGCATAAAAAAGTATTAGCACAGGACTGGAATTAAATTTTTGTTTGGAAAGTAATATAGTTTTACACAGAATATTTTAGAGTTAATTCCTTACCAGGACATTGTCCAGCTTTGCTTTCTTGGCAAACACAGGTGTATTTTCCTTCCTTTGGATCTCCTAAACATTCAGTACCTTCAGGACATGGGTTTCCTTCACACACACTGTTCACCAGGGGGCATTTCCCTTCTGTAAAACCAAATCCATTATTTCTTTTCTTTTAGTGGTAATGGTATTTTGTGAAAAGGGACTCTTAAGTACAGTAGCTGAAAGTAACCCAAATGATATTCCTAACTCTCAGACAAGGAAGTGAAATAACAGTTAATGGGGCATGACTGGCACAAACTAGACAAATAGCATATAGAGTGGCTGATGCTCATCTTTATCTTGATTACTCAATTCAATTGGTAAAACTGGGAAACCGGTGTTGTGGTTTAGGGCTTAACATTAGAACCATTCGCCACAAAACCCCACATGTAGATATTAAACATGGACAGAGTAGGCTGGGGAGAGCAGAGAAAAGCATGTCTGTATTTGAGACAGGAAAGGAACAGGCTTTAAATATTTACTTCACATGGGCAAGTTCACCCAGCAAGGTTAAGTCCTGGTTTTAAAAAGCAATGCTGTTTTCCTCAGAGATAAAGATAAATTAATTTTCTGTAAGAAATCTTTATACTTAAATATATTTTAATGAATATTCATTTTCCATATTACCCTCTCATTGCCAACTGAATTTGGAAACTGTGTGGGCTACTCCTCTAAGCAGAAAAAAGAAAGTATTCAGGTGCTTTGCAGGAACTTACCTTTGTGCACACACGACTGAAAATGGCCATCAATATAGGATAGGCAAGAAAAAAAAAATTAACTTCTTTCATAAAATGGAAAATGAAGGTGTGACTATAAAAAAAATAAAAATCTGCTCCCATAAGCTTGTATAATGTAAAGTCTTGAAATGAGGTAATGATATAAGAAAGAATTACTCTTTCCTATGAAAAAAATTAGGCAAATACTGTGGAGAGAGTTACAGAACATTCTTAATCTTGTCCTGTAATATAAATTTCCATCTGTGGATTACGGCTTTTCAAAACTAGGACAATCTTTTCAAGGATACAGTTTTCCTTACTGTGTTTCTTACCTTCACAAAGACAAACTGCTGTTCTGTGATGACGGGGAGTGACAAAACTCAACCTGGCTGTGCTGTGGGTTGACATGATGTTCTCATCCACTGTTACTTTTTCTTCACAAAATTTCAAAGGACAATCTAGGCCTGCGCAGAGCTTATGAAACACATCAATTATCCGGACACCCAAAATCTCCTCCAGGTCAGGCACAGAAGAGTTTATCTTGTGGAGCAAAATTCTCATTGGGTGGTGAGTGCTACCAGAATTTTCAATATTCAGGAGGACATCCAGATTAGAAGGAGGATCAGAAGGCTGCAAACTAACAATCTGGATGTCATTTCTCCTCACGCCCAAGATGTTTCTTAATGCTCTCTGGAAATTGCGCCAGTAATCACCAATGAATTCTTCAGGGGACAGGTTTGCAAAGCGTATTGCGATACTGTGATTTAATACATCTTGTGTGATTTGTCTGATGTGTACAGTAATGTCAGCTGCAGTTGTAAATTTTCCATCTGTAACAGTGACATTTAGGAGGTACTGTCCTACATCTAACCTTTTATGTGCTATTAGTTTGCCACCAGTACTGGAAACGGAGAACAAGGATTCCATTTTGGGGTCCAGACTGTATGTCAAGGTATCATAAACATCTTGATCGGTTGCATGAATTTTTCCAATGACACCACCTGAATATTCTTCCCCAAAGGCTGTGATAAAGATTTCCAGAGGCAGTATTGCTGGAGAATAAATGCTTTCCTCAATCACTCTAATATCAATGTAAGTCAAAGATGACAACGGTGGTTTTCCATTATCTGCCACCTAAAGGAAAGATGAGGACAGATTTACACTTTTGCTTTATCTCAAATTCTACCGTAGATATTGGTACTGTATACAGTAGAGCTGTATTTTTGTACCAAAAATACCCCTGCCATAAAGTCCTATCGGAAAATGCTTTTCATAAATTCCGTAACACAATTTCTGACACAAAAGTTAATACTGAAAATTTAAAAGCGTATATAAGCAGGCACACACAAACAGGTTTTCACTTCTCCCAAGACTAAAAGCCTACAGTGCTCTTATTACCTGAAAATGCCAGGAAGCTACTAACATTGGTAGCAAATACAGAGGAAATGCACAGTAGCTGATTTCAGACAGCAGATGGTGCTTGAAGCCTTTTGATATCAAGCATGGAAACACATTACAAACTTGAAATGAGTCATGCACTAGAAATTTACAACATGCTTCACCACAGTTAGGAGGTGGTCTGGAAGATAAACTAAATGTACTGTGCCAAACAGTACTTCAAAAGGAAAAAAATGCATGCAGAAAGTTACAATTAATTATGTTGCCTTTCATGATTTTTGGTCACATAGAGGGGAAAAAAAGCCACCCGTAGTGCTATTTGCTTCAGACAGTTAATTAACTATCTTTAACTGTATCAGCCTAATTCAATTTCAAAGCCTTTTTCAACACCCTATTCTCCACCTCTTTTGGACAAAGACATACACTGGTATTGTATGAAGACAGTACAAAGAAAAGAGTGGAAAGGTGAGAAAAGAGCATTCCCTTGGGTTCACTTTTTTCCTTCTATTTCTCACCTCTTGTTTCCCATCTACCTTTTTCCAGAACTCTCTCCCAGTTACTGAAAGTGACACTGAAGAAATAGTTAAAGAAGAATTGGAGACATCTGAAGGTACAGAGGGGATATACAGGGCTCAGAAAGTAGAAGATATTCTGCATTGTTTAAAAGATTTTGCAATAATTTTACAGAGAACACTTTGAAGATCCACACAGAGGCACTGCTTTTGATTTTTCATACAAATTTAAGCAAAAGAGGAGTAACTCCAGGCACAAGATTATCTGTGGATGGGCACATAAATGTACCATTTTTAAAAGGTAGTATGTGTCTCATGGAACTACATGTCTTCATCTGTTAACTCCAAAAGACAGGCATGGCTAAAAACTTGCCCTCCAGTTACCCAAACAAATAAGGAGAGCTTTGGGTCAACTTGGCAAAATTTTGTTTTGCCTAGATCTCTGCCTGGAAACAAGACAAGGCAGGCAGTTTAGCTACAGAAGAAATGCCCAAGGGAAACAATAAAAGGCGCAAAACAAACAGACAAGCAAAATTATAACAAATGGACAGCAAGTAGGAAAGAGCCCCAGGAGAAATGGTTTTTCAATAGTGCAGATATTTAAAAATGTGCTGTGGTTTTAAACTGAAGACTTCAGAGTGTGGCACAAAGGACTGCATGACTCATAGCTGAGGATTTTGCACACTAATGCTGTGAGACATTTGCTAATGGACAATCTATTTCCTTTGCAGAGAGGGAAAGCAAATACGAGTGGCATGCCCATATAAGGTAACCACTGGGAAATAAAAAAATCCTTATTTCTATTAAAATGACAAAAGTAAAGTCTTTTGGAGATAGTGGGTGCATAGAGTGCATATGGGGAAAGTTTCTGTGGTTTTAATGGGTTTTTTTTTGGTTTTGAGTTTTTTCAAAATAAAGCATGCCTGTAAATTAAAACCACAACTACCTCAGCAATCCATTCAGAAAGCAACTAAGGTGAAAGCTGTCAATACTGAAAAGCACAGCAGTGAAGGTCAGTTAAAAACTGAAAACGGGTATCAAGAGATTAGACACAGCCATTAAATCACATTAACTTGTGATTTGCAAGATCAAAATGCAGAAAATGAACATAATGCAAACTTGAGAAAATGCCTTCCTACTGATGTTAAAAAATATTATTTTAAACGAACAGAGGAAGAATATTTTTCCTCAACAGCCATGCCTGTAGTTTTGTGCATATCATTGGAACTGGAGTCTTGTGATAGGACAATGCTAGTTTTAGTCTTGGATGCCTTCATACCCATGTATCGTAAGATAATAGCAAATAATAGCACATGTCTATTGAAAAAAAGCTAGCAAAGTGAAAAATGACAAATGGCAATTACAGTGATGTATTTCCAGAATCAGTTGGGAGACTTGGAAATCAACAGACTAGACAGATCCAAAATACTGAGACTGGGTAGTACAGCACACAAATGATGCACATTCGTACAGTCTGCTTTAATGATTTACAATCTCTGAGAAGTCTTTGTTCTAAATGAGTACATTTGTTTTAAGATACTTGTTTAGCTACTGGATGCCATTAAAATAGCCCATATTCATTCCCTAATAAAAAGGCACTTTTCAGCTGCTGTGCTGAAGACAAGATAGCTGAAGTACTGACAGGCTGTTTACAAGCAGCCTAGAGACCAAGAAGTGGTTTAGAAATGAAAGAACTGCAAGATTCAACCCAGAGGAAGATGTTAGACAGGCATCTCACACTTAAGAAAAGCCAGGCATGTTAGGAAGGGCCAAAGGTGCAGCTAAATCATGAAATGTGACAAAGTCAGTGTAACAGTCTATATGGAACAAACATAACTACCTATATGTGCATTTATAAGAATACATTTTAAAAGCAAATTAAATAGAAATTAGTTACTGCTTAGAGAAGATTTAAAATAAAACATATCAATCTTGTACTACACTGACTCCACATACAGGAAAAACATTCATAACCAAAAAATGACTTTGGAGGAATTGGCATATCACTATTGAGGAAAAAAATGGCTGAGGAATGATATACCTTTTTCATACCAATTCTTAAACCCTAAACTAAACTACATTTAAATGAAACTATATCTGTCCTTATACTGATGGTTCCTGGTTACTAGCATTTTAGTGACTCAAACAGCAAATTACAGTATCTGTGGGAATTTATTCTTCTTTTCCCAAAGAAAACAGACTTTGTGTAAATATGTCACAATTATCCCAATATTGACAGAATTCAGCATACACTGTAATAAACAGTATTGTTCTAAAATTCTGCAAGTGCATGTTTACTCATAAATTATCTGCAATAGTATGCCTAAGAATAATTTGGAGATCTAAAGAAATTCCTCCTGTGAAAATGAAGGTAAGAATTTTTCTTAAAACCTGAATCAGGAAATGAAGTTTAAGAATTAAGGCCATCTACTTTTAGCCTACCAATTTTAAGTCCTCTGTTCCCAGCTGCTTAATTTATAACTGAATTTAAAAGGACTAGATAAGATTGAAACAATTTGTTTGAACTTTTCTCACACTAGGTTACAAGAAGTATTTGAGAGAACTTAGCTAGGTTAATCTAACCTTGGACATGGTCTGGTCTTTCTGCACAACAATGGCAAATGTAGCATATATTGTAGCACTTCAGGGTCATTTTTTGAGTTTTTTGCTGTGTTTTCCACTGCAGGATCCTGAGATCTCAAACTACTGCACTGCAAGTTTCAATGCTATGAAAAAAGATCTACTGAAATACTATGAAAAAAGGTCCAAACTTAAAAAAAGATGTTTTCAATTGCAATTGAAAAAAGAATGTGGCACTACAGAAAAATTTTTCATTACTGCTATGTTGTGCGATATACCTGCTTTCATCATGTGAGTTTAGTCCAGCACACAGCTTCAAGGGTCAAAACGATAGTGGCAAGGGGAATTCTGCAGTCAATAGTGAGTGGCTCAAGGGACCTGTCCCTGCTGGCTTTTTCAACACTCCAACCAGAAGGCAAAGGGCTTATCAAGACTACTCACCCAGTTAACATTTCACTTACACCTTACTTCTACTGTGACTTTAATTGAACTTTCCATTGCATCTGTGTAGATTAGTATTTAAACCAACAGACTTTGTCTATGAAGATGTCACCTCATGAGACATGCCTCAAGTGACTAGTTGGCATGTCAGGATCTCCTAACGGAAAGGCAAGTGGTGGAGTGAATATGAGTGAAAAAGCTAATTAAATACTTACAATGTAGAACAGTTAGAGGAAGCATATCCTACCTTAACATGAAGCAAATAGTGATCTCTCACTTTGCGATTCAGTGCAGCACTTGTGGTCAGAACTCCCTGCTGGGTAATCTGAAAAGTGCTCTCTTCGTTTCCACTCAGGATGGTGAAGAGAAAAGGAGGGCCATTGTGAGAAGAATCCTTGTCTGTCACCACTAGCTGCAGCACACTAAATCCAATAGGCTTATTTTCCTGTAGATACATAGTACACATTGGTTTTGTTATAACTGAGGACGTGGTCTGATGCTGATTTCTTCCTCTCAACAGAAACCCCAACAAATTGCTGTCAAACCAGTTAATCAGTACAAAAGAAATAAGAATGACAATATTGCTTCAGGAAAACTATTACCCTCTGAGAATAAGACTAAAAAACAGTAAAAGGAGAAAGGCAGTTGTTTAAACTTCGATTTTATTTTTGAAGGTAGCTCAGCCTTGACACTTTACTTTTCCACTTCTGGTCTGAATTAATATTATTGCAGCCTAATTACCAAGTCATCAAAGATTTGAAATTTAGTGAAAACACCTGTTAAGAATAATCTAATGCCTTTGTTGGGAGGACTAGAAAAATATGCTCCTCCCTCTGACCCCTTGTGCCCCTAATTAGTGTTCTGGCTACAGTTGTGGCTGCTACAACCACCATCCAGTTAAAATATGAAATCCAGGTTTTAAAATTTGCATCATAAAATCCCTTCAAGTTTGCATCATGTGGATGCCTAAGGTTTCATAGACACTTCACATACTTTGGCTTATCATGTATCTTACACACACATACTGCCTTATCTGACACTTGTAACACCTCTCCCAGAATGATTGTACTCCACTGTATCAGCCAGATTCTTCTATATACATACTTATTTCAAAAGCAAGGAAAGTAGAAACATTATTTTGAAGTACAACGATAACAAAATGTCATCCTTTCACAGTTGCAAAAACCCCTAATAAAAAAAAAACTCTGTTTCTGACAGAGTAAGTCAATTTAGTTATCAGATACTGCAGCTGAAGCTTTTTCCCTTTCAGCAAAACAAAGATCATCACTTTAAATTACAAATATTTGTAGTTGAACATCTAAATTAATTTGACTTTCCTAACAACTAAGCACATTTTCTACTGTGTCCAAATATATCCATCTCCAATACATGAGGAAATACACACCAGCATTCTTGGGCAACTCCTCCAGCTTTTTCTCCGCTACCTTCAACTAGGACAGGCTCATATAAATGAACTATAAAAGCAGAGGTCTTCTTTTTTAATTGAGTAAGGGAAATAGTACAGACATTGGCTACACAGTCTGCAGTTTAAGAGATGTATTAATTAACATTAATTTCAAGAAAGACTGTAATTGGGGAAAAGAAGATAGCACACAAACATGAATCCGTTGTTTTGGTTTTTTCTTTTATTTTTGTTTGTTTGGTTGTTTTTTTTTAAAGCAAGATCTAGGACATCTTACTTGCATACTGTGTGTATATTGTATATATTCACTTTGCCCTGTTTCGGAAAGCTGCCTTTACAAATGACGCCCACCATCTCAAATACAAGCGGTATGTTAGGATGGCACAGTGCACCAGGTAACATTGTCTGATCCTCACTGGTCTACTGTATCAGGCCAGGAAACAGCAAAAGGACACAAGGGATTGAGCTCATTTACATTACTAGTCTACAAAGGTCTGAGTGCAATTCCTTTGTTGCATTCCTTATATTTTCACTTGGATTCAGGAAGACAAGAAGTATAGATGCTGCCCCCGCTGTCTTTGCTTTAGCAGTTTTCTGAATCAGGCAAGTACATGCCAGACACTTGAGAATGTGGCCTACTGCTAAGGTGTAAAACTAGTCAAAGGATTGATATGCAGCCACATGAAATTCTACTCTTGTTCTAACTGCTTCAGATCCCAGAGGAGGCCAATGGGAATTAAGTCTTAACCTATGTGCCATGGTGCAGAACACTAGCTTCACAGTAACAGGTACCTAAAGGATCTTTTTCTAAGCAGTAACTCTTAAGACTAAAATGAAATAGCAAAATAATTATGTATTTTAACATCCCTGTATGATTCTAAGAATGTTTTATGCATAAATGGAATGTGTAATATATATACATGTACACACAAGGAATCTGAAAAAGAACCTGAGAAGTTATGCATTCTCCCTCACTGTAGATATTCAAGAACTGTCTGGACTTAATTCTGTGCCATGTGCTCTGGGATGACCCTGTTTTAGCAGGGAGATTGGGCCAGATGACCTACTGTGGTCCCTTCCAACCTCACCCGTTTTGTGATTCTGAGAACTTGCAACGTAAGTTTCTAAATAACCTGCAAACAGGAATTTTATAACTCTTAACACTTATTTGATAAGTAGTCTCACTGGTGACCTTAAATAATTAAAAATACAGAAAAATTCAAGTCACAAATTCACAATCCAATAACGTTATTGATTTAACTACTTCACTAGTTGTATTTACCTGGATGATAACACTATAGTTTCCTTTTGAGAACACTGGAGGATTATCATTTACATCAGAAACATCAATGTTAACTGTAGTTGTGTTAAACTTAGGTGGGTTTCCATTATCTGAAGCTTGAACTGCCAAGGTATATCCTGAAATCTAAGAAAATAATAAAAATAATTAAAACATTTACTGAAGAGGAAAAAAGTAACAAACCCAGATTTTGTTTTATGGAAGAAATATTTTAGCACAATCCCCCAGTAAAGCTTTCCTTCATATATTTAATACTTTCTCTTCCTCCCGGTCCTCCAAAACTACTGATATAAAGAGATGCTTTCACTTTATTATAGCTATATTAATTTTGGAACATGTAATGGTAATTTAAAAATAGAGTAAGAAAATGGTGGTCATCAATTATGCATAGGTAAATTAATCCCAGCTGCCCAAAAAAGCATGAAAAACTCACCTTTTCTCTGTCTAGAAGCTTAGTCACTTTTATTTCACCCCTGGTAGGGTCAATTGTAAAAGGATTTCCTTGATTGCCATCTATAATTGCGTAGTGAATGCGGTTGTTGGAAGATCCATCAGCATCATCTGCCATAACCTAAGGGGCATTACAATCTCATTTAAAACAGGTTGAAATAGACTCTCTTTCAGATAAACTCATCCTGAAGATGAGCTCTTTCGGTCTAACAAATTTCATAGTTCGCAGGAGAAATGCCATCTCAATAGAACATACCAACATCACTTAATTTCCTGAATTTCTTCTGAAAGTTAAGTCATGGTCTCATGGACTCATAAACATATCACAAAATATTATCTACTTTCCCACAGTATCTGAAGTCCCTACTTCTGAAACTTTTTCAAAGTAAATTTTCAATTCACTCAGTGGCAAAAATCTATTCATTGATGTTCACCTTCAAATCCATACTTATTCCTTCAGGACTGAAAGCATGATCTTGATGACAGAGTATTTCAAAGTAAAAGACCAATACGTACTGTAATAACTGACTGTTCAAGCATAGCATCTTCACTGATTACTGCAGTGTAAGTGTCTTGGCTAAACACTGGAGAATTGTCATTGATATCCGTGACATTAATATTCACTGTTACAACATCACTTAATGAAGGTGTGCCTCCATCTGTGGCTTCCACTGTCAAATAGTACTCATGAGAACTTTCATAATCCAAACTCTCAATGATAAAAATGGCTCCTACGGAAGAAGAAAAAAATAAAGAAAGCCTCACACAAACACTGCTACTGCTGTAGTATTATGTATTGCAACATTTTATTTTGACCTGACAAATAGTCAGCTTCTTCAGGGCTTGACTTGTCACTGTAAAACTGGAGCTACCCAGTGAAATGATTATGCTTTACACATGGTAAGTAAAAAGATGCAAAGTTCCTGCCATTACCACAAAAGATTCACAGTTTAAAAGAACCTGGCTTACATTTTGTAATATTAGGTTTTAACCAACTAGTTAAGATTGTGTATGCTAGGGACTGCACTCTGATTTGCTGGAAGAGTTTTTGTGGAACCTTTTTACTCCTTTCAAATATATGAAGCTTATCTGGCAAAGTACTTCTATACCTTAGTACCAATGTGTCCACTGGAAAGAGCAGGAGAATTGTAATTTCCATTACACTAGTACAATTAAGTACTAAACTATTTAAATAGCTATTGAAAGTCAACTAGAATTAACTTTTGGGTAGAAATCTTACTAAAAATAAAACAAAACAAAACCCAAATCAAAACACAAACAATTTTACCAGAAATTAGCTCTAGAAAAGGAACTATGTAAGTAAACAAAACTAAAATTGAGGTGTATAATAATTTTTAACAAAAAAATTGTCATTAATAGGGAAGAATTCTCTACAGAACCTAAATAGTCCCTGATACTAAATCTGACTATCACGCAAGCCTAAAATCTCCACTGTCATGCTGGATATATGGTTGAACATAATATTCCTATTCCAACCTCTCTTTAGTGCCATATCAAACTTCTCTAGGATTACTGCCTTTGTGGACAAATGACTAGTCTTCCCATCCAATTTTATTTCTGATCCTTCTTTTGCCAATTCTGGACCTTCCTGCTGATTATATATCTTTTGTGGAAAGACTACTATGCTTCTGTCATTACAGATCTATGTCTTTCCACCCACCTGCCCCAGAGTGGGGAATTTCCAGTTAGGAAACCCTTGCCTCTTGCAAACTAAATGAATCTAATCCAAGTAATAATCCAATAAATAGAAGCAACAAATAAAGTTCCTATTCTACAATTTACTGCACTCCTCTAGGGAGCATGCTGGCAAAATGGGTGAAAAGACAGCAGCAGCAACTTCACAGCCAGGATGATGCACATAGGTTATACATAACCTGGCTGAACTACGGAAGAACTCAGTATGGCATTGTGCTTGCTTGGCCTTAAGTATATTCACAGTTGTAACATGTTACCTGTTGTTGAATTGATGCTGAATTTTCCGTGTTCATTCCCACTGACTATTGAGTATGTGATTTCGGCATTGGCTTCAATGTCTCTGCTTGCAGCATAGATCTGGAGAACTTCAGTTCCAACCAAAATGTCCTCTGATACACTTGCACTATACTCCCTATGCTCAAATACGGGTGGATTGTCATTAATATCCAAAACAGAAATTATAAGACTACTTGTTGAAGACAGTCTTCTAGGTAAACCTTCATCTGTAGCCTTCAAAGTTAATGTGTACACAGCCTGTAATTCCCGATCCAAAGGCTTCTCCAAATGAATGATTCCAGAGAATTCATCAATAGAGAACTGCCCCTCTGCAGAGTTCACCAGTGAATAATGGATTTTACGGTTCAAGCCTGCATTTTGAAAACAATTTTCAAGAATGAAGCAGCCATTAAGATACATAACAACAGAATAATCCATCTGATAGCTACAGAAATAAGACATGCATGCTAAATATTATCATTCATGCTAAAAGTAAATTTCAGAAGGAGTTAAAGGCTCTCATGAAGAGCAGACTTACATCCATAAAAAATCAAGCTAACACTTCACTGCACTGATTTTCTGTCATATAGAAAACATGAACCATGGTTCTGCCTCAGTTACAGCACTATTTAATATGAAACAATTAGTAATATAAATGTAATTATAACTTTAGAACAACAGAATCTGCTTAGCAGGCTTATAGTAACAGAGTAGGATATGGGAAAGTTAGGTTGTATCAATTAATTAGACTCAAAACCAGTAAGTTTATTTAAGAACCATGCCCCAAAATTAACAGGTACATAATTTCTAGCAACATTTCTTTATAAAACAAAAAATGCCTCACAGATTTTAGGGGCAAGTATTTTGGTTCTCCTGAGCCTTAAAGACTAGTGAAGTATGAAAACATTTGTCTGTTACCTTCCAAATGAGCAACCTAGCGTTATCATAGCAAAAAGCAGGTCAGTTGTTTTATGAGACTGAGCCAACTATTCATTAATACTATTAAATTCATAAATTGATGAGATGTAGAAAGCATACACTTTTAAAAATACTTTATGCTGTTGTGTTCCTTACAACAAAGCCTATGAACAAACTCTTCTAATGTTATTTTCAGTTCATGTTCACTTAAATATTTGTAACTGAACAGTGAAGATAAGGAGACAGTAAAAATCTTAACAGCATTTATGTAAATCTACAGCTGACCAGGCTTCTCTTGATGGTATGATCACCAGTGGCTGTCCTGAGAAGCACCATCAAAAATCTATGAATGCCCATTTACATGAACAGTCATGGCTTCATAGTCCTATTACTTACATCAGGAGTAAAAGGATGAACCCAATCGATCATAACATTAATACCTTATTACACTAAAAATATCCTACATTTTGTCTCTCCCCGCTCTCCTCATTTTTGCAGAGACACTATAGGGATGTCTTCCAGGCTACTAACACATGGAAGTCAGGTGTTACATGATTTAGTAGACCTAAATATACCTTTCAGGAGTCTAATCCTGAATGGCATTGAACACCTGTCAGCTCTACTGAAACACTTGACACATCTCAGGATAAAACTAAATAAATATTACTGTAAGTCTGAGAACATGACAAAAGTATCAGTCAAAGAATGCATACCTGCATCTGCATCTGTTGCCTGCACTCTTGTCAAAAGGGTTTTAGGCTCTGTGTTTTCAAATACTGTAATGGAGTAGGTATCCGTTGTAAACTCTGGGGCATTATCATTCACATCTTCCAGAGTCAGGATAATGTTAGCTTGGCAGAATCTTCCTCCTCCATCTGTGGCTTTCACTAACAGATGATAAACTGCTTGCTGCTCACGATCAAGTGCCATTAATGTTTTCAGTTCACCTACAAACAGCATAACACACATAAGTTGATGCAAGGTGCAAGACTTAAGCACCCCTAACATGTTTTCCCCTAAAATTAGAAAAACTAAACAACAGTTTTCTTCTTTATAGTAATTTCATCAGTGGCTAAGTCAACAGCTGTACTGTATTAATGAACTCCACTTTGGGCAAAGCATACAAGTGACCTACCTTTTCAGTTTGAAAAGAATAAGCACTAAAACCCTTTACTTTTTTTTCTAATGCTCTTGAAACAGATATTAGCTAAAGTAAAGCTCTCTCTGATGGTGCAGAGAAAGAATGTGTATACATGCAAAAATCCATGGGCAAAGAAAATTAAAATATTAGAATTCTGTCTTTAAAAAATGCAAGGTTAAATCCATGTCTGGTTTTTCTGGGCTATTTAGCTGTATTCCTTCCACAACTATTAATATTTCTTCCTCTAACAATCAATGAATAACCGCAGCTATTCACTAAGAGGTAATAACTGCTACTACAGACAAACCTCTAGAACTCTAACACATACTTTCTTTCTCAAGTGACAGAAAACATGAGAAGCTACTACTAAGTGTAGTCATTGTCTCCTTATAACCAGTTCAAAAAAGAATTATGAAACACTTTTTATGAGTGTTCTAGCCCTACCAGTTCTCAATTTATGTAACAACACTGTAGCACATCACACAGGTGACATTCAAAGTCAAAAAGCCCCCCAAATACATGAAGTAAGGTCTTTCTCCTTTATTTTGTCACTGAGTTTTCTAATCTCTTCTACCTGCATTACACTTTTGTATTCATCTTATCCCATTTTTTTTACACTGTTTACCTTCCTACTCCTTATCTACTGCAGCCTGCACAGTACAGGATTTTGGCATATAGCTGTAACCTATACTATAATAAAAAAACACACAAATGCCATGAAAACCAAAGTGAAGCAAGTTAAAAGTTAATATCATTTATATAGTGCTTCCAATAAAACTGGGGCCACTTTTGGTGTTTGCTATGGAACAGAATATATTGCTCCATCTGACCTCATCCCATTTAATTTTCCAAAACAAATGATGGCAAAGAGAATCTGAATGAAGATATTTTGCTACTGCTACAATGAATATAAAAAGAGCAAATTTTATGTCATATTTTTATTCCAATCACTTCAGCATGGAAATTTCTGGCTTAAGGGCAATTACCCTGTTTACACTTTAGTTCCTCATATATTAAAATACTTGCCTTTTGCCTGACTTTATTCAATATATTATTAGTATTTGTGTAGCAGAAACTCACATTTTAAACCATTGTACAATAAACCAACCCTCAGTGGAGAGTCTTAAGTACTGACATTTATGTATGCCTTAATGTAACAGCAAAACATTTTATGAAATGAGGTGATGACTGGAATCTTGTATAGTGTAAAAAGTATTATTACCTGTGTCTGGAGTGAGTCTGAATTTTTCTGCTCCTGTGCCATGCAGTGTGTAAGTAATTTCTGCATTGGAACGAATATCTGCATCTGTAGCAGACACCTGCATTATCAGTTTGCCAGGAAGGGCATCTTCAGGAACGGAATCAGCATATGAAGTCTGCAAGATTTCAAAGTTACATTGAAAGACTAAGCATATGAAGCAGAGCTTAGAAAGGGGATGGGAAGAAGGAATGATAGAGGAAATAATATTCTGTTTGAATGTTTGGTAACATATAATGTGAATGAGAGGATGAAATACCTGAAAATTAAAAGAATTTATGATTTTCTAATTAATTACATCACATTTATTAGATTATTCAGAAAGGTATTTAATACTGCAACTATATGACTTTGGAACATCACTGCATTGCTAAGAACTCAAAACACTTGTAACTGATTAACTGATAATGAAATGTTTTCCCAAAATAGGAGTTATAAATTTTTGCTAATTTCATTTTTAGCGCTTTTGGTGGATCATCTTTTCTAGGTCTGTCTCAATCTACAAGAAACTGATATCTGCTCTTTTTTTTAATGACACAAAAGCTTCTAGATTAAATAAAAAATAAGAAAAAGGATTCAGAATTTAATGGCACTAAGCACTCTTACAGCACAACCATGTCAGGAATGGGCATTACATTAGAAGCACTAAGCCTTGTTACACCAATATTAACAAAGGGAAAAATAAAAGGGGAAAAAAGCTAAAAATACTGACTTGCCAGTCTGTTTATAACTGCAACCATTTACACAGAAGTAACCAACATAAACATCAACTAAGAAAAAGAATCCTATATTCACTATATACGTGTCCTTCCTAGTACAAGCGAAGACTTCTACCTAGTAATATCAAATCTGTGTTCAACTATGAGAGGTCCAAATGTGCTAAAGAGAGGAGGAAAAAAAAAAAAAAGGCAAAAAAAAAGTTGGGTTCCACATAAGACAATTACACATCTTGCAGGGGCAATCTTTCTGGGTTTCTTCCATTCCTTATTTTTCATGTCCGTTTTTGCGGACTATAAAATCTGGTAAGGTAGACAGCTTTGTAACAAGAAAACATTTATGGATTACAGATTTTTGGTGCTGTTGACTGCAATTGCAGGGTAATGTTCCAGTCTTTTCAACTCTTTTATCACAGGAAATACACACATATATCAACTAAGCAATGGGATTCAGCCTTCTTTGAGACGTTGCTTCTTTCATAAAGTAGAGCATATAAACTATGATGGCTGCAGCTTAAAACAATTCTTTCTGGAAAAGAATTAACATATGAGAAATGTACTACAATTCTCCTTGTATCTTTCAAATAGCCACTGAATGTCAATGAACTGTCTTTGGATTTTTAAAAAAATCTGTCTGTGAAGTATCTTTTATTTCACAGCATTCTATCTTAACAGTCCAAATTTTTATTACTGGTTTAAAAGGACTAGCTGTTCACCAGTCTCCTGAGAAACAATTTCAGAGAAAACGTAGATTTTATGTATGAAAGCAGCTGGACATGGATGATACAAGACTCTGCCTACCTTTTCACAAACAGGGCTATTATCATTAGCATCAAGGACTTTAACCTCCACCACAGCTTTAGCTGCAAAGGTCCCATCAGTAGCTGTAATATTTAGAAGATAATGATCCTTTTCTTCCCTGTCCAGAGGCTTTTTGACATAGACCTTCCATTCATTCTGTATATTTTCAATAGCAAACTGTCCCAAAGGATCACCTCCTGAAAGGTGGAAAGATATTTATTTAAAGACAGAGAGTTCTACTGTTACTCTATCAAAACTAAGATACAGTTAAAAAAAAAAAAAGTTAATGCAAATAAGTAGCCACTCTGTGGCTTTACACAGAAACAGCTTCATTTCCCGGGTAGAAATTGTCAGGAGATGCTCATACAACAAATTCAACTGCAGCCAACAGAATCTATAAAAATTAATGTAGAAATTCATGTAGCATTATAGAAAACATCATATCATGACAAATGCTAAATAAAACCAATGAAATACTCCACTGGAAATTAATAGCCTATTATTTTGTGAAAATTCTTTCATTTGTTCTCTACATCACTAATCCAAGTATAGGCTTTTAAAATAAAATTAGATATATAAATAATATACAGAGAAAGGCATTTTAAGCAAGGCACACATGAAACAAAGCCAACTAAAACTCCGTTTTCCACTGAAGTTTTTAATATTTATATTAAGACACACACACATTCTCTCTTTGCAGCTCTGTGGTTTCAAACACATTCCAGTCTTTCCAAAGATTAAGTTGTATCTCCCATCATTCCGGCACCACTCAAATGGTTATTCTGACATTACCCAAAAAGATTTACCTGTAATGTAATAAAAGACTTGTCTATTGGTTTCTTCTGTATCAGCATCCGTTGTACTCAGGATAGCAATTACCCCACCAGGAGGGTCATCCTCACTGACTGTTCCTTTATATATCTCTGCAGTAAACCGTGGAGGATTGTCATTCACATCTGTGACAGTAACTTCAACCACAGCCATAGAAGACAGTTGAATTTTTTCACCCCGGTCAGATGCAACCACTGTGATTTTGTATTTGTCTCGTTTCTCATGATCGAGTTCTTTGAGAGTGGTAATCCAGCCATTTTCCATGCTTATGGCAAAAGACTCTATAATGTCTAGCTCTTGAGAAGGATCCAAGCTGTAAGTAACCTGCCCATTGAGCCCTGAATCTAAGTCAGTTCCTTTAACCTGTATGACTCTTGTTCCAGCTGGTGTGTTTTCTACGATGAAGGCTTCATATGGGTTGGACTCCAAAATGGGTTTGTTATCATTTGCATCTTTTACTTGAATGCTTACCTCTACTGAGGAAACAACATTATAATCTTCATTTGCATACTGTGCTCGAACAGAGAACTGGTACCACTTAGTTGTTTCATGATCAAGATTCTTCTCAAGTTTCAACTCTCCAGTCTGTCGGTCAATCACAAAAAAGTCATCTCTGTTGCTTTCAGGAGTGTTCCCTTTAATCAGACTATATACTAAAGTCTGATTATGCTCTGCTTTGATAACATCTATCACAGTTCCAATTGGAATGTCCTCAGAAACCGTGTAAGAATAAAATGGTTCTGAAAATTTTGGAGGAAGCACTTCAGGTGGGAGTATTCTAGCATAGACAGGAACAACTGACTCTTTTTGGGGCGATCCACCATCAATTGCTCTAACAAGGAAAGTAAGAAACTCATTTTCCAAACCAATTAAGCTTTCTTTTGTTGTAATTACACCAGACAATGAATCAATTTCTAAGTTCTCTTCTACATTTTCAGACTCTGCTTCAATAGCGTATGTGATGTCTGCATTTGTACCTTCATCAGCATCAGATGCCCAGATTTTAACAACAGAAGTACCCCGTGGAACATCAGACCCAATATTTACTTCATATTCTGTTGCTCGGAATTGAGGAGCATTATCGTTGTCATCTGTAAGTATTACATTAAAAGTACAGAAAGCAACTTTCCCTCCTGAATCTTTGGCCATTAAATTAATGGCAATTACTTTTTCTGCTTGTGTTTCACGGTCAAGCTTTTCAGAGGTAAATATCTGCCCTCTCTCATTTGTATAAAATCTGTCTTTGGCAAAGTCATTCACAATGTGGTAAGTGATGTGGCCGTATGTACCAGAGTCTTCATCTGTTGCTTTAACTTCTGTCACCAAAGTATGCAATGGAGCATTTTCAGCTAGTTCAACCTCATACTTATTCTGGCTGAAAACAGGACTATGCATATTGGCACTGATTACAGTTATATGGACTTGGGCTGAGCTTCTGAAGACCCCATCAGAAACCGACACGTTAAGATTATAATGTGACTTCAGTGTCTGCCTGCGTAGGTTTGAGATGGTGATAATGCCAGTTTTACTGTTAATCACAAAATTCTTCTGATCATTGCCTGTCAGAATGGAGTACTCCAGCTTGTCAACATCTGAACTATCTGCATCTGAGGCTTGCACACGTGTCACAAAATGTCCTCGAGGAGCCAGTTCACTAATTTTAGCTTCATAAAGCAATTGGCTAAAAAGAGGGGGGTTATCATTGAGATCAGTTACATCAACAGTTACAATGGTATCACTGCTCAAGGGCAGCATGCCACCATCTATGGCCCTTATTAGTAACTTGTGTTGTTTAATTTGTTCATAGTCCAAAGTTCTTGCTGTAAGAATGAGTCCAGTGCTGCTATCTATGTGAAAGTAGTCATGACTTTCACTATTATCCTCAACCAAGTGATAGGAAATTCCCCTGTTGGTTCCAGAATCAGCATCTGTAGCGCTCACTTGTGCAACAGATGTTCCAATGACAGATGCTTCAGAAAGTGTTGCAATGTAAGACTGCTCTGTAAACACAGGAGGATTATCATTGATGTCTTCCACTATTATGTCTACAAACACATCAGCATGTGCCCCATTTAGGGAGTCAGTTGCTCGAACACTCAGTTTATAGGCTGGGTGAGACTCAAAGTCAAGAGGGGCAACAACATTTATAACTCCAGTGTTGAAGTTGATAGTGAACTGATTGAAAGGATCTCCACCTGTGATGCTGTAAAACACCTTGAGTCCTTCAGGGCTGTTTGCTTGTACATGTACCACAGGACTATGAAGCTGAATGTTTTCTGGTATCTCTGCACTGTAGAAAGGCTTTTCGAACACTGGCATAGCTTTACTCATAACTGCAATTGGGACTGTAACTTCAGCTGAAAATGCAGGATCTCCCCCATCTTTTGCCACTACTGTGATCAGATACTCCTTATTTAGTGTGTCTGGTTCGAACTTCTTCTTCAGGGAGATTTCACCAGTGGGATCAATTTGGAAATGTTCATTATGTTCTTTGAGATAGTAATGCACCTCTCCATTTTTGCCCGTATCTTTATCTACTGCTGTCACACGTTGAATAACATGACCTACTTCAGAGTCTACTTTAACAACAGCATAATATGGAAGATTGACAAAAAATGGAGCGTTATCATTTACATCTTCCACTGTGACTTTAACTACAATGTGTGCAACAACTGATGGTTTATTTTCCTCTGTCACTTCTACGACCACATCAAAAGATTCTTGCTGTTCACGATCAAATGGTATTCCTGTTGTTGAGAGGACTCCTGAAGTTTGGCTTATTTTAAATTTGCTGTCTGGATTTAGAATATGGTAAAACAAAGGCTTATTTATTTGATTCCCTATAGCAGTAACAACAGCTATTGTTTTTGCCTCTGTGGAATTCTCCTGCACTGTTGCAGAGTAAGAACTCTGTGTGAACTTCAGCTGGCTTGTTTTGCTTTCCTTCACATTAATTTTTACAGATGCAGTGCTTGCAAATCTGCCATCAGATGCTCTCACTGTTAATTCATATCTGCTTCTTAACTGAGTTGTGTTTTGTACTGTTATATCTCCAGTCTTAGGGTTTATTGAAAATTTTTCTCCAATGTTGCCTTCAATAACAGAATAAATTAACTGGGAAAAAATGCCTGAATCTGCATCAGTGGCATTTACGCTGATGACTTTCACACCTTTATAAGTTGGAACCAGAATGGATGTCTCATATAGCTCTCTTGAAAACACAGGAGGGCAATCATTGATGTCAATCACATAAATAGTAACATTAGCTGCATATTCTGCATATAGACGTGGTACCCCCGTATCATGTACTTGCACTGAAAAGTGGAAAATATTTGTCTCCTCGTAGTCCAGACTCATTACTGTCCGAATGGCACCAGTGCTAGAATCAATGGCAAAATACTGGCGGACAGATGGTTCAACAATTTGATAAACAAGCAAAGCATTAGATTCTTTATCAGCATCTGTAGCTCGAATTACTAATGGGATATTCTTGTCAGTCAGAACCACACTGTTAATTGAAGCTGATTCACTGATGAGTCCTGTATATTCAGCCTGCATAAAAATTGGTGCATTGTCATTCTCATCCCGAAGATGTACCAAAACTGTTGCATTACTGGACAAGCCAGCCATGTTTGTTCCTTGCACAGTTAGAATATAAAAAGGCAAAGTTTCAAAATCAAGTATCTTCTGAGTAACGATGACACCTGAGTTCGGGTTGATAGCAAAGGCATCATCTGCATTACCATCTTTTATTTCATAAACTACAGAAGACTGACTGTATGCTGCAACCATTCCAACAAAACTGCCAATGCTGGCACTTTCACTGATTTCTGCAGAATATTCTTTGGCTGTGAATTTTGGTGAGGCATTATCAGAAACTGTAACAAATATGTGCACAGAGGTCACTTCACTCATTGGAGGATGTCCTTTATCTGTAGCTTTTACCATCAGGTTGTATTCTTCCTGGTTACTACGATCTAATTCCTTTGCAATTTTAATCATACCCAAAATGGGATCAATAAGGAAGGAATTTCCAATATTCCCTGTGAAGAAAAAAAAGCAATTAAGAGGTATACAGAATTTAAGGGAAGAATGCTTATTTAGCTCGATACTTAAAGACACATAGAGAGAACATGGAGACTATGAAAGTTTCTTAGTTTTGCTTGATAAACATTTGTTAGCCTGTCTGGAAAGTTTTCTGTAATCAGGAGATGGCAGTAATTCTAAGTTTACTTGTGGAAATACTGCATAAAATATAGTTAGCAAAGACATCCAAGGCTTGAAAAGAAATACAAAAATTTTCTTTTAGCAAACTTAAATATTGACTGTAGCTGAAAGGAACTTCTATTCAGAAGTTAACATTAGTGGAATAAAAGTTACATTTTATAATCTAAAATAACTGGACTGTTTTGGACAATAAAAAAAAGAAGGGTTGTAACGAATAAACCCTTGTGACTCTTAATTGTTTACACAAGTATTGTTTAAACCACTACTGTAAAAATAAACTTTTTGAATTGGAGAAATAAGTTACATCTCTCCTAACTTCCTACTGATACATAGACAAATTATTTTCCGTGACAGTATTAGAAGAAAAATAATGACTGCTGAGAAGAACCAGCTGCCATTTAATACAAACACTCGTTTGCTTCAAATTTTGAAATATACAGATGAACTACCCTGCATACAAGAATCTGCTCATGTATTAAATATGCTAAGATTTAACATTTTACTTACCTAAAAAATTACATTACTAAAACCATGATCTCAGAATGGAAAAAATCATTAAGAACTTCTGATTTCTGCACACAAGTACGCAAGAGTGAGGTTTGTGTTTTGTTTGGGTTTTTATACTGTTCGAGTTTTTTTGGTTGGATATTTTTAGGTTTTTTTTAGAGGAGACTCTAAACACAGTGGCATTCTTAGAATATCCCATTACAGATCTAAGCAGGCATTACAAGCATTTAAGGAATGTTCCTTCCATTTGCCTAGAATATAAATTATAATGCTTTAACCTCCCAGTAGATCACAATCCTGTAAAATAAACTTTACAGGTCTTACATTTACTCCTACAAAAAGCTAGAAGAAAGGAAGAGAACAGCATGTAATTTCATTCTATACTGCAGACACACATTTTTTCTTGCCATTGTTTGGGATTCATAAAACAAGCACTAACAAAATGGTAAAGGCAAGAGAAAAATTTCATAGATGTTAGTGTCCTGCTTAATAAATATCATATTTCTAGAAATGACAAAAAACCCTCATGTATTTTAAGCAACTAATGAGACACTCAAAAACATTAATTCTTTTCAGAGTATCATAATCACAGCTTTGTTTTAATACAGTGTTAATGTATGTTTTCATATCAAAATAGCACTTTGGGGAAGAAAATATTTATAGTAAACAATTCCTATCCTTTACATAGCAACCTATGTAAAATAAAAAAAAAGCATCTGCACATACCACTTTGCATACAACAGTAACTGAATAACTTTTTACCCTTTGTCTCTTTAATACACAGTCTCTTATGCTTATTACTGGGATTTTTATTTTAAATTACTTTTTACCTTTAAAGTAGTACTTCACGTGTGTAATGAAATTTAAATAACTTTTTTTTCCAGTCATGGAACAAAGCTCAGGACCTTGATAATGGCAGACTTGTATTAATTTAGACTTAATGGATGAACCAAAACCCACTTCTGTCTGGTAAGTGAACTCTATCAATGTCATCCTATTTTCTAATATTAAAAATTGCCATCATTTGAATCACATTGTTGTAGGCAAGTTCAGAAAGATACTCTGAGGTTAAAAAAAAGGAGCAGTTCTTTCCTGGCCTGCAATCTGAAAGGAGTCTAACTGCCACACTGACCAACTATTAAGGAATTTCTCAAATATTTTAATAAGACAGAATAGCGGTCCCACTACTAAA
Organism: Aphelocoma coerulescens; assembly: GCF_041296385.1. Classification (NCBI taxonomy): domain Eukaryota; kingdom Metazoa; phylum Chordata; class Aves; order Passeriformes; family Corvidae; genus Aphelocoma; species Aphelocoma coerulescens. Next base: position 47,668,294 of record NC_091017.1, read on the forward strand.
ATCAGCCAGAGGGAAGTATGCAAAGCAACGCCTTCCTTGCTGCATCATCAGAAAGTTTAACTTAAAAACTGGGATTATTTAGGGGTTAGGTACACAAATATTTAAGTTATTTTTGAGCTCCTTACTTCTCTGTTATAGCAAACATGAAAGTACTTGTCTCAGGCTCTTACTCTATTCATCAAACCCTTGCTTTGCCTATGCTACAAAAAATAAGATTTACAATATTAGAATGCATTTTCAGAATGTAATGATTCTGTAATTCCTAAAGATATTACTCCTTTTGTGCATTTCAAGATGGCTTTTTCTTCCCCTACTACTCAAATATTCCAAATGTACCTAGAGAATAACATAAATAGCTAAAGAATGGAGATGAATATTTGTAGTTCTCTTTTAAATACTCTGAGACCTGTATCTTCAATACATCTCTCAGAATATGGCACATAAACCTGCACTGCCCCTCTTTTTTTACAGACATGTTTTTACACATCTACAATTGAAAAAGTATCTATGAGTTCCACAGGCTGAAAATGTAAGAAAGTAAATATACCTGATTCAATAGAGTACACAATTTCTGCATTTTTTCCTTTGTCCTTATCTAATGCTGTAACCTGGAGTACTGCTGATCCAACAGCTGCTGACTCATACACTCGTCCTTCATAGGAAGGGCTGGTGAACCACGGAGCATGATCGTTTGTGTCACTGACATTAATGACGATTCTGGCATAGTTGCGCTTTACAGGAACATACTGATCTCGAACCTGCAACAGTCAGCACATCACTAGTAATTAGCACTGTTATTTCAGTAGTTCACCAAATATTAGTAATAATTCAAGGTTCAATCAGTCACAGAGTCAAAGACTGCATAAAAAATAAACATACAAATAAATGTTTGAATTATGGGGACAAACAAAAAAGACATTAAAAAGTAACTGTTTGTCATTGACAACAGAAGAAATCTCACACGTGCTTACCATTATTGTGAGAATATGCTGGTTCATGGTCTCATGATCCAGTTTTTCTGAAGTATAAAGGGAGCCAGTTGCAGGGTCCAGACGAAATTTTTTAAGACTGATGGGATCAGTGCTGCCCTGAATAGTATAAATCAGTTTATTCTTCTCATCTCTGTCTGTGGCACTGACTTGCAGAATTTCTGTCTCTGGTAAGGTATCCTCAGGTATAACAACTTCATATCTTGAAGCAGAAAACTGAGGCCTGTGATTATTTGTGTCGATAACTTTGATGTACACCTGAAATGATACAATGGGAGGGGAAAATATAGATGATATTTGGTAAAAAGAAATGAAAGGAGGATATTTCATTAAAAATCAGACCATAATACTGAAGTAATTCCACCTCAAGACAATTTTACTTTTCTGGGAGGAGGAGAGAGCCAAGAGGTGTAGGGAAGAAGAATATCACTTAACCCAAATCTACCTCACCTTCCCCAAAGTCAAACTAGAAATTTGTCAACCAGAAATATCTTACATAAGACATCTTACAGGGAATGATTTTTGTCTAAAATAAGACAAAAAAAAATCCTTGTTAGTTTTGGAATTAAAAATACTCAATATGGATCCTAGAGTGGGTAAAAATCCTGTTTTGGGGTGCAAATTTACAATTTTCAGCAGTGTTTTTTCAAGGCAGTGGATGCATAATACTCCTCCTTGCCCTCATGTAAAAACAGTCCCCTTTCAGATCCTTACATCTGCAAGGCAAAAATAGAAGAGTGGTGGAATTCCCACAAAAGTGCATTATTTAGAAGAACTGCAGGTGCTGTTGTTTACTATTCTCCAGCAATGCAGCATGATTTCAGTCTAGCTCACTGGTCACCAACACATTTTCTCTGAAGTTACAGTTAAATTAAATCAGATGGCTTGGATTGCATCTTTGTCTGTATAATGTTGCTCACTGGAACCACACAAGATCCCTGCACCTCCACTTGCCTTTCACAGCATCAAAGTTTTGTATAAAAAGGGTAAGACAGATAGCCACCATCCTGTTTTTTAACAGCGATAACATCAGACAAGTAACAGTAATGCAAAGGAGTGGGGAAATAAACAGCAAAGCTCCAGAAACACACAGCTAAATTCAGGTTCTTTATGGGCTACACGTACATCCATGCGTTTATCCACCCAAAGGCTAGGTGCTTTGTATAAATTTTTTAAGGGCTAAAAAAAGGTTTGTAAATTAGGTACTTACAATATTGTAAGTGGGTTAAATTTTTCTTTGAAGACACTTACTGCTTTCCATTGGTAACTGGTGGAGTCTACAGATGTAATTTAAACAAGGTACCAAACTCCATGCAGTAGAAACTAAATGAGATGAATCCTGATGGTGGCAAATAATTAGGAAATGCCATACCTCTTGCTATAGGAAGAAGAAATGTCAACCTTGCAAAAAAACTAGCATCTTACACTAAAACTGAATCATTTGGAACACTGATAAAATCCCTTGCAAGATGTTGCTATGGAGACTAAGGAGTTTGGTTTTGTCATTAATTAGAAACAGATTAAAGAAAAGAAACAAATAGTTGGAATAAATATTGACTTTCAGTGGGGAGAAATATTAATGGTAGGTGACCCAGGATACATATTAGGACAAGTTTTTAATACATTAACTAAAAAATTCAGTTGGAAAATGAGAAGCAAGAAGGAGTCTTTTATCTTAAAAATGTGATCTTTTTACATTTTCATGATTAGACAGGATGCAATAAAGCAACACAAGCACAGTTGTTAGTTTCTTTTTAAATTTTGTATTAATAAAATACATTTTAATGCCTCTTGAAAGAAGTAAGACAGAAGGGTCTAATACACTCACAAAGCATTTGAGTAAAAACACCTGCTCACGAAACAATGGTGCTCAGGAAAATGAAAAATGATACCAAATGAAGATAAACAACAAATTAAAAAAAACAACAAAAAAACCCCAAACAGCATAAAACCCCAACACTCAATACAAATCAAACTATAAAAACATCTTTGCATAAATGAAAGTTTTAAAGGTCATATACAATCACAACACTTCATTAATGGATACTATGCTTTCAAAATGAACTCATCACCAATTTTTTTATTAAACTTCCACCCCCAAGAAATTATTAAGGTCAGACTCAGAAAAAAAGCAAGTGAAAAGATAAGGTGCCAAATTCGATGAATTTAAATTAAAATTGCTATTTAAGTTCATGTCTATTTCTACTGCCCAATGAGGAAATACAGAAACTTTTGTTAAAATTCGAAGTGAGAGGGTATGCAACTACAGAGCAACTCTTTTAAGTGAATCTATGGAGCAGAAGACATGGCCACCTGTGCTGCTGGTACTACACAAAACAAAGAAAAACAGCATTTCTAGAATGGAGCACCACAAAAGACCCCATGCAAACTACTAAGTTAAATGCCAGGAATGCAATGACTGTAAAACCAGTATCAGTACCTGCAGGACTAACCACATATCCAACGAACCAGCTTAACTGAAAAGAAAGCTGTTGATCATACCATCAGGATTTAGCAGCAACTCTGGAATTAGCTAGCAAAGCAGTTAAAATGACACATAAGGAGACATACTCCAAAAAGTACTGTTCGGCTAAACAGATAAGGAGTTAGCTCCTCAAAATGTACAGCACTATTAAATATGAATTATTAAAAAAAATATTGCTAAGGAATAAATATAATGACTCAGTCATTACAAATAGTTAGCTCAGGTATTCCATTACTTGTCATCTTACTTGCTCAGGCTGCAGTTTTTCTCTACACTGGTAAACACAACTACAAATACACAATTTGATACATTAGTGCAATGATTTTAAATGCACACAAAATCCAAAGTTTATCTTAGACTCAAGTGAAAAGTGTTTTATCTACATATTCTAGGATTAATTTCTCTTTCAGTGATATTATAACTTTATGCCCTGGCACAGGTTCTGGTGGACAAGCATAATGTGACCTGATGGGCTCCCTTTTGGTAACTTGTCTAACTGCACACTGGGCTGCTTTAATAAGGGGAAGAAATTACCCCCTTCTATTTGACACTCACTGGTGGGAATGTAGATCCACTACAGTTTTAAGTCCTGCAGTCCAGGAGAGATCTTGACAAAAGGAAACAAATCCAATGACAGGTCATTAAAATCAGTGGGGATTGAAAAGCCATCTGTCCACTGGAGGGGTGCAGGAAAGAGAGCCAGACTCTTCTCAGAGATGCAGTGAAAGGACAGGAGGCAACACTCACAAGCTCCAATAAGAGAAAATACAACTAGACATAAGAAAAAAATTTTTTCAAGGACAGTTGTTTATACACCAGTATAAAACCAAGTCCAAGGAAGTGGTGCTGTGCCTTGTCATCCCAGGCAGTTAGAACCTGACGAGTCACTGAAAAACTTGATCAACTTTGCAGTTTGCTCTGCTTTGGCCAGGAGTTTTAGCTTGAACTCCAAGGGCTCTTTCCAATGTAAACTGTTAAATAAATTTACTAAGGAAACCCTACTCTCAAGTCAGAATTCTTACTGAGGGTAAGTGACAGGTGCTAGATGTTCAATTACCTTTTAAATGTAAGAGGACCAAATTGTCATGTAAACTGTTAAGACCTTGAAGTTAAACTGAAAGCACTTGAAGTAATAATTGTGAGTGCAGTTTTAAAGGCCCACACAGAAAAATATGGTTTAGTGTGTCTGAGAACAAAACACATGAAGAACTTGTGTTATTCCAACATAGCATAAAATAAGGTACTGAACATCTCTCAATGAAATTATAAGATTCAATTAAAATGAAATATAGTGATGTTATCTCTTAAGAAAGAGTTGCACATTAAAGAGTCACACCATAGAAAAGCTTGACATAAACAGACCATAATGTGATCTTTGAAACAGAATGTTCTGGAACTAAAGAAACTTTACTCATTTTGCAAAGATATGGAAGGGCTGTGTTGCACAGCTGCTTTCTGCCCACAGATCCCACTGAGAGAAATGCACATTGGTTATACAGAGAGCAAAGTAGCCCAGGATTATTTTGAGGAAGGACTTCAAATCTATTAATAATCTGGCAGGTGAAACCTAATTTTGCATAGGGATGAATTGATTGCTACTAAGTTATAGAGGAGATATGTGCCATTGACAAAACATACTCAATGAGCAATATTTAAACATAATGTTCCTTTAGATTCTTTAATATAATCTTTCATTTACTGATTCTATGTGGAGTTTAAAATCTACTCCTCTCCCATAATTACATTATAGTGACATTGACATGTTTATAATAATTTTCATACATAAAAAGTTGTATTATCCAGAGATAATCTAAGTTCCTTCCAGTTCTAAATGTCTCTGTAGAGCAGTGTAATTGCAAGCAAAAATCATATTTAGTATGCATTAGAAGATTATTCGATAGTTCATTCCCAAAGTATCATATCCATATAAATTTTGCATAAAGCAAGTTTAAATATTCTGCAATAGCAAAGCAATAGGTAAAATGCTGCAATTAGCTGTAAACCATCTGAGGTATTATTTTCAATGTAAAAAATGGATAGACATAGCAATGACTTCAAGTGGCTACAGCTAGAAACAGGATGTTTTCTTTTTGTTTTCCCCCCAAAATCAATTGAATAGTTCATTTATTGCTACTTACAGTCTGTGAATAACCTTTTCTGTTTCAGTACATAGGTACCTTGATTTGTGGCTTTCAGTTATTTAGTTTCTGTATTTTTATTTTATTTTTAATCATAATCCTTTGAAGTGTGACACTAGACATTTCTAACATAATGTCAAACACCACTACTGTAGGAATTTGTTTGTCCTTGCTTTGCCTCATGCATTTGGTATTTAGATGCATGCAAAATTCTAAAAGCCTCCACGCCTACTATTGCTTTATTTTTCAAAAAGGCTATTTAACTGATGTCCTGAAAGAGTCAAATGCCCTACAGATGTTAATGGCCCAAGGCCAGAAAATGCCTTCCAGTTTAAAGTCAGATTCAATACACTGCTTTTACACAATAAGATTTTCATTTCTTGTGCCCCTCCGCTATTTCTTGCAAATGTCATTTCCTTTTTCAAATTAAATGTAAAATGACTTACTCTGCTGTTAATCAAGGTCTGTTAAATTGTTTACTGTATATCCAGTGTTTATAGCAATTACTTTCTAAGATAAAAGCTCTGTATGGCCTATTGTTGTTCCTCATGCATGCATTCAGAATTCAGAATTTCTTTTGCATGTCACTCCATTTTAACTGTTTATTAGCTCTTAGAAGAATCCAATGCCACATGAACATTTAAAGTTTTATTAGTATTTCAGCAATGAGCAACAGAATTTACACACTGGCAGCCATAAATCACACCTTCAGTTTTGATTTTGTATTAACATTTTTAACCCCCTAAATTAAGCTTGATTTGAAATGCATCTTCTGAGTGATAGTCCTGAGGGTTATCTTAACAGATGAGTCCATTTGGGTGGGCCAGGAGTTATGGGGGAGATAAGAGAATCAACTAAAATCAGGATCATGCACCAACAGTTGCAGAATTTGAGCTAATCCACACTCCTCAATCATTACACCACATTAACATGAGACTCCAACAGCAACAGCATAACCTGTGCTTATCCCACAAGCAGGGCGAAAGGAAGACGAGGCAAAGGAAGTCTTTGTGCTTGTTTGTAACAGAAACCACAATCTCTGATCCTGCCAAGCCTAACTGAGAGAGGAAGACAAAGAGATGAAAAACAATCATAGAAAAAGCAATCACAGAAATGACAAATTTGAGACGACTACTCTGATTCTTCTGGAGAAGAGCGCTGTGGTAAATGTTTATAATGTTCACTTAGCTTTACAAAATGCTAAAATAACAAGTTCATTTAAAGAACTTGAACAAAAGGTACACTGTGCACTTCCAAGAAGAACTAAATGAATCACATGACTGAGAGGAAGAGAAGTGGTGAGGGTTAAAGTAATTTTTTGACCTTCCAGTTCTTGGTTGTTCTAAAAGACAAAGCAGATTATGGTTCAACTGTGACAGCTCAGGATGTCTACATAAATTCAGCTATGCAAGCAGCAGCACTGGATAGGCTATCTGCATTCACCAAGGCCCCATATTAAGCCTTTACTAGTCCCTGGGCTGCCCAAAACACACTGTATGATGGCATTTTTGACTGCATTTTTGGGAGGGAGGGAAGTGTGTATGGAAAAGCCTCTTGCTATCTTTTTGACTTTTAGCTGAATTTGTGTTTCTTCTATTTTTTGTCCTAAGTAATTCCTGCCTTCTATCCAGCATTCTGTAATCAGTAGAAGTAAATCTGCTCAATATTTTTACTACAAGTAGGCAAATTTAATAAATTTACAGCAGGATTCTCCAAACATTTTATGGTGGTTATCAGCACCAGAGGCAATGGAATCACAGCTATGATTGCAGCAAGTTCCTGCTAGGAAACATGTTGCTGTCTTTGAAGATTCATGGTCTAGAAAAATCACTCACAATTGTCACCATTAAAGGAAAAGGCGTTTTTCAAAGGAAACTGCTAAATCTGGTTACCTTCTACTATCAAATTTACTCTATTTGACCTATCAAGCCTCCAGACATGCAGTCAGCTCAATAAAGATTCTGTTTAAAATCCTGAACATTGACAAGAAACATCTTTTCCTCTGGCCAAAAGCAGAAGACAACATATAAGACATTAGAAAAGGTAACAGAAAAACATATGTGCTGCACAGAAGCTGAACAAGAAGAAATTGCATTTGTAACGCAGATCTCTATGTACAGAAAAGACAGCAGCAATCCACTTATTGCTCTTTGAGTGCCTGAGGGGTAGGTTAGTGATAGGGATAGGTAACACAGACACATCACTGTCCAAGTCCAACAGTGTTCAATTGGTAAATAAAGCCTTTCCTTCCTATCTGAAAGAACAGAGAAGCTCCTCTATGATCATGGCTCTGTTCACACCAACCTCAGAAAAACTGTACTCTTAAATATATTTAGGTTCTGGGCTGGGCAAAGAAACTAGATGGGGAAAATAGGCAGGATATACATCATAAACTACTTTACTATGAATTATTTCCAGTACTGCCACAAAAGGCTTCTGCACCTTCAAGTGAACTTATTAGTCCAACTGCAAAGAACCGCCACCATCACAGAGCCTTAGTAAAAAGGTAATTTAAAAAAATTGATTTGTCTGAGGTTGCTGGTTTTTGGAGATTGTTTAGCAATCTCTACTTCCACTAAAGCTAAAATAAGGTATTTGGGATGATACAAGGAGATGTTATAATCTAAATCTTGTTTCTATATGTACATTATGCAGAAGCAGCAGCTCAGTTTCATAAAACATTACTTGGACATTGTACAACTAGTCATCCACAGATCTTGCAGGGGTAGGGGAACAACAAAATTTTACAATGGTTGTCTTTAAACCTCAAGTACAGCAATCAATTTATTTAGTGATTTTGGGGGAACTGGGTAAAGAGGAGTAATTCAGGTAAGCAGTATTAATCCTTTTCTTGTGAGAAAATCATGCATGCCAGGGCTTAGCTTCTGTTTTCATTTATTTAGCTGTAGGAACATGATATAACTTAAAAGCTGTTGGTCCAGACTACAGTATAGTAACATACAACCTTCCACCTAAACCACCAAACAATATGGCTCGGTGAATAACAGAACTTCTATTTTAGACAAAGTCCCTAATTTAAATAAACCATGTTCATTGTCTAGGATGAAAAAAATGGTAAGAAGAAAATACAACACCTTCCCCACCCTCCAGCTACACACACTTTTTATAAGTGCTTCATCAGAAAGTTCATTACCTGAGTGCTGATAGATCTGGTTCCATCTGTTGCTTCTACTGTCAAGTTGTAATTTGATTTCTGTTCTGCATCAAGAGGTCTTGCAACAATGATAGTTCCTGTGCCCTTGTCCACATCAAATCGACTGTCATAGTTGCCACCTTGTTCAGGAAATTGTGAGAGGGAAAAGTTAATAAAATGCATCATTGCTTCATTGTTTTCATGTATGATCATGTTCTGTCTTCCGATGCTTAATGAAGGTGGAACTATATATACACATACTTATACATACATTTAGTTTAAACACTTTGGGTTTTTTTCCTGGTAACATGATATGCTGCTAATAGATATTTAAAACTGAGTAGTTTTGGACAAAGTTGATTTGTCTGGCTCATGGAAAGTCAGCAGGTAAATTCTTATCAGCATGATTCTCTACTTAAAAAAAAAAAAAATCCACGGAATGTAATGATTCCATGTAGCAGAAAATTGAGAATTACTGGGCCAGATGCAATAGTTCATTTTGGCCAGATTGTCAGCTAATAAGTGAAAAACATACTTTTTATCAAAATAAATTAAAATCCCAATTCAGACGTACAGTCAAATTTTTGTCTTTTGGAGCAGAGTACATATTATTATATTCATATATGACTATAGATAAGGCCGAAAAAGCTGAAGTACCTCCAAAGGATTCTCATCTTAATGTTGAGTATCTGAAGAATTCACTATCTCACTCCTACTGAGATAGGCAGGATTCAGAATAGTGCTAGAGGTTTAAATGCCCAATGTTTAAATATGGCCAAGTTCCTTTTCTGAAGCAAATTATCCTCATTTCCCTTGTGAAACTTTCATATTACTCTTTGAAATATAGTTAAATAACTGTGTAGATCAATAGCTACACTCAGTCGCTTAAACATTTAATTGATCATCATCCTGCCACCTGGAGCAGACTGTCCTGAGAGTACAATGTCCTTTAAGTCCAAATACTATTAGTGATGATAAATACTGCCATTTAACTACAATTGCTTTAGACCTCTCAATAAACTGCCTGAAATGGAAGAATCAGTTTTTATTTTGGTCAAGCCAGTGCTAGATATGGCAAACCAATTTCTCCTAATTATGGGCATGTGTTTTTCTAATTATATTTCACAAGAATAGCAGATAGCATTCAGATATCATCTGAGTGCCTTTTTTTTCCTTTAACAAGATTATACATGCTAAGCTTTGCAAATCACTAAACGCCTTTTATGAAAAGCCAAGGTTAGAAGTGAGAGGGTGAAGTTCCAAAGGTTGCAAATTTGAACTCAGTCCAAGAAAAAAACAGTAAATACTGAAATGGGCCCCCATTCACATGTAAAAAGGATTTCACCTTTAGAAGGTTCCACTGCATGACAAACATACCATTTAAGGAAAGATGAGCTGGATTCTGCTTCACTGGATTTGAGATATTTGATAATGACCAACATCACATAATTTTTCTAGTTCAATCGAAAGTCAACTCCTCTTACTAGCCCAGCAGCAGTTTCTGAATCACTCAAATGGATAGAAACTGGGCAGCATGAAAGGCAGCAGCTTTTTTCTTTTCTTAGCAGATGTACATGAATTTTTTAATGGGCTTTGTGCAGTATGTCAGTTTTAGAAGATGAATCTAGTTTAGCCTTTTACAGCTGGCAGGCAAAACCATTTTCTCAGATGGCTCAATGAAGTCCTCTACATTTTAAGGGAAGAGTAAAGTGAATGGGTATGAATTGGCACAATCAGTTTTCCTGACACAAGGACAAGCTCCCTAATCAAAATTTTTCCCTTCCTTATCAAGAATGGGCCTTGCCTATGTTTGTAGTAGTAGTTATATCTGGTGATCCGCTGAAGCAGAACTCAACCCAAACTCCTGCATCTAGTACACTGAAAGTGTAACAGCAACAGTTTTGGCCAAAGCCAAAACTGGATGCTCAGAATTGATGCTGTATAAATGTAATGATGACAAAACAAAACAAAAACGAACCTGTCACAAATGCAACCGTGAGCACTTTGATTTCCGAAGGGTTAATAAAATAAATAGTTTATAAATGTACGCTTTCATTTCAGATCTCATAATCTGGTAATAAATTATGTGATCTCAGCAGATACCTTCTGCTGTACAGTTCAGGTCACAAGCCATCTGTAAGATGTAAAATACTTCACTAGCAAGCTTGTCTCCTGGCTCAGCCAAAAAGAAAGAAAGCATGGAAAGCAAGCACAGAACACAAAGGAAAGCTGTCAATCAAATTCATTCATGCTATTAGAAACAGTAAAAGAGGGTAGTAAAGTGACCACCTGTAAGAGTAGCCCATAACTTCACAACATGATCACATATCAAACTTTCCAAAATACTTTAACTAAGAAAACTGTCAAAATAAAATGTTTATTTTACAATGCTTGGACTAGTTATGCTCTTTCCCCACAGAGTTTTCTGTATATGTCTTTCTAAAGAGGGCAGGAAAAGATCATTCATTTTCTGCATTAGGCATACAATAAAAATATGTAAATGACCAAACTACTGCACACTTAGAAGGAGCAGATTGAAATAATACTATCAGCCAGAATTCTATTCAGATGTACACACTGTTCAGAGTGCACAGCAGTTGGAGCACACTAAGAACAACAGAAAAGTACATCCCCAATCTAATTAACAAATTTTGCTAATAAAAGGCCTCAGAAAACATCTCTACTGTACTGTGTTCAAACTCCCAAAACATCTGAGGCCTCTTCTATCTACTCTCTTTCATCTCCATGAACTGCTCATGTTGTTCTGGCCATGTCACTTTCTTAACCTTTCCTTTAATGGACGCATTTCAGTCTACAGATATTTATGTTTGCTGTTGACTGGATAAAACTAATTTGGAGTACATGATACCTTCTAATTTTTCCTGCTCACTTATGTTTATGCTTTCTGCTTTTTTACTCCTATATCTTTGTGTGTTTAGGTCTGTTTGGGAGATCAGTGAAAGAGCAGCCTCAGTTCCAAAATACGTCTAATGCAGAACTTTGCTCCTATCAGAATGCAAGAAAGCATCCCCGACTTTTTAGTCCCTCCACACTGTTGTACAGATTTGTAACCCCTAGATTTGTCTAAACACCAAAACTTTTTATTAAACTATAATCTATTTGGACAGGAACATTTTTTCAAGAATACTTTAGAAAGAACCACTTAAAAAATTCTTTTTAAGTATTAATGCATTAGCAATGATTATCAATATCATCACAGGTTGTTCATGCATGAAGCATGATTTTAGGGAAGAATTGTATCTGTTTGCATGTGCCTGAAAATTTTTTGAAAACACCCTCAAGTATTTGGCATTTATATATATTCCTGCTACATGTGTCAGTTTCATAAACTTTATTTTTAACTGTTGCTGTTCTCAGCATGGCTCAGGAAATACACACCAGCAAACCAGATGCTTAAAATACTTAAATTATTGAGAAATCATTTAAAATATGCTCTTCCCAGCAACTTAACACCATAATAATGACTAAAGTTTTCAGTAGTAACCAAGATGAAAAAGATCCTTCTCTCTCTTGTGAATGTAGTAGAAAAATCAGTCTGATAGACTGACAGAAAGATTTTGCTTAAGACTAGAAGCAGTTCACTACAAGGCACATCTCCTGAAACAAAGCTATGCCATTCTCCTTGATTCTAACACACTTAACACACAACAGAACTTGGTTTTACTATCAGCTATGCAGTGAACACTCTGTGTATTACTGGTGCTCACAAGTCTAGCGGCTAAGTCTAAACTTCAAAAAAGTACTATTAATTTTGTTACCATGACATCAACATATAGTTGTATTACTGGTTAGAAATCCCCTTTCAATGGTAGAGGCTAAGATATGATTTAGTAGAAAGAATATGTACAGGAAGAAGATTGCTGGTGTTAGGAACATTGCAAGCTTTCCTTTTAGTACTGAATCAAAGGACAGCAAACTGAGAAGCAGCCCAGAGGAGAAGAAATCCGTGTAAACAGTACAATCTCTCTTTGTGTGTACTATCTTGATCTGCAGAAAACTAGAATTTTATTTCCTTTCCTATCATAGTCTATGAGATTGACTTCATTAGTTTTAACTTCAGTGACACAATACTCACAAGCCATTTGTAAAACTGCAACACAGCAGATATTTTGCAACTTAATTTTAATCTTTAATACAGAAAAACATTGATAAAAATTAAATAATTTTGACTTATAAATCCGCATCTGCATTTAAAGAATGTCAAAAGCTTGCATTATTTGGAAGTGTGATTAAAACCAAGCTGCAGTGAGCCCTACAGTATCTCAGACTCCATGCATTTGTTTCTAATAATAAAGGCCCTTAAGGCATCCTTACCCGTTATGTCAAACCAAAGTGGTGTTCCAAGAGGTTCAACAGCTATTACACCAATCATGTGAGCAACCGGGTCACTTTCCATCACCGTAAAAGAAAAAAATGATTCCTCAAAATAAATAGGCTCTGTGGGTGGGACGGGCTTTGGAATCCATTCTATGTAAAGCCGTGTAGTCGAAGATTTTTGTGGACGACCATTATCTACTGCTTTAATCTGTGAAACAGACACATCTTTTAGGCTACAGGATCACATAAATCATTATGTCACATAAATAGAAAGCAGTAATAAGCTCCAAGCATGTTTGCTCGTGTGAGATATTTCCAAAAAGGTTAAGTGTCTCTCAAAGTGCCACTTGCCCTTCATTATCTGGGCAGCAAATGGAGAAAAAGTATGCAGCACCTGATAGCAGCACAAACTGTTATGTTACCATAAATTCACTTTTATTTTCCTTTCTTCCCAAAGCTGAGTCAAACTGATTGTTTATGTTCCCTCATGACATACATTATCTGTCAAGTTCTGAAAAAGAACAGACATTCTTGATACACAATACAAACATCGGAAATAATCCTTTAATGAAAACCAAACAAACATACAAAACATTACTTCTGGATTTGTTGAAGCTTTCTTCCTTCAGACACTGCAGTCACTCACCTGCCAGCTACTGAATAAGAAATGAACAGATAAAAGAACACTTTACATATTCATGATATACAAGATTTTCACTCACTGAAAGGATATCGTAGTCCCTTGCTGCAGAAAATTTCTTTGATGAAACCACTCCAGTTTTTGGTTCAATAAAGAATTTGCCATGTTCATCACCATCTTCAATGCTGTAGGAGATCTCTGCATTGGGGCCTTCATCTTTATCTGCAGCAATAACTCGATAGATTGGCTCTCTCCTAGCAGTTCTCTCTCGCTCTGGCTTACCACGCTCTGGAAGCCGAATTTTGTAGAATTTTTGCAAGAATTGTGGCTTGTTATCATTCTCATCTAAGACCTTCACAATCACCCATGCAACTGTTGATTTTGCAGGAGCACCGTTGTCTGTTACTGTTACCTGTTTTTATTAAAAAGGGTAAAGTTAGTGCTCAAACATGGTCCTTCCAACAATGCTGCTCCCTAAATGACATTTTCCTACAACTGCCTAAACAACTGCAATGTTATCCCCTAGCTTCAGTTAAAGCAGTTGCCTAAAGCTATTAGGTGAGTATTCACAAAAGGCACTACAAAAGTATATTCAGCTATTATATTAATATTTTGACTTATGAAATGCAACATGAAATGCAAATATTCATGCTCATCTCTAACAGATGGTATGATTTCCACATATATGAATATCTGTTCCCTTTAGTACTTGTAAAGGAACACCACCACATACCTTTCAGTTCACAAAAAAACCCCAACCAAACCCAATGAGAAAACCAAAGCATATCCCACATGAGGAAATTACAAAGGGTATGGGATAGCATGTCCATTAACATAAAATTAGCATTGCCCTGAACCAAGCAAAAAACAAAGGCAAATTTGAGAAAAATCTATTTGATTTGAATGCAACATCAGTTTTGAAGGCATTACTGACATAAAAAAGAGAATACTATGACATGAGAGAATAACATGAAGCTAATCTATAATAACTGCACAAGAAAGTGCCAGCTGGCACTCAGAAAATACTTACAAATTGGGAATAAAAAAAACGGGGCATTTTAGTTAATATTATGTAAGCAGAAGTGCAATCAAAGACCAAATTTAATAGCAAAAAGTAATAAACCCACCAACCCATCTGGTCAACATTTCAATGCTCATTTAATTAGCCAGATGCTCAGCACTTGGGTCATAATACTGTCCACCATTCTGTGCATTTCTGGGTTTCTTTCCCACCTATTATCACAGTTATAAACATAAAACTAATGCATGGGAAAACTACTACTTTAGGCTGGGCTGTCAGTATCGCTCTGTAGTTAAAGAGTTTCTCTGTCAGATACTTCACAGACTTTTAGTTAAAACTTTAACAACCTATTTATATTTTGTAATTTATAATTGTAATTTATAATTCTTCATTCTTTGTTCAAAATGAACAAAGAATGAAGAATTATAAATTACACCAGCAGGCAATAAACAATGTTACAACCTAAAGAGCAATGTGCTTAAACTGCTATTTTATACAGAATGATGAAAGCAGGAAGATTTATGTACCCTGACGTGACATTGTAATCCTAAAAATAAACTTTCTGAGTTCTGTACATGTTAGCTTAAGGTTATAAACTTAAGCTTAAATTAGCATGACTGCTAGCAGACAACTGCCCATAACATTACACCATGAGTGTTACCTCTGGCATAAGTTTTGGCCCAGAAAAAGTAGCACACACACAGACACACATGTTACTTAGCTGCAGCCTGAGAATTCACACAATTTAGACACAATTTTCAACAGGCAACTTGGATGTGGCCACCCTGTTCCAGGGATAACATGTAAGCAATCAAAGCCATATGAGCCATGTAGCTTCAGGATCAGAAAACAATCCACAGCTCATTTTATATGCTGTATAAATCTCATACAAAACCCAGTATAATATATAGAGAAGTAAAAGTCATGATATGCTAATTTTACAACCAATATACATAGCAGTGGTCAAGAAATAAGACACAACGGACATGAAGTGCTTTGGAAAACGGAGACAACCAGATTTGATGAGGCAATTTGAAAAGAGAATTATTTAATTACTTTAAAATTTACAGGAATACTATGTCGAGTACAAAATCAGATTTTGCCATTTAATTAATTTTGTTACTATTACTTCTAGAAACACACTGTAGAAATTCTGCCCCATTGCTGCTTAGCTACAAAGTGTTCTTTTCAAAGCTAATACAGAAATGAAAATAACGATTAAAAAATTGGTCCAACAGCTGCATTGATCCAGCTTGCAATGTACCAAAGGGATACAAAAGGCTCAGGAAGACTGCACATATACTGCAATTATGCAAAAGGATAGTTTGTGCTATCAGGGAATAACTACATTCATCTCCAAGTCTCTGCAGTCATTGCCTTCCTATTGGAACACCTTTCTAAGGATTTCACAAGTTCTGAGTAAGTCTAGCGTTGTTTCTCTGTCTTTAACATTAATTTGGCCAACTCCCATTGAGGTCTTTTATCTGTCATCTAGGACAAGAGGCACAATAAACATTCCAGATAAATCTTAGGACATAAGGATCGCTGTGAATATTAAATCTTCACTACAGGTGAAGAACCATGCCTTTACACTACTTGACAACACTGTGAAACTGGATGACTCCAAATTCTCTGTGTGTTTTCCTTTCATGCTGTTTGACAGAGAGTGCAAAAAGCTCTTAAATAAACTCCAGTCAATTAAATGTAGCTAAATAAAAGCATTATGTCACAAGTTCCATGCTCTAGGACTCCGGCTCTATAACGCGTGTCTTGCAACTGATATGACTGGTAACACGTTATGCAGAAAATAGGGCTGCTCACATACCACCCTTTTGCATTCTCCATATTATAAAAACATTCTGCACTTCTTCTTCAGAAGCCTATATTCAGCAAAAGTTAGGGTGAAATAGCTATTCCAATAATTACATAGAAAGATAAAAAGAGGAATCACACTCCTTTTAACATGCCTTTGAATGAAAATCTTTGTTTTGAGATACAGGAAAAAAAATTGCATTCAATCTGTACCTTTACTCTTTTTTAGCAAAAACCCCCCAACACACAGTTTTTATAAGATAGGTGCTTATCTGCATTGCAACATAATGAACATAGAAGGAAATTACATCTGAAATCCAGTTTTTTACATTCTTCATATAGTAATCAAGTCTGGCAAACTTAATTCTCTGTAAACGAGCAATGAACTTACAGTCACTGTTTTTCAGCAAGCTAAATAAATTATTTACCTCCAGTATGTGCTCTCCCTGCTGCTCTCGATCTAGTTTTCTGGATGTGGTTGTAATTAGCCCTGTAAACGTAAGAGAATAATTAATCAGATCCTTCAAGAAAATAATCTGAATGAAGGTTAGGTTAAATCAGCAGTTACTGATATCCGCAATCTCAATTTCTTCTTAGGTGGTCACTTCCAATTTTGTAGAATTTATGCTTTCATTAAGGGATGGGGTGAGGGGTTTCCAGTCCTTAAAAGCTGTGAAAATATTCTTTGCAATCTGAAGACTAAGCTGTTGTACACTTAAGACAAACACAGTTCAGTGTTTCAACACATCTGTGCATGTTACGTTTCTGACAGAAGTAATGAATGTCATTCTCCCACATGAAATCTTGTTTTCAGAGGGCATTCATAAGCATTTTTCAAAAGGTGCTGATGGACATTATCTGAATTAATTACCAATCTCTTCAGGATAAACACCTATCTGTAATATTAGTGATAAGGGCAAAAGAAGGATAACCTGAAGAGATGCAGTAAGAGTGGACAACACAGCAATTTGTCTGTGTTGGCTTAATTTCACAATGACAAGCAGTCAAACAGTTGCTGTCGACAATAGCAGACAACAACCACAAGTTTTTGATGCATGATGTTAATATTTTGTCACAAGACTTTGCTCTTACTGGAATTAATTCTCTCTAACAGTGAGTTTAGAATTTTAACTATTGAGTTTCATGAAAAGTAAACTTGGTGAACTCTCAATTATAGTGGAATGATTTGCTCTTGTGTTAGTTAACTGTGCCATGGATGCAGCCACAAGAGGATTCCATTTCTTTGCTGCACAAAAGCCATTAACCTTTTTGCAGATACAAGTTGGCCCCACAAATACCATTGCTGTGTTCACATGGGACTGAGGCTGTGCTAGTAAATCTTGCTAGACCCAACCTGGCCTTTCATGAAGCAAACAGCAAGGTTTGGATTTGCCCAGCTTAACCAACTACTGATCAAAGCATCCCATATTCTCCAAAGCAGCAACACAGAGGACACAGCAATGTCAGGAGACATTTTATCCAACTATCCCAGCTTTTGACAGTGAAAGGAAAGCACTGCCATCTTGATCCTTAATTGTAAAACTGGAAAACAGGGAAGCAATTACCCAATGAAGGATGAAAGAGAGATCAAAATACAGGCGGCATACTTCATGTTCCATTTTCCAGCTATAGTCTAATTTTTTTATTAATATGACCTTATATAAGGAAAATTAAAATCCACTTATAAAGTTTTCAAAGCTGGTCTGCTACAACAAAAAAGCCTTCAATTTTGTCTCTCAGCTGATAAAAAGCAGAGTATGCAAGAAAAGCAATAAAGACTTCAATTTCACTTAAAAGAGAAAGGCCAAGAGAAACAGGATTGTATACCACAGGTGCACAGCTACTCAATGCTTCTGACAAAAACAGCTGTAGTCTACTTATACTGACAAAATAGACAGCCTGTACTAAATAATATGAACAAAACCTATATGAGGCGATATTACAGCTGTCAAATGTTCAAACAACTATTCTCCAAAAACCAGATAGTGCAAATAACAGCTGTTTCAATTACAGTCAAATCTGCCCTTGTTTTTGCAGCAATTTTGTTTGCCATCGTATGAAATCCATTATTTATCTAGTATTCTAGACAATGGTGGGTCATCTTCTCCTGCTTTATTTTTATGCTTTTACAGCACATAGAAGATATGTCTGTTATTGTTAGGATACATCTTTTGGTATAAGGAAGTTAGTTGACCTTAGTTACAAAGAAAGAGGGAATGAAAATTAAAACATACACAAACCCCAAACAAACAAACCAAAAACATAACAAGGAAAAAAAGTTGCATTATTACTGCGAATTTAGGAAGGGCAGGAAGAAAAAAGAAAATGATGTGACAGTTGTCTATTAACCTTCTTGAGGTAATATTTTCACACTGAGATTACAGAGCTGTGAACAATGACAACTGAAAATATTTATTGTCCCATATTCTAAAAAGCTTTCCTTTCCTGGCTATGTCTGGGCAAAACATTTTCTTTTCACAGGCTCTATGGGGAACAGAATAAGACTGTTAATTGGAAGCGAACAAGTGGCATAGCCAATGCCTCATCTGCTTCCTTCCAGCAAAGGGACTTGCGGGTGACTTCAAGAAACACAAGTTCTCCTAAAACATCTTTCTATTGAGTACCTCTGTAGAAAGGCAGCACAAGCCCTCCCACAAAGCATTAATCTCGAGGCTCATCACAGTTACAAGAGAAAAGAGTAGATTGCAGCATAGCCACTAAAGGAGCTGGCTGTTGAACATCTGGGTTGAGGATGGGGAAAATCTCAAAAAACACAGGAAAAATAAAGCAATCCTAGCAGAAATATCTCATGAAGCTTGCATTTCCCTGAATATTCAATAGTTAGTCTACATCCTCTGACAATATTAAGATCCCATCTCTCACAGCAGCAGCAAGTAGAGAATTACATAAGATCTGACAAATGGCACCTTTCAATAGCTTCCTATCCATTTTTTTGTCATCAAGAGCCACGAAGACTGGTGCCACCCCTAGAAATGGCAATTAATACTTGGAGAAAAAAAAAATAAAACAAAAAACAATTCAAAAGCTTTTTCTGTAAGTACTCAAGAAAAATTCTACCATGTACCACTACTTTACACACTAGTGATTGTTAATGGAAGTCTTGTTCCAGATAAAATTCCTTTTAATGAAGTTGGTCAATACAACTCAAATGGGTAAGCAGAAAAATATCCTGCAAGAACAAAATATATATGCTTTGATCTGTTAAAAAGTACAGTCTTTTCAGCCAAGCATGCCATACTTCTGTTAAAACACTTCAGACCAATAACAGAAGGGCTTAGTCTTCACCATATATATCCTGTATATTCAGCAGAAACTAATGCCAACAAAGGAAATGTAACACTTCTGGATTTAGAATCACATACACATGCATGACATTCTTTTTATTTAACTCTTTACTGCTAGACACTTTCCTAAGTGCAAATTTAGCTTCAGTGAAGTATTTCACTTCAGCTTAAGACTATAAAAGGTTTGATTATTGTAATTACTACATTTTTCTATTTTTGCCAAGTTTTTCTATATTACAGAATGTTTAATGCTGCACCAATAGATTTCATCCATTGTTGAAGAGCTTTTCCGAAATACAGCTGTGATAATAAGGTCAAGTGTTCCTATGCACTGTGACTGCCTGTTAAGAGAGCTGAGGAGAATCTTTGGATCTATTGTAAGTCAGCTCCCTGCAACAAAGCCACCACTCTGCTCTGCTCTGCTCTTAAGTTTTTTAGATTGAGCTCCTTCTCTTTTCTGTAACACGTTGTATATACCCTTGCTGTGCCCCTCCCTCTACAAAAATAAATGCATGACCACACTTTTGCATACACCACATCCCCACAGGAGTGGCAAGTAAAAAGATTTCAATTAAGCTGTGAAGAAGTCTTTATAACAATCAGTTTTGAAATCCTTATTATGAGCTGGGAGGAATGTGTTTACTGCTGAATGAAATAACAGCATGTATGGGAAACAGGTCACTGTGACAAACCATTCTATTTCAAAGCTAAACTGACTCAGAGCATTGTTCCATATTCTTGCATTTTCCTTCTGCCTCCTTTTATCGCCCCCCCTTTCCCAACACTGACAGAAACAATAAGCTTCAGTAAATTACATCACTATTATTTCACCTGAAATCAATGTCACTATGGCAAGATGGGTCAAGCATTCTTGAGAAATGCAAGTTTATAACAAACATTTCTAAGATAACGAGGAGGAAATGGTATCTCCAGTGAATTGGTGCAGATTTTGTATTTAGTAATATTTAAAAACTTGCCTCATCGGAAACATTTTCACAAAAGCAGCTTAATAATTTAGAGTGTCTTTGGATAAATCTTCATTCAGATAACACTTACTTCAGATTTCTATTTTAAATAGTAGCAAAACAAACATACAAAAATGCAACTACAGCATACAATTATGTAAATATAAATAAAACTGCTACATTTGGAACAGAAATCAGAGATCAGATATTAGCAGGGATTTATTTCACCTCAGTTCCCAGCTACATCACATCACCTCTGTTTCTAAAAACTAGCACACCAACAGTTTTCATTCAATGCTGAAATGGCAGTATCTTTAAAAAAACATAGACTATTAGGTGGGCACTGTGTTAAGAATTATCTATTAGCTATCTTTATGGCATGGATGATATCAGTGATGAAAGAAGTGGCATCAGAAAAAGCGGTCCTTGCAAGGCGAGGAGGAAGGCTCAAAGTTTTTATCTTGCTCTGTATGCATCACGCATTCCCATGCATTTGTGCTTTCACAAATATCTACACACTTTCCAACTGCACATTCAGCTTGAGACGGTGAAGATTCTGGAGCTGGGAGTTTGCCTCCTGGACATGGCTAGCCCCTACAATGAACCAAAACACTCAAGCAGATGCCAAGGGTACTATGCTGCCTCCAATGAGTTTGAACCGATAGGCTTAATTTGGATTAGCATACCACTATTTGAATTGCAGCATATGAAAAGAAATACAGTTTCTCTGATCTTTGAATGCATTGACACTGAAGAATTAAGGACATACAGGAAGCAAAATACAGGAAGCAAAAACATTTTTTTATCACTAACAGATACAAGACAAAAACTAAATATCAGGGAAGCCATATTTGGTCAATGTGGTTTCTGTCCTCTGTGTTAAATACAAACCATAACTAACCAGTAGAAATGGTTTCTCTGGATTGCATCAATAAATTATCACTTAAACTCTCAGTCATGATTACTGCAACTCAGTCAATTATTATTTTAGCTCTTGTCTCCCCACTTCAACCCCAAACCCAACAAATTACTAGCAAATGTTAAAGGGTTTTCTTTTTTTTTTTATTTTTAACATATTGTTATACCTTCAGATCTGTTTACACAGTCTTAATATGCAAATCAGTCTAAGATTTGAAGGAAGTATGGATTTTAAATTTACATGTGGCTGTAATGGTAATCATGTTAACTACTGCATAACACAACCCAAAAGCACTGGGCAAATTACAGCAAATATTCTGTAAATCGAAGACCAGTTATATCTCTTCAAGTGATAAAGATACTGTCTCACTTCAAGGCAGGGTTTCCTACTAATCTTCCTCATTCAAGAAATAGTGTATTATATCCAATTCAAGACAGCTTTTCCTTCCAGACAGAGAAATATATCTCTTTTGTATGCTAGACTAAGAAGTTCACTGGAATCAGCAGTTCCCTCCTCACAGAAGTACTGGGTGTGATCAAGTCATGTCTTAGACATCTCTCATAATACAGTGAGCGTCAAGTCTCACTGTCTGAAAGAACTCTTATGACATCTTTTTAAACTGCTTCCAATAACTCAGCACTTTCCAAACTATGAACAAAATGACCGATAGCACAATACTCCATGATTATTTCATCACTGACACAGGAAGATGATAATTTTTTTTTCAGTTTTCTTTCAACTGATTTCAAGTTAACTATGTTTTACACCTAACTTACCTTACAACCAATGACCATCAGAAAAGGCCCACACTTTCTTTCTAAACATGTTCACATAAGCTTTTTGGCAAGACTGTAGTCAAATCTTGTTTTCTACGCAAGCCAAAAAAGGGCTTCACAACCAAAACAAGTGAGCAGGTTAATAAAAACAGTAAAAATTAATAGCAGAGGGTTTGAAGAACAGATTCCAGCTTTGCAGCTGGCAAAAAATACACTCTGTGTCTTACTAGCCATGTAATGAATGATGATGACTATAAGCTAGAAGGTGTAATATATCACCATTTTCATACATCACCATGAAGGCAGACTGCTGAGTTATAAAAGAAACAAGATACTGCCAACAAGCTATCATACTGGAGCAAGCATATCATAAAGGAACTGAACTTTGGTTTATATAGTCTTAAAGATAATTCCTTAGCAATTTCACTTGTTTTTCATTCCTAAACTCTTCCTTGTTCTAAGCACCTTAATAACTCTCATTGAAACCAGCAACAGAATTGTCACCAGTAATTTTCTAATGCTGAAATAGGACTGTAAATATACGGTCCCAAAAGAAACTAGGAATCTCATTTAAAAGCATCTTAAATGGCTGCAAATCCCTCTTCTGCTAAGGTAGAACATGTAAAAGCAATCATTACTGTTCTTTCAATAAAGGCTACAAAAATGATACCATTTTTCAAGAAAAACTGAGAGCCTGGATTCCTCTTTCAATTCTCCTAGCCACATACTCGCTTCATTAGTTATGCTCTTGCTTGCTTGTTCTCTCTAGCCTCTTGAATTTCACCTTTTTTTTTTGCTATGCATTTGTTTAGGTAGAACAAAGATTCATTCTGCCTAGCAGAGCTCACAGCCTGTAGCTAGCAGATTTTTCTGCGTAGTCTAAATGCATTTTTGGGGCTAAAGGACTTATTTTCCACTTCATAGATAAACTTTCTGATCAGTGCAATTACAAAAATGAGTTACAACAGCCTAGCTGTAGAAAAATTATAATGAAGACTTACTGCAGTACACTCTGATGAAATCACTGTTCCCTTTTTGTTAAGTATAGTATGATGGCACTCAACTAGTATAGTCTTTCATAGCTTTGGTGCCTTTTCCCCTTCAATTCTCATATGCACCAGTTCAAGCAAAAGCCAACAGGACACTCCCACAGTGTACAGACACATAAGTACAATCCAGACTGAAAAAAGTCTGAAACACATTAAGAACTATGCATTCTATTTGCTCTTGAGATCACCTTTTCTTTTTACTTATGTACTTCCTTATTCCTGTTTCAGATGACGGTGCATATGCTCTGGATTTCATCCACAAAAACCACCGTTGGCACATTTATCCCAGATAAATACTTCTTGCCTTCTGAATGGTACTTCATGAAAAGTCAAGCAATAATTGAGATCTCAGTCCTATCCAAGTCAGGACAGCATCAAACAAGGGATAACACCCTGTCCATAAGGGTGTATTTGTGTGACACATTTATTGAAGTACAATAATATCACAGAATATGCTGAGTTAGAAGGAACACACAAAGATCATCAAGTCAAGCTCAGTGTTTATTAGCTTGTTGCTTGTTACCAAAACAGACTGTAAGCTTTGTATATAGGATCAAAAAGTAGGTTACTTCGTCCTATGGCTAATATTTCATACCACCAGGCACCATGTTTATCTGTAACCAGGCAATTTAACTATTCAGTCCTACTATTACTAATAACGTGTAAGTACAAGGTGCACATCTGAAGTTGAGTCACTTACCTGAACAATTTTAACAGCATCCTGGAATTTGCTGAGCAGAACACTCATTAATCATATTTGTGATTTGAGCATAAGGCAGACAAGCAATGCACAGAAGATTATTTATGAACAGCATAAGGAAGAAAAAATAATTTACATAAACAGCTAAGCCATTCAATCCGACAAACACTGTATTTCAGCTAGATTTCAAATGAAGTGTAAAATCAGTGTTTAGTGATCATATAATTGTAGAAAATCCTACAAATGTTTTTAATAAGGCAAAACCATGTCATTTTGTATACTATAATTAGTCACTAACTACATTATTTTTAGTCTGGATTTACTAAGACAGGGTTATTAACATCTTTTGCAGTAATTTTTTAGTAGTAAAATTATTTGGGAAATAATTAAAATAACAATATAAATAACAACAAACATAGCTACATTAAAAAAATAAACGTATGTCTATGATCCTACATTCTGAGTGCTTGAAAGCATTTAGGGTAAGTCCAGTTCAACTGTCATTCATATTCTTTTGCTAGTTTCTGTCATACAGAAGATAAAACCCAGAACTGTAAGTCAAAAGCAGTATAAGATAAAAATCACCAAAAAAAGAGTATTTAATAAATAATAGCAAATAGATAAAATAATTTTGAATGAAAGATTAAATAACAAAACCCGTGTATGGTTATTTTAAGGAAACTAGTAAGTGATGATACATTTCCTCTAGAATGAACTTTGATCTTACTATCAACAGAACACTATAAATTTTTGTTACCTCTTTGATTACTTTGTGAAAATACTCTTGCCTTCAAAAGCCACACCAATTCAAAGTGCCTTCAGTAATTAACTCTAAGTTACCTAATGTCCATCACTCACTTTTTTCATCTCATTGTGAGATACACCTTTATTACAGAACTATTACCATATTATTATTACCATAAAATCAAACATCATCTTGCAAGACCATTTTAAACCTGACATAATCTGACTTTATTTATAGTGCTCTGAACTCCCTATACATTTGAACCCTAAAATAATAATTTCTAAGTGAGAATTTGCAGATTTATACAATGCTGCTGCCTCTCCCCCTTTTTTTCTTTTGTTTTTAATTGTGTGTTATTTCTGACATTTACAATATAGAATGTACTAGAATAAGTGTGCTGCAGTTTTATCTGCTGATTTAAAGGGAACTGCTTTTGTAACTGAACCATACATATAAAGAACATCATGCAATGTTCATAACAGGGATGATCAGGTAAACTGCTGCCAAAGATCTTGTCTTGCTCCCAGCAAAACTGAGGAACAATTTTATAGTTCACTTCTAGTTAGTCCTTGAACTGTGACTCCACTGTGAATTTTTCAGATAGAAAAATTATATTACTTCATATAGAACTACATTTTTTCTGGGATTGATCTTCTATTTTCATTGATTAAAAAAAAAAAAAATCAAGCCAAGCTAGATGTGAATC
Organism: Aphelocoma coerulescens; assembly: GCF_041296385.1. NCBI lineage: Eukaryota > Metazoa > Chordata > Aves > Passeriformes > Corvidae > Aphelocoma > Aphelocoma coerulescens. The sequence goes on from NC_091017.1 coordinate 47,694,036, forward strand.
AGGGCACTAAGTCTGAGTAATTGTTTTTTATTATGAAATTAATCAATACTAATGTTATAACATTGTTATGTACACAACTTAAAGTTATACTACTCAGAGATGCTACCAAGCGAAGACTGTTATCTTTGAAAGCATATGTGAAGGTGGGACTTTGCAAGTGGGTAATAACAGCATCTGATCACTGTCTCTTCCTTGGTTAAAATCATAATTTTGCATATTATATACTCCAGCTCAAAAGAACATATGATGTAGTGAGAGTCTGGCTGCATTAGCATTTCAAATGTACCCTCGGCAAGTGTGCATATGACACAAAGCTGAGTGGCACAGATGACACAACAGAAGGACTGGTTGCCATCCAGAGGGACTTAGACAAACTTGAAAGGGAAGTTCACAAGAACCTCATGAAGTTCAGTAAGTCAAAGCACAAGGTGCTGGGTCAGGGCAATCCCAGCTATGAGTCCAGACTGGAAGATAAACTCTTTGAGAGCAGCTCTGCAAGGCAGGACTTGGGTGTTCTTGTGGATGAAAAGCTGGATGTGACCCTGCAATGCACACTTGCAGCTCAAAAGGCCAACCACTTCCTAAGCTGCATCCAAAGCGGCATGGCCAGCAGGTTGAAGAAGGGGATTCTGCCCCTCTACTCTGCTCTGGTGAAACCCCACCTGGAGTGCTGCATCCCAGCCCTGGGGCTGGTCCTCAGCACAAGAAATACATGGACCTGTTAGAGCAGGTCCAAAGGAGGGCCATGAAAATGACCAGAGAGCTGAAGCGTCTCTCGTATGCAGACAGACTGAGAGTTTGGATTGCTTGGCATGGAAAAGAGAATGCTCTGGGAAGACTTTATAGGAGCATTCCAGTACCTAAAAGGGGCTTCTAAAAGAGAAGAGCAGCTTTTCACATGGGCACATAGTGATGGGACAGGGGAGAATAGTTTTAATCTGAAAGAGGGAAGATTTAGATTAGATGTTAGGAAGAAATTCTTTACTCAGAGGATGGTGAAGAACAGGAACAGGTTGCCCAGAGAAGTTGTGGATGCCCCATTCCTGGAAGTGCTTAAGACCACATTGAACGGGGCCCCTGAGCAATCTGATCTAGTGGGTGGCGTTCCTGCCCATGGCAGGGGAGTTAGAACCAGATGAGCTTTAAGGTCTCTTCCAACCCAAGCCTTTATTTCCATGACTGCTGCATCAGAATATGGAAAGATGGAAAGAGAACTTAATTTTCTTTTACTCTTGGTTTACAACAGAGATCATTCAGAGCATGACCTGAAGTTTTTTATGTAGTTCCAGGGATATGTAAAGGAAAAGAAAAGGACTTCTGTGCTTCCCACTTATTTTCCCCAAATTTTTCTCTTCCTGAAGATATGTAAGAGAACAAATAAAATAATTTTAAAAAGCCCTACTACCACCACCTAAGATGTAACAGAAGTGCTCTCTACATAAATACTTTCAAATAATTTTTAAAATAGCTGCCTCTGTTATAGCAAAATTTCTATATTTTCAAATGCTAAATCCCTAAATAGTGTAGTGAGTAGATATGAAAATATTATTAGAAATTTCAGATATGAACTTGTTTTCCCTGTTACAAAAAGGAACAGCAGTCTGATAGCAATTCAAGTGCTTTTAAAAAGGAAAATCAAAGTAGCTTCTTCCAGAATTAAACTCTTCTTACAAACATTTGGGCTAATTCTGGTCACATTTTCAGTTAAAAAAAACCTCTCTTTGTAGCAGGTTCAGTTCGTAAACTGGGCGGAAACACCAATTAAGTGTAGTGGTTGGGTTTGAAATATCCATTACTTACATATTTTGCTTCTGTGAGATAAGAATTAGGAGAAAGCAAAGCAGGCACAAAACTTAAAAGAATATAAAGAAGTTTATTAACAGAACTAAAAGAAAGAAAAAAAAAGTAAGAGTCAGACTAAACCTTCAGAACACTTCTCTTCCTCCCACCTTTCTCCCTTCTCCCACAACAACATAAAAAGACAACCCTTGAGATTTTTTCAGTCAGTTTACCACCTCTATAATAATCTTTTTCAGTTCATGTAGGGAGAGGAGTCCCTCTTGCTCATGCTATGGAGATCTCTCCATAAGAAACTCTCTCATGGCTTCAGTGTCACAGGGAGACAGCCTCCCAGGCTGGTTCTCTGCTTGCATGTGAAAATCTCTTCCTTCGACTTACAGCTTTCCCCACAACTGCTTTCCAGGGTCCAGTCTTGAGCTACTGGGGTACCATTTTGAGCTGCTCAGAAACAAAGGTTCTCTTCACCCATATCTGGGAGCATCTTCATCTCTATGAACAGAGGCCCTCCTCCTCCCCTGGGAGCAAGGGTCCTCATAATTTTCATCTCTCTCTGGTCAAGCTTCTCATCAAATCACAGCTACGTTAGCACTTGCTTGTTTCAGCACAGATATTTTTGCTCATGGTTGCCGTTTGAATGCTCCACCCCCCATGCTCCATGAAATTACAACAGGTACTCTGATGTATCATAGTCCAGCACCATGGCTATACAACAGAATTTCAGCTTCTAGGCTTGAAGCATCTCTTTCTCCTCTCTCGGGGTTTTAGCTCTTCCTTCTTCACTAACTTTGGTGTCTTTATGGTGTTTTCCTCAAATGCCTTCACCTTTCCTCTTCCTCTAACTCGGGAGAGGATTGATGTCTGCAGGCTTCATCTGTTCTGGAGAATCTTACAGCACTATCTCACCAGGGCCTTGCAGCTGGAATTCGTCTATTGCTCTTGGTCACCTAATTTCTGCCGGGTGGTGGCCGGAGCTCGTTTCGGTGTAGCATTTTATTTCAGCAGCCGCACTGGGAGGGGCTGGCCAAGCGCGGGGCCGCCTGCACGGAGCAGGGCCGCGGATGGAACAGGGCTGCAGGGGCTCTGGGGTGGCTGTCTCCTGGCCAGCCTGGGCTGCACTGAGGGAGCTGCACTGGGTGTCCAGCGAGCAGAAGCAGCTGAGATCTCAGCCAAGCCGTGCTGTGGCTGACCCGGCTGGGCCCAGCCCGGCTCTGCTGGGCCATGCCGCCGGCCCCCCCAGTTACTTATCCAAAAGCCAGAAGCAAGAGAGCTTTCCCAGGGTTTGTTCGTTCTTAAATGTGGATCACAGAGGCGTGTCAAGCTTCTTAAGTGGCTTAAAAAAGTTGCCAATATTCAAACTAGCCAGTTGATTGGTTCTGTCAGGTCTAGAGGAAGCTGTAAGCACTTCTTTGCAAGAGAATCACTTCCATGGCTGATGGAGCCCTCTTTAGCTAAAAACCCTAAACTATGCAAACCATGACACTGTTCTAGAGACAGTATAAACAAATGCTTTAATTTCGCTGCATGTTACAGGTAAACACTTGAGCACATGGAGGCTGCTACATACACTTGAAGCTGTGTGACATAAGTGAACAATAACTGAGCCTGGCACTGCTTACCAGCTACATAAGTTACATGAAAAAATTCAGCATTTTGATCTTTATTTAATTTTAAATCACATTATCGTGCAATATACTAACACTGGTTTTATTTGAGTTCCAAAGTATTACGTCAATTGGGATTAAAACCCACAAGTAGCTAAAGAACAAAGATTTCTTTTGTTAAAATGAAGCCAATACTACTCTGCGGTCACTGGCTCTTCATTTCCTCACCAAGTAATTCTCCAGTGTTATTGGAAACCCATGGAAGTTGTTTGCAGCTGTACCCATTTCCCATTTCACTTCAGTCTCCAAATCAGACAGATACACACACACACTGCTTTAAAGGTTACTGTGTAAAATGCACAGGATACAGTTTTGTTCTGAAACACAGTTGCTCAAAGCTTCTGCTGAATTCCCGAATTAATATCCTTCTAAATGGACTACCTCCAACACCATAGGATTACTAATTTCCTCAAAGGTATGTCCGTAACATTTTCATAATAATACCGAAGCGCTTCGTATATAAATTAATATATCTTTACAACACTCCCAAGTAATTAGGTCATGCAATTATTCTGTTTTACACCTGCAAAACCTAAGTGTGGGAAAATTACCAACTCAAAACTAATTTTGGCATTCTCCTGTCCAGGTTGTGAACCCCAAGTCTAGTTTTCAGAAGTGTGCATCACTTTCATACCAAGTTCCATTAAAAGCATAGAAAGCTATACTTCTGCAATCAGCATTTCTGCCAATCTGACACAAAATTGTTATATGGAGCAATATCAGGTACCTCTCTTCTTCATTTGCTATTATTGATTTAAAGTTCTGAGGTAAGGCATGACTTCTCAAGAAAGTGATTTATGCTACCCAGCCCTGATTGCCTCCCCAAGCCAAATCTGGTTGGTACAACAAATGTAACAGAAGTCCTGGGGAAGGGAAAAGAAGTAAATCAATTGGGCAAAAGATCAGAAATTACTTCTAGCTTGAATATATGGGCAAGGTAATACGAAAGGAGTATAAGGGGCCTATCTGGATACCTGGTTAGGATTCCATTTTCTTGCCCAGTAATACTAAGGAGAGCTGGAACTCTTTTCACTATGCAAATGCAGATTTTGCCATTCTAGTGTGCACACTGCCACAAAGCAGTATAATCTTTCAGGCACCTTAACTCAGCAATTTTATTCATACAAAGCCTGTAACATTGAGCAGTAGCCATATTTAAAAAGCATGGCACGGCAAAACTATTTTATCCATACGGAAAGTAATACAGAGGGAATTCAGTGAGCTTTTTTTGTTTAGAGGAGTTCAGTCTAATGCCTGCAGTTCTACAGCAATTAAGGAAGTCCTTCCTAGCTCTTCAATTTCCATGTTTTACATATGACTCGCTGAGTTGTTATTTTTAGTCACTTAAAAGTTAATACTTTCTTCTAATTTCACATGATGTTTGTCATCCCACAATTTAAAAAGTAAAGCTAGAAGAAAAGTGCAAAACAGGAAACAATGATAAGAAAAGAATTTGGTTGACCACATCATTCTGGGGAAGTGGAAGCACACATTTTAAATTGGGGAGCTAGTTTGCAAACAAACCTTACAATTCTTACTGGGTGCAACAAAAAGCTCATATTTCATGCATGTCCTATGTTCCTCAGACAGAAAGAAATTACATGGTTTGATTGAAAACTTTTAGAAAAATCAATACAATAACTCTTTTGCATAGGCACTAACAAATCCATTTCTAAATACATAATTTCTAAATCCAAATAGATTAGAAAATATAAAATCATAATTTATCAACTCATAAATGTACACTTATATACAATGGTATAATCAGCTATTACTAGCAGATGTCATACTAATTACCTGTTCCACTTTCTCTAAGAAAGCAATCCTGCTATCAAGTATCATGCTTCCAACACTTCTCAAAAGCAAAAAAGCAAATTAAGATATTGTAATATGAAAAGCACAAAGATGAGGAAAAATATGTATTTCTCTACTCAATGTGACTGTGTTGATGTCAATAGAAACATTCAGTAGTTTATTCCAAACATTAAAATAATCAATTGTATTTTGTAAATACAGCCATGGAGTTTCCATCAATGATACGTAAAAATGTCTCAGTTCTGCAAGTACGCAAACAGCTCACAAGCAAACAAACCACACCTGCAAGAAACAGAAATAGTACTAAACTACTATTATATGTATCATATGTATTACATGTGCTTATATAAGCATTGTATATGTATTTTGAGCTCCAAGGCACAAATCCCAGAACTTATTTACTGCTATATAATCCTTTGCTTTATACGAATGTTGCTAAACAGGCAGATCTTTTTTGATCCTCAGTGCACCAGCTCTAGTGTTAGGTGCTGAGAATTAACCACAGAGTCCCAGGATGTGTGTTCAGAACAGCGATCAAATCACGCCAACTTCAACTCTTTCCATCTAAATGTATTAATATGAGTTGAAACGCTTCCACTTTGTCAATTACTTCTGTATTTAATTACAAGCTATTTTGCAAGAAGTTAAGCAGATACAAAGTAGTTATCATAATTTACATGTTTTTCTACAGTTGTGTTCAGATTGAGCATGAAAGTTGTGGAATTAAGTCTTTGTTCTCATTCTTTCTGGTAAATAATATTATGATAACTATTTTTATTCTACCTGGAGAGTTCATATATACAGCACTTTCTTCTCATTACATGGAAACTCCAAAGATAAATAAAATGTTATTTCATTTGCTTTCATGAAAGACCAAATACATGTGAAAAGATTAAAAAATGTCCTGTGATGTACTGATATATCCTGCTCCAAGAAGTGAAATAGCATGCAAAGAAAAACTTAGAAGTGTTTCCTTAAGTTATTTTATAATTATTTGAAGTATAGAAGATGCTTTTAAGTCTCAGTGAAGATTTACTGAAGGGGATACTTGGAAACAGATAGCAGTAAGAAGCATGCAGATACTACTTAATCCAGTAGCATTTTTGAGAAATTGACCAGTTATTCAGTAGTTCTTGTCATGAAAAGAAATTTCTTCTTTTTGTGAAAGACGAACTATATCCTACACAGGTCCATGTCAGAGAGTTTCTAAAAACTCAGGATTATTGCATTAAGACACAGACATCTTAGTCTGGAATCCACAAAATTCTAGAAATGCATTAGCTACATCAGGAGAATAGAATGCAGTGTTTCACTTGATAGAGGTTACATGTAGGTTGTTCCTATTTATACTCTGCCTTACTACTATGTATGGGAATTCTAGCTGTGGACAACAATACCATAGCAATAAATTTTATAAAGAGAAAGAAAACAATGGATCCTTGACCTGGAGAAGAGATAATAACACATTACCACCTGAAATATTTTTAACACTCACCACATATTTTAAGCATCCCAACACTAGCTTTTAGTTGACTTGAACCGAATGCCGTTACAGTCCTCAACTCACCTCGGGATGCACAACAGCACACACTTAACTCATACTGTCACTTTCAATGTTACAACAGGATACAGTTAAAAAGACTTAATTCATATTCCAGCACCCTCTCCCCTGTGATTGGAAAGGAAACCTGAGGCCCTGTGAAGGTTTCTCTTCCTTGGACAAACACCTTATAGTGCGATAAGTTCACAAGGTATAACAAGGATAATATATGCACATAAGCAAACAAGTCAGGACTTGATCTTTCCAATTTTAGTCAAATGTACTCTTTAGCTGAGCCCTATTTTAATTAATCAGGGAAGAAAAAATACACTCTGTTATAACTAGAACAATAATCAGTGTCTTTTAAAGTGTTTTTTCAACTCCTTAACACGTCAATTCTATTGAAAATGCTTTCACACCAAATAAGATCTATTCAGATTAAATGTCTTCGATACCTAATAAACAAGAGAGAGACTTGAGAAGTTATGAGCCTGATAACCTCAATCAAAACTCGACCACTATGTTAGTGCCCACTGCAGATTGATGATTTCAAACTGGTCATGTACAGGATAGGCAGCATGGCCCATTAGAGCACATGAAATTCAGGGTCCTATTTAAGGAAGGCAGTATATATGAGTTAGCTTTTTAATTGAACTTATCTGAGTACACTCTGGGAACAAGTTTCCCTTCTCTCCTCTGCCTACCTTTTCCCTTTCCATCCTCATTATATTTAAGATGTGTGTCTAGAAGCATGTCTATCTAGCATTACACTTAACAGTAAAAGATACCAGTGAAGGGTGATATGAATGGCACATGATAGGTAAATACCTAAGCTTGGGCCTTTAATTATATTGGGGGAAAAAAGTGATTTTCTTCTGAATGTAAATCAGAGGGAGATTCTTTTCTTCTCAGTGCTTGTGTTCTGAAATATAATGATTTAATTATTTCCAGTTGCTCTTTCACCTTTTTTTTTTTAACACCAAGCAGAGAAGGACTGAGGATGGCAGTCTTCCTTCTACAGTATACATGCTGCAATAAAGGCAGGTAAGAAACTCTCTTGACAGAAAATCTTTATTACTTTTCTATTAAGTGTTCCTTATCATTTCACCATCTAGTGTGTTGAGCTCTCTCAAGGTCCCCTTCTAACATAAATGAGATCACAGGAAGCTGTGGACGTGGAAAACTGCAAACTCTGGCTGAAGACAAGTCACAATCTCCCAGTGCCCTAATTTTGCTACCCATTAAATAGGAATAAAGATATTTTTTTATGTCAAAACTTCAGCAAGGGAGGTACAGAAGTGTCATTTTTCAAAACACAGTTTGGACAATGCCACATGATGATACAGGGAGCAGAAAGGGGTAGGAAAAGAACAGAATAAAGAGGAAGAGAAAATGACCTGCAGGAATATTTAAGGAAACAACAACCAAAAATAACTGGCCAATTATACAGTAATGATTAAATGAATGGAGGTAGAATTTATGTTCCCTTGCAATTTGAATACTGCAGTCACTCGCTTCTTTCCACCCAACTCACAGAAAATTTTATTTCTATTTTTATCAGTATTATATTGAGACAACAAGAAATATCAAAGTGGCAGGCAAAAGTACTTTTCAAAATCAGGAAGGGCAAGGAAGTAGATAAAAAGGCAGATTTTTTTTTCCTTTTACCTCATGTAAAATGAGGGAAAGCAGAGACATAGAGAAAACCAAATAGATATAAAGTATACAAACACTTTCTGCATTCACTTTACAAGACCGTGGCTGAATTTTTCTTGTTTTACTTGTCAGGCTGCCTTTTCTCTAAACCCAAGATTTTGTAAATACTGTGTTTAGATGCACTCTTTAACTATACTGTCTTCTGTTGGTATAGTTAGTTCAGATGTCCCTCTTAGCAGTATTTTTACAGATGCAGCACATGCTGACAAAGAAGTTAGTGTCAGAAATAACCCAAATAACATACCTGTGTTTGTACTCAGAGCTTTGCTGACACAGCAATTACAATTGATAAAGCACACAAGTCTCTTATACCCTGAGCTGAAATAACTACAAAACAAAATGAAGGCCATAGCCTTCAAAACATTTTTTTCACTCAATTTTTGCTCCTTTAAGTCCTCTGAAATTGCTTCAACAAATGAGCAAGAGCTAAATTAATAAAGCTTCTACTGTTCCCTTGTACTTACTGGATTTGTAATAGATAAATGTCATTCACTACACCTCTGCAGGACATCTAGTCTAAAATCTCTGAATAGCAAGAAAAAAAATCTGGTTGAGTGAATCAGAAGCATCTCTCATAATTTTTACTGTGAAATAATACCTAAACACAACATAAAAAGCTAAACTGGGTGCAACCCAGCAAAATATTATTGAAATAAAACCAAGCTCTTCTTCAGGAATAATCTGTGGGAAAAACATCCAGTATATGTATTATTTTCTCTACATTCAGAAGCAAGGGATGATAGGCAATCCTTAAAATGTTTTCAGAATTACTGGGTAGCTTCAGACTGGTTATTTTGTTTCCTGTCTCTCTGTCCGACACACCTTTCAGTATCTGCAATTCAGTTACTAAAAGGTTACCTGCTTCTTGTATTTTTACTCCCTGTTAAAACTTCAGTATTTTTTTCTGAAGCTTTCCAAATAACCAGTGAACTCTTTTCTTTCCAATGCATAAAAGCCATACCTGAAAATAATCCTCCAGATTACGTGTTTCTAGCAGTAGAAGTAGTTAATTACAAAGAAAGTCTCTTCTGACTGTGGGACAAGTGAGTCTGCAGATAATAAATGCTTCTGCCCCCCACAAAAAAAAAAAAAAATTAAAAAGAGGCCTGGAAAAAAACTATGCATGAAACTTTGAAGACTGCTAAAAACAACTTGGATGAAACTAAACTAAAATACGGTTTTTTACTGTGTACTTACTGCACTATAAAAATGCATGGACATTGACCAGTCCAGAGTGGAGCTACTCAGAAGTAAGCCTTCACAAGATATGCCTGATGTAGACATCTAGTACTTTGAACCAAGTCTTTCACTCTCAAATCTTTTTCTACATGTTTGTATAACTTACTAATATTGACACAGCCCAAGACACCAGGTTAACTCCAGCTATTGTGAAAGCATGTTTTCAATATTAAACAAAGATTTTGATTTCACCTGGTTTATGCATTTATGCAAATACATTAGTTTATTAATACATAACATAAAACACTGTATTGTACTTACCAGTTTTGGGGTTTATTGAGAAGAATCCCTGTGGATTTCCACTTGTAATCTTGTAGGTTAATTTTTCGCTTGAGCTCGAATCTGGATCAAATGCCTCAATCTGAATGACAGATACATCTTTAGGCGAGTTTTCCATGACCTCTGGGTAATAAACTGGTTCTGTGGTCTGAGGAGCATTATCATTAACATCCCCAACTTCTATGTAGATTTCAATGAAAGATGATAAAGGCACAATGCCTTGGTCTGTTGCATAAACAGTAAGCCAGTAATGTGAAGTAGTCTCACGATCCAGGTGATCTGCAGTCTCAATAACACCTGTTCAACAGGAAGAAAGATAAATAAAAAATGCTCAATAAGTATGCAGAAATGTGTAAAAATACAGTAAGGAACAAGTTTAAATAAATTAATAAATCAAAATGAATACAAGTTTAAAATAACCAACACTGATTCTAAAACGTGTGCTAATATACACACACAAACATGTTAAGGCTAACCTGAAGCCGCAAAAAATAAAATTACCATAACAGTTTTCATCAATTATGCATCACATATTAAAACAATATACTACTTGATTTCCTTCCAACATCTTTTGAAATATAGATCAGACCAGTTAGCACTATTCATAAAATTGGTTTTGCCTAAAAGATTAAATCAAATGTTTAATTCACAGTCTTTTGGGACTTGAATGACCCTCTTTACTCCTTACAGTAAATTTTATACCATATTAAACTATCTGGTTTAGATGCCAAACTCTTGAGCTCTTTACTATTATTCATATTAACAAGCAACTACTTAAATGTTATCTCCATGCCAAATGAATTATTTGATTGAACTTTCTTAATGTCCAGATTTATGTTCACACAGAAATGTCACAGAAAAGAAAACAAAAGTAATACCAAAGCCAACCTTTGCAGCATTAGGACTAACCAATGGCTGCCATTACTCTGGAAATGGAAGACAGAAAAAAAAAGGGGCAAAAATCTGCTCAATCTTACAAACATAAAATGAATTACAAAAAAAGGAACAACTATACAATTCACAAACTTAATAAAAAGCTGTCTGCTATGCATACTGGAGATTGTCTAAGCCAGAACTGATTAAAGAATTTACCCAGCAAGAAGAAATACAACTTTATTTTTATAAGCAGCTTGCTCTACAGGTACGCCATATTATGCATGTGTCAAAAGGGTATGCAGTATGGTGTAACTCATAACATGGGGGATGAATATTAAATAGATTAATGGAGCCATGGCACAATAAAAGCTCACCCTTTCCTCTTCCTGATCCAGTCACTCCTACAGGGTGCCTGATGTGAGATATTTTCTGAATAGAACTTAAAATCAACCTGTTACATGTCAGGATGAGGGACAGCACAAGCCCTTAGAGCCATTTCAGTGGAAATTTTGAAGGGCTTTGTCACGGCTCTGACTATTTGTTATACACTCAACACACCAGGTCTAATCAGGATTGGAGCCAAGATGAGTCAAAGTATCACCATGACAGCCAGTTTTGCACTCTGGATAAAGCCAGATAATGTGACTATGCATGATGTGGCACTCCTTCTGAGCTCATTTACTGCCAGAGATATAGATATGTGTATATACATACATATACACACCATCAGTGAATAAATAAATATGCCACTGCTTTCACAGGAGTTCTTCAGGAAACGAATTAACTCCAAGTATTGTGTCCTTTCAATACAGACATGGTTTTTTAATACATTATACTGACTGAGCAAAATATTAAGGAATTACTTATTTATTCATTACTTTCTTTGCCTTGTGAGAAGCTGCGTAAAGGTCTGACCATGACAGTTTAACATTTTAAGATGTCAATAAGATCACTTCAGAAGGGCTGGAGGGGACTGAAACTGATGCTTAAACCTGCAAATTCCCATATATAACATTTCAACCAACATGGCATTTCAGAACTACCACCAGATGTCAGTGTGGAAATTGGTTTAATATAGCATCAAAGGCTACAGAACTGGGATAAAAAGGAGGGGTGCTGCAATTTCAAAATATACATGCAGTCTGTAAAGTTTTCCTGAAAGTAAACTACTGGCTTTATAATTTCCTTTTTTTTTTTTTTTTTTTGCATAACAACATCGTCAACAACTTAGTTCAGGTGTTTATTAATACATTGTTAATTTTACATTTCCAGTTCCTCTGCCTCAGAATTTATATTTTGTTTGATGACAGTTCTACTATTAAAACAAAAAAAGTCATACTATCCAGTAGTCATTGGATTTGTTCACTGGTTACCTGAGTAGTTTCTGCACAAATTTGCTCTTAAAAACGAACACAGCCTTGAGCACTCAGTTACTCAGATTCTGCTTTGTAACTCATGGCACACTTTTTGCATGACTCTGCTTCAGCCAGGAGACTTGCTTTAGAGTAAACAAATTTGTTACTCACTGTGGCCTCACTTCTAAATCTAAATGCTGGATGTAGCATATAAGCACTTAATTCTGGGTAGACTCTATGTATGCCTTGGAAAGTTCTGTAAACTCTTCATGTCCTACCAAAGAGATGACTGGATTGTGTTAATTGCCTTTCAGCAAGGGTTCCAGCAATGTTACTTTACTGCTTGTGATTCATGCTGAAAAGTGCAACTGTTTCTATTTTACAACTCCCACTTTCTAAACAGTAGCTGCATCAGAAGTGGAAGATTAATTTCAACAGAGCCTTGACTGATTTTAAAGAAAGATAAAAATAGACTGTTGTTGGAAATGAAGCTCACTTCCTGCAATCTGCTCACCTAACATTTAGAAATTCTACCTCACTAGTTATCAAAGCCCTCAAGTAAAAAGATGACTGAACTTATTTTACTTTTGTAGTGTATCAGTTCTCAAATGCCCATTCCCTTAAGTCACATCTGTCACAAGGGATGAAGAGGAAAGAAATACACCCAAAAAAGAGTATCTCAAGAAGAAATATGTGGAAAGACTTGGAGTATGATACAGCGCACATGGGCAACTTTGTCTTTTGGTTAATTTTTAATTTCAAATCAGATCTGCATATATAATATTACTTCTGTATATTTTACACAGACTTTGTAGAGTGTTCAATAAAAGGTTTAGAATCTGATGATCTGACGACTGGAAGCATCATGTAACACAGATTCCCCAATAGGATAGCTCTGGATTTCAGATTGTCTCTGATTTTCTACAGGGCCACTCACACTCTAAGCATGCATTAGTCAAAATAATGCAAAATCTCTATTTGTCCATTTTTCTCATGTTTCTCACCCAACTGATCCTGAATTTTAGGGTGAACATTTTTTCTTTATGTGGCTTTTATAATTCCAATCTGAAATAGAAAGCATTCAGGAAAACAATTTTGTGATCAGTCAGCTATGCAAAACTGTCTACCTGTTTAACACTAATGAACAGGCTATTTCCTGAACGATTTTTTTTTTTTTTAAGGCACAAAAGACACAGTTTAAAATAGATGCAATAGACAGGTATGAGTATGCAAGTTGGGAAACTTGTATTTGTGGATGCCCTACCCCTGGAAGTGTTCAAGGCGAGCTTGGATAGATCTTTAAACAACCTGATCTACTGAAAGGTGTCTCTGCCCATGGGCACGAAGTTGGAACTAGATGATCTTTAAGGTTGTTTCCAGCTCAAATTATTCTACAATTCCATGATTACTAGAGACAGGCATCACAGGTAAGTGGATTACTTTAACAATATAAAAAATGAAGACTTGAAATAACATTCCTCCATTGTAAAAGCTATGCAAAAGGGAACAGGAAGATAAGGAACAAAAATTTCCCTTCAGCCTTCACATGAAGGAGAGGCCACCACACCTAGCTCTCCTCATCGCTCAAAGCTGCAGGCAATAGAAGGGAAGAGATGACTGGTGTATTAATGTGACTCAGCTTTCTTCCTGATGTTTCAGCCCAGCAATAAAATGGAACAGATATACTGATCTAGCACATGTTGGGGAAGGGGGGAGGGGAGCAGGCTCTATCAAAACTTGAATGTTTTCTGGTTCTACATCAGCATTTATGTCACAGAATACAATCAAAACTAAACACACATAACTATATGAACTACAGTTTTTTCTCTGCCCCTTCAATAGTCTGATCTTACATCAGTAACTACAAAACACCATCCTGCTGTTCTTACTCTAGTTGAAATTGCTCCTGCTTCTGCCAGTTTAACACTAAATCTTTCCTGATTTTGCCTATGTGAACACTAGTAGCTTAGTTTTTAATTTCTATGCAACAATAATGAATAAAAATGCATGAAAACTTAGGTAGCCTGCTATACCTTCTAAGGAACACAAGCTCAAAGAATTTAACTGATTACTTTTTTTTTTTTACAGAGATAACAATCATTCTCCTACCAAATCACAGGTCTAGAACCAGTCTTTAAAGTACCGTTGGTCTGTGTGTCAATTTTCTGCTTTTGCAAATGTTGACTACAGTAGCCAGCCTATTTTACATGTTAGGGCAGCATAAGATTGTATGATGCCTGAAAGCCAGCGCTCAGCACTTCTGGAGCTCATAAATTCACTGGCTTGTAGTTCCAGCGGTTCTCAAGACAACAAAGAGAAAACTGATCAGAACTCCTATGTCAAACAGAAATAATAAAACAATCTAATAAGAGTTAATTTGTTTAATCTTGCAAACATCTAGATGTTTGGATGCTGATCATATCATCAGTTTCAACAGCATGTTTTGGCTCCTAGGAAGAATTTTTTCTTTTTCTTCAAGTGGTGCAAGTCACATTTAAGGAATACATTTTACGTGCCTCTATTGTACCTTCAATGCTGTACTGCTCTAATTCTTCTCCCATTCACAGAAAATCTTAAATCAGCAGATTTCCCATCCATCCTCTATGCTAAGGCAGTTGGCTAATTTTGACTTTCATGAACCATTTGCTTTTTATGTAGCAAGACAAGTAGAGAAATCTACTAAAGAATCTTTAGCATGTATGGTAATCCCATAAAACTTACAAACATTATTATTCAAAACATACGGTGAAGTGAGGACTTCAAAATCATTTTTCAGTTGACTGGCTGTGCAATCTTGCAGCCTTTCAGGTGATCAGGATAAAAAGAAATTCAAATTCAGTCACTAACCACCAGAGGGGAGCACAAAAGAGCTCTAAAGAAATGTTTCTCAGTCATCTGCAAGAGGACATCAGAACTGATTTTACAATATTCATATGTCTGAAATTTTAGACTAGATATTGTTCCCACTTGATACAATAGGACTTTTCTATCAATTTCATTAAAGGAAGGCAGAAGTCCTAAGTGCCTACTGTAGAACAGAATTTGGACAGAATTTAATGTGGAGGAACAGGATGGTTTATGAATATAGCAACTGAGGAAAAAGTTGAAACATTAACCCCACTCTCTACAAGAACCAACTCTTCCTCCAATTTCAATCCCACAACACAAATCACTACAACCAAAGCCACTCTTAAAAACAAAAATACGCAAAAAATACACCTCAAACCTGACACTCTTACATATGCCAATTCTATCTAATTAAAAAATACTCAAACGATAATACTCCCAATTCCCAGGGATGATCCTCCTTAAGTGTGCTTATCCATAAGAACTCTAATTAACAATATTAATGATTCTGTAATGGAAATCAAAACCTGCAATCATTTCTCAGCAAAGCATGAAAATGCAGTTTAGCAGAACTTGCCCCAGGAACGACATTTGAAACAAACTAAGAGAAATCCCTGGCTGGAACATGATGCTTGAAATCTGATTACAAACTCAATTAATCTAATTTCTGATAAGTTGGGAAAATCAAAAAGCTTCTTCAGCTGCTTTAAAAGCCATTCAAGGGGCCAGAGGGAAAGCAATATTTTACAAATTGCATGAACAAAAGCTTTGATCGAATGTGACCTTCAACAAACAACCATTTCAAATCAAAGTTTTAAAAGGCACTGGATTAAGCATGTTGTAAATATGGAGAAATGCTGTCCCTCAATGGCACTAGACTTTCAGCACACCAATCCAGACTGAAACTCTCCTGAATTCTAAACAAACAGTAAGTCACTGCAGGGTAAACTATCACTAAGGCCTGCACACTCTTGAATTGGAGATAAAATTGCTCAGCACATACTGCAATTTACTATGTGAATCTCTGCTACTGCAAGATAGGCAACATATTTTCCAGAAGTTATTATATGAACAAGGGTCCATAGGACCCCACCTCCCACAAGTTTACTGGCCAGTTTTTCTTGGAAAATTTCTGCTTAACATTTTGTGAAACTTTGCTTAAGTTGCTGTTAAATAAAAAAAGAGTCACATCAGCCTCACTTATTAGTGGTTTGGTTACCTCCCTAAGTAAAGTCTTATTTAATATAATACCATCATACTTTGATTTCTAATGCTATACAATTCAGAACAGACAGTTTTCAGGTTGTTACTAAAATCTCCACAATTGCATGGCCAGAATAGGCCAGGAAAACAGAGATATTTTATAAAGCTGGTATTTTCCACTTAACTTTTGATTTTTTGGCCAGCTCATTTTATTTAAAATAGCATCTATTCTAACCAATACTTTGTTAATGACAGTCCAGTTCTTCAGCCTATCCAGATCAAACACAAATGAACACAAATTACTTCCTATTCATCTCTTCATATATGCTCTATTTTTCCTAGATTTTTTTCTTACATTATTACTTACCATGACAAGATAAGCATTTTCCTGAGCTGTATAAATACAGAGGCTATAGCAGAGAAGACAAGATTAAAAAACCAAAAAACCCAGCCCCCTACCCTTCAAAAACCTGCACCCACAAGAAACCAGGAAAGAGCATCTGGCATAGGAAAAGATGAAGTGCTTGTCTGCTTCTCAGCAGACCCCAGAGGCCTTAAAGAGCAACACATCCATTCTCTTTTGTCCTCCTTTTCCCCTTGAGTAACTTCTAGAGACACAGTCAAATCAGGACAGTTGGCAAGTGCAACGCCGTGTGCTCCTATGTGTTACACGTGGGAGTTCTTGGTTTTTTTCCTCCACTTTATGATCCCTGTCAGAAATGCTAAGAAGAAGGAAGGTGACTTGAAAAAGAGAGTGCATTTATTAATAGTTATGGTATCCGCCCACACAAGATGAAACAGACTATAGCAGACTAGAGTGCATTATTTACAAGTACTACACCCATGTGCAATACTCAGTAAAAATTGTGATTTTATTACTAATTGTGGCCAGTGTCATAGCTCAGATTCTTTCCACTTTTACAGTAATTTTAAAAAAAAACCCTCTATCTGTGTTTCTTCTAAGTTAACTTCCTTCTGATAACTTCTGGAACTTCTGGCAACCACTATAATCTGACATTGGGAAGTGCCTTGAAGTAGCAGTCACAACCCTACATACCATAAAGAGTTTTA
Organism: Aphelocoma coerulescens; assembly: GCF_041296385.1. Lineage (NCBI taxonomy): Eukaryota > Metazoa > Chordata > Aves > Passeriformes > Corvidae > Aphelocoma > Aphelocoma coerulescens. The sequence continues at coordinate 47,711,438 of NC_091017.1, forward strand.
TAATTTGAAGGTTTTGTAACCTATTGAACTCTGAAGAAAAAAAATTACTCTTTCCCTGAGGCTGCTGTGCTACCGTAACTCAGGCCTCTACTAAGCACCAGTGTGTAAGGGACAACAAAACCTTAAGCCTTCCATGCTTCTAATAGCATCCAATTCTAATGTCAATAGAATTTAATAGTATTTGATCACTCAAGTGTCATAAATAATCACTTAGTAAAACCAAAACAAAGACAGCACAATATCACTTTAATTTTACACAGACCAACTATCCTTAAGCACTGAAAATTTTACGTATGTCCTGCCACAGGGACAACAAACTAGTCAGTACTTAAAACATCAGCTGACAAGACCAAAATCTCCATCCTGGTATCTCCATGAAGCAATCTCTTTTTAAAGAAAAAACAGAATGAGATTCCTCTTGCAAAAGTGAAATGTCAGCTCATCCACTCTATAAACATGGCAGAATGCCAAGAGAGGCACTGCACTCTAACTCCTGAAATATTAAAGACCTGTGGCATGCAGTGTGAACTTTTGAAAAGTATATACAGTCTCTTCTTTTTAAAAAAGTATTACTTTTGAGAAATAAGCTGAGCTGGAAAAGTTCCTTATTTTTATCGCATGTGCACTTTCACCAGGAAGCATTATGTGATTACGCCTCTATGGAACGAAGTGCAAAAGCCACCCAGAGAAATATGATTTGCTCTTCAGCTCCACAGCAATTTAAAGCTTATCACTGACAATGCAAGCTACTCGTATCAAACATTTTGCATCTGAAGATTCACACAGACTAAACAGTACCGTTTCAGAATATAAATAATCCTTGCTTGCAGCCCTGAAGGAGAGCAAAAAGTTTTAGCAACTACTGCTTGCCTTTGAATTACACATGAACAAGAGATGTTCACTGCTTTTCACTCTCCTCTTCCCCAGAAGTATTAATTAGGCAAAGATAGAAAGACTGTAACCAGGCAACAAACCATCAATGCGGTGATTTCCATACCTCAAAGAATTTGGGTGACTTGTCTGCAAACAAGTCTGAGGAATATGAATGCACAAAACTAATGATCCAGTCTAGTTTTAAGTAGTTTATTTTTTTCTTTTCAACCACTCAGAAATTCTTGTGTTTTGCCTAAGCTGACATGCAAATTAAAACATTCTGATTTATTTTTAAATAATTTGGTGCTTTACCTTTACATGCATCCTGGTTAATTGCATTTTAATGCTAGGGGGAAAAAACAACCAAAAAAAACCAACTAACAAACATAAGATTTTTCACATGCACCCCAAGATAGTATCATATAACATACATAATCAATATAAATGTTCCTTCTAATAGTTACAGCTTATCACATATATTTTACATATTTCACACATTTATTTCTTTAAATATTCAGTAAGTTACTACACAGTGGTTTTAATTCACTTTATATGCATATAATATTTCTTCTTTATCAGAAATAAATTCTTCTGTATAAGAAAGGCAATGAAAAATCTTAAACTTCACAATTTCAGCTTCAGAGAATGCACAGAAAAATTTCTCTCAGGAAAAGCTACAAAAAAATACTTAAAAGAAGCTGAAAGTATCATATTAGAACCACAAGTCTTTTATCAGTATCTATAAAGGCAGATTCCAGAAAATGTAATTAAATTTTGTTTAGAGCTCTTAGACATAGTAATATACCCATTTCAACTTGTGTCTTGTGTACTACCAGCTGAGAAATCATGCTTAGCTAGAAATCTTAAATGGAAAGCAACTCCTGTTGCTGTTTCAAGGACAAATTGCTCGTTTTCTAACAAATCAAGGCCTGGGAAGTTTCAAATAAAATCACTATCAGTATCAGCAAGTTGATGGTAACTACAGCAGTAGCAAGACCTTAAACATACCAAGTCCACCACTGCTTTCTCTCTTTCCAGGGACCAGATATTGCAAGTTCTGGGAGGTGGGAAGGGAAGAATATCACTGCAAGGCAGAACCCACCCTTAAACAGAACCATCACCAGCAGAGCATATTAAAAATTTTAACTAAAACAAACCCAAATAGAACAAAGAAAAAACCTCAATCATAATAAAATGATGGTTTATACCTCAAATTCAACTTCACTAGTTGAATTTGAACTGACTAGATGTAGCGAAATATATAGCCAAATCCAGTTTTGTAGCAGTCTCTTAAGTAAATGTGATATTAGTACAAGCTCTCGAACCCTCCAGATTTCATTAAAAAATTACTGTATTTGAAATCAAAGAATTTCTATGACACTAATGGAACAGCAAGAGTAGTCAGTGAAACAGTCAGATGCTAGCAGTGTCCAGTTAATCCTGTCTCACTTTTCCAAACAAGCTATCAATTTTCTGGGGACAAAAACTTGGCATCCAAAGAGCCTCAGCATATGGTCAAATCCAAACTTTGACATAAAACTTAAAACACAGAAAAATTTATGCATCACTTCTTTGCTATGAACATAGAGCAGTAATTTGAATTGTGTTATTCAACTGTATAATTGTGTTATATACAGCTTATAAACCAGGTAGACAGACCTGGTCGATTTGAAGAAATACAGAATGTTCAACAGTTAAGAGGAGCTATCCCTTAAATAAGCATCTAGAGATAGTAAAAAAAACCTAGAGGCAAAGATGTGGATAGTTAAAGCTCTACACCAAAGACAGACTATATTTTAAAACATTGAGAAAATAGATTTTTCACATAGCATTTAAATGGGTTAAGTAGATAAAAAATGGGGCAAAAAGAGAATTGTAAATAATTACATGCAGTGACATTTTAACTTCTAGTTCCTGCCACTTTACTTTCTGCACATTTCTACAAAAAACAAGTCAAATGAATGGAAAACACAGTGTTCAGACCATTTATAAAAGAAAAACAGTTCTTACATATATTCCTAAAATTGTCTACATAAAATATTATGCCCAGAAATTATGATTTGGTACTAGGTAGCCTGGGCTACGGGCAATGAATCTCCTAAGGTCCACAAGAATTGTGAACTTCCTTCCAGGAAGTTGGGGGGTTGGTGAGGGGAAATTTTCGCAATTAGAAGATCCGTGATGGCGTTGCTTTAGAACTCAACTTATTACTTCCAGTTCAAAAAATCTTTTGGGACAATGGCAGACAGCTCCCATTGTCAGCCTCATTTATGGTTATTTTAATAGTTCCAGCTTATTTCTGTCAGCTAGGCTGCTTGTATGTCAAGCTTTCGGACAGGCAGTATAATTGCTATACAGAGGAACAGCACCATGTTGCTAAAGCTCAATATGGAGAGACATAAAAACCCCCTGATGAGTCCACATTAGGGAAATGTAATGTTAACTCCTATGTCAATAGCAAAAATCATTGTAATACAACCACATACAATCTACGTTTCCTTGAACAGAGAGCAAGTAAAGCAAGCTTTGCTGTTAACATGAGCAGTCATTCATGATTTAAGAGAAAGCTTGCTGAAAAAAACATGACTGCAATATAACACCAAAATTACAGCAGGTTTATAAAATACTAGAGAAAGCAGAACAAACTGCCAGCAGGTTCTAAGCCAAGCATGTGGGCTTTCGGTACTTGCAAAAGCAGCTTCTCTTACTACACTACATGAGCAAGGTTTGTAGGATCTGATGCAAGTCATTTCTCTGATCACCCATCCCCTTACTCAGGACAGTTTAATATCTTCAGATAAAGACACAACCAGTTTCTATGTCTCATGAAACACAGTTACATAGTATTATAAAATTAGAATAAGAAACTATGTTTAAGCAAAACACTTTGGATAATATTGTTAAGCTATTTTAAGCTAAGTTACCTTCATGACCAAGAGAATTTCTATTAAAATGTTGGTGATTCACAAACAAGTGAAGGCTTTTACAGGACCACTGTTTGTTTACTTATGAACATCAAAGATAAAGAAGGAAATTATTTAATCAACTTTTATAAAGAATGTGTACTAGCCTCTACATGAGAAATGCCAAGGGTGAATTTCTATGTTCTTTGTTAAAGTTTATAAGAATTCTTTAAATACATACACGAATGAACACATAGATGCTCTTCAGAACTCTGGCTTCACCAGTGACTGCACCCTCTTAACTTTGCTATCAGTCATCTTATTAGTAAAGAATTGTTGACAAAGGGTGTGGTAAGTCTAATAATTTAGCTGGGAAATGGGGACCCTCTGAAGGGGAAATTCCTCTGCAAATGGCCCCAGGAATTTCAAAACTAACTGGAGTTGACAGATTAGCCTAGGTCCCCCTTAGGCAGAAGAAGAGTCTACAAGGAAAATAATGAGACGCATGGGAAGCCAATTACGCACAAGAGCAACACATTTAATTGTTCAGAAACTGGCTTGTTGATCCAGAAGGATCTAGCTGTTTAGACCTCTGCAAACTATTAAAACCTGGACAGTTCTGCAACAAGTACACTTTGAAACTATTAAACTTTACAGATTACAGGTTTTGTCTGTAAATCTCAGAGCTTAATGCCCACCTTAAATAAGGAAAATTGCTCCACGTATCCCAAGAATCCTTTTCCTGCACACACAGCATTTCTTGCAGACTCCCTTTTTGGTGCCAATTTGAAACTGCATCTTACCTTGTGTTACTCCTGCAAAAGTGACACTGAAGGCCCAGCAAGCCCAACAGAGCAGTCCTACCCTTCAGTAAGAAGCAGTTACAGCTGTGTTCCACAGCAACTCTGGCTCATGACTAACCCACAACAAAAAACTGTTGTTTAGCACATGTATGTTATTTACGCATGGTTGTGGTTTTGACTGCTTCAATTTTGCTTCAAGCTTTCAGTCTCCAAAATATTTTCAGTTGTAGAAACTGCTGATTAGCAATGACAGTTTCCAGACCAGCACTGAGCAAGGAAAGATACTGATAGTTATCAAAAGGCAGGTAGCATGTTGAGGAATACTGGAAATCAGGCAATTACTGCTGTTCGTATTACTGCACCAGGTAGCTATATACACAATAGCACTTAATTACTTCCAACAGAAATGCTGCTCCCAAGCAGATTTCTGTGTACAAAGAAGAGCTGATATACCTCTGGGCATGCTAATGCTAGGAGAACAAAGCCAATCGACAAGTCATGAAATTAAAGCATCTGGGATCCAGTGACATCAAAAGACATTTTCATCCTTGTTCTGACAAAGTCAGATTTATTAACTTACAAAGTATCCATTTATTTATTCAGACTTTATTTCTTCTCATGGTTCCAGAGGGGATTCTACATTGATCAGTACCTGTTACACTAATTTTTTTATTAGCCTTATAAGCCTTTGCATATGAATCAAATTAAACACAACAGCATACAGAGACACATTTCTGCATTTGTCTGGTTTTGAGTAAAAACTTAAAACTAGGGGAATCATGAAGGCAAAGAGTTTTGCTACCATAAAATTATGTTTATTCTCTTTGGTTATGATTACTGTATCAAGCAAATGAGAAATCCTTCATCTGTAAGCAAATTCTTATAGCACATTGAAGAATCAGTACCTACCATCTAAATAGAAGACATGTAACTAGAAAACTAGAGATTACTTACCAGATGTCAAGTATACTTATGTGTGGGGGCCCCGGCTGCTTGTTGGGAAATGGTTTCAGTCTTTCTCACATAAATAATGGATAACTGCATGTACAGTTTTAATCAACACTCTCCAGAATAAAAAAAAAAGTTACTAAAGGTAGTAGAAATGAAGGCAAGTTACAGTTAAAAGGTAAAAATATTCACTTTATATTTTTTGCTTACTAGTAGAACCTGCAAGCATTTGGATGAACAGAGACCACACAGTGTCTCTGACAGAATTTCCATTGAAAAAGCTCTTAATTATTCTCCACAGAAACATTCTTTGCTGAAGATAACTGCACCTTTCACAACAATACCAAAGAAAATAAGTATTATGAATAACACTTCATAAAACCATAATTTGTCATGAATCCGTAACAGAAGTAAATCAACTCTGTCAACCAACACTAGAACACTCTGTAAATGAAAGAACAATATAATATTGTAGGTAAGTAGTAGACCATTTAGGCACAAAAATGCATTTTGCTCCTGAACCACTGAGTATTTTTTCCTTTTTTGAGAAATTCACAGAATACACAGAAACTAGATGGAGTTGCACCAGGAAACCTTCTCAAATCTCTGTATCTGTGCATAGCTCTTGTCAAAAAAAACTATTCTCTAATGTTGGCCATTCTTGTGTTTGACTAGACTGAATGACTCAGTTTCCGAGGTATGTTTTTATCATCCTGGAATTACAGAAATGTATTTCTTATTCCATTTCCTCCCATCATCACATGCTGGATCAATATTCACTCAAACCTTTACTCTACACAATCAGCAGTAAGCTTGCTCTCACTCTAATCATCACCCCCTTCTTATTAAACAACACACATGAAAACTGATGTGTCATTTGAGTCAATGACAACTTGACAACTCATTTTCCACTAACAGTTTTTGAGCCTTCTCACACTTTCCTCCTCTACCTTAACTGTATCTGGAAAGATTCAAGTCAGTCCAAAATTTCATTACAAAATTTCACCATTCAGTACAAACATTTTGAAGCCAGAAAAAGCTAATTGAAAAGTGCAAGCTCTATGATAGTTTTTGTTTTTAATATTTACAAGCACAGTTCCTGATCTGTTGGTTTCTGTACTTAACAGACAAGGCCCCATTCAGAAATCCGATGAGGAATGGTGAAAAATAGTTGGGACTATGACCTGCTTAGATTTTTATCACTTTTTTTTTGAGCCATGTTTTGTGTATATCCATACACAAGTAATCCACTTATTAACAAATTGTCATCTCTTCTTACATATTTTTTTACTTTAAGACTACTGTCTGAACAAGCACAGGCAACCCAAAATATTACTGTACTAGCTAAAAGGACATGCAGAAAGCACAAAGATAAAACAAACATTAAAGGAAGGCACAGGTCATTTTTCCATTTCTGATTAATCTGCTAAAATTGATACTGTAATATTTAAACTATCTTCAAAGTAAACTATCACACCAGACTTCTTGCACGAAGGAATAATCATCTTTCCTTCCCCCCTCCCAAAGTAAGTCACATTCCTTGCACAGGCAGCTGGACATTTGCTAATCATTAACTGGTTTTGAAATAATGATGGAGAGAAACTGCTAGCTATTTCTCACAATGGTACACCAATAAAACCTTTCAAACAGAAGATATAGTGAATACTGTAAAATTATTTACAGTAAGAAAAAGATGCTGTATTATCATAGCTCATTCAATATCTGGGTGACAATATTTATTGTTGTGAGCAAGGCTTTCTGTGTTCAAACCTAAGTAATTAACTCAGAAATTTAATCAATAAAAAAACTAGCACTTTTAGCTAAAACAGAAAGAGATATCTTTTAAGAAGATGAACTATGCTGCTAATATCTCGAATAATAAAATAATACATATGACCAGAATTGCAACACCAAATATAATAGAGGCATAACCAATGCACACATTCCAATCTTATCTAGAATCGCTTTGATTCACTCTACCTCGCTTTCATTACAGGAAGGGCACAGCAAGGGCATTCCTCTCAGATCAAACAGAAAATTCCACAGACAGAAGTTTCCACATGTCTGATTCGTTGCAGATTAAACCCTTATCATTAGACAGCAATCTCTAATTTTCATAGAGACAGGATATACCCTGTCATGGCAAATCTAGGGGCAAAGTGGGGAGGCAGATTAAGAAAAAAATAAATATAAAACCCCCATAGAATGGAGATGTATTCCCTGTGAAAGAGCTATATATGTCACTCTCACAGCTTTGGAGAAATGGAGGGGACAACATACCAACAATAAAGACCACATACATAATTCCATAATCCATAATTCCATCATAAACTTTTTTGCACTGAAAATCTTGCAAGCTGAACTACCAAACTCCCTCTCTCTCATAAATACAACCAGGACTACAGGCAACACAAGAAGTCTGTATTCATTTTTAGCATATTATTCATTCACTCTATTCACTTTCAGCATATTATGTTACCAGTATCTTCATTTTTTTACCACGTGACTGGATCAGCTCAGTAATGCTCATGTACATTAACAGTAACACTAAAATCAGAAGGCTATTCTGTTATTATGCTTCTTGCAGTTTGAAATTTGTAATATAATAACCTTTTAATCCTTAAATCCTATACAAAATATGAACAAGTGCACTATGATCAGCAACTTCAAAACCAAAACTTGGGAATTTTCACTTTCTTGTGTATAGAGGTAGTTTCAGGCTTCTTGCATCAGCAAAATAAAAGACTTTTATATAAACACCCAAAATGATTGATTTAAGAAACATGCAGATTTTGGAAATGATTCGTATCACTGAGGATTATTCTAGGTAGAAGATTAGTCAACAAAGCAATGCAATTACTGAATTTTCTAAGTGTAACTTTCCCAACATACAGGTAGATATTCAGTTCTGTTATCAGCAATACCACACTGACAAGTCTGCAAAGACACAGAACTCTGAGCCAAAAGAACTGTTAATGACCACCACTACTAGTAGGTCAAGTCAATTGATATCCACTAACTCAGCAGTTTGCTCTTTAACCCTAATGCCAATCCAAACTATGCAACTACTTATAAGAAACACGAACATATTGATTATCCTTGTTCATAAATAATTTTAAATTAAAAAGAAGCAGCAATTAGAATCACGGATAGAACACAAGGAGCCTGGGGAAATCTCATTTCTGAACACAGAAATTATTTGTTGCATTCCTATTGCTAGATTCTTTGGACACTTCTGTTTTTCCAAAAATCCCTCTCTGATGGCACTGGAATGCTAGAGATTTTATTTTCTTGAGCCACACGGAGAGTGATGAATTGAAAATTCATTTTTGGTCACATTCAGAAGTCCAGTATAATAAAGTCACAGATGCAGTAAGAATGATATACAGATTAAAAAATGGACCTGCAAAACCTAGTTTCAGCAAAGCCCAAAGTATTTTTAAATCCAAGTTCTAAAGCTGCAACTACTGCATGTAATAAGTTCTGGAAGTTTGCCAAATACTTATGTAGGTTTGTCCTTTGTTAAGTATGTCCAAATGCTGTATGATTAAAGTCTAAAATCTTCAAAGAAAAGAATAAACATTACGCAATCATTTCAAGCTCCCCTCCTTTGACCTTAATATGTACTTCAAAAGCTCAGCAGATGCTTAGTAGGAAATAAATCCCCAATTCGACAGATGTCCTAACAGTGATATAGCAAGATGCACCTTCCATAGCTTTTGGTAACCCTTTCCTTTTATTATTCCTCTGCCCACAAGTACTTTTCAAGTCAAAGAGAGACCCAAGCAAGTTAATAAGCCCTTAGTATCTATCTATTCTGCTGCCCGAACTATTGGCTGTTTATAAGGTAATCTTTGGGCCCGCATGTGGCTTAGCCCCAGTTCATCTCCTACAGAGACACAGCCCCCAGGCAGCTCTGTTTTCATCAAACCAAGCTGTAACCCAATCAACACCTTTCACAACAAGAACAATCCCTTACTTTCAGCATGCCTGCAGTAGAGGAGGGGAGCCTCAGCTTTTGTATGGGATCCCTATTTGGCAGCTAAGGTGATGATTTTACTCAGTAGGATACCTAAGAAAACTCAAACTATTTTGGAAGATAACCCTGCCAACAGAAAACATATGATGAATATGTTTGTCTTAAACTAATTCAGCTTTTTCCAAAGACACATTCTAAAAGCTGCATTAACAACCTAATAGCACTTTGGGAGTTGCCACCATCACAAATGCAAATTACATGGTTTCCTTCAAGCCTAAGAAAGAAAAGTAATTCCCTAGCTCCAGGCTGCTCAGGACCTTGGTCCAAACCCGGGCCTCCTTAACCTCTGCCAAACTGAAACTCGACATTAGTTCCAAATGCCAGGCTTAGTTTGATGAACCTAAAAAGAAACACAAATGCAACAGCATCATATCCCAGTTTAACCCAGTGGCACCATTAGTTCTAGACCTTAGAATGAACATTCCAGTTCAATGTCCAGTCTAGCACAAAGCTGCAAACTGGAGTCAAAAGCAGATGGTCCCTGACAGGTTAACCAGATAACCTCTTCTGAACTGGAGTACTAACAAGCACTGGACTAAACTCAGGTGTCAGGCAGCCAGCCCATGGTACCAGCAACTAAGCAAAGTATTTCGCACCTGAAAGTTAGTTATGTCCTAGTAAAATACTTTCTGGATTGCTTTTCATGGATAGCAGCAAATTTAGGCCTTGTCCTCACTCTAACAGATAGTGGGTCCCTGGCTCTCACCTTTATTTCTTTAATCAGACACAAATTGTGCAGAACTCTTAAAAGACAAGATTTTAGATTTCTGCTAATACTAGAGGAGATGTAGAAGTACAAAAATCATTCTCAGTAGGCTGGTGTTACAACTATTTGTACTGTCTCATAAAAGAGAATCTATGTGCCAAATGCCTCATTTTTAAAACCATAACAAATGAGTGGAAAATATATTTTAGTTGCATGAAATTTGAAGCAAATGTTTTTTAAACTCAAAATACTACTCAATTTAGGCACAGTTACTCTTTGTTTTTTTTTAACATAACTAATTTCTTCTTCCACAATGGCACAAGTTTGCCTTAATGCCACAGAAGAAAAATGCCACAAAACCAGAAATAAATCATACAGATCATATTCTGCATCATCTTCACTCTTTTTCAACATCGTACTGAACACATGCAAACCTACTGGGTATCCTTAACTAGAAAGCAGAAAATAATACCCCATTTTAAAAATAGTCTACCCAGGTTTTTTTAGTATCTGTAATTAACAACCACAAGTATGCCTCCTCAATTTAAGTGTCCCACACAGATGTCTACCATCTTGCAGACTAAACTAGAATTTCAGCTCTGCTCCATATATATAGCATGCTAGACTACCACTGAAAACTATGGTAGGAAACAGGGGTCATAAAAACATGGGATAAATGCTTTAAAAAACAGGTCATTGTGTTTGGGTGGGCAGGGTACCATAAGTGGCTTTATTATTTGTCACAACACAACCTTTCTTCTGATGGCTCTGGAGAAGCTTGATAAGGACTCTTCTGCAAAGGATTCACAAGAGTGTCAGTGGGAGAGTTGAAATGTGTAGACCTGGTCTACAGGTGAAGTTGTTCTCATGCTGCTCATCTTTCTCAATTCAACACCAAAGGGAGAGAATGCCCAGACAAAGAACAAAATAAATATGCCACTAGAAAAAGTCCTCAACATGGATCAGCATTAAAATATCTTTCCAGAGCAATTAACTGCCAAAGTAATCTTTACTTGCCCTCGTCCCCTTTTTTAGTGTTTTAAGTGCTATTTTTACAAAACTCTCCTCATAGAGAAGACTAAAGACATACCTATTTCTGCATCTCTGACCTAAACTACTTCATGCTTCCAGAAGAACAGCTGTATTTTTATTTAGCACAGATAAACTAAAACTTCTTTAACAGATATGTTCCCAAAATTTCTCAAAACACAAAAAATCCCCCAACCCAACATACACTTTTATCCTGATACACACAAAAATACATCTCTCAAACTCAGAAAATGTTACTTAAATTCTTTCAGGAGCTTTGATTACACAGTATTCAAACAAATAGATCCTTGCCCTTGTACTACTTTCCAAAGACATAAATTTAACAGTTTGTATTCAAATTTCAGGTATTGACCTGAAATTCTGTTCGAGATGTCAGTATGACAACTGACCAGCCAACTCCAGAGTGCAAAAATAATCTGCCTAAGTCCCTTGATTAAGAAAAAACTCTTGTCTGCCGGCAGGAATGTCATTCAAACCTCCACCATACATTAGAATTAGGTTTTCTCTTAATTGAAAACTGAAGTGCTGATGCAACCCCTCATTTAAATGATTAACCTTCCAAATTAACATTTAGAAGCTAAGAATTTAACTCTAACTTGGAGTTTACAGAACCTAGTAATCATTCTGGGGTGCGTTTTTTTTGTTTTGGCTGTTTTGCACGTTGAGGGCTGTTCAGGCTATTTCTCGTTGTTGTTTGAGGTTTGGGTTTTGTTTTTTCGGGGTTTTTTTTAGTTTGCGTTGGTTTTGTGGTTTTTTTCCAAATTGCATCAGAATAATCTTAAATTCTTAGTCTGGGACATGTATGCCTCAGCTACTGAAGAAATTTAGCTGCTATAGCTATATGGGTAAATCATTAACTTCAGTACGGTGTAATGTGGCAGTACAGAATGCAGTGTAGGAGGAAAAAAATTTAACCAAAAAGCTAATTAGATACCTGGGAAATTAGTCCATGCTCTGAGCTTCACTCATGACTGTACCCAAGCTAGGCAGGGTAAAAATTTATTGTGCAAAAAGCTGCAGCCACTTAGTATTCTGCAGAAATAGAGAACCTCTTAATCTTCAAATGTAGTGGGAAGAACTACTGTGCTTTGCAGGAATAAAATGGTGTCAGAAGAACCCATTCTATGAGTGTTTTCTTCCGAGTTATCCCTCACTTTTACTGGTCAAAACACTCACAAAAGGAATTTTAACTGCAAAACCTATGCACCAACGATACTGCATCTGTGGACAGAAGCCAAGCAGGAAATGCTATGGTCACAATGTCTGTAAACAAACCTAGTCTCTGAGGTGAAGATGCTCTAAGAATACCCATACTAAACCCACCTATAATATTCTTTCCAAAGTATCAGCATCACCTAATCAATTACAATTTTTAATTTAACGTTTAACAGCTTTCTTACAAAAGGATTTGCTCTACATATTTTTCTGTTCATAGTTTTCAGTGACTACAATCTGACAGATCTTCAAAGACTCAGAATAAACACTAAGCCAACATATAACATGGAACTTGTATAGTAGAAAAACGGAAACAATTTAAGAACTTCTTGGTGTCTTTTTTTTTTCCTTTTTTCTTTTTTTTTTTTTTAATTTAAACTGAGAAACTGAGTTTTTGCAAACCCTGATGTCTATATCCATGACTTATACAATAAGGGTAACAAAGTATGCACAAGGAGCAACTACAAGATGCAGCATTCAAAGAAAGAGCATGAAGAAAGTCCTGGATTTTTAGGGCTGCTCAACTACAATTAACTCGAAACCAAATCATACTAATCCCAGTTTTGATTTCCCTCCCCTATCTCCAAGTATTTTATGACAATATCTGTACAACAAACAGACAGAAAACATTCCCAAGCACTGGAACTTGTGTACTGTTAAACTGCTTTTGGTTTGTGCCAGCTACCACTTTTTCAAAGAGCAGGGGGTACAGTTAGGAGTGAACTGCAGGATCAGCATTCCCAACAGATGACCTGGCTCCAGCCACCCTTCCTAAAGGTACGAGAGTTGTTGGTACAGATGCAGGCCAGTTGGTTTCTGTTCCAGAAAACAGTGCTGGTTTAACAACTATCCAGTGCGTACTTTTGTGTTCTGCTCCACTGATGATCATAACATTTAAACTTTGCTAATGCCAGTCTTCAAAAAGGCCAAAATCCAAAGATCACTGAAGAAATGGAACCTGAAGCTATCCCTTATGTATAAATGTTAATCATATCCTGTTTTTAAATTAATGGATTTAAATGAACACTACAAAGCAATGTTAACATACTTATTACATGTTAGCCATGCTCTGTTCCTTTTACGAGTGTAATTCAGTACTTTGTTTTACACAGTTAAAATCCTATTCATTCACCTTAATGAATGTCTTCCCAGCTGGAAGTAGTTCTGGTATTATTAAAAATAGCATCCTACAGCCACTAAGCTTTATTGATGCTATTTTATGCATACAACGATAGTGCAATAAAATTAATTCTCTTCCACATGCCCCAGCTAATTTTTTTAAATTGCTCCTTTAATATTCTTTACCAAAACAAATCATTTTTCCTTATCACAGTAGCAAGGTTACACTTGAAAGTGACATGGTTTCAAGGGAAGACTATACAAGAAAGATAAGCATGTGAATGTTACAAACCACGTGTGACTTGAAAACTCCCCAAACAGAAAATAACCAGAGACTGGGAAAGTATTAGAAGAAAGTATCATCTCTGTGCCCTGCCTAAGCTACTGGAGACAGCATCTCAGGCTAGACATATCTTTGTTTTAATAAACCACAGTCATACACCTTTTTAAGTCAGCAAATTAGTTTAATCACCTTAAACTTTGTTCGTATCGTTAAAGCAGAATTACTGTTATTCTATAACCCTTATGGCCTACTAACTCTAATTAAGGTTAATGAAAGAGCAGTAAGATTCCTGGTAACAAATAATTATACACTGTGAACACAAGCAATAAGACTATCATGTATGAGGTTCAGACTGTCACATCATCCTTTACACCATTCTGGAACTAGGTTATGTACTGCGAAATACCCTCAATTGCAGAAGTTTAGAAAACACCTGCTGCTAGCCCTGCAAGTTTAATTAGTTGATAAGCTTCTGGTAACAATCAGTTTATAAAATTCACTGTGGCTTGAAATCTTACTGTGCAGCGCCTACATGTAAGACCCAGCATCTGCATGTGTAAGGATTGTAAACACAACCACTCAACTGGTTAGTTACAACAGACACTGTGGAAGTCATTACTTAAACCTTCCTTCATTTCTGAACATCCAGGATGGGCTCCCATCTTCCCTACACATTTCACTGAGACCATGGCATCTACACACCCAAAGTCTGCTGGCTCCCTTAGCTATCCAAGTTTTGAGCGCTAGAAAGAAAAGCAAAACCATAAGAAAACAACCTTGAAACAAGATAAAAACAGCTCTCAATGATAAGCTAGAAGTCCTGATATCACAAAGATAAGAGCAATCTGCTTGGCAAAAATTCTTTGGAGAAGGCCAGATAACTGCTACAAGTTTTTCTCAGTCTCATTTTTACAGCTGAAAATCGATGTGGACACTTGCTCACCACATGCTGGTGCTCCCATAATAAGTGTCCCATCCAGCCCCATGAGTGACACTGTTCACCTGCCGATGGAACTGGAAGAAGTGCTCAGAGTTCTTCCCAACACCATTTTTACAAACTAGAGCTTCCATCTTTCAATTAACCTTTGAGAAGTGCAAATATTCAATGGAAATGCTCCATCCTTGTATTTGAAAACCAAAACCTAAAGAGGAAGACATTCTCCTTTCTCCCTCCTTGCCCGCTGGTATAAAAACTGGGAGAAGGAAGTTTCAGTATTGCCTTTGTCCCACAAAGCTTCTGCTTTATGTTCCCCTCTAGCAATTGCTTCTGTAATTCCTTAGAGCTTTTCTAAATTGAAGTAGCAGCATCGTATTGACATGATTTATCTCATTTTTACTGCTCAGTGCTAATGGGATTTAGACGGTGCATGGGTTTTTCTTGTGCACACTGGGATCTGCATCAACACAATGCCTTTTATTATTAATACACACCAATGTGCTCAACTCCTTATCAAATTCTTTGAGAAAATATTTTACTGCTGCTTTAGCAGGCAATTTATATAGCCAATTGGTCACCTCAATTTACAGCCTTCAATTCTGCTCACATATAAAAAGCTATCTTAAATTCCAAATTCTCCTGAACACGTACCTAAAGGACAAACATTGTTTATACTTTGTTGAAACTTTGTTTTGCTGTATAAATTCAGAGCACAAAAATCTCATTTAGCATTTTTCCTCTCATACTGCTATAATATCCCAAAGTCTCCATTTATCATGCAATTTAAATTTTATTTCTTTGCAATAACAGTCACAATGCACTGTTGTACTTCTGAATCATATATTGAGTGATGACCTCTGATCTCTCTCCCTTACCCACTTGGGTTCCAGTTAACAATTTATGAGCTGAAGATAGCATGAGACTGAACCTCAAAATAATCTCATTAGTATCATTTATTTTCTTTAGTCATACTTTCAATCTCTATAACTTCCTGAGGAAATGGGTTTCACGACTTTATTACGCTTCATGTGAAAAATACTTCCTTTTAGCTTAGGAAAGGAAAAAGACTTCCTTTAAAACCTGTTAACTGTGTGTGCCCTATTTCTTGCATTGAAAAAAACAGACAGTGATATAGGTGCTACAGAAACTATTGCAATTTTCTAGAATTCTATCATCTTGTTCTTCTACTTTTCTGACCATTATTGCCTTTTTAGGCTTAAGAACACTAAGAAAGCTAAAATATGACTGACTACCAAATTCACCCCTAACGTACCTCTTTTTTCTGTGTCTACTTGGAAAGCATCAGAGCAGTCAGGGAACTAAGTAATCAAAGCAGCTCCTGAGTTTGGATATACTGGTGTTTAGCTCTCTGTTAAGAGATTCACTTCTAATGGTTTGGACACAACTGCAGATAACAGAACCTATGAAAACCCACTGACCTAAACCAAAGGTAAGTCTTGGAAAACAAAACTCAAGACACAGTGGCAAAGATATATTGAATTCCCTGGTGAAAATACCACAACTACAGGTACAAATATCAAACACTTAATACCATTTCCTACCTTTTGAACTGTAAAATTAAAACAAACTTAACATGGAAAAGACTACCTAAAAGTCAACAAAAATCAATGCATGGAACTAGCTATTTGATGCTTCTATCATCATCTAGTCTACCTGCAAATGTGATTACTGTCCTTAATTTCTTATAAGCAAGGGATAAAAGAATTCCTCTGAGCCACTTAATAGTTAAGTTGACTCAAAATAAGTTCTTAAATCTGATTTATCCATCTTTGAACTGACAGTGTAGTCTGATGCTCTTCAAAGACTGCTGGATGAGACATAGCTCAGGGGTAAAGTCAGAAGAACCTTTCAGCAAGCTGAAAAAGTTAGCAAGTTGCTTGACAGATCTTTCACAAAGTCTTCAATGTGCTTTGTTGGCTGATAATCAGTCTGCTCCCTGTATCAAGGCCAGTCTATTTTGAAAAACATGACAAATATTCAGACACTGTAGCATAAAGAGTGCCCTCAAGAACAATTCTGATGGCTTTTTACCAAAATAAAAGGTGTCAATCCAAATTTTAAGCTACATTGTCAAGTTTGTACATACTCAGTGTCCTTTCCTGAGTTCCTTAAGATCACCATTTGATGGAAAAAACACATCAACCAAACTGAAATAAACACTTTCTTTCCCACACCAGTGTCATAAGTGGAATTTGTTCAATAAGATTAAAAACTAGCAACCCCTCTTTACCACCACCCCATTCCCACCAAATCCCTCTACTTTCATCCCTGAAGAACTGCAAACACTAGATACCAGATATGAATACAGACAATGCCTCTGCCCTGCCTTGAAAATACAGAGCCACTGTTCTGGACAATATTATTAAATAGAATCTGGCTTTGCCCCAGGCTGGGCCAACTTTGTAAACCCAGCTGATAAAAAGCAACTTACTTAAACTCACACCAATTCGTCAGTCAAGTAAACTAGCTTTATGCCAAAAGACTAGAGAGGCAACCCATGCAGACAACTAATTGTGCCAAGGTAGTACCATCACAAAAGCACACATACCTGTCCACATACCCGTAAACAGGTTCATTCTCACTTACTGGTATCTATCACTCAGATGATAAATTGCCAAACACAAACTCATTCTGTAGGACAACTAGAGACACTTCTAAAATACCATAACACAGTAAACTTTAATGTACTTATGTCAAAAGAAAGGCATAATGATACACAAATTAATATTCTGCACACAAAGCAAATGGCCAAAAGTGAAACTACAAGGTCTTGGAAAGAAAGTATTCAGTTCTCCATTTTTAGAAAATCGGTTACAGCATCTTAGCTATGCGCTTTGTTAAAGCAAAGCTAAGGGAAGCATTGTTACATTTCAACCTGTAGAGCTAGTTCTTTAGCCACAAACCACATAATTTAATAACTGACTTTCTATAGAAGAAAAAGTAAGTCAGGAACAGTTTGTTCACTCAAACCCTAAACAGTAAAATGGCTTCATGAGTCTCTATTATCCACATTCAATATTTTGGGTATCATATAGAACACACAGAATGACTACCGGATGAATCAGACATCACTCCCATCTTTTAATCTCAGTTTCAAGTTTTTTTTCTTTAAGAAATCAATCACATGTCATCATTTACCTACATGTAACCTGTAGACAAATTTTGCACAAGCTTCCTTCTCAATTTATTTCATTTCAAGATGCTTAGATAATTGCAAAGTATCAATGCTCTATCTTTATCAGAGAAATAAATAGCTACACAAACATCCAACCAAAATTTTAGAAGTCAGAACTAGAATTTTACTGAAAATAAAATTACGTTTCTTCTGAACACATGACACTGGAAAAATTCTCACATTGCTCATCAGTGTATGCATTATTAATGAAATAAGGCAACAGTTCCGTCTGTTTGATTCAAAGGAGGTTTTCCTAAGGCTACATCAGTGCATTCTTTGGTGGGAGCCTTTCAATGAAGAAGGTGCTGCTTACTAACTTCTAGGTGGGCACCTGTAGACTCTGAAAGTAACTAACAAAACCAGCATGAATGGCAATACCACAGCCACTCATACCTCCAGTAAAAGGAGCAAAAGAGATGTCACTTAAAACTGAAAAGTATAACAGTTCCACTGTCCACAAGACAACATGTGTGCGTGTTCACATGAGGCAGACCTCCGTTTTATATCAAGAGCATTACTTTTTCTGGGTGGCATAGATTTTAAGACTTAAGCATGGCTTTAGGTAGGCTGGATGGAAGTGGGAATATTAGAGAGAAATTACTTATCAAATGTGTAAAAATAATTTCATTAAAGTAGCAGGCACAACAATACACATTGTTGGTGACATCTTCTTGTCCTAATAAAAACACCTATGTCAACTGTGACAATGCTGCTTCTCTTACCTCTTTCCTGGCATTTGATTTTATTTAGTATATAAAAATAACAGAAAGCCACCTTACCTTTTTCTTCGTCTATTCGAAAAACTCCTATACCCGATCCATCTCTGATGGAATATCTGATCTCCCCATCTCGTCCCACATCTTCATCATAAGCAGATACTGTCATTACTGAGGAGCCAACAGGAGCATCTTCTTTTATAAAGCCTTTATCTGCGAATATGGAGAACCGTGGGGGGTGCAAGTTTTCATTCACATCAACTATCTCAACCTCAACATAACACGTAGAGGACAATGAAATGGGTTTTCCTTTGTCCTTGGCCCGCACAGTCAAGTTATAAAGTTGTTTCTTTTCATAATCTAGTCTTTGTACAATACGTATTGCTCCACTTAGTTTGTCAACGTCAAAGGTGCCATCTCCACTGTCCAAAAGACTGTACCGTACTTGACTTGACTGGCCCAAATCAGGATCATAGGCTTCTAACCACGTAATAATAGTTCCCTCAGGAAGATCTTCTCGAATTTTCACATGATAATTAGAAGGAATAAACTTGGGAGGATTGTCATTGACATCTTCTACAGCCACTTTCAAAATAACCGTTGAAAATAATTGAGGTTCTTCGGTAGCTTGGTCCCTAGCCTCAATTTTCAACAAATAGACATGCTGTTCCTCCCGATCCAGGACCCCTACAACTTTCACAACTCCTGTCACAGAATTAATAGTAAACTTGTCTGTATCTGTAAGAAGAGAGTATTTGACTTCTCCATTAGCCCCCAAATCTTTATCAGTAGCTCCAATTTGAATTATTTCACTGTTGGGCTCTTTGTTTTCACTTACTTCAACAAAATAACTGTCCTGGAGGAACTCTGGTGGGTTGTCATTAGCATCCAAAATTTTTATGTCTAAAAGGGCCCAGGCAGACTTCTGTGGTATTCCAAGATCATAGACAGTGATATTGAGGGTATATTTATCTTTTAGTTCTCGGTCAAGGGGAGATAAAATTTTCAGCACTCCACTTTCCATATCAACAATGAAACTGCTGTCTTCATTACCTGAAGAAATAACATACACCAGTTTTCCATTGAAGCCAGTATCAACATCAGTAGCATTCATGGATACTATGCTGGAGCCCACAGGTTGGTCTTCTCTTATCTCAATGCTACTGGGGAGAGTACTTCTGAACTGAGGTGCATGCAGATTCATAGAGTGAGTATCAAAGAAAACATCCTCAACTTCTCCACGATTGTGCAACTTATTTGCTTGTAAGAGTTTCTCTGCGAGCATTTTGGCAACACCAGTTTCTTCACACGGCAAGTTGACTGGTTTGCGACTGTTAGCTACAGTTATGTTGATATACAATGGTTTTGCAAAGTTCTCTCCATCTGTGGCTGTAATTTTCAAACTGTAAAAAGACATTTTAGCACCTACGCCATCTATTAGTGACTGTTTGAGAGAAAGGACTCCAGAATTTGGGTTTAGGCTAAATAAATCCAGTTCATTTCCAGATTCAATTTGGTATCTTACCAACTGGAGCTCATCAGCATCAATAGCAGATACAGTTGTTATTTGTTCTCCAACACCAAGATCCCTGGGGATTATTCCCTCACAATTTATTTTCTCAAACAGAGGTATATTGTCATTCAAGTTATTTAAAGTAATAGTAACAGGAACTTCAACTTCTCGACGATATGGTATACCCCAATCAGAGGCTCGAATCCTTAAATTGTAAACCCTTGGCATCAATTCATAATCCAAGTCTTCTGAGGTACTAATAATCCCACTGAAATGGTTAATCACAAATGGCAAAGGATTTAGGTTTGCAATGCTGTAGGTCACATAACCATTTTCCCCTTCATCAGGGTCTTTTGCACTTACTCTCATGACACTTGTACCTATTGGCACATTTTCATCAAAGGAGGCTTTATAGGATGTCTGAGTAAATTCAGGAGGATTGCTATTCATGCCCAATACCTTAATTAATACTTTTGCAGAAGCTCTTCTGTCACTTGTCACAACTTCAAGTTCAAAATGGGATGCATATTGTGTTTTTATGGGTTCTAACGTGGTAATAAGACCAGTGTGAGGGTTTAAATTGAATTTTACTTTTCCTGGTGTGTTTTTAAATACATATTTTAAATGTGGGTAACTAGGTACAGCTTTCACCATTATCACAGGTGTGTTTGGAGGGGCAAATTCGCTTACTTCAGCTCTGTATATATCTTTTTCAAATCTGACAGGACCAGACTTAAACTGTGGTGATGTCACATGAACAACTTTTACAGAAGAAAATTGTGGGGGATTCCCTTTATCTTTAGCTTGCAGGGTAAGGTTGTATCCAAAAGGGTGACTCTCCCAGTCGATGGGACCAATGGCTTTTATTCTGTATTCTCTGCCGCCTGGAACAGACCTCACTGTTTTGAACTGTTGAAGTGCATCTCCTGCAACAATATTTAATGATGCTATTTCCCCATTTGAACCCTGGTCATTGTCCTCTACAGTTACAACTGCATACGTTGGATCTGTGTCTGATTCTGATGGAGTCAATGGAACAGCTGTAATAACAGGGGCATGTTCATTCGCTTGCTCTACATGAACAGTTAGTTTTGCCATACTGCTTATGCCACTGCTACCATACAGCTTCAGCCCACGGTCCACTGCAAGAATTTCCATCTCATAACGCTTAGTGTCCGAGTAGTCAAGCCTACCAGTTAGGACTACCACTCCACTAGTTGGATGTATAGCAAACACATCTGTTCTTTCTTTAAAGCTATAGTAGAACTCTCCATTTGTTCCTATATCTGCATCTGTTGCACTGACTCTTGCAATGCTGGTCCTTATTGCTGTGTTTTCAGGCAAAGAAACACTGTAAGACGTTGGCGAAAACAAAGGCCGCAGGTCATTTATATCCAGAACCTGTATCCTGACCTTCGTGCGCGTTTCAGCATTTGTATTTTTTTCAACTGCTTTAACAGTTAGCATATAATGGTCTTTCACCTCTCTGTTAAGGATAGCTGTGTTTCCTCCCTTGGTCCGTATTCTCAAAAAGCAAAAGTTTCCAAGAACATACTCTTCAGCTTTGAACAAGTTCTCACTGTCACCAGAAATTATTTTGTATCTTAAGTCCCACAGTGGATTTGTAATGTAAATGCCCATTTTCACTGGATGCCCAACATAAGTCTTGGCTGCAGAGTTCTCATACACAGTGGCATTATATTGTACTTGTGTAAATTGCATTGATGGAGCATGATGTGGCCTTTGATTTCCTTCACAGTTTCCAAAATGCTGCACCAGCAGCATCAGCAGCAACAGCATAGTCAAGTATCTTCCCATGGCAGCAATTACAAAGAAACCCTGAAACAAGAAAGAGATGTGGTAAGACTTATGACTCTTCAAATGTTTATCAAATAAACACTGATGCTTACTTCAGAATTAATATTTAAGAAAACTGTAAGTTACACATCTAGAGTATAGCCTTTTCTTGCAGAAAGTTTCAAAATTATTGCAGTAATAGAAACACAGATTAAAAAAAGCCAACAATCCATTACATCAAAAGCCTAGGTATTACTAATGCAACACGAGGGGAACACAGAGTTAAGCTCAAATGAACAACCCCATGAAGCAACATGCTAGAAGAAACATGCCAATGTCTGCTGTGAGCAAACAAACTAGGTCTGAACTTATCTGGAGTAGTGAACACTCACTCCAGTTCTCTACTTCATACATGACATTGACTTCTAGTAAAATATTCTCCTCTGTCATTTCATTTAGACTGTAAAATGGCTGATGTCCAACTATGTGGAAGTAAACTGCAAGAGGTGGCTTGATATTGCCATGAACTCTTCAAAGTATCCTATGTGCACCTGTTCCAAGAATTATAAATATTATAAACAGAGAATAATTCTTACTGTATTCCTTCCAGCTCTGACTACACTTGTAAGACTAGTGCTTATCATTAAAAAAAAAAAAACCCAACTATCAAGCACCACTAAGTTGTAAAGCCCATAAAGAATGAGACTTACTCCTTTATTCCCCTCTCAGAACAGATCTGAAACAAATTAGCATCAAGAGCTCTGAGACTATCAAAATAACTGGAGGAACATTTCAGTCAATTTTCTCCAACACACTCCAGAAACGACAAGGAAAGAGCCTGGAACAGCAAGACAGACAAAGAGGCACACTCTCACTGGCTTTGCCTTTTGTCAAAAGGAAAGAAGTCAGTGTAGCATTTTCACTACCTAAGTCTAGGCAAGACTGCAGTAGGAAGAAAGGCAGAAACCTCAGGAACAAGACATCTGGAATCACCTTCTTCATTGGGGTTTACAGCGACAGTCTTTACTCCAAGTCTCACAGGATAATAAACCAAAGCTTCAGAAGGCTCCCTCAAAAAGCCCAAGATTTCAACAAGATCTTGGGGGCAAAATTTCTTTCCAGCAAGTAGAAAGCAATCTAACATTGTCTTGATTACTTTGATTAAGTAGTACACATTCATTTCTTTCTCCTTTCCCTACTTATCCTCAAATTTTTTCCCTTACCACTCCTTCTGAGTTTTCTTTCCTGGCCAATCTGCTATACAAATCATACTAAGTACTAACTGTGTCCTTCTTTCATTGTTCCTGACCTTTTTTCCCCACCTTTTAGCCCTAGTTTGCCCTTATCCTATTCTTTGGCTGTAAACCTCTCCTAAGTGCCTATCTTCATGCTAGTTCTGTCCACCTCTGCTAAAATAATATCACATCATGTTGTCTCCTTCCTCCACTCACTTCTTCTCTTACAGTGATTTCTCCCGTCCCTACTTCCTACCTGCTTAGGTAGATATGTGAAAGATCACAATGGCTGACATTTGTGGACTGACTCTGCCCACTAGCAAACATCAGAGCAAATTAATCTACTTGTGTCAACAGTTCACTTCAAAACCTCAGAAGAAGGAATTCTGTCACAGACATTACAAACTCAATGATTTTAACAGGAATTTAAGACTCAGATGCACACAAACTATAGGAAGTATTGCAGAGAAGTAATGAAAAGGAGCATCCTTTTGGAAGGAGAAAAGGAAAAGTGTGTCTGTCTTCCAAATCTAGCATTTAAGTTGCACAATTAAAGCTATAAATACAGCAAAAAAAAAGTGAATAAGCAAATAATAAAAAGCATTAAAGCTCTTCAAAGTAAGTCACTAGCTGGAACCAATACTTACAAGGTCTTAACACTGGAAGAAGAAAAGATTGGGAGGGCGAATGAATGAGGTCAGAGCAGTCACCATTTCAAAGGGTTAACAGTATTATTCCTCCCCTATCTACTTTTCTTCCCAGGCTATGATATGTCCTGGGAATACAGAGACACTTGAGTCTCCAGGGCTTCATGCCCTAGCATACTGCCAAGTCAACAAATATTTGCTTAAAACCAAAACAACAAACAAACAAAAACTCCCACACACAACCAAATTTCTGCAATAAATAATTGATATCAGTACTTCCAAAACTCTGAAATTTTTGAGATGCCACCAGACTGGCCTAAAAGGCAATGTTAAGAAGATTGGTTAAAACACCATTTCTAAGCAATCAACAAACCCAGCTTTTTCTCCATCTCGATGGAATTTTGGAACCATCTATTACCAAAATCTATTTAATGATCAAATTTTATGGTGCTCTGATCAGATGCTTCCCTCTTTTCTCCCTCAGTTACACTAGGATTTTTACTATTATTAATTTATACTGAAGTCCAAAATCTAGCTTTACTTCTGATGCCATAGCACCTGCTAACTCACTGCCTATGTTTATGTGAGGCAACAGGCTATTTGAAGCGGTAGATTTATAATGTAAAACATTGTATCTGTTTGTATCTTTTATCATTTGCTTCTCACATCTCAGGCACCTTAGACAGGACGTGTACCACACTAAGACGTACTAAACTACATTAAGATATGCAAACTTCTCATTAATATTCAAAGTTGAACACATGTGAATGTTTTACTATTACTGTAAACGTTTTTCTGTGCCATAACGCCTCGAGCACTTTTTGCTGCTCTTCTGTAATAACTTCAAGTCTGCTCAGAACCAGCAACAGGAAGCCCATTACAAACAATCATGCAACCACCAGTAAGAGAATCCATTCCTCAGCAGTAACCCGTAAGACTTGCTGAGTCAATCAAGAACATAAAAGCACCTCTCAGCTGAACAGTTAACCCCGCCAGATAAAAACAAGTTAGCAACTTATTTTACACAACACTATTTCCATCTTGTCATAATTTACATATAGCTACTAGAAACTAAAAAATGTTGACTAGGATTATCCAAGAATCAACATAGTGTCATCTTGGAAAATATCTCAAGTATTAAGCAATTCCAGTTACAAAGACAGTTAACTACTTAAGAGAAAGTATGAAAGTATTAAGATAAACTGATAATGTGTTACATGTAAACTCACATGGCTCATTAAAGTGTGGCAGAATGACTGAATTTCAGAAACATTTTAGCCAAAGACTACACTTGGTACTCCTAAATTTGTATTATCTTTGGAATATGACCAGTTTAGAATTTTCTGTATTTATGCTCAATACATAAGGCAACCATTTGCTTAACAAAACATCACAGCCCTAAATTTATTGGAAGTGCACACCATATTATGCTGAAAAGCTACTTTCAAACAAACTTTGATTCCCTATCTGGAAATTATTATTCAGATAATTTTTATTTATATGCAAATTCAGCACTGGGATATGTTAGACAGTTTTACTACTTAGTTATATTGTTATTAAAACTACTAACACATCAAAACATTAACAGAATTTATACACGGGAAAAAATACTAACACAACTCAGAAATATGAACTGTCTTCACATTAAAGGTCTAAGTATAATTCTGGAGCTAGCAGAGTTCAAATTGATAACTTACAAATTAAGATGGATAAGATAGGAGTCATACAAAAGACTGTTTCTCCTAGCAGGAAGTTTACAATATTTGGATTTCAAAGTTTATAGTTTGAGATTTGGAAGTTTTAAGCATAAAATACAGAACTTAGTAAACAGCAATTTCAATGCCAAGCAAGCAAAAGAAGACCGAACCAAGCTTATCTTGCTTAACATAGATACATTGAACCAAGCTTATAATAGATACATAATGTATCTATATGGGGAGCATACCCTGACGTTTACTCCCCCACCAACAGAAGTCACCGGTAGGAAAAGGACCTAAATCAGGCCATATACCCAAGTGAGTCTTGGTCTCATTGCTATTCTTTTTCTATGTGCAAGCTCTACCAGTTAAGTCCAGAAGAACCTACCCACCACACAAAACATTAACTATTTAGCTTAAAGGTCAGTTTTGATCAGCACACTCAACTGATGTCTGACAGAAACACACTGTGAAACTAAGCAGTCATGACAGGATTTCCAGTGTAGCAGTCTATGAGAGATCGTGTGACTTTGCAAGCTGCACTAACTGTGGTTACACCTACCCCTTCAATTGTTTAAAAGCAATTATTTATGTAGTCTGATGGGGAAAAAAGAAATACCAGGTTTAGCTGTTTCAACACGCTTAACTTTCCAATCAAACAAGTTAACAGTGTCTTTTGCTTTTCAGAGAGGGGGTGTCTATTTTGGTATTCAGAAAATTAACACATGATGAGAGTGTATGGTAGTGTTACTTTAGTAAAGCTGGTAAGTTATTCAAAAAATGTACATTGTCGCAGAGATTAACACAATAGTTTCAACTTGTGACTAAAGCCCAGTAAGTTTTATGTTTGTATTCCCCACATCATGAGTTAATCTCACGACATACTTTGATTTATATTTTTGAGATGTTAGCTGTTAAAAGGAAAATGCAGCAGCTACATTCAAACAGCAGGCAAAGATTCTGAAACCAGAATGAAACAAAGATTCACGTGGAGAATTTCCACTGTTTATCACACTACTTAGTAGTGTGCCTAATGCTGAACTCATCACCTGTGCAAGGAAAAGCAGACTTCCAATCTGTGTAAATGAGAGTTTAATCGAAATTTAGCATGAGACCTTAAAATTACTGATAACAAAAATAGTTCTACTGATTTTGAGTTCAGTTTTAAACTTTTTTTTTTTAAAAAAAGTAAATCTTCGAGAGTTTAGAGGCATTTTACTTCTTCTGGGATGATTACTAAAGCTCGCCTTTCAGTTTCCTATAAGAGATTTTAGGATTTGACAGCGAATAAACAAAAAACTTAAAAAATAAATAGTTTACAGCATAAAAGGAAAGTATTTACTCACCAAAAAGCTGTATTATTTCTACATGGTTAGAAAAGCAAAAGGGAAATAGACATCTAATATAGAACGCTCTTTTCTTTTACAGAGAAACAGCAGAGGTGGTAAAAGAATACAGGTAGTATTTCCTGTGCCACTCCCTAGGAACAACTTGTATGCAGGTATTCAAACCGCAGGAAAACCTGCTGCTAGAAGGCAGCACTTCTTTAACTTATTAATGCGTTTCCGAAAAAAAAAAACCCGTTTACAAACAGGGGGATACTATCAGAGGTAAAACACGCTGTCACTTACTGACGAGCGAGACTAAAAAATGCATCTTTCAAACATAACTTTGTTCTGCTTCAACTGCCTTAAAGAAGAGCAAAAGAAGCAGCAGAAGCCGACTGAGTCCAGCCGGGCTCTCCCGGGGAGCCGCTGCCAAACGTCGGATCCTGGCCGGCATTGCGCTTTACCTTTCGGTCAATCCGGCGCTGAACACGGTGTGGAAGTGCGAACAAAGGAAGAAACTCATCCTAAGGTACTTCTCACCCGCCGCGAACCGCCCCTGCCGGCTCACTCGGGAACGAAGTTTGCAATGGCCCATCAGACGCACTCACAAACACCTTGCCTCAGGGAACGGCACCATCGCCAGCTCTTTTCCTCTGCTCAACTTAGGCGGAACCTGCCCGCTAAAGTCCTGCTGGCTCCCCGAGGAGCGCGGCCCCGGCTCCAGCCCGGCCGGCCGCCGCCAGCCGCGGGGGGAACGGGGCGCCAGGGCCCGCGACGCCCGGCGGCCACCCCGGCGCGGCGGGGAACAGGGGGAGGGGGCCGGCGCCGCTCACAGCCCGCCCCACCGGGCCCCGCAGCACGAGCCGGCCGCTCGCCCAGTGTCTCTGGGTGGCCTCGCCCCCGTCCCGGCCTCGCCTCAGAACCTCAACTTCCCGAGGGATCCACGCCGGCCGTCACCCCCCCTCACCCCCCCCCCCGCCACTGCCAAAACTTCTCCCAACTTTCCGGCTGGTCCGGCGCTCACCTCTCTGCGGCTCGCTGCCTGCGGGCCGAGGGCGCGGGCCGAGGGCGCGGGCCGGGGCCAGCCCCGCACGGTGCCTGCCGCGCCGCTCCCCCTTTCTTCCCCGGCCACCAGCGCGCCTCGCCGGTGCCTCTCCGCCCCCTGCGGGCCGCGGCGCCCCCGCCGCCGGATACCTCCGCGGCGCTGGACGGCCGCCCCTCCGGAACTCGTTTCTGCGGCGTTCGGCTGGAGCGGCGGCAGCCCCCGCACCTCTGCCCGGCCCCACCGTGGAAGGACGAAACGCGGAAAAGAACAGCGGGGGAAGGGCGAACCCCAGCCACAAAAGCTGCTCCTCCCAGTGGCCCGAGGTTGGGGGACCCGTCACCTCCGCCGCGCTCGCCCCGCTCCTGCACGACGGGAGCGGCTGGGAACCGGGTACCGGTCCAGGGACGCGGGCGACTTCGCATATGGCAAAGTCCTCCCCAAGAAAAGCTACTCAGAAACTTCGGAGAGCTGCTGCCGGGGATGGCAAGGGAGACCGTCAGAACTCGCGGGGATACGCGGTGCTCTGCCGTCCGAGGAACAGGGGGTGCCCGGGACAACTCCCAAGGAGCGCCCAGAGGCGACCGCAGCGCCTCGGCGGCCGCTCCCGTCCCACAGGCGGCCGGGCTGCCACCCCCGGACCGCGCCGGCGGGCTTGGGCTCACGGCTCCCCACCTCGGCTGGGCTGGGCGAGCCTCCGCTTAACGTCCGGGCGGAGGAGGGAGGGCTCAGCAGAAGCCAAAAGCAAGGCTCCCGCAGCTCCCCGGCACCGCTGTACGGAACGCGCCCTGCTCCGGCGTCGGGAAAAGCAGCGGCAGTGAGAGGGAGGTGCGGAGTAGGGTATACAGCTGGGGGAGCGCGGCGGCGACCACCCTCCGGCCTGCGGAGAGGGTACAGACTACCTCTCCGTACCCTCAAGGGGAAAAGCGCCTTGCCGGATTCACGCTGAAGGGATGTCTGTCAGTGTGTCAGCCCTCCGTTAAAGATTAGTATTCCGAAGCAGTCCTTGAAGGATTCCCCTCTCATTAATAAGTGATCACCCTTAATAACGATCAAATGTTTGCCTGGGGAATCCCGTCCCAGCAGACTCACGACGAAGCCGGGTTGCAGGCAGGAGCCGCCGGCGGGGGCGCATTTACCACGCATTAGCCCCGCCACGTCTTTTATTAGCCACATAAATAAATATGCGCAGGGGGCCCCTCTGCAACCACAGCCTCGCGCGCCCAGGGCTGCAGGTCAGAAGGAACCGACCCCGTCAGAAAGCGCTGGTTCTCGGGGTCACCAGCCCGCAGCAGGGCAGCTCCGCCCCGTAGCCCCCGCGCCCCCTCCCCGCGGCCGGCCCTGCAGCCCCCGGGCCGGGCACCGGCTGCCCCGCGGCGGCGGCGGCGCAGTTCCGCGGCGGCCGGGCAGGGGGCGCCGCGCCACAGCGCACGGGCGGCGGGCACGGCAGCCAGCCTCAGCTCTCAGCCCCGGCTCCCAGCCCCGGATCTTCCGAAGGGAACACAGCCCAGCCGGTAGCCCCGCGGCGACGAGCCCGGCTCCGGCTGCAGGGCTCCGAGTCGGGAAACTTGAGCCTCGCTCTCCCAGTGAAGGTGGCGGTAAAGCCGGGGGTCCCTTCAGCTCCAGGTACGCGTAGCTTTGCGTACAGTCGATGTGCGGGTATATATACACGTATTGATTTATACATAAACATACACACTACACACTTACAAACTACGGGTTGAATCGAAGACCCGGCTGTTTTCAGTAACGCAACAAATTAGAGCACTAGAACTCTCAAGGGAATCATCCCTCTCAGCACCCTGCTGATAATAAACTCATTAAACAAAGAACTCACCAGACCAGCTGGACTCGGCACTCTTCTCACAAAGTCCGCTCCAGCTCAGTTCATCTCCGCACGCTTCCTCCCCCCGCTTTCTTTTTTGTCCTTTGGAGAAGGCGCGAGCAATGCCCCGGTGGCCACACGCTTCTAGAGCGTGAACCCCGCGGCGGCCCTGGCGCTCAGCGCGGCCCCGGCGCGCAGCCAGCGCGGCGCCCGGCCGCACCGCCACAGCGCGGCATGTCGGCTCCGACCCATCCGCTGCTTGAAACTTGAACGAGGAGGAGAAGGAAAAATAGACGGGGAGTGGGAGAAGAATGAAGAAAAAAAAAAAAAAAAAAAAAGAAGACGAAAGGCGAGAGGGAGGGAGAGATCCAACTTTCTTAAGACATGTCCAGGCAAAGAACAGGCAGAGTTGAGGAGTTACAGCAGCGGAGAGAGTGAGAGTGGGGACGCTGCGCCGGATCGCCGATTCCTTCCCTCCCTCTCTCCTTCCCCCGCCTCCCTCTCCCCCTCCTTCCCTCCCTCTCCCTCCGTCTTCTTTCGCACTCTGTCCGTCCCCCTCGGACCCTGCTCACGGCAGCACCACCCCCTCCCTGCCCTCGCCGCTGCAGTCGAGCGCGGCGGCGGGAGTAGCGCGCAGCTCTGCGCTCCAACACGGCTCCGCGCGGGGTCTCCGGCGCGCACCGGGGCCGCAGCCGCCCTCCCTCCCGCAGGTGAGGCGCCGTGCCCGGCACGCCCCCGCCGCCCCGGCCTCCCGCCGCCGCAGCTCTCCGTGGCCGCCGCCGCAACTCTCCGTGGCCGCCGCCGCTTGGAGGCCCCGCTGGCTCCGCCGCCGCAACGCCGCTCGAGTCGGCGGGACGGCGCTGTCCCCGCCGCACGCTGCGGGCGCCCCGCAGCAGCGCCTGGCGGCTCCTTCTCGGCAGGGCACAGCGTGAGCTTAACGGGGAGGCTCCAAGTGGGCCGAGCACGGGAATCCCCCATTCTCTCCCTCCCACGTTAAGTCAAGAGTCCTCTCCTCTCCTCTCCTCTCCTCTCCTCTCCTCTCCTCTCCTCTCCTCTCCTCTCCTCTCCTCTCCTCTCCTCTCCTCTCCTCTCCTCTCCTCTCCTCTCCTCTCCTCTCCTCTCCTCTCCTCTCCTCTCCTCTCCTCTCCTCTCCTCTCCGTTTTCTTCTTTTTCCTTTTCCTCTTTTTCATTTTCCCTTCTTTTTTCTTTTCCCCCTCCTTTTTCTTCTTCCTCTTCTTCTTTTTCCTTCCTTTATTTTTTCTTCAAGGGAGGTGTATTTCTCAAAGCACACCAAAAATGTGCAAAAGGGCAGCTCCTTCTACAAAATAATACATCACAAGCAAGCAAGATGTATTTATAATGTGGTTTTCCCTCATTCAAAATCAGCACCAATTACTCTTCCTCGACAAAGTTCAGATGTTGCACTGCATAGTCGCACGGATCAGCTGAAAGGAGGGGCCTTACTAAGTCCTGAATGGTGTGGTTTATAAAATTTTAGGAAAACGGCACAAAATACTTTAAAAGTTATTTGCCTGAGAGATATAGTGTAACAGTACACTATAGTGTAAAGCACTCTGAGATACTTAGAAGGTAAAATACTCTTTTACTAAACAATTTATCCCTAAGGACCTTAAAGTCATGGCCTTCTTCCAAAAGTCAAATTGACTACTGAAGACATTGGATCATTATTTCCTATAAAATACACCACTAAAATCTATCAGCCAAATGAGCATGCAGGATATTAGGTTAGGAAGAGCAGATACAAACTGCAGTATATAAATACTAAGTACATTTCCAAGCAGTGCATACATGCCATTTCAGTCTAGGAAGATTCACTTTGAGCAAACCTCTGGAAAGTTTAATGTCAAAATTCTCTGTCCTTATAGATTTCCACAACAGACACAGCTGACTGATTTATTTAGCATCTCATCTTCTTTCTAAAGACCCTAAATGGAATTATACTGAGTCCTTATCCAAGTGCAACTGGGCCAAATGACCTTTTTTATGTGAAAACTGCTTCAAAATGAGTTGCATAAAATAAACTGCATTGAAAATAGCATTCCAGAAAAGGGCTAAAGGGAAATACTTTAGGCCATTATAGCTAAGGGCTAGAAACAAATGTAAACCACACTTCTACTCCATACAGTTGCGAATATTTCATAATTTTGGTGTATGAAATTTCCTACCTTTCAGATTCCTTACCATATTGTGGTTGATTGCTGAGTTAAGTAGTGAAAGGTCAGGGCCACAGATTGCTTAAACTTTGTCTAAACTTTAATTCTTAATGCCTGGAGAAGTGCAGTGGCAGAATTGCAATAATGTCCCATAAGTTGGACAGGAAGACCTCTAAATATTGTCTGGTGAAGATAACAGAAAATTTAAGGCTTCTGATTTGGATTTCCTACTATACACATGCTATGCTGACAGTAAGAACTTTAGATGAAGAGCAAAGGGGTTTGCCATCGTTCTCCACCAGTGGGTAATGGTGCTTAGCACTTCACATGAAGTGTTGGAGCCATGATGTCCAGGCAAGTTTATTCGTAAGTCTGCTTAATATAGATAGGTTTGCCTTCTAAAACAGGTTTCTAACATCTTGAATAATATTGACAAAGTCATTTTGATATTTACTGAATATTCCATTTTCTTTTTGTGTTTTCTCTACCCTTTAATTTTTTTCTTGGAAATAGTGTCAATAAAGCTGTTACAATCATTGTTTACTTTCACTATAATGTGAAAGGGTATCTTTGTGATATGTTTTTTGCTAACCTATAGGAAAGGTACAAAAGAGAATACTTGAAATCACACTTGGGTGTCTAGGGCACCATCCATGTCACTGAAAATCTTCCAGTCTTATAACCATTGTTGCAGAATATGTTTGGTTGTCCCTGTCATCTATTAACATATGTCTGTCCTTATCAAATTGCCTAAGATGAAACAAGTTTCAGCTCAGCTATCAATAAAAAAAATAAAAAACAAAAAGAGTTATCTGGACCAGACTGGTTTTTTTCAAGAGAAACATGGATCCTTCAACTTTGGAATTACCCCAAAACTGAAATAGAAATTGTATTTCCACATAATCATAATCATAACCATTATCATCCTCTTCTAAGGCATTATGGCACTAACACTCTTCTCACTAATTTATCTCAAAACCTAGCCTCACAGATTTCATCTCTTGTTTGCTATATATTTAACAAAGAGGAGCTGATAGTTAGTTGGGTAAGATCGGAAGTAAATACCAAACTCAAGAGTCCTCCAAAGAAATTTTCCTGCTCCCAGTTTGAGGTATGCACTTGGGGAATGATATCTGAAGTATTTTGGACTGATTTCTCAGTTCCCATTTTGTTAAAGAGAAGATAATTTCTAATAGATGTGACTTCAGCTGCATAAAACTTTGAAGATCAAAACTGGCACTTTGAATTGCGCTGGCTCAGAGATGGCAAAGGCGAGGATAACTCATCTTGGTGTCTATGAGGGTAAACCTGTTGCAACTGCTAAACAAAGTGCAGCTTCAAAGAAAGCACTTTTGAGCACAATAGCAGCCTGTGACTCAGGGGCAATAAAGGGGCCATAAACATCGAGTGTCTGTGACAGAGGGCAAATATATCTTTTCAGTAAAGGGGTCAGACACAGTTTCAAGTGAGTTCTCTGTCAATTAAATATGAACTGACCTGATTGGTTTTACAGTAAGAACTAAATTCTGTACAGTATAAAAGGCCAACACAAAACCTGTACTTTATCTGAACCGCATTTACACAGGGAGAAGGAGACTGTTTGGTAACAGATCTGCTCTGATCGTTCTCCTTTTCCTCATCTGGTCTTAGGAAGAACTCTCCAGACCTCAATTAGTTGTAGCCTTTGGAAAGCAAAACAAAACAACTCCCCAAAACTTCATAATTATCCTTTCCCTGGCCTGCAGTCAAGGGTATATATTCCTTTACCACTCTAGTTTGTTTCCTGTCTAGTAAATGCAGACCCAGGCAATAAAAATTAATTCTGTCTTTCTGGCTGTTCTTGCCTACTCTTCAAAAACTTGGGTTGAACTACAAATGTCCACTTCCCTCCCCTTCCCCTCCTCTGCCATTTACAGGGGGGAAAGGGGGCAAGCTCTATGAAATATACATTTGAGAGAGTGCTGACATTTTCTTACCTAAACCAAACTTTTTCAAAATCCCTGAAAATCTTTAGGATTACCTTAGCATACATCTCTTTATCTGACAGAATTTGAGCAAGGATATTTAACTTTTCATATTTTAATTATTTTTATTGACTTTCTTTTACCCTAGAAAGTTATTACTGCGTAAATATCACTGACTATTTGATTAGGTATTCTTTCATAGTGCTATTCAAGACTTCCAAGGCAGCAATGTCAAAATAATAGTCATATATCAGCTTTGGTATAATGAAATGCTAAACAATCTCAGCTACTTGACAATTTATTGTGTGCCCTGTGAACCTAAAGAGGAGTTTACTGAGGCGACTCAATCATTAAACCTACAAGCTACAACTATTTGTGGATATGTATTAAATACACACATATGCAATAGTAAAGAAAACCTGGAGCAATGCTACAGAGGAAAAAATTAAAACATACTTAAAAGACCATTTTATGTTTCTAGGTTCTAGTTCTTCAGGTACTAGTAGGGTGAGGACATCCATTATTCCAATAGTAATTTTCTAAGCCTTTAAATTGGCAGAGACAGCTGATCTGTTATAGAGTTATTTTTCATTTTTGTTTTTTTAGCAGCAGGAAGGAGAAATATATTCTTTAAAAAGAAGTGAGCCAGGCAGCCTCATATTTACAACATTTTGGTCTTACAGATTACCTCTGTGTATGTCAACTTTTGAGAAATATTTTAACATCACTTCAAAAACAAGCCACTTTTCCACAACACACTTTTCTTCACCAATCTACCTTCATAAATAATTCAAAAAATCACATAATGTAAGTTTGGGTTTATGACATTTAGTCTACTCTATGCCATACTGGCAACTGGAACAGAACCAGCTGCACCGTTATGGACAGTACTGGTATTTTGGTTAAAGATCTGGATTGAAGATAGGGTAATGGTTTGTGCTAGTTCATCCTAAACAAAAGTGAACATCCCACTTATCTTCAACATTCCCTAGGGTGAAAAGATGATGGAGATCTGCAGGGGTTTTTGTGTTGTCTGGCTCAGCAAGGTAGACCAAGTCTGCTTCTCCATCAGATGTTATCTTCCTACTGAGTGGTGCTTGGACTGCTCTATAGAGTTCAGATCCACCGATCTCAAGGCAGAAATGCATTGGTTCACAGTCTCATGCCTACAACACAAGTAACTATTGAGTTTAGATTTAACTAATTAAAGGACAGTTTAATTGTTTGAAAAGATCAGAAAAGGGCTAGGCTATAATAGTTGCTAATTTTAAAATTATTTCTTTAAGCTATGTAGGCTGGTATTTTTTATTTTATCAAACACAGGCTTATTTTATCACCAGCCCAAAGCCAAAAAAGGACAAAAGGAGATGAAAGAAATCTGTTCTCCACTGGATCGTAAACATCCTGTTTTCTTGAGGTGGTCCTTTAGCTCTTTTAGAGCTTTCAAGAGCTTTCAACACTAAAAAAAGTTGAAATCCAGATGGTGTTTATGTGACATAGTGCTAAAAAAATAGTGATAGTTTGACTTCCTTGGTTTTGAGTAGTTGGAATTAATTGCTCAGGTTCCATTAAACCCAGAGCTGGTGTGAGATCACAACACTGAAGTTGTAAGAGCTTGGGTGACAGCAGTATTAAATAGGATTGAATGAAGTAAAAGAATGATGTTGTGCAAGTGCTACTAAGGTACTGGTCCTTTTGATTCTAAAATTTGTCCCAAATCCAAAATTAGAGTTTGAAGAACTATAGAGAAAGTAGAGGGACCAAGTGACTGTGGTACTCATAAACAATCTGAAATAAGTTTTGGACTCTGCATAAGCAATGGATTTACCTAATGTTCCTGAGTTGGTAGGATGGTTATAATTTAGTGTAGGATGATTAATGGTGGAATGTAATACCCTGAATATCTTCAAAATTCTTCAGATTATAAGAAAAAAGGAAATGCATGGGTCTCTATTGAGACCAAGTCATCAAGTCTCTTATTTTGGTCATTGGTCCTTTTTAATAGACTAGGTCTAGACTTACAGCTTATAAATCTATAGTATTAAAATATATAGCATGTAAGTCTAGAACCCAATTAACTTCATTTACTGTATACTGCTGGCATCTACCATGTCATAAACTTCATGTTTATTTAAGACTAGATAGCTTATTCATCCAGATTTAATTAATCTTAGGTTATGGTTTGGTTTAGGATTTGCAAATCCAAGTAGTTAAAAACCTAGATGAATTCAGAATTTTGAAAAGCTGATAGGTAGAAAGGAAGATGTTTTCTGTCATCACTAAGACTCAATGTTTTTTTCCACAGAATGGAATATTATACCTAGTTCTTCTGCTGCAATTAATCTGGATTTACAGCTAAGAGCCCTTAGATTTCATCAAGATGAAGGTTCCTGGTCTTTACCAGTAGTTTTTATCCCATTTTACTAATATTAGGATTCATTTTTGATTAAGCCTTGTGTACATGTATCCAGTTTCCATAGTTCAATGTATTCGGGAATATTATTTCATCCTGTGTAAGAGAGGACTCTCCTGACTAGCATTTCCCATCCTACAGGATATCTTACCTACTGTAAACTGAGTTGTCCGATCCAGAAGGAGTGCATGTATGGAAAAACCTTTTCTTCCTTTGCTTGCATGGTGTTCTTCTCTGTGTTATTGATCAAAATCCAACTTAAATCAATGAAAAGAAGCTGAGTTCAATGAATGGCTGTTGGATCTTGAAAGTGCCTGAATATTTAAGGAACTAACAGAAGGTGCTCAGCATGACAAGTCCCCTTTCCTTGCAGATGTCTAGTTCAAGTACAGCATCATAGCAAGGAGATGAGAGTCTCTGTTTTAAGGACAGTTTATGAAAAGGATGCACAGTTATCTGTTGGGAGTCATGGATAGAACAATGGCTTCATGATTACTAGGGGGCAGTTCTTTACTTCTCAAAACATTGCTCATCCAGCTGAAATTAGTCCAGCATGTGAAAAAAGAACCTCTCCTGCAAGGGCACAGTGGGCAGAGAAAGAATCTTTTATGAACTCTTTTTATTTGTTTTCTATCTTGCCTAGGCACCGTTAATTCAAATCCTCTACTTTAAAAGCTAATAAAATCTACTTTTCCTGTATTTGAAGGTAATTTACTATCCTTTTTTGGCAGCTCTGTGTAAGAAAAAGGTCTTGGTCTGTCCACTCTACATGATTTGGCTTTCCATCACAATTCTTGTCATAGAGCAGTGTCATTTCTTTTCTGGTATATGCAAAGGAATTGTGTTGCCAAAACAAAATTTCCAAATAAAAGAATTAATATATATATTCTGTATAAAAATTATCTATTGTCTCATATGCTCTGTGCTACTGAATAGGACTTGACAAC
Organism: Aphelocoma coerulescens; assembly: GCF_041296385.1. Lineage (NCBI taxonomy): Eukaryota > Metazoa > Chordata > Aves > Passeriformes > Corvidae > Aphelocoma > Aphelocoma coerulescens. The sequence goes on from NC_091017.1 coordinate 47,748,808, forward strand.
CTGGTTTTTTCTCCTATTTTTCAGCACACATTAACCTTCTGTCTCTCTTTCATTATAAACAAAGAGAATATAATTTGCTGCCTTCTTTACTCTTTCTCTTTTTTTACAAAGTTCTGTATTTTAAATAGCTAAATCATTAAAAGCATCACAGAATGTCCAAGATCAATATAACACATCATCTTCCATAATAAAGATATGCCATATTTAAATTCTAGTCTATACTATCTCTAGTACTCTATACAATCTTTAGTACTGTTATGGCACATCAGATAGCTTATTACTATTTAAATTAGCCAAATAATGAACACTGTAGAAGTGTTCATTCAGCCCAATATTGTATCACTCTGACTGTATGGAAAAATTCCCTCATATAAATGGTATCACATAAAGGGCAATGTCTGTTAAATAAAAGCATATATCAAAATAGGATCTAACTAAGAATCAGTATCAATGCATCCCATTTTCACATCATAAGCATATATAAGTGTGTCAGTCACAAGAAATATATTGTGTCCTTTTCTGTTTGTAATTGCAACATCATTGCTTACCTACAGCAAGTTATAGAGCATGCCTTCAGGCATGAATTGCCCTTAAAATAAAATTCTACTGTATTATTACTTTATATTGACAGTCTTTGTAAAGCTGGTGCCTTGGAAGCTGAAGCTGTGTAATAAAATTTGCATGCCACCTAAACACAACTCCTAATCGGTTTCAAGTTCAGAAAAAATTACCCTTGTTTTAGTTCAAACTACAGAGAAAGATATATCTGCCAAGAGGGTCTACATAGGGAGCAGAAAGAAGAAAGTAGATTGGTGAGGTAGACAGGGTAGAGTTCAGCAGATGAGTTTCATGAGAAAGAAGGAAGTATTTTCGCGTTAAGAGAAGGTACCATGTGAGTTACAGAGCTGGCATTCAGTTAAGATGTTTGAACTTACCATTGTACCCGGGAATTTTTTGCAGGTTTCATGCAGATTTTTCAACTAGCCAGCATAGTTAGATCTATTTGTACCTTGAAAGCAGATGTAACCAGTAATAAATGCTTGTGGTGATTCATTCATCTACATACATCTTGCACAGATGGGATTTTTCAGACCTGTGGAAGCAACATCAGATATACTATTCAAGGCTGATGAGTCAAACACTCTACCAGACCTATTACAATATTCAAAATAAATCACAGTGCTGCAGTGCTGCCTAAAATCTGGAATAAAGAGTACTTCAACGTGTATTTTATCCAACAGAAACTGATTAAGTAATAATCATAAGAAAATGTATTTCAGTTAATCAAGAGCAGTCTAGTAAAGGAGGGTAATAAGTAAAAAAATGACTTTAAATTCGGCATTTGGCATTTTACAGGCATTGTATTGAATTAAATGATTTTGAAGAAAAATCATACCTAAACCTGTTTTTCATTGCTCATCATTGTATTTCTCTCTTCTGTTTCCCTCCCCTCTTTCATTTTTAGCAGGTTTTAAGGATATTTCTGCTAATGCTCTGTGTCTCAACTTTTCTGTGTACTTATAATCCTGTAACTGTAATAGGAATCTGAGTACACAACGGAAGGCTGGCTTTGATGATAACTCCTTCTCTGCTCTCAAGTTATTGACTTTTCTTCCTGCTTAGTTTTCTCTCCTATTACTGTTACCACCATAAGTATTCAGGAATATGGCACTCCACTGCACTTTCATTTGAACTTTTGCTGAAAATCTAACTGAGATCAGCAAAATATCTTATCAAGTGTTTCCTCAATATAAATAAGAGGCCTTTCTGTTTCAGGTGTTGGTTTTGAAACTTCCTGCAAATGCGCTGAATTCAGATTTTTTTTTTTTTTATCATTTTTGTTCTGTAAAGCCTATCACTTCCGTTTTTATATGTTATATTATCAAGACACTGTTCAAATGAAACAATTCTAAGGTTTGCGTGTGTTGAGCTAGAAACATTTCTACAGTAGCACTTTTAACTGGTGACCCAAAGAAAACCTTATAAAATAACTGCAAGAATTTATCATCACCTGTACTTTCCTGTCAGGGTTGAAGTATGCCAGGGAATCAAAAGCAGCTGAGCGATTATTTGTCATGAAATCACTACCACAATGCTCTCATAGTCCTTTGCAAAATGGAAGTAAAATGCAGACTGGAAGAAGACTTGCTACTTTCTCGCAATAGAATAAGTTTGTTTATTCAGTAAGTAACTATGTTTGTGCTGGCAAGAGATAAATTTTTTACTGAACTACTTGAAATATTCTGGCTATCTTCTTATTTCATTACTGGAGGCAGCAGGCAGAAACTACATTATGTGAAATTGTATTGCTGCATACAAGTCTTCTCATCTTGCATGATTTAAACTGTAAAATACATTGTTAAACTGCTTAGTCTGTATGGCGACAAGGACTGTACAACTATCTAACTGCATAAATAAAAGTATTATTAAAATTTTGTTTAGTTCTGTCCTTCTTTCTGATGAAAATGAGTGTTTTCAATCAGGCAGGCTCATTGAAAAAAGATTATACATAATTAAATTTCAGTGGCTATAACAGCACTACTTGATTGTATTATGTTAACTGTATTTGTAAAATGTGTTATGAAGATTTTGTGCTTTTTTAATATTTGGCAACACTGGATGTCTTCAGTTTTGATTAAAATATTTTTCTAGAGTATCTTCACATACAGTGGACTGTATTTCTTATTTTGTATTTATTTCAATTGTGTTCTAATTGCAAACATCACTGCACAGAAGACTAAAAGCTCTGATCATGAAAGAGTTTTCTGCATTTTGATGAAATATCAAATATGGAAGTTAAATTGTCTGTATTTTCCCAATCATCATACAGTACTTTAGAGTTTAGTGGAAATAAATAATTACATAGTAAAAAAGGCTATCTGAGATGATGGATACTCCATGGAGAGAGAGTGGAGTTTTTACAGCCAGGTCACTGACTTGAATGTGGCCCATTTCAGTGGAGACTGAATATACTGGCCTTTTGATAGCTCATCTCTGGCTGTAAGAAATTTGTTTGTGAATTAATCTAGTTTTGTGTAGATATGTGTTTAGGATGCAAAAAAAAAAGATTTTATACATGCTTAAAATTTCAGAAGATGAAAAGGGATACTTCTAGGGACTTTATCATAAGACTAACATTTTTGCTGAAAATGCAAATAAGTGAGTAATAGCAATAGAGTGAAGCCTGTACTGCCATGCCTCTGTGTTGCTCTGGATATCAAGGACTTGAGTTTTTGAGACTATTCACAGATTACTACAGAAAATAATTCTTCCTTAAAGTTACCTGCTTAAATGTAAGGAGAAATTCTCTAACTATTACTGGACAATGCTCCTTCCATAAGCAAAAGCCAGTTGCAGAATTGTACCCTAAAAAAATTCAAGATCAAAAAATATTTAGCATAGTCTTAAACCATGGAAAAATCAATAGTGTTTTTTGATTAAGGTAAATTCAGGAAAAATGTCACATACAAGCCACAGAAAAATTTTTTCATTATTTATTTGTTAAGAAGACAGCTATCAAGTTTCCAGCTGTGAATTATTAAAAACAAAAAGAGTTAGCCAATGACTGAGCTCTATTTAACTTCCCTTTCTATTTGGTTAAGATCTTGTAATATTTCTTTAAGCTGGTCTATATAACATGGTCTAGTCTAAGTGAGACCTCCATAGTTTATTTATGTACACAGTTCATTCTGTTATTAAAGAAATATTTTGTTTGACTTCTTAATACCATGATGACCCTTTCACTAGTTAATATATATCCTGAAACAGACACAATAGCAGAAAGACAGACACAAGTATGCTCTTCCTTGCAGTTCAAGTGTCAGGAATGCATTTTTTAAAAAGAAAACCAAACCCTTGCTTTCTTTATTTTCCCTCCACCCCAGAAACTACATAAAAGATGTCTGTCCTTTGAAATAATTTTCATTGTGTTGTGCTGCATTGCATTTCCAGATGATGATATGAGAGTGCTCGTAAAAGCAACGATATATTAAATAGAATTTGCAATTTGTCCTCTATCCTAAAGTACTAAAATGGGATCCTTCCATGATTTGCTCCATGTTTCTGTCATCAAGGTGAAGAAATGACTTAAAAGAGAGGAACTGAGAAGGATGCAACACCAGTGAGGAAAGCTTGGCAACTAATTCCAGAATACAAATGGTTTTTGTTCATGCCAGGGAACATGAAGGATTCACTGCTGCCACTGTAATGCTCAGTGGCCTCATAGGAAAAGTAGTTATTGATAAGGATTAAATGGTTGGCCTGGGTATATCTATTGTCTTAAGAAATTGATGGTTTGCTCTGTGTAAGCAATTTTCCTTTGGCTCTTCTAATCACAACTGGGTTGATATAGTCTGTTTGCTTTGACAAGATTTTTTTTTGGATGTGACCAATCTGAGTAAGAACACCCTCAATTTCTTGAGAAGCCCAGTTCCATCTGCTTTGTTTAATTCTCTCTCATTATATTGTTTTTCCTAGATCTGTGGCCATGAAACACACTTCATTGCTCTCTGAACCCAGATGAAACAACTGTCTGAGCATGATATAAGACTCCTGAATGTTCTTAGGGAACACGTAGGATAGAAGGTTACCTGGGCAAGGGAAACTCACAATTTGGGGATTTTCTTTATCTGACTATAAATAGCAAAATTTAAGAATGGAAATTTTAAATTCACTGGATAATTATATTAAATAAATGCAGTTCAGTAGCATACTATCTGATGTTATTGGCATTTTAGTTTCATTTCCTTTGCACAAGAAAAGTAAAAAATGTTTCAAAGCTACCCTTCTAGTATAAGTCCCTTTAGCATGGAACTGTCCTACATCATTGATCCCTCTCAAAATCCAGTGCTAATAGTATGTAACTCATAGACTCTAATTACATATCTTATAACCATTGTTTACTCCAATCTTCAATGTGTTTATTTTTGTAATAACACTTTGTGGTTAGAAAGTTTTAGTATATTCATTTTGTGAGGAAGATAAACACAAAGAAAAACTTTTATTAGCATGCCAAGGTCCTATTTTTTAATTACTTTCATGCCAAAATGTCACTGAATACTATTGATATTCAAGCACCTAAGGGCCATAACCTAAGTTATTAGTTGTGAAATACTGAGACACCAAAAATAACTCAGGAAAGTCAGAACAACAATCATTAACATTTATAGGAGACTACACTGGAACCAGCTGCATGTTACTATACTTTTTTATGTAAGAATGAAGCCTGTGAATGGCTTTTAAATTTTTTTTTTTTAATCTCATGCCTTGGAAAAGCATCATTTAGGAAAGTAGTGTGCTATTGCAGTGTAATAACATGCTGATAGTTTATGGTTTGGGGGCTGAAGTCTTAAAGGGTGACATAATTAAAAAAAGCAAAGAATGAGCAGCAAAAATCAAAACTGGTCTGCCATCTCAGCACCTGTACCTCAAGATATGTCTGCTCAAGGCTTACTCTGTAATAATCCCTAGGGAATATTTTAGATTCCATGAACATTTTCTCAAACTAAGAACATGAAAAAAATTTGTAATCTTGAAGGTTTATAAAGCTTGCCTTTATTATAAAAGGCCTTGAAGAGATCTAGTAGATTAAGGGTTTTTAACACAAATATATGTAGTAAATAAACTGGGCTACATCAGCAAGCGTGATTTCCTACGTGTTGCTTTCTAGCATGCTCTTATCTAAGATATTAGGAATTGGTGTCCAAAGCTACCGTAGCAAGTTAAGAAATTACTTTGTTCAAAAGGTTAATGCAAATGGTGAGTTGCTCCTGAACTCATCCATACATATATGTAAATGATACTGTAAACACACTCACAGATTGCAGGGATATTGTTAAAAATATTAGACTGAAATTAATCAGTGGATCTTATGAGTCGGCAGACAGGTTGAAATTAGTGCCTTTTCAGAGTGTTAAGTAATCATGGCTTGAATGGTGGCAGAAAGAAAGAAGGAGAGAACATTTTCTGGGAAACTATGAAATTTATGACTGTTCTAATAAATATCAAAACACCATTTCTGCCTTAAAGAAATTCCCAAGACAGAGTGTCAGGGGAAAGAAATATCTCTATGTGCTTACCTTACATTAATATTCTTCCCAAGACATCTCTGTTGTCACAGGATCACACAGAATCTCTGAGTGATTGAAGGGGATGTGAAATCACCTAGTTTAAACCTCCTGGTCAGGCAGGGTCAGCTAGCACTGGTTGTCCAGTACTGCGTGCGGTTGAATTTTGAATATCTGCAACAATATAGAGATTCCATGACTGGCAACCTATGCCAGTGTTTGACAATTCTCACAGTAAAAAACTGTTTCTTATGTTCAGAGGGCACTTGAGGTGTTTACTTTGTGCCCACTGCCTTTTGTCCTTTCACTAGGCACCACTGAGAAGAGGTAGGTTCCCTCATCTTCTTTCCCTCTCATATATTTATGCACATTGATAAGATCCCCCCTGAGCCATCTCTCCTCCAGGCAGAGCAGTCCCAGCTCTCAGCCTCTCCTCAGGTGAGGAGTGACGAGGTCATTAATGAACGTGTTAAAGAGCAATGGTGCCAGTATCAGCCTCTTGGGTATACCCTGACTGGCCTCCAGCTGGACTTTGTACCACTGCTTGCAACCTTCCAGGCCCACCTGTTCAGCTGTTACCTGATATTAATTCTTTTAATTAATTCTAATTAATTCTTCCCTTGGCATCTCTATTGTTCACAATTAGACCACAGAATGCTGGGCCAGATGGATCCATTAAGACCATTCTTATATTCTTCTGTTAGTAACTAAGGTAGAAAGAGATGGTTCTTAAATCAGATAGTCCCAGGATCATCTGCCCTCCCAAACACCCCCTAAGGCCTGTAAAGCAAGAACTGCCAGGAAGGGATTTTCTGTAATCATATTCCAAGCATTTAATGAGAACCACTTGGACCAATGTGCCCTTTCTTTGATATTAAAAAGATGGGAAAGTAATAAAGCTATGATGTTTTGGATTCCCTGGCCAAAAAAATCCCCAAAACAAAACAATCTAAAACCAAAACAAGCCGTCCCCCACCAAAAAAAACCCAACACCAAAAAAACCCCCTCACAGATCTGATGAATAACCAACTGTTTAAGTTTTATGCTGAGCATTTTTGTCCTTTAAATGTCCTTGACAATTCTAACCCATGAGCTAAGTTCATATAAATAAATGTATGTCCTTCTGAATGACCTTCTTTACCAGAATTTTCTGTAAATTACATTGTTGCTGCCTGTTCTGAGCTTCCCCTCCCCAAGACACTTGCCTCTGCCACATGCTCCGCGCTCCTTTGTTCGAAGCGTGGGCAAACCCAAATGTAACTCAGACTCTTCAGCAGTGTCTGATTGGGTGGTCACCCCGGGTCCGCCCCCGGTCCGCCCCTTTCCCCTCTTCCAAATAAAAGAGACGATCGAGGGAGGCCCCCGCTTGTCTCTTGGCTCAGCTATCTTCCTGTGAGCATCTCTTGTTGTCTGTTTGTTTTGAAAGCTTCTAACTGCAGGAAATTGAGCGAGCAGGGAGCTGTATTTCTCCCTCTTTGCTTCTGCTGATGGTATTTGCTTTGCAGCTGATACAGGTACCGATTTTAGAGCTACTAAAGTGCTGGATTGCCCGTGCTACCTCTCTAGGCTGCTCGAGGCTTTCTAAGGCATTAAACCATTAGCCTAGCCGGTAAAAAGCTGAAAGATACCTTCCACATTACATAAGGAATAAATTAGTACAAAATTTCTTATTTAGCTCCAACCTCTGCATGTGTTGTATTGACTCAGTGTGAACATCTATGATCACATGTCACATACCATTCTATTATTCTTTGATGGCATAAAAAGAAAAGACAGAACATTTAAAAATATATTATAAAAATAATACATCAGAGGGAACAAGGAGCTTTGATCCTCACATCTAATTAATTGCACATTGGCTAGATTTAGCTCATACAAATGTGGGATAGTTACTTCACTGTAAATGATTAATAACAATGGATGAACAGTTGTTTGTTTTTTCTTCATCCCTTCCAAATGCAAAAACACAGACACCTACAGTTCAAGCATGAGGAAAGAGATTAAATGTCTGACCTCTTCATAGCTATTTATGCTATGTGAGGTCTGAGAAGCACTCTTCTTACAAAGGCTTTTCAGCAACAAGGCTCATAAGCAGGTAGAACATACATGAACTTCCCTGACCATTGTGTAAAAGTCAGTACAGATGCTCTCATACCAATCAGTGAAACATGCAGAGCGATAATTTGTAATAGCTGGTACACCAAGATTCATTTATTATACTTTACACCTATACAGCAATTGATTTATATTGCCAATTCCCTTAGGATATGTGAACACCTTGGGGACAAACATAATATTATTTAGAATCATGAGGCACATAATATGCTTCTTTGATCTAGGTATAATAGGAAGCATACAACAAACCTACTTTTCTAATGAAAATTTTCTTACAGCCAAGTGCTTCGACTTCTTTCACTGTTTCCAAAATTCAGTGTTTCAGAACTAAATTTTTAAAGATACCCTTCACAATATAGCCTGTGATGTTTACAATACCATTCATGCATAATATACAATTTTTTTTCATTTACTCTTTGGCATAATCCTGCCAAACACAATAGATATTAATCATCCACAATGAGTGAAATTTACCTTCAGTTGCACAGAAGTAACTCATTGATTTGTCAGAGAATGATTTCGCAGTGAATGAATCACTGTAAGTATCTGCTGGTTTATGTTCTCAGTATGTTTGAGTATATTTGTGTGCATGTATATATAGAACATACAATTCTTTTGTAGATGCAGATACTTTGCAGTTTCTCTGGACAGCAGATGTTGAGAAAGTGAAAGGTGTGTATTTTCCCAGCAGGGATCAAAGCAGAAAAATAGTACAACTTAGATAACCTTTCTGCCAGGCTTCCTCCAGGGTGGAATCCCATTTAAACATCTTTCCCAGGGCTGCGTGTCCTCTGTCTCTGTGCTTTACTCTTTTTACACCAATAGCTGCAAGTAGGAGGTGCAGTGAAAGGTGAAACCAAAGTGTTTTGATGCTGGGGGCTTTGATCGTTCCTGCTCTTTTAGGATCCCTTATATCTGAAGCCCTCAATCAGGTTCTGAGAAACTTCTGGGAGGAAGGATGGTCTTAAAGAATTTTTCATTCCTTTTTTTTGTTTCTGCAGTTTTTCCCACAGAAGGGCGTATTCAGATTCCTAAAGAAGGCTTTGAAAAGGATCCAAAGAGGCAATCACATGCATGTGCAACTATTTTTTCACCAGGCAAGAATATATGGAATGTGAATGGAGTTTCAGCATAGCTCTGCGAATGTGAGTATCAATTGAAACTGGGTAGGCAAATTCCATTAAGTTCTAGGTAAATTAATGTGCATATAGCCAGTGAATTACTAACTTCGTATAATTGAAGGCAGGAAAACCTGTCTGCATTCAGTTGTTAATATAAAGTTTAATTAGAAGGAAGCTCTTTAAGGGTGAAGAGGCTCACTGACAAGCACAGGCTTTACAGTATTTTGAGAACATGATTCTACCAACTACAGGACTTCTGAAGGAAAAAATGAATGTCAGAAAAATGAATGCTTCTCTTGTACAAATACTAAGATCTGTAGACCTTCTATCTATAGTTTAATTCTAAGTAAGAATAAATATTCCCCAAAGACTAGACAATATATTCTTTCTCCTCCGGTAAAAAGGTGTAGTTGGCATCCAAGTAACTCATTAAGTCTTCAAAATACAAATTAGTTCAAACAGATCTGATTTTCACATTTAAAAGCATTAGTAGATACAGCAGCATTTGGTCTTAATTACTGCCTGTTGTTTATTATTATCCTCCTGTTTAAAATAAATTCAAATCATCCAGCAAGATGCAAAAAAGCACTATGTGACCTAAATGCCTATTGTGAATAATATGAGAAGACTGACCAAGCAGACTTGCAAACAGCATTCTGCTTATGTCAACTGTTTTCAGTCTACAGATCCACACACTGTTCCTCTGAATAAGAGATACAGTAGCAGAAGTTAGGTTTGACATTGAATAACACAAAAGCAAAGCAATGATGCATTCACTGGATACATCCTTTTCTGTGAAAAAAAAACAATCTTTTGTAGCAATTATGTACTGCTTGCACTGTTGTTTTAAGATAAGAAATCCCAAAAGTTATCTTCTGTAATTTTTAATTTTTTTTAAATTTGATTTTCATCTTTACATTCTAGGACTGCCCTATCTGCCTGTACTTGAGACTTATGTGGACTAGCTTAACCCTTTTAGAAATTTGACTAATTAGTCCTCCTTACTTGAATTTAACTTTGAAACAGAGCTTCCATTGTGCATAGAAATTATATAGATAGACAGGAAAGGAAAAAAAAGCAACTCTTCAGAGAAAAAAACAAGCCTTGTTTATATGATTCTGTCTAAAGAAAATACATACATTGAACATTTAGAAAAATAGACTGAAGTTATTGTTGTTCAAAGGATGTTTACTGGTGTAGTTTGTAGGACTGTAAGTGGAGCATGACCCATTTTTGTTTGGTTGACTTTTCTCAGTGTACTGTGACCCAGCATTGTTGGGTTTGTTGTATCTTTATTTAAACTTTGTTCCTCTGTCAGGAGCTGTGGCTTCTGTATTTTTCAGCATCACTGTACCCCATGGGTGACATTTCCTTTGATCCTTAAAATGCAATATTTCAGATGTTATATCAAACCTCAGAAGAGTAACTTGCTATGGAAAATAGAGCTGTATTTTCCTGAAGGAACTGAAGCTGCATCAGGTTGAATTTCACCCTGTAGTTTATTTAAGCACAGTATGATATTATACAAACTGAAAACAGAGGGCAAATTCCTGTCTGCTACTGAAGAGATGTCATTGAAGGGGGAGGAAAAAAAAAGCAAATAACTCCCATTCCTTTCCACTGATGTCTTAAAGACAAAGATTTAATTGTGCTGAACTGCAGAATAAAATTAATTTCAAAGAGAAGTGACATACCAATAACTTGGCCCTTGCTTTGTAGCTCAGGTTTATAAAATCAAGAGTTTATAGTCTTTGGTCTCATATTGTTTACAGAAGGTTGAATAAGGAATTTTTTTGTTTGCTTATTTGTTTTGTTTTGTTTCCCAGTTTCAACTGATTTTAGATTACCTTTCTCTACTTATTCTTTAGGTTCAAATGTCTAAACTCTGTGGCATAACCTGGCTTTACATTAGGGATTTTTAGAAAAAAGTTTTCATTTAATGGGTATTTTGTAAAGGCTGTGTATCATCTGGGTCTGTCTTCCTTCATCTGCACGCTTTCCTGTGCTCAAGATCTCCCACATTTGCTGTGGTGATCTCCTCAAATTGCAGTGAGTAAAGAAGGGATCATTGTGTGGCAGCAGAACTTCAGAGACAATGTCTCTCTACAATGTGTCTGAGTGGGAACTGGCTTCTTTATGTCCTGAATTGTCTGGGGACATCAGAAGAGAAAAAAAACATAGAAGTGTAAGAAAACTGGAGAAGCATATCTTAGTCCTATTTCATATTCTTCAGCATCTGAGCTGTGTGAAAGCCACAGAGACCCCAAACTTTCCATTGCTGAGACCTGTGAGAGGCTGCATAGGTCAGGTCCTTCAAAACTTGGGTTATGGCTCAGTCCCTTGCCCATCTCTGAAACACCCAGTCTGATTTATAGTCTTTATTTTCCAGTATAGTTCCACCACTGCTCTGTTGTTATCATACCATGCTATTCCTTAGTATGAGAAGTGAAGTGAGTGATCTGCTTTGTTACTTTGAGTTGCATCTCCTCCTCTTCTGGTTGATATTAGATTCTGAGAAATGCTTTATGCATATGTTTTACTATATAAATATATCTTCATATATGTGTATATTTAAGTAAAGAGATATATAGATATATAAATATTTGTTTATTTCTTTTTCTTCAGGAAGTGAACACTAGCAAAATTCCTTATAGTAAATAAAGTGCATTGTGAGGGAAAGATGTAAGGCATGTTCTTTATACTTCCAGACAGAGACCTCTCTAAAAATTGAATACTAGGTTAGTTAAACAAGACAAGGAATCCAAGAATTGGAATCTATGCTTAGTAGCAGCATTGGTTATAGAAGAAGTTAGCAAAATGTGAGAAGTCCAGGACTGGCAAGTCTGATTAACCTGTAAGTATGGTTGTAGTGACTAAGATCTGGTTAATTACTGCTGAAGTGTAAAATGACAGATACCTCCTTTGTCATTGGCTGCTTTCTCTGGGGAAGAACATTTCTTCATCCTTTCTTATCTAATTTTAAAGTTTTCAAATTCCCTGCTATCATTCTGCTCCGCCTTCTAAGAGAGGAGGTGATAAGATTACACACCCTCATCTGCATCTTACTATTTTAAAAGCTGCTCTTTCCCACTACAAAGCACTGTGATACACTGCAAAAAAAAAAATTCAATTTTTTCTCTCTTGTTTTTGCAACTATCTTTAGACATCAAAATGCAATTTTCCATTAGTCCCTGTCAAAAACTGTGCCCTGAGCATGTACAACCACAGAATGAAAGACTGTCCTAATAAATGTTTTCAGACAGTGCTCTGGATCATTGTTTCACAGTAGCTTTTTAATTCACTTATAAAGTTGCATCTTCCAGTTAGAAAGAAAAAGACATGATTTGTCTGGTGGTGACAATACAGTTAAAGCCCTTTTAGAAACTGCAGAAAGGGTTTGAAATAATTCTTATGTTTTAAGCAGTGACACCATGTAATGCAGTGCTACATTTGTAACTGAAGAATGTTTTTTACCAGGCTTTTCTTTCCCATCTCTCAGCATTTTCCTATTTTTTGTAAGGAGGAACTGATACAATACAGTTATTTTATGTTTAGAGTAAGAATAATAAATGTTGTGTGCAAAATTTCGAGACATCTCTTTCTGTCTCAACAAACTTTAAATAATTCCTTTTTTCTTCCCCTTTCATGTCTGTGTTCATCATTTTAGCTTATGCATACAATTTATATTTGAATACAGCAATGAAAACGAGTTCATTCTTGGTTCATATCTTCACTTCCCCCACTAACCCTTCATGTAGTTGTATATTATTAAGTCTGTCCTCATTAAGTCTTTTTTCCAGTCTTACATATCCTGCTCTTGCTGATTTTAGATGAGGTCTAAACAAAGTCTTGCAAGATGGGATTATTACCTTTTGAGGTTTATATATTAAGTTAATTCACATCCTGCAACAACATGTAGTGCCCAAACATAGGTGAATAGGTAAAGAGAAAGCTGGGCAGATGGGCAGACTAAAGATATAAAAGCCACAGATTATAAGATAAGAAATGGGAAGGACAACTTGCCCCCCCACCCCAGAAAAACAAAACAACTAGAAAAATCCTACAAAACCAACCCAAACAACAACAAAAAAAACCCCACAAACCAAACAAAAAACCCTAAACCATCAATCCAAACCCAAACAAACTTCAAGTGTAAATCAAGGCATCTTCAAGTTCACGTTGCTGCACCGATACCCACTTAACAGCAACTGAGGATCTGGGCCTGTATCAACCCTGTATGCAAAGCTGTAACGCTAGCTGGATTGAAACCCAAAGTTTATTTAGCTTTTTTAACTCACTGCAATCTTCAAAAATGAAAAGATCCATCGTATAACATGCTCCAGAACACCAGCAGTGACATCCCCAGCAGCTGGTCACTTCCCCTCTGCTGATTTACAGCAAGATGTTTCTACACCACCTTGTGCCATGCTGTATCAAAGATATCCCAGTTAACTTCACACAAGCAGTTCCTCCCATAGGCAGGTTAAGATGCTACACTAGGTAGTTGGAGATCGTAGAATAGAATCATAGAGTCATTAAGGTTGGAAAAGACCTCCAAGATCTCTGAGTCCAATCCTTGACCAATCACCACTTTTTTCAGCTAGGCCATGGCACTAAGTGCCACGTCCAGTCATTTCTTGAACATATCCAGGTATGGTGACTCTACTGCTTCCCTGGACCATTCCAGTGCTTAACTATCCTTTCAGTGAAGAAAGCACCTGAAACCAAAAAATTGCCTGCATAAGGTTGAGTCTTTTGTACAGATCAGCACTGATTGCTATTGACTTCAATGAGAATGGGACAATTAACTTAGGAACATTTCAGAATGTAACCCACTTAATGAGAATCCTAGAACATCAGATGATTCTTCAGAGACATTCTAATAATTTTATAAAGCAGAATCTCAGTTTTCCTCTGAGAATGTGCTTTTTCAAAATTCTGCTCATGTGTGATATCTGCCGTTATGCAATATCAAATGCAATTAAAACTGGACAAGTTATTTGTTCCTACAAAATAGGTGGATTTGTGCATGCATATATTTGTCTATCTCATAATTTTTTCTGCAAAAATGACTATTTCAGCCACATTACAGTTTTTACATGGCTTTTTAAAACATCTTTTTAGCCCTGATTGTCCTTAAGACGTAAGAGATTAAACTTTATATATCAGCTTCTTTCTCTTTAAAGCTTATTACTACCTGATTAAGATTAGGTGTGCGTTCAGACTTCTGGGGGAGGTGTATCAATGTGCAATACCATGTGGAATACTGTGTAAATTGTTTTATATTGTTTCACCCTAGTTGAAGTGACAGAAGGGCTATATGACTGCTGGAAAGTAAAATTTTTTATGAAAACCCCAAAAGGAGTTTCTTCCATGATTCTGTCATTCATTCAGTCATTCTATTTTTTTTTTCTTCAGAAAGTCAATCCATCAAATAGAGGAGGAAAACATTTTCTCTGTAATATTATGATTTACTTGAGACAGTAGTGATTATTATTCTATAATTTTAAATAATTATATGTGTCTGATTCAGCTTCTATTACAGAATAATTTATTAAGCTGTTGATACAAAGTAAACCCTAGGGGAATCATAATAGTCAAACATCTGATATTTACCAAAATATCTTTCTGACCTAGAGAAGCTGCTGTAAAACATTTAAAATTAATTGATTTTTTCTTCTTAAAAAGTACCCTAAGTTGATGATATAGAAATGTACTGCAAATTGAATATAAAATTAGAAAAGGCTCTCTACCTTAAGCAGAAAATTTCCTAAACTAGATTTTCCTCTATTAAATCAGAGGGGCTTATTTCGTCTGCTGATCTGAAGAGGAGCAAGAACAAATCCTCGCTTCCCTACTGCTCTCCTCAAACATCTTTTTTCATAACCATGTAGTCAATACTTTAAAAATAAAACTTTCCTACAAATTGTGGTAGTATATAATTATTTTTCCTACCAGAATCCATACATTCCCATTGACAGGGGTTAACCACAAAGCCTCTCTTTAATGACTATCATCTGTAAGGAATGTGCACATAAACATTGCATTCTTCTCTGGGAGTTTTCTTTATAAACTATAATATCCTTAACTAAAAATAACAGCTGTCAAGCTTCCTTTCTCTCTCTTTTTCTTTTTTTTTTTTTTTCATTCTTTCATTGCTTTCAGGATTCTGTGTATTGAGAGTTGAAACATTGTCTCGAAAAGGAAAGCATGCAGTTCTCTAAAACTGCAATTGTATCTAGCAGGGAGAAATAAAAATCATACCTGCTTTTTATCTCCTAACCCACTAGGCAGGCATTAAAATAAAAGAAAAAGTGGGTTAGGGTTTGGGGATTTTATTAAATTGTTTAGGTTTTTGAAATATGTTTCCCGTATTTCAAAATATGGAAAAAGACATATTTCTGTTGACAGGAGAAATCTTACATACAAAATCTTATATTATTATTATTGACATAAGTTTCCTGTTAAAATTATTTTTGCCATACTCAAAATAGCTAAAATTATTTCTTGATTCCTATTGTAAGTGTACTAAACCACCTACAGTGATACAGTGATTCACCTAAAGTTGTAAAAATAATTTGAGAAAGATCACAGACTGTTATATTCACTTGCACTTCCTGTGCAAAGCCACAAACTGCAGAAGTTCTTCAGAGTGTTATCATTTTTAGCTATCATTAAACTGTTACCAAGGGAGAGCCACCCAATTTATGTGAAAGACATGTCATGGGTGTCGATTACCAATCTATATTTTATCAGATATAAATCTTGAACGAACAGTTCTCCTGAACAGATGAATACACCATGTGAAGAGTAGCTACAAATGACTTGATGAGTAAACCCTCATACAACTTGGATTCCTGTTGCTATATATGAATAACATAGACTATATGATATGTAAATTATGCAAAAATAAACAAAACCTAGAGTAGTTTCAGCAAATATTTTCTGTTGGACATACTGTCTACATATTTTCTTAACTGTCTGTGACAAATCTTGTTATGAACTTAATTTAAGAAAAATATTTATCCTAATTAGGTTTGTGTGATCTGTGCTGAAATGAAGGAAAATATTTCTCCTATCACTTCTGCTCCCTGTGACAAACACAGTATGATATTTTATTAAATAGTAGGGTAGTATTCTGTGCAACTTAGGAAATTGAATTGAGCTTTAAGGCATGTATTTTACTTAATTCTCTAAGTCCTATCTTTAAAATTGTCAGTAAAAGGTTCAGAGCAGGTAAAAACCTTTTGAGACAGGAAATAGAGGCATAGCTATGTTTGAACTGTATCAGAATTTAAAGCACTTATGCATTTTGTTTATTTTGGGTTTTTTTTTGTCATTCTGAGGTCCTCTAGGTGAAGACACAAGTGCAGAGTTAAAACTGGTTTGAAAGAAATTCCAATAAAATTTGGAAAATATATGAGTCTATTTAGGTGCACAGAACAATGGGATAAAGTTCTTGCTTTAAATCATGTACTTTAATAATGATTTATTCTATAATTTTTCTCCTAATGTCAGAAATGTGTTAAGGAAAATTAGATCTGTTGCTGATTTGATCAGCAGTGGTTTATTTGAAAGTAATAAACAGCACTGTTAAGAAGCATTGGAAGGCACCTGTAAGGTTAAGGGTGTGATTTCCACTAGTGCCTGCAAATGAGTGTGGTGGAGTAAAAGTCAAATCAGGTCCAATAGAAAAAATCTATACCCTAGATAATAAGTTATCCAGATGCTGTATATTAGCTAATGTGGTCAAATTTCAGGGCTATTAGTAAAGAGTGGAGTTAGCCTTGTGAGAAAAAAGTTTTTATTCTATTCATCTTTTTGCATGTTCATCTTAATGTCAGGTAAATCAGCATGGCATTTGCCAGTAACTCTGCTTTAGACTCAGCCTTGGAGTTTTATAATTTATCATGAGGTCCTTTGAATTTTTTCCAGATTATTGGAGGAAAACCAGCAAAACTCAGCTTGACTCCAGGTCAGTAATTGTGACATGCAAATGTCTTAGTGTTAGAAAGGTGTTCTAAAAAGACTGCCCATATACTTATTTATAACTCACGACCATACACCGTGGCAATTTAACTTCCACCAAAAAGAATAAAAGACAATTTTAGCTGAAATACCAAGAATCTGAGGTATAATATAGTGCAGCTCTCTCTCTCCTTTGGTGTAATATAGCGCCTCTCCAACTCCTTCACTGCTCATCTCTAAGCAATCCTAAGAAAGAGGGCTCTTTTGAAATTAAGCAATGCACGAATATTGATTACAGAAAGAGATATGTTATTACTAAAATATAAACAATGTTGCTGGTTTTTGTTATTGCCAGTCTGCTGGAAAGCTGAAAAGCTCACATAGTCATCTCACATCACCTTTCATGCAGAGACAGCCAAGTTAATTTAAATACTGTTTCCCGTGCAGGATATACTAACTGAGCTGACTTTGAACAGAAATAGAAGAGCTAATAAAATCCTTACAGATGGAGTATTTCTGATGCTTTTTTTTTTAAATTCTATTCAAGTTGTTCCATTATTTAAGGGACTTCCACCATTTTTTAACCTGAATAATAGACATATGGATTTTATTTAATGAAATTGTAGATAACAGTTTTATTAATTAAAATAGCATGAAGAGTGTTTTACACAATAAAATTTAGAAGAGCTTAGTACTGTAACTGTGAAGCAATTTCCTTCTTTTTAATGTTTGCAATTCTATTGATCTAATTCCTACTCTGTTCTGTTCAGTTTCACCACTAAGATCCACCTAGCAACAGAATATTCATTAAATTATCCCCATTCATGTTTATGGAATTGCAGTGCATTAAATGACAGAGATGATAATTCCTTCCTGAAAACTGGGGACAACTGAAATAAGAAATAATAGCAAGCACCCAGCACATTGTCAAATCAAATTACTCGAGAAAAAGAATCCCCAATGCGTATGTTTCTTTTCCATGCATTTTTCTTCAACCAGAGAGAGTATTTTGGGCCCTCTTAGAAATTGACTGGAGTCCATTTTATATGACATTTTCATATATGGTACCTGGGTTATTTGAAACAATAGCAGTAAGCCTCATATCAAAAGTTTACAAATGCAATATCAAAATCATATACTATATTGCTCTGCTTTATTTAAAAACTAGAATATATGCATTTAATGGGCTCTCTGATTTTCTAGGAAGCATTTATTTATCATGAGGAAATATCTTAGCATTGGTGGGCTGTAATTTCAAAAATTGACTGCTGGGTATATTGTAAAGTGACTTAATATAGAAGGTTTCCAATATTGTCACTGTTTCTGAATTCTGGTCATTCTGATCTGTGCTTTTTTCCATAATCTTCTCAATAAACAGGAGTAATTTGTTTTTAATTTCAACATCCCAAATCAACAGTAGTCTGCAGAAGTAAGCATTTAGTTTAATAAAATTCTGGAATAAAAATGGGATTCTTTTCCCTTTCAGGAATCTTGATTAAAATTTCTTAAGAAATGTAGAATCACAGGGACATGATGGTGGCAAGGCTGGAGGCGGAGATTAACCTCTCCTCCCAGACAGCTAGCAACAGGACGAGGGGAAACAGCCTCAAGCTGAGCCAAGGTGGGGTTCAGGTTAGATGTTAAGAAAAATTTCTCCACTGAAAGAGTGGTTAAGCATTGTAAGAGGATAGTGAAGTGAAGTCACCATCTCTGCAAGTGTCCAGAAGACAAATACACTTAGTGGTATGGTTTAGTCAGCATGGGGGGTTTCGGTCAAAGCTTGGACTTGATGACCTTGGAGGTCTTTTCCAACTTTCTGAACAGTTTCAAATAAACAATCATTTTGCTTTAGTTTGGGTTGGGGGAGGTGGTGTTGAAGGAGGATTATAAGTATTGGAGCAAGCAATGGTGCTTTTTCTATAGTTGCTATTTTCTACAGCACCTCTGGAAATGTTCACTATTCTTTGTGAATATGAGGATCCCAATAAATATGAAATATAATCAAGAATATATATACATATACACAGTAACCATGATATGCAAGCTTTCCTCCTGGGAACAAATACAGCTCACAAAAATGCCCGTATGTGCAACCTGCAGCCTCAAAAAAAGTCAAAATTAATTAACCACACACTAACCTATTTTTTAAACTTACTGCCTGGGCATTTGTTCACTACTTTTGGAAAATAGGATAAGATGCCTACTTATTACTAGTCAGACAAGTGAGTGAATTTTTAGCTATCAAAGTAGTCTCTGTCATGATCTTTACCCTGTCATATTTAACAAGAGAAGATATGATTGCATCCTTTTCTCATAGATGTGTTTCTAACTTTTAGGTATGTCGCATTTATATTTTATCTGTAAACCCTATAAAGTAAAAAATTGTTCAATCATATTTGTTGAATGTTTTTTAGTAGGAAATAAGAGATAATAAGAAGCTGTCACATTGAAGAGGCTAGCAGTAAAAATGAACATATTTTGCTTTTCTTTTTACATGCATGCAAATAATTCTTAATGACCCTATTTCATACTCTCATACTTTATTGGAATTATACCCTGTGTATCAGAAAGAATTGTGACAAGGGAACTTCTTTATGTCTGATATAAATCAATGAATGCTGCTTTAATTTAAAAGCTGAGTGATGATAAGATTCTGTGACTCAATAAATTTGAGCTTCTAGTACTATGTAGAAAAACATAAAACTTGTTTGTGCATTATAATGTGGCAAAAATATATCCATTCCTAATCACTGTTGTGCTTATCATTTTTAGCTTGCCTATAGCATGCATAATAAAACGTTTGCAAAATAAGAAGAAATTCTAATTTTCATATACCTGCATTATGAATCCCTGCAGCTATTTAAAAATACTAAAATCCTTAAACTATGAGAATAAAATACAATTTACAGAGTACATTTTCTTATTACTGACTTTGACAATAGCATCAGTTGTCTACACAGACCTATAAAATGCTTTAGGCATTGAGAGATACACCTTAAAGCACTTATCTTTCCTTTCTTAATAAAAGATAAAATAACAATGCTGTGAATGATAAACAAAGAAAACAAGCAATAACTTACCGCTTGCCTAAGTTGACCTTGGTTTTAAGCATCAAGGATTGCTTTTTCTTAGCTCTGGCATTAGCTAAACTAAATCCCAAAGCATATTCTTAGGTGGTGTGAAGTTGGTCTAATTTTATTCCAGTGAAGTGACACTGATTTGCACTCTGTACAGATCAGGCCCCTTACAGGACTAACCACCTGCCCAGATTTCAGAATTAGCTGGGGATAAGACTGATTGTTTTCTAAGTGTTTGGTAGAGGACCATCTACTGTTCAGTTCTTTTTGACCTTGTCTCTTTAACCTTGTACAGATATCTCAGTGAGAGAAGAAGCAGGGGTGGAGAGGGTGGAACAGGGTGATAAGGAAGCTGTGATATTTTGTAAAGCACGAAATTAAGCATTTAATATACATTGAATGTGAACTTTTGATCTATGGGTGATGTACAAATGTTTCTTTCAGCTTTTCAGAAATGCAGTACCCTCAAAGTAGTAGATCAGCTGGATAAAGAGGAGAAGGTACATAATATTGTAATGTATCTAAGACAAGGGTGGGGGGGAGTATTTTTTTTCCTGTATTGGAAGCACTTCACAAAGAATATTTTTGAGGGGGTTCTTCAATATAAATCATGCCATTCTAGTTCAAAGCAACAAATTCAAACAAACTTGCAAAATATACAAACTAGTAAGTTCACAATACTAATTTAGATATGCTTGTTTACATTCTCACCCCATTTGACTAAGTGTGAAATGTTGAAAGCACTTGTATAGACCACAAGTATTTTGGTCCTGGCTTTAAGTAAAAGAAACACTGTAAATAGGGCGTTATTGCCTAATATTGCCTAATTCAACAAAAGTTTTTGCAATACTTGTATTTTCTTTTGAACAGCCTTTTCAGACACTTAAAAAGATGTTTATTGGTGGAATACATTAATAAAACCTTTTTTCTTTCCTTTTTTTTTTTTTTTTAAGCAATAGAAGGGAATAAAGAACCTTATAAATACGCTTACAGCTAGTGTTTACAAAATCTGCTAATGATCTAACTAATGTAGGTTAGATTATGGAATGTATTTTGCATCAGGTTTATGCCTGGAGCAGCCATTTTACAAGGAGTCACTGATAGAATAATATGTATTTTACTGGGGAGTGAAACTCTCACTGGGGGCATTTACGTGTAATCTTTTTTTGGTCGTTTTTTATTTGTTGTCTTATTTTTGTTTGGTTTTTTTTTTATTCTGTGAATCTTCTTTATGCATGCACATCTCAGTTATCAAAGAAGACAGTTCTAATGATTTCAAATGTACAAAAGCTCTTGTAAAAACTCATGATACCTAGTTCCCACTGGTGTGTGTGACCCTAAAAGCTTCAACTGTATTTGTACAATGTGGTTCTCTTCCACCTTTAAAAACTGATTGTCAGCTAGAGCTAGTCAAGGTTTAGATTTACTTCGTAGATAAATAATCCCTTTAATTTTAGTGTAGCAGAACTGAACAAAATCACTCAGTGAAAAATTCAGGTCTAATATTTGTATGTTCTCATTGATGAGAAAGAAATTGGGAAGTGTTTTACAACAGGTTCTTTTAGACACTGCAGGACCCAGGACTGGTACTGTTCACGACAGAGAAAAATTTCCAATTAATTACACTGAAGAGAAGATCAGATACAGAACAATAATTGCTATTAGGCAATATTGCTCACTTCTTGGGCTAGTTAAGATGCACACTAAATTACTGTTACCTCCAGGGTAAGTATTTTCAGTATTCACCCTTGATGAGCAGCACACATGTACCTCCCTGACTGTAGTTCTGCTGTGAAAGGATTTCACCTTTGCACGCTGGGTTACAAGGCATCCTTTTGAGGATGTCAGCAATGCAAAAGTGCAGAAAACAATTTCCCAAGCAGAGAGAAAGGTGCCTCGTGCTGACTCTGCTCCTATCTCAATATTATCTGTGAGTTTAATGGGAACACAAAAAAATCTTAAAGATCTTTTTCTGATTTCATATAATTGAAGACCAAGCTTTCGAGTTCATTTTAAGAAACGACTTTGACATTTAGTATTGTGGGGACCTAACCTTTTTAGAAAGAAAATGACTAGATCTTGATGTCTAATATTATTTATATTAACTATGAGACAAAATTTATTAATTAAAATATAAAAACTTCAGTAATAGACTGTTAGGTTGGAAGGGAGTCACAGTCTGAAATCTAATGCATAGATAGAAACAGCAGGTTTTCATTATTTCCTCCATTAACCCAAGAATCCTGGCAATTTGATAATTTTGTTATCTTATGTTGCTATCAAAAAAATGGCACATCTGTTACAGGTAAACCCATAAAACAACTAAGCACATTGGTGCTACTGACAAGATAGCTGACCTTGAAAAAATTTGGGGGTTTGAAAATTTAGACAAAATTAAATAAGCAATCTAAAGATTTCAATTTTTAACATTTTGAATCCCTTCCTGTGTCTATTGATTTTCTTCTATGTAAGTAAAT
The DNA here is from genome assembly GCF_041296385.1 of Aphelocoma coerulescens. NCBI lineage: Eukaryota > Metazoa > Chordata > Aves > Passeriformes > Corvidae > Aphelocoma > Aphelocoma coerulescens. The sequence goes on from NC_091017.1 coordinate 47,771,631, forward strand.
AAATACTAGCCATTTTTTAAAAGTTACTCATATATATTTCTCATATCCTTTACTAATTACAATGTAAATAAATCTTTTTAGAAATGATTTCCCATTTACCAGATTCCCATCCTTCAGGTATTAGAATTTCAGAATCACTGCATTCAAAAGTAAATATTTATTTTACTCTTCTGGGCTTCTTTATTTCTCAAAATATTGTACAAGCCTTGGAGAAAAGGTATTTTTTGAAAAGGAAGTATGAATATAAGTACTATGCATACAGAATGATGTAAATTTAAATCTGCAATAGACAAAGGTAATGGAATTAGAAAATGCACCTAGGATGCAAATATACGTGAAGGAAACAACTTGTGGGTGGGTTTTTGAGATACATTTCCTATACTAACATTCTGAGAATTTTGAGGGATAGAGTGCTATGAGTATGGCTAGGAGGGTCCTAGGAAGCAAATATATATTGTATTCATCTTCATCATTAGTTTTTTCTCTTATGATACTGCTCGTGTGGCAGTTCTTTCCTTATATTAATTCAAAATTTGAGCCAATCTTGGTGACAGTTTGCTTGTCTTCCTCACCACTGAAGCACCCACAGCCAGTTTGTGTCAAAAGTCAATGAAGGAACACGGGAGAAATAGTTTGAAAAAGTGATGCTTAATTGCTGATTTTACTAGCTATCCAGAGGAAAATGTGAGGATTCATGTAAAGTTTGTTTCTTATTTAAAAATAATGAAATGCCACAAAACATAAGTTTTTAAACTTCTGTTAGCTGCTGTGTATTTTTCTTGGAGACTGGACCCAATCCAACCTGTTGGTATGGGCAGGTGTATGTGTTCCTAACAAACAACTTACATGAGACAATGAAATTCTAGATAATGAACACTAAAAGGTTGAAGAAGATTGGAAGAGAAAGGAAAATCTGAAAATTCTAACAGTAAATATGTGCAGGGGAGTTTGTTCAATATCATAATGTATCTATATATTCTTTATCCCAACTTAATTAGCTAACTACAGATTTTTGTGTATAACAAAGACCAATAAACATAAGCCTAAATTCATTCTCAGTGTTAAACTTTGATTCCTTAAAATCATCCCAACCAGTCTCTGACTGATTCCTTTACTACAGATAATCTACCAATATCTATTTTTACAGGATGAGTCATTGGTCTATCTTCCTATATTTCATTTTATTTCTTGTGTGGAACCTGCACAGCAATTATCTGCTGAGGTTTCTAATTGTTTTCTCTTTCAAGTTTTCCTTTTGAGGATTCACTTCAGGCTTTGGATTTATTATAATTTTTTTTGGACCTGTAAAGCTGCAGATATGAAGACTTTACATTAGAATAGTATGTCCTGTCTGTCTTATTTCAATAAGCCAAATACAAACATATTTGGGAAGATAAACTCATCATCATCAGTGGTATAGCATACTGGTTTGGCCTTTATCTATGTATTTTTTAAAACAGAAAAATGTAAATGTACACATATACTTATGCATGTCTACATGCACATCCACAGATAAAAATTAGGGATCAGACTGTTGAAATCACTGCAAGAAGTTTTTAGTTACTTCAGTGTGTATTACAGTGCAGATGTGGTTAACTAGTAAGTCACAGTTTTTCTAAAGGTACTCACTTAAAAAAATTGTATGTTTTCAAATCTACTGAATGTTTACAATCCTGACTAACTTCAGTCTATATAATCCATCAGAAAATCATGAAAAATATTCATTCAGCTGAGGTGACAATTAGGCTTCTTTAAAATTTTAGTAGAAAAATGTTACAGTGCAAACAGTTTACTGTTGATGACGTTCAGTTTACTGCATATCCCCCTATACAAGTGTGTTCATTTTGATGAAAAAAGGTGATGTGACATGGAAATTCATAATAATAGTGCACCTTGGTTTGTGAGTAGCAAATACAGTAGTGCCTCATTCCTGGTTGGCACATCTGACATCTGTATGAGGAAACAGTCCTCTACATATTCCCGGAACTTGATGGATGTCATGTGAGTTGCTGTGTTGTTCTTCCAACAAAAGTCTGTGTAGTTGAAGTCACCCATGAGAACCATGTTCTATTGACCTGAAGCTTGCTTAAGCAACCCAAATATTGCCTCATTGGCCTTATCATCTTGGTTTTGAGATTGATAGTAGGTGCCTATTGTAAGATCCTTTTTGGGGACAGCCCCTCTGATCTTGATTCAGAGGCATTAAATAGAAATTCCAAAATTGCCACTGTTGAATGCTGTGTGATCAAGTTCTCCTTAATGCAGAGAGTGACGATTCCTCCTCTTCCTTCTGTCTTTACAGCCTCCCCATCCATCATGATCCTCCTGTCATGTGAGTTGTTCCACCATGTGTCAGTTATTCCTATGATTGTGTGACTTTGAGTGGGTGCAGAGCTCCAGTTCCTCCTGTTTGGTCCCCAGGCTGTGTGCATTGTACACATACACTTGGGGTAGCGTCTTCTGGTCCTCATCCTGGGGAGCAGCTGAGGAACTTTAGTTGCTGCTCTGGTTGGCCTGGCTTATTCTCCAGTTGGTTGCAATGGCACAAGTGCAACCACTTTGGGTCTAGAGTGCCCTCAAATCCTCCCGTTTAAAGCTCGCCTCAGCAGGTTGGCCAGCCTGCTGCCAAAGATTCCTTTGTTTCTTCTTCAGATCTGATTTTAGTTGCAGTTCTGGAGGGTGGGAAGGGAAGCAGAGTCCTGCTTTTGTGTGTCACCAGGGTCCAAGGTGCCAAAGTCTTTGTGGTGTCTGCCACAGAAGCATGATTCTGAAAACATTTCTCTATCTCCATTTCCATCTCAGTACCTCTAATATAGTACGGCCTTTTAACTGTTTCTTGCAACTTTCAAGATGCATTCTTAATATTTGCATCAAATCATATTTTTCTAGGGAGGCATACATAAAAATGCTTATGGCAATTTCCACTGTATATTTCTGACTGTTTGCATGTCAGGGGGATTTTTTTTATCACAGTACTAGAGTTTGATCTATATAAGAAGAAAAAGGAGAATAATATACTCAAGCTAACAAGCACATATGTTCAAAGTCGTATTTTATCTGAGAAATTGTATAGCATAAGCAGATATAGAGATAATTCCATGCATAAGTCCTCAATAAGAAATGGGTTTTCAGGAACCTCAGTAAAGTCAGGGCTCAGGTAAATGTGGTTGGAACTATGATGAAGCAGACAGAATGCAGCAGATGGAGAAGCAGCTGGTTGATATGTAGTAGTAGAAAGGTATTTTGTTTTTCTCCTTCTTTTAAACTCTTTGTGTGTGTAATTAAATATTCAAGAATGTGCACTGAATAGCAATGTACCAGAAAGACACAGTTCTTATTAAAAGAGACTTGTTCTGTTGGTATACAACAGAAATCAGCTTAAACTGAAGTGCTTCCTCTGGATCTGTACTCAACACCTACCTATATTATTTCTAATACTTCCAAGTGTTCAACAGTACTAGAAATAGAAAATATTTACAAGGATGGGTGTGTTCAGCAACCGTTGTTAGGTCAGAGGATATAATCAGTGGGAAGTGCTCATTTTGTTCCGGTTTCTGTGCAGTTAGATTATATACTCCGCCCCTTTATCACACCTTCAAAATAAACGAGGACATCATCATGATATACTAAGGGTCACAACTCATATGGATTATAGCAAATAGAAATTCATAAGTCAGAGCATATGAACCTATAAAACAGATAGAATAGCTTACATCAGGAAAAATATAACAATTTCTGCTGAGTCAATTAGTTTTCTGCAGCAGGAAGAAAACAAAGACAGAATGGTTAGTAATAAAGTGGTAAAGACTGAAGATGTGATTTACTCTTTACATAAATGTAATTATCATGATCTAATTATAAGAGGTTGGCAAGAAAAAACATTTCAGAATTGCTGCATTAAATGCCCTAAAGCTTGCAGCTTTTTGTGCCTGACATACATCACTAGTGTGAGCAAGTGTCACTATGCAAAACTTAAGGAAAAGTGCCAGAAAAGTAGGCATCTGGGGCTGGTATTTCCAGGGAAAGGAGATTGCCTTCTTAGCTATAGTATACTTAAGGTTGAAAGGGAAAGCTGTTGATCATCTTGCAGACTGGAGGCCATCTGGAAAAAGCCTGTGAGTGAATAGATAATTAATCAGATTGAGAAATATTTCCACTTTATGGAAGCCATTGTCCTTTGCAATGAAATCTAGTTCCATCACAGGTGGGAACAAGTATAAATGTACACTGAAAAGTGAAGATGGTAATGTGGAGCCAAGCACATTTGCTGGGGAATGGAGAACTGAAATCCTGGCAATGGAGCCATCAGCTTTAGCAGGTGTGGGCTGCAAAGGGAGGCATCTTTTGAAACTCTGAACAGCACAGAGTTTATAAGGTGACCAAGCCTGATGCTTCAAAGCAAACAGCTGCTTTATTTTAAAGAAATTAATGTTTTCTGACTGTCTACCTGCCCTGCAGTGACCCATTCCCAGTTCCTAAGCAAAGGGAGTAGAGCCAAGACAAGGTATGTGGTTTTCTGAGAAGAGAGAGGGCTGGCAGCAACAAAATGACTGTGGTCTGCAGCAATGTCCTGTAAAGTCCGTCTGGTGGCTGATGCTCCTCTGGAGGCAGGTGATGGTATGGCATGGTGCCTTGCTTTAAACAGTTAGGAGGTGATGGCAGAAACTTTGCTTCTAGAAGGAATTGTCAACATCAGCTGCTGCAGTGAGTAGCCAGGCTCTTCTACTATTTTTTTGTCATTTCCTCTCTTGGCTGCTTCTTTTCCCTTCTCATCTTCCAGCACAGAAGTGAGTCAGTGGCATCCAAGCCCTTGTCACTGTGGCAATAAAGTTCATCTTTGTGCTCCTGACCAGAAATCTTTGCACCACTTTAGAGTGAGTCTGTCAGTGCTTTGTAGTGATTAGCACTTTGGTGTTTTCACTTATACTTTCAACTAAGATTTCAGTTGGAGAAATTGTCTGAGCTGTGATATTGCAACCCATTTTATTTTGCAAGGAAGCAACTGGAGGACTGGAATATTTTAATAGGCCACAACACCCTTTTAAAATATATTAGGTCACATAAGATGGATAAAAAAGTCCAAATAAATTACATATATGGCAACCCTAAGGCACTTGCTGTAAGCGTCACCTTTTTCCTTTTTTTATATGCTAAAATTCTTACAAGATTAGTTTTGGTATTTTTAAATATATATATATTTGAAATTTCTGTTTGAGTTGTTTTTCTGTTAATTAAATTAATTGTTAATTTGAAACCATACTTAAATATCAAAACAAGAATTCCTTTGCTTGTGCCGTATAATTTTTTTGAATTTTCAGTTTAAAACTGACATTCCATTTTTGTTCTGGGCCAGTAAATTTTTTTATATTTCAGGATAACTACTAAACTAGAAAATCAATTTATTCCCCCAGTAGAGGACACTGATGAAATAAAGAGGAAGAGGGCATTTGTTGGCTTTTTAAACTCTAGCTTAAGCTAGAGTGGTCTCAAAACTGGCACAAAAGTCATGGATGATGTTGATTTTCATGCATCTTTCAGCTTTTAATGTGATTGTACACAAATTTAAGGGCAATAAAACACACAAACACTGAAAGTTTCCTATTTAAGTCTGTTTCAAGGGAAGTTGAAAAAGTTGTCAGGAATGGCAGATAAAGTGAAATACCTCATGTCTAGTACATAAAACCTTTAGGAATCATCTCTATTAAAATGTCAGGTTTTGGTTAAATATAAAGAAAATGTGCTCTGGGATCTGCCCTATTTCACATTGACAGTGGAAATGGAACATGTGCTCTTCTTATTGATTATAAGTAGGAAACCAAACAGATAAGACACAGAGAAATGCCTGGTTTTGACATTTTCTTTACTGTGCTTCGATGTTTACCATCTCTTCCTGAGGGAGTATTTATCTTAGAAACCACCACAGAAAATCACAGGCCTCAAAAATCAAAGGAAAGGACATGGATATGAGAAACCAAAGGCACAGTGGTATATTAAAAAAAGCAGCTAGAAGTAAGTGAAGTAAAAAGAGTATTTCATTGCTAATTAAAAAACTTCCACATTTAAAGGCCAAGAAATGGAATCTCCACTGATGAGGAAATGTGTATGTATGAACAGATGCAAAGAAAGTAATTATATGTCTTGTTATATTTCATCTAAATAGGAATCATGATGACTTTAAGGTATGAGTTTAGGAAGAAATATGGCAAAAAAACCCCTGAAGCATGTACTCTGACCAATGAATTAGATTCAGGTCAAATGGAAGCTTTACCATGGCTCTTGTGTAAATTAGCTTGCAAATACAGAACAGACCTGAACACTGTTCTTTCTTTGTGCAAGCCTAACTTACAAAAAGTAAATTGCTGAAATATATGTTTACCCAGAACAAACAGGATACAGTATAATATGTCAGTAAAAGAGAAATTCTGTTTTTAGAGAGATTATCTCCTGCTAAAAAAAAATAAATCAGAATGTTATCCACTGGTCTACAGAAAGATTCATGAGTAAATATGAATGTTGGTATTTTTTAACACTTTCTTTTATAATGCCAACATCTTCTGCTTCATTAATTATAACAATATCAGTGCTAACAGAGAAAGTGAGATGAAAAGGGTAACTGTTGGGTGGCTGAAGTTACACTCACTGAACATTCTTTGCAGTTATGGAAGACTCTGGCCATCTGAGATTAGTCCTGTGGCAGAGCCAGGGCAAACTCTGTGCAGCTTAGGAGTTAATTAAGACTAATGACTAACTGTACAAGTGCAGGTCTTTTTGGGTGTTTTGTTTTTGTGCTTGGTACTTTTTCTCTCCATTGCATTTTAAATTGATTTATAAATTATTTTATCTGGGATAGCCAAACTTTCTCAAAGGGTAACTTTAAAATTCAGCATGCTTCAAAAAAGTCTTCCTATTCGGACTGGAGAAAGAGGTGAACCTTAGGATACCCTTTCTCTTACTCATTTATGCTTTCATGATGTCTCTAGAAATGCTGTTGTATCAGTGATAATATTGTTTCTGACATCTGCTACATAAATGAATTGCGTTGTTTCCTGAGAAGTGGCCGGTCAGTTGTGAAGTGTGCTAGAGAAAGGTCAGAGCAGAATTAAGGTTCTGATATTTTGCCATTAGCATGCTACAGAGCCAAGGTTTTTTTGAAAGTCTTCTTTTACTGAAGCTGGACGTGGTCCCAGTAAAAGAGGTTTGAATGGGCCTAATTTCTCCTGCAAGTCATCCCCTCAAGAGAGTAGTGGATGTTATGGCAAAGAACAGATGTGTTTGTGGGACAAATGTGCTCTAGAGGCTCAGGTACCAGGTTTGTGTCCCAGGGCTAACACAAGTGGCAAGCTTTGTAGCACATCATAATTTGTTCATGCCTTAACATCCCTCTCTGGGATCGTAAGGTGCATAAAAACACACCTTGCTTTCAGCCAATACTTGGAGTTTACCTTTAGGATTAGTGATAATTATGGGGTGATATAGCAGTGGCACTACAGAGTTCGGATATGAGTACACGTGCATGGAGGCTTGTGTTGTCTGCACGTGTGTGTACAGATGCAAGGAACTTCCACAGCCTTGGAACAAACTGAGCATAAGGAAACAGACTCCTCATACACTCACTTACCATTTTTGGATTCAGTTTGCATGTGTGTTTACTGCCATGCAACACTAGGTAGATGGTCCTTGTTTCTCTAATAAGGTCGAAGTGACTTTTTGTTATTGAAAATAAAATATTAAAGAAAAGGTAAATATAAACAGGCGAGCTTACTTTTGCACAGCCAATAAAAATTTACTTTCTCTTGCTATGGAACACAATATCTTGATAATGAAAATAGAAAAGTATTTAGGGCCTTCTTAATGAAAAAATTAATTGCCTGATAACATTTTTGCATAGTTGCAGTGGAAGAGTACAAAATGTAGCATTTCTATATTTATCAAACTGCCTTCTGACCTGCATATAATAAAGCTTAACCACAGTTATGAATACAAAATTATTAAAAAAGCCTCTGAGTTATTTTCTGGTACAACCAGAGTTCTGAAAAACTTTTACTAAATCTATAATTCTTTCCTGTAAGTAGGGGTTTTTTAGTTAATAGTGTAGCTATGTGACAGCATAGGTATATACCTGTCAGTTATGTGCTGCACTGTATGATGTGTTTGACATATCCTATGAAGATGAAGTGCATTATTCTTTGTCAGACTTCAGTGCAACAGTATTATGTGTTATATTGGATGTATAGGATAGCTGTGGTGTATAACTAGGTGTTAAGGGGGCAATAGGAAGAGTAGAATTCCTATTACAAACAACTCAGTAAGAGTTCTGTCACCAGCATGCTGGTTGGTGACACGTTGGTGTCAGCAAGAGCAATGTATTCAAATGAAAAGCATAATATGGCCATCATATCAGTGGAACTAAAATACAGCTTGGATGTTTACAAAGCTTTAAGAAATAGTAGATGTGAATAAAAAGCTGCACCTGAATTTTACAACCCATGAAGGTCCTCTGTGATCTATCTAACTAAATCCATTTGTTCACAATGCATGACGCTAAGGAAAATTTTGCTTATAGGGATTTCCTACATACTTGAAAAATTAAAATAGGTAAAACCATTACATACTGGGAATGAATACTTTGGGATATTTTTAGTATTTTGATCTCCAACTTGAAAATATGAACAAATGCATTTTATAGGGGCACTTGCCCCTATAATTAAAGATAGAGGTGGTTAATAAAACAACAAAGGCATTTTTAGGTATGTCACAGCACTGGCTAGATACTCAAGCGGTCCTTAATTATTACACACTTGTGCTATTGGGGCTGTCTTGAGCAGGCAGTAATCCTCAGTGCATAGGTTCCCTGCCTGCAACATTTCACTTCTCACATGATTCCCAAGACTACTGATGATACCTGGGCTCTGGAATGCTTCATGAGTGTTTAGCTGTGCTGGATTTACAATGCACTCTCCAAAGCGTCTGTTAGTTGAGAGGAGACATTCAGATTTTCTAAGAGACTTTAACCACAATTACCCTTTACTTTAAATAGGACAGAAAATAGCTGTAGCCAAAATAATAAACATATCATTCTGCATGGTTTAGCTTGTTAGGAAAATGGTCAGCTTTTAGGAAGTGAGTCAAAGTCTTCTGGGAGTCTTTTGTTCCTGGTACATAATTTCTTCCCTGAATCATAGAATGAGAGAGTCTTGTCTATTTATTGATTACCTGTTTATTTTTGTGTCCAAACACCTACAGGGAAAAGGACAGTTTATTTTATAAATGTTACATATACCATTGTCTAAAGTTTCTCTCGTCAGCCTATTCAAGTAATTAAGTTCCTTCCTCACATGCTGGCTACCAGCCCACAAGGCATAATAAGATTGATTGACCTACAGAAGTGCACAGTTAAATCTATTCAAATGTCATTGAGCCCAGATAGTTCACCCTTCCAACCTAGAACTGCTAGTGTGCCTCATGTTAGTCCATTGACTGCCTTTTCCTCAATCCCAGAAGAGTATCTTTGAACAGAAATTAATCCCTTGAAGTCGGTTAAGCAACCAAGATCACACACTTACACTTAGTGACACTTAATATTTCATAAAAACACTGCAAAAAAAATCCCCTATGGTCTCCAGAAGTTGACATTTGTTGGAATAATTTATGCCTAGGCTTCTAAAGGCATTCAGGGGGGAGAGTTCTGTCCACGTGAGATTTTAAATGTATTTTTTCTAATTCAGATATCTTTAAGAATTCCTCAAAGGCTCCAGGTTTGCCTGCAAGCTCGTAATATCTGCAGGATTTGAGTGTCCGGTGGTAGGTAGTGAGTTATTATAGTATATTCAACAGTGAGAAGTAGTTTTAGGCTTATTCATCTCATCATGTTTGTGTTATACAGAACTCTAAAGTAACTTACATTTCCAGGTCTTTCTGTGGTCGTGTTTTTTATGAAGTTCCATTTGGCTTTTAAGTGCTAGTATTCCTTCTGTCCTGCCACATCCATTTTCACAGCACTCATTTTACCTGTTGATGAGACAATCAGGTGGCCAGTCTGCTCTGGCAGGAAATTTAGTAAATGCTAAGGGACTCTCTCAAAATGACATGCAAGTTCTGAGAAAAGTAATTTGATGGCTGTAGATTTTTAGTGATTTGTGTGATCATATGAAACTTCTTTCTTCATGAGCGTCTCTGCAGAAAGGTGTGATGAGTGTAGAAAGACTAAACTGTGTAAAACAATCCGTGTGACTTAAAATGACAAATACTCTGGACTCGGAGCATATGTTCCTATTATAGAAATTGTCCCATAATGTGGAATTTTGCCTCAGAGGTAATACAAAATGCTGAATAAGACCTATTCAATGAACAGATCCCTTGTTGTAACACCTGAAGATTATGAAGCTCCTGTTCTAAGATATCCACAAGCCAATGTCATTTGGTTTGAAATTTTGGGAGGCTGTAGCATCATGATTCTGGTGTATATATGAGGAATCATGAAAATTAAAACACATATTCAAGGTTTTCATATTTGGAAGAAATCCTGGCTTCATTAAAATTAATAATAATATTTCTGTTGGTAGCAATGATGCCAGATTTCTTTCATTTGTTAGCAGAAAATGTGGTATTTAGATGTATTTGGAGGTTTTTTCATAATATCCTGTTTGCAGAGAAAAAGTTCCACTTTTAAATTTAGAAACACTGTCTGTAAGGACACCAAAAGTACACATGGAACAAAGTGAGAAGTATTTGTCTGGATACTTTTCTACTCTGGGCATACTATGGAAAGTGGAAGGGATAAATACAAAGAGGGATTGACTTAGGTTATATCTTACTTTGATTCTGTAATATATAGATGTGAGACACCAAATGTTCGTGGAATCAAAACTAGTCTTGTTCCATACTGGGAGAAACATTTCATAAGTAGAGTTAAATAATTCTGGCTATTTGTATAAGAAAAGTTTAAAAAATCTGAATAAGAAAAATGTTTTATTATGTTTTCAAGGTTCTATTTAATGAAGTACATACAGAAGAGAAGAAATACTAAATTGGGAACACCTACTGTCTTTGACAACTGAGTCAAAGGAGATCAGTGGCTAAGTTTAGATCTAGTTTTCCTGATGCAATTATATGTGAAAAAAACCCCACATTTTAATGTTTTCCTCTCACCAAATTTCTTCTTCTCACAGTGGTCAGGCTGTTTATCTCATCCTCAGGAGATCATGGAGAGAATCCAGGGCCACCCACAGGTTATTCTGAACCCAAGACAAAATCAACTTATTTTCCTTCCAAAGAAACAACATTTTCTAAAACTGAAATTTATTGTTTCATTATTTAGGAATCAAGAAGTCTAAATGGGAAATTCTCAACAGATAAAACTAAGACAGGAAGAAATAGTGTGTTGCTACTCGTGAATTTCATTTCAAAAAGGGAAAATAGAACCAATCAAGTTTTAGAAGAATTTCCTAGGACTGGAAGCCCTAGCAGAAAGCCTCTCCATTTATAACAGGGACAAGGGATTTGAAAGAAGAAAGGGAGAAAATTATATATTAACTGCCCTATGCAAGGGTCCATGAGGGCGATGTCTCTTGAAACTTGTGAGAACAAAAAAAGAGGTACCATATAGATACAAATCACCAGCTTAGAGAATACCCTCCATGAATTACCACATGGCAGTTTTTGTCCTAGTCCATTAATTAAAGAAACAGAGGCAATTCCTTTGAAAAGAGAGGGTAGTATTGAAGAGGAAATAGGTAGGAGTAAAAGTAAAAAGGAAAAGTCATATAATTTTTTGACATATCCAGCAGCAGCATATTGTCAAGTAGTAGGGTTACATGGAATATAAGCACAAATATGATAAAAATATACGTATTTTTCTTGTTGCTAATTCTTGTTGCTGTTAGTTCAAGACTAGAATTTAAAAGCATGACAACTCCATACGTCTATGTAGGTAGCATTTTCCTGCAAACCAATGTGCTTATCATGCAATGTGCTGATGTTGATCAGTCTTGATGTGTTGCTTTGTAGGTTCAGAAATAACTAATATGAATCAAAAGCATGTGGCAGCTAATCTAATTTATAGAAAATACTTTTCTCTTAAGAAAAGTAGAAGCAGAGATTATATGCAGTGCAGGCTACCTGGCCACTGTTTTGTACAGTACACTCACTAGTTGTACAATTACCTACAGATAATTTAATCACCTGCCTGCTCTTCTATTAAGACTTGGCATTTAGTCTGGAATGGCAAGGGAAATGTGTTGGAACAAAAGGCAATCTCACCCTGAAGCCCTAGTGGTGGGCAATGCCATTGCCCAGCTATGGACTGCTTTTTGATGTGGACAGACCTCTGTGGAAACTTTTGATGCTGGTCCTTAAACCTTCAAACCTCATCTCTCACTTTTTCTTGTATTTGAGTCAGTTTCTAGCATTGTTGGTGCTCTAGGTACAGAAGCAGGTGCTTTCATGGATGAAGGTCCCATCAACCAACTGTAACACGCCAAAGAGGGGTATCTCCTTGCATTCCTTCAGTGATTTGAGTGAGAAACTCAGGCATGCCACTGTCAGGCGATAAAGCTGCCCCTGACAGGGAAGGTTTGTTGCTAACACCTGACAATGAGAACCACTATTTGATAGCAAGGTGAATGTGGCTGATCCTTCTCTCAGGGGTCTTAGGCAAGGCTTGAAGCTGATCTTGGACCCTCCTAAGACAATTCTGAGGACATGAGGCTACATGAGACAGACCAGGAGCAGCACACAGCACATAAACACTGAGAAACAACCTGAGGTCCAGGTCAGGAGCAAGTACATCTTGCTCCATTAACTTCAATGGAGCTTTTTGGATTTATGAGTTGGGAGTTAATTTTTAAATCCTGCTATATCCTGAATAGTACAGTGGGGGATAGAAAAAAGGACAATCCATGTGTTCTTGGACCAGAGATTAAACTTGCAAGGGTAGATGAAGCATAGCCAAAGGAGTCTTACAGTAGCAAACCCAGAAGAGAATCCTCTTGCACAGAGACAGCAACAAGACAGCTGACTTAGGGAAAGTGCTGTACCTGACTTGAGTTTGAATACATATCTTTCAATTAAAACCTGATCCAGGCTAACAGAAAGGTATGAGGTACAAACTGAAAGTTACAATGGTAGATTCACGTAATACATCTGCTAGATGAATAATGCTTCAGATACTTTAAGTAAGTTTGATTAACTAAGCGGCTTAGTGACATTCTACTGTTTCTTGGAAGTCTAATTTTGTTTCAGAGCTAATAGGAGAAGAGCAGAGAACTGAGACTCTGTCTCACATCTTGGCTATATAACAAATTTGTTACAAGTGCAACATGCAACTCAAATCCACACAACTGATTTGTAATTATGTAAGCAAGCACTTCTAATTATATAATGATACATAAATTACTGAGGTACAGTGACATTCACTTGTTATGCTCAAGGATACAAGTAGCAAAAAAATTATGTCAAACATATAATTTTAGTGTACAACTGGACACAGAGCTGAGAGAGAGTTAACAAGTCCTTAATTAACATCAAACTGAGCTGTTATTGCTTCTGACCATTAAAAATTGAACACTTGCAAACACTTATCAGTCATTACTTTTCTTTCTGCACGCTTCAAAGCCAGTAGTCTACAGAGTGCTCTAAATGTAATTATTATTACTTAGGGGAACTCAAACACCTACTATTCTTATTCTATTTAATTTTTAACCAAAAATAGTGCTTCATTTTTCCTCCTGCTTGTGTGCATATTTCTGTTTATGCTTTCAAACAATGTAATTTCTCAACAAGCAGCACCCTCTCCTCTGTGCTATTGGTCTTCATCCATGACACCAGCAACAGTTCCTGTACAAAAAACATGTTACATTGAGAAAATGATAATAATGCACAAACACCAAGTATTTACCACATACAGTTTTTCTTTAGTTAAATGTTAGTATCCATCTTCCTAAAATTTTGTTGTAAGCCAAAAATAACAATTTCTCACTGAGAAATCTTGGTGGTCCAAAGCTCCTGAATGTGTAGGCAAATTTGGCTATGATTATAGAAAAAGAGCAGATGAAAAAGGAAAACCAGAAAGAGAAGTAGTATATTCTCATTACAGCAAAAAATGTATTTTGGAAAATAAATTCAGGGAATAGAAAGTGATAACAACACCAGAAAAATAATATAAAACTATAATCTTTTGGCTACTGTGAAAACTCCTGTGACAGAAAATATCAATATTGTCTTCTAAGATTTTTACAGCAACCCTTTCCTTCTGATTTGCAAACAAACCTGAATTTTTCAGTATTCTCTTGCAGATCACCCTAGGAGGAAAGATCCTGTGTCCTGACTGAGAGGAAATAATTGTTAACTGCATAGAACAACTCCTCCATTGCAATGCTCTAATTATAAGTGATCAGGTAATGAATTAGATGTAGAATCAAACATGGTGTGGAGAATTCAAATGAGCTGTTTTCTCAACTGGATTCAAAGTCATCAACAGCTGAATGAAAATGCATTATCCCAAACCAGGTGCATAGGCATGGTAACCCTCAACATATAAAAAAATACCCGAGGGGTATTTAGTGGTTCAAGGCATCTGTGTCCCTGTCTGAGCCAGAAGTTCTGCAGTCACCTGCAGAGGTGGATGGTGCTGGTTTACTGGCTATGGGTCTATGAAGCAAGGGAAGAAATTAAATAAAGGGGTATATTGTTGAGAATATCTTCTGTTTGTCCATTTCTGCCAGATTTGCCATAAATCTCTGGCAGGTGGTGAAGCTTGCCTTGCCAGCACATAACTTAAGAGCATCTAGCAATATAAACAGGATTTATCGGACCATAGAGGTAAACTGTGTCCTACCTTCTCTCAGGATTCAATAGCACTTAACTGGTGCCAAGTGGAACTGTTTGTACCTAGTGAGGTGTTTGATGGCTAAGTGGAAAGAACAGATAAACAGAATGTGCCAGATCATTCTCCTATGGTGAGTCACTGTCACACACAGGCTGGTTGTTTTTTCGTCAAAGCAAGGTGCTGGTATCAGTGTGATTACTCAAAATATAATTTGCTTTGTGAAAGGAATCAGCATCTGGCTCTGTTCTAACTAACATAACCCATCAAGAAATGTCTGTCATGAAACAAACAAATGTGCTCAGCAAACTGAAGTCAAATTCTGGTCAAACCTATGAAATTCTATTAGCTTCCGCAGAGCTATGTGGGAATAACTGAGTGAAAATTAATACTGGGTCTTTGCCTCAATCAATTCAGATACTTGGGTGGAATTATGGATGAGTTTAGCTCTGTCTTAAGTAGTGTGCATATCCTCTATGTAAAGCAGAAAAGGGTTCAGCCTTTTGTTAAGAAATAGCTGCACATGACCACCCATCTCTTACTACTGAACTCTAAACAGAACTACGTTTTGTTGATGTTTTAATTCACATGTACTGTTGTGATATGCAACAGCATTCCACTCAAACTGTTACTGTAACTAATGAGAAGACTGCCATGGTTTTAGGTTTGGATTGGGAAGCTGCTCTGTGAGTAGCAGTATCAAAGGTTTGGGAGACAGTAGTATTGTCTGATGCTGTGCAGGAGGAACATGGCCAGCTGGAGAAGCTTTGAGGCAGTCTGAGTAGGAGAGTGAAGTAGTATAATTAGTCTGGAAAATAAAGGCAGTCTGAGTCAAAAATGACATCACACTTAATTTCTGTTGTATTTTTATTATGTATCATTGAAATCTGGAGGAAGGCAAAGACAACTATTCCCTAATGGACAGATGCTGCTGACATTCTTGATACAAAGCGTCTACAGACTCCTTAGATGTTTTCATTTAAAAGACTTAACAGAATAGGGATTTGCTCTGTCTCTGCTCTGTGCAAGATATTAGGCAACAGAAGAGTTAATACCCGAAACCTCTTACAGAGGAAATAATGCTGATTCAGCCACATTGCTTCTGAATTATGAATAAACAACTTAATGAGGTTGAAATCACACATGATGTTTTGCTCTTGCCTCTACCACAATCAGTAGCGACCACCCAATTCAGCATTCCACTTAGGCTGAATGTAAGGATATTTGAAAGAAATCATGAACCAATTTAACATGAAATGCATTTCAGAACACATGCTTCTGTGATAATGACACTGGGGAACTGTGTGTTACGGGACGGCATGAGTGAGTGGGAAGCTGCTTTTGGCAATATATGCTGTAAAGAAGAGGTAAGTCTGAAGTATTGGTCTGGGAAATTCAGAAAATAACCAAAACATTTCGTGTCATACACTAAAACAGGCTGGAGTGAATAGAACCTTATGAGGAAGATAGGGAGTGAGGAGATCACAGCAGCAGCAGATGACATGAAAACCACAACTTCAGAAAAAAAGTCACTGCATTAAAAACAATGATAGATATGATGGTTAATAAATGAACAGTCAAAACAAAGAAAGAAATTACACTTTTCACATACCATAAAGTTCACGTGTATATTTTTAGTGCCTCTCACTAACAAAATCCAACAACCTTCAGTGTTAGAAAATATAAGAAAAATGAAAAAAAAAGAATGGAATGTGGAATTCAGAAGAAGCATTGTATAAGAAACAGTAACTAATTGAAGAAACACTAGAACATTTAGAAATGGTAAAAGCCTTGGATATTTAGGGCTTTATTTTTTGGACTGCAAATGTAAAAGTGAGAATGGTGCTGCAGAAAAAAATGTCAAACAATAAAGTTTGTTCAGGCTGTAAATTCATGAGGAAAATTCTATAACCCTTGAAAATCCTATAGGAGAGATATGGAGACACTTTCCTTAAGGTGATTGAGAACTGTGGCCAGAAACTGCCCTTGACATTTAGAGAGGCTACTGCTATTGCAGCAATGAGGGTGAGCTACCATTGGAATTTGCCTTAGACAATATTAAGAACTACACATCATTCTGTGCTGAAAGATTGAGTGAGATTCTCAGATGAAAGGAAGGTCTTATGTCTTAGATCATGAAAGTCATAATAGTGTAGTTTTAGCTGCTATTTAGCCTACCAGCTTGTCTTATGCTGCTACAGCTATATCAGATTTGTCTAAGAAATGTGCTACTTTTCTTGACAAACTTTGTGTGCCCTAGATAAGACATGCAGTGTTTTCCTCATGTTTGCAAACACTAGCTGTATTTAATCATGCAAGAAACACTGATTCCCTGCTACTCTGGGATAGTTACATCCATCTCAGCTTTTGTGATGAATTATGTGCTTGCTGTAACATATATCATATCCTTTCTCTGAATCAGTTTGTACATTAATGACCACACAGACTGCTCTTTATGTACATCTTCCTTCTCAAAGAGTCTGCGGGGAGGCTTTGTAGTTCCACATCTGGTTTTGCACATTCTTCTCTTTCATACCCAAGAACATATGCATTAAAAAAAAAAAAGGTGAAAAAAGGACAATAAATCACATTTTGTCTCTTTCTCCCTCCGTCTTCTACACCCTCCCCCCTTCTCTCCCTCCCCATTTCTTTAAGATTTAGAATTTTTCACATTTAAATGATACAACTGTCAATAATCATGTTCTGGCATTTTTATATGCAAATGTCTCATGGATTCACTCCTACGTCCTGCTCAGATGTTGTAAACAGACCAAATGCTCATTTCTGCAGGAATAGGTGATGCTGTTGAAGATATATTTTTCTATAACACAAAGAATAGGGTTTACCTGAGAGGTAGTGGACTTCTGCTCTATGAACTCACCTTGGACGACAGGCATGAGTTCATGACAGGAGACATTCAGGCAGTGGCATTTTGTTATGCCACAACTGATTTTTCCTTAGCAACATTATAGATGTGCCCAACCTTTCTTCATTGAAGTAACTTCTAGATGAAATGTCAGTGATGTTTTCGTTTGCTATACAGAGGTTTCTGATTTGTTCCATAGCCTCAATATATATATATTTTTTCTCTTAAAAAATATTCTTTTCTAATAGGAAAATCCCAGTGACATTTATTTGTGGGTGTCAGCATGTGGCAAAGACTGACTTCAAATCCATTAAAAACGATGAAGACTGTAGAGCATTTTTTGGTGCACAGGCTCCAACTTTATCAGTGGTAGAGTATGCAGGAGAGATGTGTCAACCCAGACATAACTATATTTACAAAAAGGGGAAGGTTTTTATCCAACCTTTTATTTCAACACTTTAAACAAGCAGTTATGGATGGCTCCCCAGATCAACATACCTGTGGATGTCATCCTTCAGTGGATCACACAACTCCATTCACAGACACACACATATTTCTTCATTAAGCAGAATATGTCTAAAAGCCAAGCATTTTCATGCTTGATTGCCAAGGATTTAGCTAGAAAGGACTTAATAACATTGATTGCACAAAGTTGGAAAAAACCTCCCAAACAACAGAAGACCTGATAGCCTTTTTTTTTTTGCCATTTCTGTTTTTTACAGTGTGCTTTCCACAAACATAGTTTTTTCAATTGAATGCTAAGCATTTATTAATAAGACCATCTTTCCTGCTTCTTGCTTCTTCACATGGCATTTAATTATATATTTGTGTGTGTTTATCCATATAGTAGCTAGTAATGGTGCTTGATGATGAAAAATTCTTGAATTTGCAAAGGGAAGGTAAAACCCCTGAATCTTGACAGAAAAGCAGTGGTGGGAAATATGCTAGTTTAACTGAGTTTGCTCTTGGATAATGAAGAAAAAAAGCATTTGGAAGACAAGGAAACAAAGTAGTTTTGGGTTTTTTTTTCATTAATATGAAAGCATAAATGAATAGGTTAATATAAACGGTATAATACACTCCTCCCCACCCCTCCCATTCTTGACTTGACATAATAATTTAGTCTAAACTTAGATGTTGTTTATGCAATTTTACTACTGGAGCTGAAAGAATGAAAGTGAAGAATTGAAATGCAACTTAAAAGAAACTCTGCATTTTTCTCCAAAATGCTCTTACGTTAACAGACTTCCACTGACTTAAACAGCTTTCCTAAAAAATTGTGTGCAAAACGGAAAAGAGAAGAGTCAGAATTACTATTCCTTAGAGATATCTTTGCCCATTCTTTTTAATGGGAAAGGTGTTCAAATAATTTTGTCACTTTCAAAGAGCAAGAAGTAACAAATTTTTTTTAGTATTAAATTGTGCAGCTCTCAAAATCACAATACCCATTTTACATGGCCCCTCCAATGAGGACAATATAAATTGCCTTTTTGCTATCATGCTCACCTATGCTCTGTGAATCTAGATTTTCACAGCATATTGAAAAATCAGTGAAGAAGTGCAAATATTTTGGTCCATACTTATCTTTCTAACAGTAAGTAA
The DNA here is from genome assembly GCF_041296385.1 of Aphelocoma coerulescens. Classification (NCBI taxonomy): domain Eukaryota; kingdom Metazoa; phylum Chordata; class Aves; order Passeriformes; family Corvidae; genus Aphelocoma; species Aphelocoma coerulescens. The sequence goes on from NC_091017.1 coordinate 47,790,920, forward strand.
AACAACTATGTTTTAAAGTGATAGTGGTACAGCTTCCCTTTTTTAATGATAGGATTTCTGTGAACAAACTTATTATTTGAGCCAAAAACCTGATTTGAAGTAATATGAATATTTAAGTGGCTAGTTTGAAAACAAAAGGGCTGTTTGGGTCTCCCAAGAAATACTTGAAAGAAGAAGGCTTGTCAGTGGAGCATATGCTACTTGCAGGATGTCCAAGTGTGTCAGTTAGCTATGGTTTATGTTACAGTGATGTAACTATGGCTTGTTGGCTAGTTTAGATTTGATCTACCTCTACCCGCAGCCCTCAGATTCCACCTAGGCAAATCCAAACCGAAGTACAGCAGGACAGTTAAAAAAATCAGGTATTTTCAGAGGAAACCGGCATTTTATGCACATTGATTAGTTACATTTTAAAAGATTTCTCCTTCTACTGAATCCCACTGTCCTTAATTCAAAGGTCAAGAGTGGTTTCTCCTCTGAGCTCTGACACTTTTAATTCAGATTCAAATAGATTTGATCTGGCAAAAGTTTGTATGAATCTTAAGGCCATCTGCCATGCCTATATGCAGACTTGTAAATACAAAAAATGGAATAATGAAATTGTGTATGGAGTCTTATGTTAGAGGGGATAGAGTGTAGAAAGAATTTTTGATTTTGGGGATTGATTTTCAATTGATTGATGATATATCCTAAGACATGTAGAGATTTGTTTTGGGTTCATGTACCCTCACACTCAAAATGTTTACAAACATACATATTTGTTGTTTAAAATAACAAATATGTATATTTATTTAAATAAATATGTTTGTATAATATATACTTTATGTAATAATAAAAACCTATTTTAACATGTACTTATATATTTTTATTTAAAAATTCTGTGAACAAGAAATTGTTGCTTGTATTTAAAACAAAACCAGTACACATTAAGACCAATAATTGAAAATGCAGTGTAGGGACTAAAAAGTGGTAATCTCCTTCAAAAAATAAAGAGAAATATAAAGTCTTAGAAAAAAAATAGATTTCATACAGAGGAAAAGAGAAGACAACTCTCTTCCCTCATTGGGGATGAATGCTACCCAGGATGGAGCACAGTAGTGTGACACAGACAATCCATAGCTCCCACAGGCGTTTTAGATGGCTTACAAGGAGCAGGGCAGCAAGGCCAGAGGCTGTGCCTGAGGAAGGGTTAATCCTGGATAGATACAAGATCTGAGGTATGGGATAATATGGGATAAGATGGTCTAAGTGTCACAGAGGCCACACACTGAACCTGTTTCCACAAATTAACATGCTTTTAAGCATCCCATGAAACACAATATCTTAAACTCCATATATCCTTAACTCACAGAAATTTTGAGTTTCATGGATATCCCAACTTAGACCTTAATTGATAATAAGTACCTGTTATTCCATGGAAATTTTTCTGTATATCCAAGTGCATTCTTCTTGTTGAAACCAAAGCTAAAATCTCTGTTCTTCAGTGAAGGTTCTTCAGTGAAGTCCTCTGCATGTTCATATTCACTAGATAGACCACCAAGGGTTTGAAAAAAATACATATGAAACAAGTGAATCTTAACTCTCTATCTTATATGCAGAAAACATGTTCCTCTTTGCTTAAGGGAAGTACTTCAGTCATGGGTTCTGAATTACTTACAAAATAATATTTATCTATTCCCAAGCTTGGTATACTATTTCCTCAAAGACTGAAAAAACATTGTGAAATTACAAATATTGTGACTGGGCTGGAAAACTGCTGTGTGAAAAGGGATTTTGCCCAGGGAGGTCACAACATCTTACCAAACTTCAGTAGTCAGGAGGTCTTTTTTTGCAGGCTATGTAATGGCTAACTGTTCCAAATAGCATTCAGGAGTCAACTCTACTGGAACAGTTCATAAAAGGTGACCTTTAAAGAAGGTTGTACTTTGTCCTCTTAAGTTAAATTGTACTTTGAAATGCAGTTGAGGATATGGCCACTGACATCAGTAAGAACATTACGTCTGGTACAAGTATACTGACTCACACTCTCAAATGTGTTCTTTATATTGGTGTGCCAGGTAATCAAAAGAGACAGAATGCAGAAAAAATGGCCGGCAGTTGTGACTCAGAAATGCCAAATGGGTTTTGACACTGGAAATGCCAAGGACCTAAGTATGATGTGATATTGCTATTCAAAATAAATTACAAATACAAATTTGGTTTTGAATTAGAAAAAGTTGAGCATCAAAGAATGGTTCTACAACCATCTTATTTATTTTTTGCTTTATTCTGGAGATGAAGGGAAATTTTTTTGACTGTGTGCAAAACTGGAACCCAGCTTTTTGCTCTAAATCTCCGCTAGAGATATGACTCCCTGAAGGGAATTTATAAATTAATCTGTAATTGAGACAATTTCATTTCCATCGTTCTCACTTCAGTATTCCTGAAGACACTCTGGATCAATTTCTTAAAAAACTCCATTAGCATAAACAATGAGAATTTAATATTATAAGCAACTAAATAAGACATCTGTTCAAAAGAATTTTAACAAATGAGCCTAACAAGCTCACTACCATTCCCACCAAATCTGTTAATCTGTGAATGTCAGAGGTGGGGGGATTCAAACAACTTTGGCAGGTGGCCAGTTGTTTCACCAGGCTAAAAATATTGAGAGGACCAAAGGCTGGTTAAAGTGAAGGATTGTCAAAACAGAAGCTCCACTCAAATTTTTACAAATGTGCCAGTGGAAGGCAGTGGAGAATCACTCCTTCCATCTGCATATGTATAAATATTGTCTTATCTGGTGCTCCCAGGAATTTGGGAGAGTCATCTGAACTGGTTAAACAAATACATGGTATTTCACTCTTTAGCAGACAAGCATTTATGGCTTTCATTGATATTAACAGCATTTTTACACTGGTTTCCAGTGTAAAACTTAGGAAGAGTTTTGGGCTGTTAACATCTTGCTGTGATTGTTCCATAATACCATGACATAATGTTTGTCACAACCTTCCTTTTAAACTGGCATTGCTGTTCCTGTTCCAGAGGTTTGTGATTTTCCAAGCATCCTGTGTGACAATGCAAAGAGGAACATGAATTACTGCAAGGCACTTACAGCTGTCATTTTATACTTAAGACTTATAAATTTCAGAAGGTATCACTCAAGCCAACTGTGCCATGAAGAAATTGAAGATAGATATTATTGCCTGTGGCATTTGTGCTCAAAATACTTCAATTCAAACACTGAAATTACTGTTTTCAGAGGTAAAAAATGCATGCTACCTTAGGTCAAGTGGGCACTTTAATTCAGCTTATCACTTGCTCAGTATTTTTTCCAGTACTACCATTATTAAAAGCCATTAATTAATTTTTTTCTTAGCTCTGTTCTATTTTTAAGGAATAATATACATGTATATGTATAAATAAAATGTGTCCTGAAACTTTTATACAAAATTTAAAGAGAATAATAAGAATAATAAAGTGTTTCCAGGACAATGATAATGATTTCTTTTCTTATTGTCTTGGTTTTTATCCCAGAAAATAAATCAACTCTTCTACTTAAAACAGACTTTGAGAAACACAAACCAAAAGCAGCAGAGTAAAAACCATTTAAAAAACTTGAAATGGCTGATGACAGATGACAGGCCTCAGTTTAATTGCATCTGTATCCACTATCAAGTGCATTAATAGAAATATGGAAAAATTAACTCTGAAGTCAAATGTTGTTAATTTTCACAGGAACAAAAACCCTGTGGTATATCATACAGCTGCTTACACATAGATGTTTTCAAGACAGTGGTGCATAAGCTATGGGGGTAATATGAAATAAAAAAGGAATCCTTTTTCTCCCTTTCTATAAATCATGTTTTTACAGTTCAGAAGAAATTATAAAAAAAAAGTAGAAAAGAAATGGCAGCAAACTTTTCTGTATTTGGCATGTTGCCTGAGAAGAACTGGAAAGTACATAGTATTTTAATGCAGAGAGTGAGACTTTAGAGGATGTTTGCATTAATCTTTTTCTCCACTCAACTCTTAAGTTGCTCAGCACCAACAGGTTTTCAGTTGTGTCCAGGAGAAAAAAAAAAGTCCTTTTAGAAGCATTGTTCTTCACACTTGGTGAATGAACAGAAGAACAACCAACCAATGGATTCTCTCTTACTTTCTAATTACTGTTTGACAGAAATATCTGGTTGGAAGTCTCAATACTTACTGGAGCACAGAAGCTCCTAGACTGCACAAAATGGGGGCTCAGCCTGTTCTCATTTCTGGAAAGAATGCTTGTAAGTGCCCACAGGGTAGGACTGGAAATGGAACACTTGAGGTTTTCTCAGTAAACCTGCTGCTAAACACAACTTGGAAATGAGCATGATGACATAAAATACAATTAGTATGTAGTGAATAGATTTTGGGGTTTTTTTTGCCAAGGTTCAGTCTTGCATTGGTTGTATAAATTTCTGTCCCCTTTACTGCATGGTAGATTAGAGTGCCCAGGAAAATGGAACTGTTGCAAATCATTAAGACAGTACGGGAAAACATTATTAAAGCAATTATGAGTACAATATTTAAATGGTTATACAGAGATTAATGATGCAATAGCTTGCAATATTCTGCAATTTTATTATTAGCAGAACTTAGCTGTACATTCCAAAGGAAAATTTAGCTGTTTTTTTTTTTTTTTTAATAAAAGAAAAACATTTATTTTAACAAATTACTTTTATATGTAATTATTTAAAGACAAAAGCCCCAGTGACAATGTTCTATTAAACTGCTCTCAGTAACAGTTTCCATATATGAATATGACTGCTTGTTTTTGCACTTGCTCAAAATATACTGAAGAGATGTTATTCATACTTACCCTTGACATAATCTTTTTCTGGTTAAATATCTTTAAGGTTTTACCATCAATGATTCACATATATTCAACTCAGTGACTAAATTCTGCTCAGTGCTTTGCTAATCACTGACATACAATATGTTTACTTTATCGGTTTCAATTTGCTAAAAATCTAATTGTAGATGTTGTGATAGTATTATGTTGCTGAGATGGCAATTTTAATTGAGAATCTTTTTTTTTCTAAGGCTTTGCAGTTCTGGTTCGTGACATGAAGTACTAGATGAGAGCAGTTTTTATTTCTGAAAAGAAATTTGAATCCTGTTATACCTGTTGAACAATGAGAAGATAATTTAGTCCTTAAGACATGTTTCGACAGAGTACCTCTTGTAAAAGCAGTATGCCTTGTGAAATGGCAATAGCAAATCCAGAGGAACTTGGTTCTGCATATATCTTCCATATCTGTACTATATTATATAGACAGAAAAAAAATCCAGAAATATTACTTATTGTGAGGATATGTGAACTGGTTGTTTCAAAATTTAAAAAGAAACTGTGAAAAGAAAGTGAAAAGGAGATCAAGTCAGATAAAAGAGAAATAACATCTTTATGGTTAAGTGACATGTTAATGAAGAAAAACTACAGGAAAATAGTTTTCTTTTAATTTATATTCTGTTCCTTTTTTATGATTTGTGCTTATATTTGTGCTTCTTCACATAAGAAGAGTAAAATGAGCCATTGGGAGCCACAGTCTATGTAAGAGGAGAAAGAGGTTTTCACTTGAAATGACCTCATACAGTGCATTCAAAATGTTTTTACTTAGCAATTCAGGAAAAAACAAAAGCAGAAATAATATTTTAGGTACAGAGTACAATAACTTGGTGATTTTGTCTAAGACTACCACACCATGATTGCTCGAATACATTGCTCCTTCTCTGCATGTTGGGATATAAATGAGCCAAGTTTTGCTATGGGTGGTTTTTCTTTTTTACTACATGTTTCATATGTATCCCTGTCCATGGACAACTGTGATTCATTAATGTGACTCATTCACATTGAAATATAATGAAGAATGGATTGACTTCAGTTTAAGAAAAATGGAATGGAGCCATAAAAATTATTAGTAGAAAAAAACCCCAACTTAGTAGCTTGCAACAGATTTGTCTGCCTTGCTGAGCTGGAGAATTAAGGTCTGGGGCAGGTCCCTTCAGAATATGGAATCACTCAGAGTGATCAAGTTGGTGGTAGGGATCTTCACACCCAGAGAAGAATCTCAAATGGATCTAGGTGAAGCTTTTCAGAACTGTGAGACACAAAGAACTTTAATTCCTACAAAATGTTCACATAGAAGTTTTTGGGATATGAATTTTCAGCAGAATCAAGCGTGGGACAGATACATATCCAAAACAGAGGTATAATCACATCTTTCATTAGTTTTTATTGAATTGACTTGCAATTTGGCTTTGATGTAGACTCACTTCCATTTCAGCTGCAGCACTGTAGAACAAGTAATGCTGAAATCTATGCAAAAGAACGTGCCATACCCCAGTGTCTCCACTCCCTTTCCTTCAGCATTTCCAGTCCCTTTATTTCTCACCTTCCCTAAACTGTTGGAAGCTTTTTTTTTGGAGGAAGCCTTCTGATTTTGTCACCTTTTAATTCAGAAGTGGGAGTCTGAATGCTGCAGAAATACTGCAATGAAAAATGTTCAAAACTTGTAGCAATTACTGTGTACAGGTTGATATGGAGGATGACATGAAAATAGCCTGCTTCTCACCAGCAGAAAAGACTGATGAGTAACAAACTACCCTTAAGCCTTTATGTAAACAAATATTGCATAGGTATCTTTAGAGGCACAACTCTCCCACTGCTATGGTTGTAGTACCACAAAGTCAATAATATTTCAAGGTTTCACTTCTAGTGAAGGATACCCCAGTAACTTGAACAATAGGAAACAGAAGTAATAAAATATATCTAGGTAGATAGTGTTTGGATTACTGAAGTAGCCTAGCAAGAAATAGGCCTAAAATAGCTTTTGGCATAGGCAAACTCTTCTATTCTGCATCAGAAGTGATAAAAATATTAGTATAAACAAAATAATCATTATTATGATCCAAAATATTATTATGCATGTGGAAGTATTTGTAGTTAAGAAACTTCATTAACAGTGAGGAAAAGGCAATTTTCAGTAAGGCTGGGGCACCTGTACTTCATCTGGAGGGAATACGTTTTGTATGTGACCTGACTGTGGCACCCCCTTTGGGGTGATAACAGAGGCTTGAAGGATCTTGAGTCGCTGATTTTGTTACTCCTGTATCCATTTCAGTTGCCAATCATATTAGGTGCAGGTAGGTTATACTACAGTAGTGTTTTTTTCCAGTTTTGCTTTGGAGAGCTGTATTTGCAGAATTATCAGCATAGCATATATCCACTTTCACAAGTCACATAAATTATATTAAAATGGACAATGAATATGACATTTTTTTGAGCGACAGCTATAGGTAAGACAGTTTCATTCTTTCCAGGACAACCGCTGAGATAATATATCTTTTTACGAAAAGGAAATTCCATGGTAAGATTATAATAATGCTGAAAATACTTACTCACATTGTGGATGACCCATACAAGCTTCTGCTGCTGCAGGTAATCAGGCATGCAGCTTTCTCAGAACAGCACTGAGAAAACGAGCCTGTTACTAAGAAAATAACATTTAATTAATACTAGCAAAGAAGGTGACTTGCAAATTGTTTTGCTAACATTGGAAGATCAAAGTAATGAATACTAAAAGATCAATTCAGATAAATGCACTACTTGGTTTTATTTCTCTTATGGCCTTCTTCACAAGCAAGAATTCTATATTAGAAGCCCAAGATCGCAGGCAATTCTCAGGTAAAGTAAGAGTGACATTTAGAATAACATGCTGTGCGTGTAGCTGCTGAGTGTTAAACAACTGGGTAGGTGTCTGAGTTATTAATCCTGTCCCTGAGTCAAGCTGACGCCTCTCCTGAAGACAAGTGCCTGGGTTTTAAAGAAATACAGTCCTATGAAGAGCTTTATGGTCAGAGCCTTTGGCTAGAAATACAGAAATCTTGGTTTGATATTTCCTTATTGACTCAACGAATTTAAACCTACACTACTTACTCAAAAAATTTCCAGACATTATTATGGGTCTGAGACACAACATGATGCTGCAACCTGGTAGACTGGGCACTAGACTTTACAAGTGAATGATCTGGAGGCAGAAATGACTGACTCCTTAAAGAACTGGAAAATTTTTAAAACCTTCTAAGGGAGGAAGGCCTCTTCAGAAACTGTCGTAGGCACTGAATTGCTCCAGCTTATGTGTTTTTCCATCATTTCCTATTCTTTTTCTTATCATATTAATATAAATAAAAAAACCCCCCACCTTTGAAACTGGCTAAGTAATCAACTCTGTTAGAATTGCACAGCTCTTCATGATGAAGAAATGTCATGTTTTAAAAGATGCAGTTAGTTGCTGAGATGATCTTCAAAGTTGAATGTGTAGTAGATATGCTCTGATGATGTCGCTCAAGTCGAATTCCTTGGAGAACATATGTAGGATATGGCATAATTTTGGATCCTAATCTAGCTGTAGAAGCAAGGTGCGAGCCAAGCATTGTGAACTACTCAGCCATGTCAATTGTAGGCATCTCTGGAATTTAGTTTTAAAAGATGTGACTCAGCTTGGTATTTTGTATGCCAGCACAGTGAGAATTTTTTTTCTTTGTGCTGTTAGGACTTGATTTCCAAACTACATTTCAGACTAGTTACCTCACTCTTGTCATGTTTTGCCCCTTGTAGGATTGTTTTCAGAAAGATTATTGCACAAAAGGATGGAGGGTAGGTTTATGTTGTAGATTAGGAGTAAATATAGAAGTGGATTCAGTTGTATATAAAGACTTCGCGTGCTAAATTCTTTTTGGATTTTAAGGTATCTAGATAGCAGGAAGTTTTTTCTTCTAATTCAGATTAAACATTTATTGTGCTTTTGTATACACAGCAGGAAAATACTCTAGGCAGAACAAAAAGGGCATTGTTCCTAGGTTATTTTCATTGTTTTGTTAGAGCATGTCTCAAGATAATTTTCTTCCTTCCAATTACAAATCTGGCATGTTTCAGACATATGGAATGTACAATAATTATAATGATCAAGTAGTGGAGTGTTTGAATGTGTGCCTAAAATGTATGGGTAATTAGTATAGAATGTGAAAATATTTGATTAAATGCCCTGAGACACTCCTCTTCACATTTAAAGACTGAATTATGGTGTGGAGACTTCATGCAAATAACACCTGGTGTGCTGTGCTTTGCTCATACCTATTACACACGGTTACAGTAATTCACTGACTGAGTTTCCTCAATAGCAACTACTTTCTAAGCTTTAGCAAAATAAATGAACATAAGCACCTAAATTTGTACTGCACTTGTCAATATATTGTTCAGTTTATTTATGCAGATGATCTTTATTGTGCTCTTAGAGAACACCTTCATGTTTGTGAATAGCTCATCAAATGAACCATCTGTTGACCTTTATTTTCTCCATTAGTCATCATATGCTCCTTTAGCTTAATTTTAACCTACTTTGAAATATCTCTTTTGAGATTATTCAGTTTATCATATTTAACAATTAAGAGTTAATTGACTATTCTGAATAATGTTGTTGTCCTGGTCCTGACATTGTAATCTGCCCTTAGGAGAAAAACAGAAGGGAGAGAAGGAAGACTAAAAGAATTCCCTAAACCAGGCAGAAGGGTACTTCATTGGTTAAAGGCTCCAGGTGTATAATTTTCTAATTCTAAATCTTTCCAAGAAGACATGTCTAATTACTTATTTCAGTACTTTCTAAATGTTTTAAGTTACATCAGGATGGTTGGATAATTCCTGCAAAATAACTCTGAAAAGTTCTGTTTTCTCTATGTAAGTATCATCTTAACTGTGTTCCCTCCAAAAACGAAGATTCCTGAGGGAGAATTTCACTGAGGAATGCTGTAATAATTGCAAAGAAAATGCCTTGTGTTTTCTGAAGTTGTGCTGAAGTTTTATGAAAAATTATGAGTCACATTTTTTTCTTAAATTATTATGTTATTTCTAATCCTAGAACTGCAAATGAAAGCACATTTTCCCGAAATGAAAAAAAAAACCAAGAAATATTAACTCTCTCTTCCTTTTTGCCTGGTGGATATTTTTTATGGGACCAATGGCCAGTTCTCTATTTCCCATTCTTTCCAGACCATACTAACAGTACATAGTTCATTTTATGCTTGCTTTTCTTTCCTCCAGGGCATTCTGATGTTTGTAAGTGAAAAGGAGAAAGGTTTTGTGCACACAGCATGACTATTCAGGAGGATGTAGCACAGTCTCATTTTGAACTTGCCACTAGCAGCACAATTCTATCAGGTTAAATGAAGTAATCTGTGACATATCAAAACATACATGACATCAAATTCAGCCTGCTCTGAAAGTTGATTCCTGCAACGCCTTGATATTGAATTCAGGGATGGTATAGTGACAAGCTACTACTCTGTCTTGAAGACAGCTGTCTCCATGAGATGACAGAAAAATCTGTGAATAAAAAAGCCCAATAAATGTCACTCTATTTGTTATCAGATAATACCATATCTAAAGTAAGCACTGAAAATGGTACACAGATTACTGGTTATTTGTCTGCCTTGAGACCTACTTCAGCCCACAGAAATCAAGAAGCATATAGCCAAAGTGAAGAGGCAAACACAAGATATTCAATATCCTGGTAAAAGGAGACAGAAAAATGGAGCAAAGGAGCAGATACAAAAAAGTTAAATGGTCAGATTACATTCAGTGGGGGATAAAAGATTTAAGGATAGGATCAGCTAAGTGCCAGAAATAAGAAGACTACAGTGGTTATAGCCAGACCATATAAAGTGGGAGGTTCAGGGCTGGAGTGATAACAGACAGCAGCAGAGACTGAAAGATGATAAAACTGAATGGATGAAATAGGATTAAGAGAGATATAAATAAATTAAATCAATAGAAACCCTCCTTTGCTTCTGCCGAGTAATTATATACAGTACTTTACTTATCATGAAGCTCAGAAAATAGCAGTCATTTTCAAAAGCCATGCTTGTTCAAAAAAAACCAGACCAAAAACGTGCCAAACAAACATACATATGCACAAAGGGAATATATTTTTGCAGTTCTCTTGATCTTCCTTGAAATACTTTCCTCTCTCTAAAAGCCTCCCCATGTCAACTAGATGAAACAGCCATTCTGTGAAAAACATCACATTCTGTTGCTCAAATTAATTTTATAGCAAGAAATTTCCCTGACAAAACTGAGTTAATCAAGGGGCCCTTTTACTATTTTATTACAGGGCCTTTTTTCCCTTTTTTTTTGGGGGGCAAAGCATCTATGGGGAATCTTTCCATCAAGTGGGAAAGATATATATATGTATTCTGTATGTATGATCTATAAGTTTTAGTAGAATCCACTAGTAGATTCAGGTAGTGAGATCAATCTCAACTAATCTATCTATCAAATGGGTAACAATTATACATAGTCTACATTTGTCATCTAGTAGTTCATCTCAAATAATTGTATGTGGTTGAATCACCATGTAGTCAAAGTCAGTGCCATATTACTAGTCATTGGAGAGATACTAGTGCCTCCAAAGTGCAGTTCACCTACTTATTTCCAAAAGGAAGGAATCTAGTCAAATATTTTCAAATGCTTGAAGTTAGGCAAGAGGAATATCACCCAAAGTGCCCCAAAAAGACTAAGCAAAGTAACATGGATCTGCTGTTATCAGTGGAATTATTTATCAACAAAAACTCTTGATGGTCCAATTTTAGGATACAGACCCAAATTTGTATTTTTGGCCTCTGTCCTTTGTGAATTAAAAATTTTCTGTGAAACATGCTGCAGAAGCATTTCGGATAATAATAGGATAAGTTAGAAGAAACAGAGAGAAAATTAGCGATAAACGATGCTTGTGATGTCTGTCTTTTATTAATAACAGGTATGAATTGCTGCAGCTGTGAGGGAAAATTGTTACCTGACAGTCAGACCCAGGATCAGCTGCAGCCTGGGAAATGTGGCCTCAGGAGTTGCCTACTGATCACTAGAAGCACTTTATCTGACCATCTTTAAAGGAGTCTGTGTCCAATAAACTTGCTTTCTTATCATATTTTTATGAGTCAAGTGCCGTGGAGTGGGATGCACTGGCCAAGAGGAAGGCATAGTGGCAAAGATTTCAGTGGCAAAGATTTCAGTAAGTTATCACACATTTTCCAAAGCCAGCCTTAAGTGGCCTTTGCTCTTATTTCAACCTCCCTAAAACTTTCATTTTTCCATGCCCATTTTTAGTACTCACTTAAACAGGAAATACCATGATAAAATATGATATCCAAGAAACTAAGTTACAGTAGTCTTTAAAAAAAAAGAAGTAAAAACTACATAAATCATGGTGATTTGCTATTTCTTCAAATTGTAAAAAGTTTATGATCCGAAGCTTGAACAACTTATTAGTACATCACTAGGGTATTAAGAAGGACTTAATAACTTTCTAATGCTTTGATAACAACTTTAGTTTTTCCTCAAATTTGAAGACAGTTGCAAATTTTCTGTCAGATCAGTTAGTGTCATTGCTTTGGAATTTAAATCCAGCTTGCTATTGGATATATTGTATTTTATTTGCTTATTACAGAAAAATATAGTTAAACTATGCAAAGAAAAGCCTGGATTGCTGTTCCTATCCTCCGTGTTACATCCTCCTAATAAAGCAATTTCAGAGTTTTATCTATTTTACTGGAAGGTAAAAGAGCCTACAAAGCCACAGATTTTAAGTCTGAAGGAGGGAGACTGATATCACATAGGAACATTGATTTGTTATGAGGAATAGGTAATAAAAGATTGCATTCTAAACTCATATTTTGTGAATTAAGAGGCCAAAATACAGCAGATATTGATCTCTGCACAGAGGTAAACAGCAGTTGCAAATACAAATTTCTATTTCACAATACCATTCATGCAAGGTGTCCCAAGGAGCTTTACTTGGTATCAATATAAAATCAAAAAGAACTGCTACTGAACTAGATAAGCCTTAGAAAACAGATGTCTTTTAAGTAGTATTAAAGTCAGAAAGCCAGCTGCTAGGGTACAGCCAAAAGCTGATGCAGGATTTGAGAAAGAGAATCTGTCTTTAAGTCACAGTCGGCCTGACGAAGGCCAGGTAACGGCTCGCTGCCAGTAAACCTACTCCACTGAGATGGAGAATGGGGCAAGTGGAACAAATCTCTCAGATTCTCCCATACTTCTCCAGATTGCTACCAGGGGCAACATCTTTTTGCACTACCCAAGCAGTTAGAATCATCAGGACAGGGGTCGAAGAGCCCAGCCAGTCCCAAAACTGTGCTGCATCCCCTTGGCATTGCTTGGCAATATGTTGTTTGTACTAGAGAAGAGTTTGAACAGTCCTGCTCCCAGGCTGCTGCTGTTTAAGCATTCTGTTACCATCTTGTATGGGGTTTGTGTAATCTATCAAGCCAAGAAGGGAAGTGCATATGTACATAAAGGATCCTGTTTGACTGAATGAGGATTTCCTACATCAAATGAAATAGTACTATGCCTGTGTGGAAATGCATCAGATCTCTGGGAATCTTTTATGACTGGTCTTTTTGTTATTTTATCTGGTCACCTAGGGACTGGTAATTTGTCCTACCCTTCTCCCCTCCTTAGGCCAGTCACTTCTCTCTTTGCCTTCTCTGTTCCCTTCCCTGTGCTCACATTTCTTTCTACTTATGTTATTTTCTCTTAAGTAAACCTTAGTTCTTACAACTGACTGCATGTATATGTCTGCATTCTTTACAAACCAAATTGAAATTAATAGTGTGATGGCTGGTCTACTTGTATGTCATACTTCCTTTTTTCATGTTTATCTTTTCAGTCAGATGAAAACTACTGAGAGCAGGGACTGTCTGTGATGATGTTTTCACACTTTATGAGCACTAATTTTCAGTTGGTCCCTGGAAATACATATTACATTTATTATAGCATCTAATGGTGTGTCCCCTAATTAATATCATTAATAATTCTGAGCTTACAGAAAAATTAAAGTTGAATAAAAAATGCAAAGTATGGAGACAAAAAGAAAGACATAAGGCTGTAATACTTTAAAATAATAAGCTAATAACGAATGATCAGGAATATAGTAAAAATGAGTGATTTTTCAGGAAGGAAGATATTTTTAGGCAGTCACAGCAAATTATGTATCTGTCAAAATACATATTTTAGTCAAATGTGTGTATATGAAATACTGCATAGAAACCAAGCCTTTTCAAAATGCTGTTTTATGAAGAAAAGCAACTAAACAGTAGTCAAGTGCCATCAACAGTAATATCTACCTATATTAAGGATACTTCAGAATACGTATCTTGCATACAAGCTTTCCTAAATGCAATGGAGAACTCTGATGTTTACAAAGCACTGCTGTAAGTGTGCACATGGTAATGTCCTAATGTCTTCATCCACTGAATTCTCCCATGAAGTAATCACTTTTTCTGTGTACCTTTCAGATATAAAATGAAAGATTTTGCAACCTGTTCAAGAGTTTTGAGGTGACTCAGTTTTAGCAGTGATATGAATCTCAGTTTCCTAACTTACCAGTGAGTGCCCTGTCATGTTATGTGTTCTGTAAATCAACCCATCATGTACTCTGCACATCTAAGTATCATTTGCAATCTTATTTAGCCAAAACAAACATTTTTAGATGAATGATGCACATTTGTCTTTCATAAGATGCAGAAAATTTCTGTGAGTAGTTCACTCATGAGGGACCTGAGATGCCTGTGCAGGTACCTGGGACCATTGTTTTTTCCTGAACAGAGGACAGTTTGGTAGATGGGGTGATGAGCCTGCAACATAAAACAGGCAAGGAATAAGATTAGACCAAATTGTAACTTTCCACTTGTTTTGTTAATATGGTTTCTATTTTTGTCTCTTCGGTAATTCATTTAGCTTTGAAAACCCAGTCTGGAAGTAGATCTCTGTATGGTGAAGCACAGAAACTTCTTGAGACTGGCAGTATGATCTGATAGGAGGCAGGGCAGCCCATGACAGCTAAGAGGTTGAAGTCTTCCTTACTGAACAGCTATTCTTCTGCAGAAGAATATCCTGTATTTTCTACCTATGAGGTCACTGCTTTAAATGCCTGCTTTTGGGAGGAACTACCTTCAATACAGGAAGGGTAGAAACTGATAGTCTAAATGTTTGTCTGGAAAAAAAATTGACCTGCCAACTCCAGGTGACAAAGAAAACTTCTCTGGATTTTGAGACAGGCTGTAATTAAATGATGGATTTTTTAGTATTTATGCATTATATGCAAATATTTAGTCAAAACTCTGGGAAGTCTTTATAGGAACAGGTAAGATTTTTAAGTTGCATGTCAAGGACTATCAAAAAGAACACTGCTTTCTTTGAAAACGTCTCAATCTTACCATAGCAGAGGTGATGCTGATGGGAGAAGTGGTGGTGTCGGATAGCCAACTAAGGTAACTCTTAAAAAGGATATGGGAAGACAAAGGGGAAAGAGAGGAAAGTGAAAATTGAAGCAGACACAAAAAAGATTAATTTGAACACACAGAACAAATAAAAAATCAAAGAAAGAGAAAGAATGGGATTAAGAGCAGAATTGGAACAGATGACATAGGAGGAGAAAAAGCCTTTGGCGCTAGAACACTTCTTTGCAGTACACTGAGATTACAATATAATCTGTTTCAAACTGTCATTAGTTTTGATGGAATATTAGGATATTTGTGAGTCAGGCTTCAAAAACCTGACTAGTAACATATGTCTTTTAGGAGTCTACAGCACTCAACAGCATCATGTTACGTGCTGTGGAGGTTCATACACGTTTCTAGGATCGTGATCACTTCCCCCGTGTCAGAGATTCTGACTCAGCTATGCTAAGAATGATTCAGCTGCACTAAGTATAAAACTTAAGGAAAAAAACTACTAGCAGAAAAAATGTGGTATGAAAAAAACTCTAGCATCATAAAAATTGAACTTCTCTGTGAAATTATATCACAGAGAGAAAAAGTTTCTTCTATCTTCTCTGTTCTTAAGATTAGCTAATTCTGCTCCTTAAGAATCTTGAGCTCTTTAATGACATAGCCCTCAAAAGGAATACAAGGGAAAATTTCTTTTTCTTAACATGAAATTTCACACCCATGGTGTCCCTGTGAATCATCTTAAAAATAAATACAAACACTACATTTTTATTGGATTGGCTGTGATTTTGAATACAGAATATCAAAGCCTGCAAGACTTTGGGATAAAAGAGCTATTGAGAAGGTCCAAGCAGGTGTGCAACAGATGCAAGAACTAATACAAGTGTGACCAGCACTGGAGTTGGAAACGGTGCAGACAGAAGGTCAAAGCATGGGCAGAAAAGAGGGGTCTGGTGAGAAGAGGAACCTGTTGGTGATTTGTGATAGGTCACATTGCATGGCTGATGGCTGTGTAGCCTTAAGGATGTAACGTAGCCCAGAACTTCCACAGTCAGGGCTTGGATAACCATTCCTAGGAGCTATGCCTGGGAGCCATTTCTGTTGGGTTGTGGTAAATCATCACGATGCGATGTGTGGCAAGGTCATCACCAGTTTATCTAATCACAGATTTGTAATAGGTTACTGGAGGTAGGCAGTAAAAGACAACCAAATGGAAAATTAGTGTCAGCACTTCTTTGTGTGTTGTTGGCTGACAACCTGCACAGCTTAACCTAATAAGAACAGCACCTAATTCCTATTTAGGTCTCGTATCTTTCTGCAGAAAACTGTTTGACACAAAAAGTTACTTGTCAGTTATTGACCTATGAGTTATGTTTTAGGCCTTGTTATTTTCCATCTGTAGGCAATGGTTCTGTTTAAGTTTTATGAAAAGGAACCTAGTGAGAGAAGCAGATATCCCAAGGCTGTTCTATAATTTTTTAACAAAAAAACCCTCTCCTTTTGGTAAACCTGTAGTATGATTTTAATTTTAGACCAGAAAAAAAAAAAAAAAGTCAAGATTTGTGCATAAAATTAGGTTGTATGTAACTTTAAATGAAATTTAAAGAAGTATTCATAAAGTGACTCACAAAGTAACTTGCTACCTGGTATGTAATGTATGCAATTCCTTCATTGCTGCTTCAGATATACATTTCTTTGCCAGAAGGCAGAAGTTTTTTCTGAGGAAACATGTTTAGGCATAGAGTCTTTGCTTTAAGGGGACCTTTTGAGGTCTTAAGAAGCAGTTTTACATTAGCTGTGTTATTATCTTAGCTGTGAAATGCAGTAATAATGCAATTTTAATTAGCCTTTGAGAATGGTAGTTTTCAAATGGTAATCTACAAGAAGACTTAAAATCCTAAAAAAATGAGAGCTGCTATTTTAATTATAATGACATCATGCTTGAAGAATTGATACAAGCTAAGTGTTTATCTAGTTCATGTGATTAAGCAATCATAAAATCGCCCCTCTTACAGTTTGCATTTTGTGTGGGAATCATGAATTTTTTAAGAGCCACTAAGTGGCTGCATAGAAACAGGAAGAAAAAAAATATCTTGTTTCATTGCTAATATCTATAACCCCTTTCTATGATGTCAAGAACTTCAACAAAGATAGCCAACAAATAGAAATATTTCTTTGTAATTGCTTCTGCTTCCAATATGAACTGTGTTCTACACATATGAAAGAGTTCTACATGCTTTAAAAAGGGGCAAGGATTTTTAGAGGTCCAGACAAGATAAAATCCAAGGAGTGCAATAGCTTTTTTATCAATGCAACTCCAGAAGTTTCACAAACATTTCATAAATATGTGAAAAAAACCACAGTTTAGAAAAATAAGTCACTCCTCAGACATAAAATATTCCTGCATTGCAATAATCTAATTGTCCAAAACTTAAAAAGTTGTTTAGTCAGAATGAATGAGTGTTGAACGAAATATTTTTCAGAGCTGAAAAAGACTCACAGCCTCATATTTTAGCTGGCAGAAATGAAAATAGAGAAAAAGATGCTCAGTGAAGCTCCAACACAGTGCAGTTTCCACCACACTGACAGATTTAGTGCCTGTAAACAGATAAAAGAACAGATTTTTTAGTGCAAGAAACAAAAACTATTCCTGTAAATAAATGGGGGATTTTAGAAATTAAATGTCAATTTCATTTAATTCAAATAACTATTAGAAGATTTCATCTGTATGTATACAAAGCACAATCATCCCTCAATTAAAATCTCTTGAGAGATTAGGTAGAATTGAGTTCAAAAGTGCTTCTCCTAAATACAAAGTAGGTTGATAATATATACAAAAATCCCCCTACAAACACAAATGTAATGGATATCAAGCAAGATGGGAGTTTTCTTGAAAGTATGCCATCTGTATATAGTATATAGCAAAGACAGCACAACAAGGAAAAGCTTTTTTTTCCAGAAATTCTGTCCTTTTTTTGTGCTTAGTTTTTAAATATTGTTGGTATTCTTTTTAGCATTTCAAGTGCTAAACCTGAACCCAAGCTTATACCTCTTTTGAAGTTACAAAAATGGTCTTACTTGTTTTAGTTGCATGCTATTCATTTTGTGTGGAAGTTGGCAATGTTAAAGCTATTGATTTAAATAGCAGCATTTAAAGGCAGTGCAATTTGCAAACAGTTCCAGTAGCTAAGTTAGGACTTGGAAAGAATGTTGCAAGCTATAATGAAAATTCTAGTTTCTCTCACTTCCTATAATGTTGTCACATTCTGCATTCTTGATACAGGCTGAAAATCATTATTCAGATTTTATAATACAATCACTATCTTGCCAGGAAGTATAGTACCATCATTTTAACAGCAAAGCTTTTACACTGTACTATAGCCACTTTTTCCAGCAAGGTTTTACAAATATTCCCACCTCCATATGAGGCCAAGGTATAATTCCCAACAGAAACTTTCCAAATAAAAGCAGAATAAATGGCATGCTGAGCAACAGGTATAAGTACCTGCTTCAATCAGAAAACACTTGCATCCTGGGAGGTGCTAGGGCACCTCATTTTCTGCTTCGTTTCATTTAGTGGAGGATAATGGCACACCAAGCTAAAATCTTAGAAAGAAGTCTGGTTTAGCTAGAGCTTACTCCTATTTGATGCAAGACAGAAGAGCAACTGAGGACCAATCTGATTCAGGTGTGCTCACAGCTAAGTTCTTTACAGACCAGTACTTAAATGAATAATAAGCCCTTGCAGAAGCAGATAGACCCCTTCACGTTCAAAAAATGTGTAATTCATATTATCTGGCAAACTGCACAAAATCTAAAATGAGCACCCTTTCCTCTTTCTACACATCTGTTTTTCATTTCTATTTGCCCAGGCTGGGTATTTGAAAACTAATGCACCAGACCTTCTGACTCTCATGTTACAAAGTTACTCAAGTTTAGTGATTTAAAAGAAATATTTGTAGGCATGACTTTGCTGTAGAATCAACCAGGAGGCTCAATACATTTGTTAGCCCCCAGGAAGAGAGAAAGTATTGGAAGCTACTCCTGAGTTACCCTCTCCTGATGTGGGTAAGCTTGGCCCTATAGGTTGCTGGGACTTTTGGGGTCATAAACTTTGTTCTGTATCTTTGAGATCATATCTTTTTTTTCTATATCCTTGGCATCATATATTTTGCTTTGCTGTGTTCATCACAAGGTCTGAACCTTGCTGGGAGAATGTGACTTGCCTTTGAAGCCGCAGAGGAGGAAGTTTAGGGAATGCAGTAAAGGCCAGTGAACACAGGAGTATATTACTGAATGCACTGCTTCCATGGGAGCCCACGGCAATGAAAATGCAGCCCCTGCTCTCAGTCAGGCTAAGGAGCATTCAAAGGAGCATTCCAAGTTGCCTAGCCTAGTGCTGCAGACAGGAGAAGGAAGCAAAGAAACCCCACAAACAAGTAAACTCGGCTAACTAAAGCAAACAAATCCTTAAAATCCGAAATAAAATAGCAGCTTTTTTGTCTGAATACAGAAATTATAGCCTGCTGTATCTGTTACTACTGGCTGCATTTGGCAGTGGTGACAGTGGTTTCTGTAAGGCAACAAGCATTGCTGTGAATTCAGAAGGCGATCACATTATTGAAAGTGGGAATTTTTGCTGTCAGTGGATTAACTGGGTAGGAACTATGATTTGTTAAATTGGGTTCAGCATAAAGAAATAAATTAGTTTGCTTAAACCATCGTCAGAGAAAAATACTTCAAATTGATTAAGCATTTGAACAAATTTGGAATGCACAGTTTGTAAAACACTATATTGGTGAATATTGGAAAGCCGCAAAGAGTTAATGTTTGTGCTTTGTTTTTACTTTATTTATATTTCTTTTATTTCTTTTGTAGCACTTTTCCCAAATTCTTTACTGGATCCAATAACTATTAAAATACTGCTTTAGGATGATTTTTTTTTAAGCAGACATTTCAAAATACTTCTGGAAAATTAATGGTGAATTATGTTTGTAATAGCTGAAGGTTTCTATTTAGTAGTGTTATCTTCTATCACAAAATAGAAACAAAGGTTCTACAGTTGTGCAGAAAAATATTCAGTAAATACTTTTAAAACACCCCTCCCCATCCATTTTAGGTAAATAGTTACTTCATTTAGCATAAAATTCAGTTAGAAAAAGCCCTAATGTTATTTTTCACAAGTCAGTCAACTGGTTTGAGTGCATTTATCTAAACCAATGCAGGTGCTTGTTTCAGTGGCTGAATGGCTGTCACTCATTTCTCATAGTCCTACTTAAGTAGACCCTCAAATATTGTTGTGCAGCCTGCAGTGGTGCTAAGTCCCAGATAAGCTCAGTCTTCCATGGATCTCACTGAATCACAATAGAGTTTTGGTTTTGAGCTGAACCTTGTTGAAAGTTTGAGGGGAAAGCAAGCTCAGGGTCAGAGACAGTATTAAGTTCTACTTGTTACCTTCCTAAGTAGGAAGACACTTCTACAAGGAGTGTCTGCCTCTCTCAGGGTGGTTCTGGAATTTATTCCTCTCAGAGTCTCAGTATACATACAACAGTGTTGTTGATCATGAAGATCAGCTTTGTTAGTTAGGCAAAGCAACAAAAGGAGATGTAATGACTGGTAATTCCATTACAAGTCACAGCATCCAGTGAAAAGCACCAAGTATTAGCACACTGATCTAGAGTTACATGGTCCATGTCTTGTGCCTGAATGAAATGGGTGACACAAATTCTTTTTAAATACTACTTGACATATGGCTGACTATATTTGACAGATCCTTTATCCAAACACTAGATAGCATCATAGTGTTTGGAGACTAGTCCTGTAGCCTGGCAGCAGCAGTGTGCTTGGAAGAGTAGTAGGATTATTGTTTCACATACACCAAAGAAACATTTTTTTTCAATATGCCTGATGAGGGAGAAGCCACCCTAAAAAGAAAGAATGCAGGAAATTGTGACTTCATTTGCTCTGCTCCTACTAGGCAGAGAAGAAATTACAAGTGACTCGCTAATGCTCTCTATGAAGACTGAAACAGATAGTGTCAGGTAATCTATCACATAATTCCTCAGCAAAGGTATTCCTTAGTATAACAATTCCTCAGATTAGAGGCACCTGTGAATCACAGGAAATGGAGAGCAACATTTCTTTTCAGAAATGTGAGAAAAGGTTTCAAGAAAAAGGATGAGAAACCTTAGCAGGCTGGAATGAAGGACTTTGTGGACCCCTGCTCAGGGTTTGCTTGAACCTAAACCTGATGCTGATTGACAATATACATGTAAACCCACTCGAGTAGAAGTTATTCTTCAGTGTGCAGACTGACCCTACTTCATACATCTAGTATGCTTCATCAGCCCTTTCCTGCCCATGATGTTAGATTTCATTTTTTCTTTCTTTAACCACTAACTAAAACTGAAGGGCTATGTGAAAATAATCTCAGGTCCCAAAGAAACCAGTGAGTCTGACTTCTTCACCTAAAATATGGAAAAAAGCTTTTAAATTTTGTTAATAAACCCAGGCCTTTTGCTTTCTACGCACACACTCTTTACTGAAGGGACAAAGCAAACGTAATCTTTGAAGTTTGGATCATTAGTGCCTGTTTCCACTGAAAGACTGCTTGCAAAGCTCATGCAGCTTTCCTCTCCTTACTTTGCAGAATAATGCAACCCATGTTGGCTATTCCACTGCTGGATAAACTCCCCTTGATGACCCTTCTGCTCGCCAGCCTCCACCCCCAGATCTGTAAACTAACTGTATCTGTACTGAATGGCTGATTCAAGCCCTCACAGCAGGGGTGGAATGTGATTAACAACTCATGAAAGCAGATCATCAACGTGGTTTTACTGGAGGGACAAATTTGTTGAATATTTATAGAGCATAACTTGTGCCAATTGTTCAGAAGCTCCAATATAAAAGCCTCTAGAAGACTGCAAAGGAAAATGGCTATCTCAAACTGAGAAAGGTCCCTCAAAATGAAATATTTAGCAGCTTTCTTCTTTAAAAAACCACAACTGTGCTCCAGTTCCTACAGCTGCAAACTGTAGAAATAAAAGTAGAAATAGTTAAGGCAGACCAGTATATGGAGTGAAATCATAGGCCACAAAAATTTCTTATGTTTTATATCCTGAGGGTAGCAGCATAAACACAGTACTGCTTTGCAATTATGCAATGCCTTTGAGCTGAGGAGCCCAAAATGTTTTACAAAAGTGGGTAAGAACTAAGCTTTTGAAAAACTTACAAACAGCAGTAGGGAGTCTTCTATGTGGAGCTATGTGACAAACTGATTATTTTTTCTGTGATTCTCTGACCAAAATGAAAAAAAAAAAAAGTAACAGAAGGTTCATTTGTGTCAATAAAAGACTAATTTTTTTTTTTTTGTGAAGATGAAGGTCACACTTTTTTTTCCATCTAAAATAAAACATTCTCTTTTATTTTGCAAGTCAAACACTTTTTCTAATATATCTTTTATTTAAAGTGTTTTGATAACAAATAAGTAATGTTTTATTTTTAGAAACAGTGACATGATTGACAGTTTTTGTCTCATTTTGAGGTCTCTTGATTTGGATGCAAATTCATTAAATATTTCTTCTCTTCTCCTTTCTAGTTAATGAAGCTCAGTTCCACTCTGCTCCCACTTATGCCACTAATAGTTCTACATCCTGAATTTGCAGCAGTAACTGGTCCTGTATGATGATTGATGTAACAATTCAATCTGAAAGCAGTGTTGTGATGCCTGAAATACACTTAATTGCATTCCAAGCCAAGCCAAGAAGGGGATGGATGGAGTTTCAAGGCAAGCAGTAACTCCACTTATTAAGAAGCTATGAGTAATATTAATAGTAAAGGCTATCCCCATGGTGAATCATTCTTAATGAAAAATGAAATATCTGAAATAATCCTTGTTAATATTCTTGAAGTCTGAAACAATTAAATTAAACAATATGAAAGGAAAACAAAACCATGAAAACTTTGACTGAATTGTGTTTCATGAATATTTTGAAATTTGTAGGGATTTTTACAATATCTGTGAGTAGATGGGAAACTGTAAAAGAATAAAAAAAGGGAAAAAAAACTTTTTGGTTCACCACTTTCCAGGAAAATGTTGTGGTTGGCCTAGAAAAACCTCAAGTACATAAGTGTGACCATTCTTCTATTGTACTCCGGGAGTGCAGCATGTGCCTGTCTCTGGCTGTAGCTTACTCCACTTATAGAAATTTTATTCACAGGACCCTGGAAATAAGCCTGGCATCTAATATTTGTGAACTGAAGTTCTTAATTAAGTCTCTCCTAATTCTTAAGAAATTGATGTTGTCTAGGATATAGCTTATGCTAGGATGGCTTATGCTCAAGTAAGGTATTTGACCACATAGAGCTGTCCACAAATTATCCTCTCCAGACTTGAGTTTTGGAATAATTAAAGATATTAATGTTAGGGAATCAGTCACAGCTTTTACTGGGGTCTAATGCCAGATGGAGAGAAGTTTATTCTGAACAGAAATTCTAGCTAAGGATTTGGCAGTGGTGAGTGTTAAATACAGGAAAGACCTCAAAAGACGAAGAAAGGAAAGACCCTTAACAAAGGAGCTGTTTGAAACAGGGAAAGCTTTCTACTTTGGTTGTCACTAATATGTGAACTAATACATGTGCAGATGTAACTATAAACACAGCCACACACTCTGTTTGTACCCACATTAGATTTTCATATGCATACTGAGATCTCAAGAAAATGTCTCCAAACTGAGCACCCTTTAGTACACAGAGAAAAAGCAGCAAAAAGTACAGACTCTAATGTAAGGGATCAACTTCTCAGACATTCTGAGAATTGCAAGAAGAGAGAAAAATTGCAAATTCTTGCAATTTTCTTGCCATCTAAATGTCACAAAGTCAAGTTAAGTCCAATGACTATAAGCACACACAGAGTCACTGAATCCTGTCAGATATTTTTATTCTTTAGAGTCTGATAATATGAATACAGAAGGTTTTCCAGAGTGTGCCCAACTTCCCTTGTCTAATCACATCTAAAAATGAATAGACTGAGAAAACAATTTTTTTTGACTCTAAGAATCCCTTTAAGATTTGGATTTTGGTTGAAGGTATTGCAAGGTTGTTTTCAGTGTGCAGATTGTTTTTCTCATTATAAAGTTTTGATACAAGAGCAATTTGATTTTTCTTTTTCCTTAGGCTGGTTGGTAAGTCTGTTTCCTGAGAATTCATCCCTGTGAACCATACTGGAGAATTCATTATTTGTGACAATATAAATACATAAATAGAAAAGACTGGAATATGTTTCATTACTTATATTCATGTTTCAAAGAGTAGATCCATTCAAGATGCACTGCTTCACTATTCTTTTTGTGTAGGAAAGTATAATGTGTTTGTGGTTAAATATCCTCAGAAGATTCCTCCTCTTCTTCTTTTTTTATAGCTTTGTTTCATATTTCCCACAGCCATGAAAGACCACACAAATAAAATACTTCTACAAAAAGGAACAGCAAAGTATCACAGAAATTACCTTTGTTAATTTGAGCATGTAACAGTTGTCAAATTTGGTATTCATTTTTAATGTGAGATACTTACTGTCTCTTTTTCTCTTGTCTTCAAGAAGAAAAGGAGATGATGCTTTGTTTTAAAAATTAAAAAGGAGATGCCAGTAACAGTTTATATTGCTCTGTATGGAAGCAAAATTCTTCTGTAATCCAGGAGAAAAAATCTAGTTACTTACCTAAGAAAAAAAGTCTTTCCACTAAATTCATACTGCTTGGTGGTTTATAAAGCAGGATAAATACTGTAAAAAACCCCAAGTATATTCATACATTTTTTTTAAAAGTACCCTAGCTGTGGTCACATTCTTTTTATATCCTCTTTCCAAGAATACTGCAGCAATATTTTTTTTCTAGAAGAAACATGTATAAAAATAGACAAATATTAGCATGACTAATTCAGAATGTGTGTGAAAAGAAAAATTATTTCATTTTGTATGCTTTTGTATATAAAATACATTTCCCAGACTCAATAAAATACTTAGGCATATGGTTTTTCTCATTATTTTTGAAATTCATACTTATAGACATGAGAAATAACTTGAAAGTAGTGTATTACTCTAAAGTTTCATTCACTTCTTAGAAAGATGAATTCTATGTATGTAGATAAGTCAGAACATAGATGATACTCTATTGGAACAGATAAACCACAGAAACAAGGTGTCACACGAGATTTTTGCCTTCCATTCAACATTAATTTGATTCTGAAAGTCTAAGCCTCATAATGGACTTGTGAACAAGATGCAGATTAAGATGTCTTAAAGAGAAAATACTCGGTAGTTAAGTTTTTCAGGATTTCAGAATTTTTAAGCAGGCAAAAAAAATAATATAAATTATTTATGATAATTTTTTTTCATCTAATCATTAGAAAATTATCCACTTAAAAGGAAAAGAGGGTCTTCTTGAAAGTCGTGATTGGTGACATCCAGTTTTTTTATATTTCTAGCATTTTTATTACTGTGGTCTTTTTCTGCTTTAAAAAAAATTGTTCTGTTTGCTAGCAGATTCATTCTGGTTGTAGTCAGTGGTACCAGGGCAAGTGTAGGCCAAGACTGAAAATATGTAACAGAATCTGTCTGGGGCCTTGTCAGTACCTGCTTCTTAGTTTTCATCCAATAGCTATTGAACTCAACAGAAAATCTTCCAATATACTGTGGCTACATCTCTGAGAGTCTGTTTTTCTGGAAATCATGGCTGCATTGCGAACTGAAATAGTTGGTGCTGAGAAATCTGCAAGTTCCTTGTTCTATGAAGTCAACATGTTCTTTAACAGCAATTCACTTCCCTGATAAGTTCATTACTTTTCTTGGTAGATCATTCCATTTTTATCACATACAAATAGTAATTAAAAATATTTTCTAAAAGTCATAGAACTATATGTTCATTAATATTTTTTGTACATTCTGTATTTGTGCCAGACTTCAGTTCTTATATTCTTGAAAAAAAGCTATTAATTTGTACAGTGTGACAGAAATTATCACCTCCTCAGGGCAAATAAGTTCAGCAATTCTCATTCTTGTTATATTTAGGTGTGGGAACCATGCTGACTTCTTTCTATTGCTGTTTTCAGTTTTTTCATTTTCTTCTTTTCCTTCCTTCCTTCCTTCCTTCCTTCCTTCCTTCCTTCCTTCCTTCCTTCCTTCCTTCCTTCCTTCCTTCCTTCCTTCCTTCCTTCCTTCCTTCCTTCCTTCCTTCCTTCCTTCCTTCCTTCCTTCCTTCCTTCCTTCCTTCCCTTCTCTCCTCCTTTTGATTTAAGAAGAAAAAGCATAGACATTCTTTTATCATTTTGTACAACAGCGACAATTGCTTGATGTCATTCTCTTTTTTTGGTACTGATATGCTATTACTCTTGAAAATTCAATTGGTTCTGCAGCTCTCAAAAACTGAAGGACTCTTAAAATAGCCAACAATAAATCTCTAATGTTTAGTTAACCATCAAAGTAAGGAAAACACTGGGAAGGCTGCTTAAAGCAAAGCAAGTACAGTAACCATGTCCTTTGGGATATTTTCCCATGATTTTCTCATACTGGATATTTCAAGCTGAAATTCAAAAACTGAGTATATCTCTTCTTATTTCCTGCTACTGAGAGTAGAATAGAAGCTTCCCATATAAGCATTCTCTGTAAGCAAAAATACATATAACTCTGTATATATAGAGTTCCAGAGTTATGTTTTTTTTCTAACCTTGTTTTAATGTTTTAGATTCTGAACAGTCCTAAATACTTTCAGCCATCGTATAATTTAACATTGAGTCATTCTACATTCCTAAAAGAAACCTTCTCTTATGCATGATTACATATTGTTAAAATGGATAGGTTAATTTTGCAACATGAATTTTTCATGGTAGCTGTTCTGCTACTATTTTAGTCTGTTTTTAATTATATACTCAGTCCAACAGCCCTCATATACAATTACAATTTTGAAAAGTCACTGATTTTGGTTACAGCTATATACATAATCTCAGACTCTCTCCTGTGGAAGAGTTTGCATGGACATTTTTGAGTGTTTCTACACCCAAACAAAGATATTTGACAGAACGTGATACACTACAGCCAAACAGAGTGGATCTGTGTTACATATATATATATATATATATATATGTGATTTATGTAAGAGAACTCCTGGGTACAGGAGGTCCATTAGCACTAGAGTATTTAAGAATCTGCTTTTACTTTTGCACACACACACAGACCCACAACCACACACACAGAAACACAAAAAAAAAAGAAAAGAAAAAGTGCCTTTGCTGAATTTAAAAAAGCCTTAAAATTAAAATTCAACTTAAACCTCTGGTCTGTTTCTCTGTTTTTACTTCATGTCTTTTAAACATGAGTTGAGAGAATTGACATTTGGTAGCCATCTTTTGTCTGCTCAGCAAAATGGAAGGCTAAATTGACAGAGACTGACAAACACTGAAACAGTCATTTAAGATGAAATTAATGGGGCTAGAAGATGCTGTATGACATCCCACTTTAAGTTACATTGAGAACAATAAAGGTTCTTAAAGAACAGTCTGTTATTATTAAATTTGTCAATAGGTCAACACATAACTGCTATACAGCAAGGAGCAGTAACTGAGAGAACGAGACATTAGGCAGACAACAGAAGCACAAAAAGCATCTGTGTTGGAACTTCTTTTTGTTCTACAAAGAAACAGCTTTGGATCATCCCCATGTGGAGGATGATTGCGATAAGAAGCTCTCTGGTGGTAAGCATCTGGGATGGGAGGGAAGATCATAGGATATTGTGGGATTCTCTTTGTTTCTTTCTTTAACTGTGTATGTCTTTGCTGTTTTTTGAAGCTTGTCCAAACCCCAAGGCTTCTGAAGTTCTTGCATCACTTATTTTAACTTTTTTTTTTTATATAACAATGTCAGAGCAATGTGTATATATGTTAACACAGGAGAGTATCTGTGTTGGGCCCCTAATTAGATTCATATTCATATTGAAATTTTAAGAAGTCACCAGCACAAATGAGTTACTGCAATGATTACTTCCCTCCTGATGGTAAAAGATAGCAATTGTTCCGCTATGTGCTAGTCCTGAGCCAAGGATATCCAGAGATTCAAGTTTAATTGAAGTTCAAATAGATCGTGACATAATGAACTTCATTGTTCAGCACTGCCTTGAACAAACCAAGGCTCCCCCACTAAGTTTCAAACGGACTTGGAAGATCCTTGCAAACTCAGTGCATGCGTGGTAGTGTTGTTTGAAATCAATTAATAGTCTTCAGAGTCTTTAGTACCAAAAGATGTTGTACTTCACTGGAGAATGACCAAGTAAATATTGGAGTGTTGCCATGTAAGTCAAAAGAGAGAGAAACATTAATGGAGCCAATTTGCCGTAGGGAACTACTTTAGGGGGTGGGAGGAAAAAGTTTAGGGCACAAGGGAACAAACCCAAACATGCCTTATATTTATTCAGCACTGTGTAGGCAAATCTCCAGTGGCCGTACCTTTAATGCTGAACATTTAATTTTTTTTTTGTAGACAAACAAGAGCTCAGTAAATATTCTATTTTCAAGGTCTCTGCTTATCCCACTCATCATGTATTCTTTGATCAGTGGGAAACTGAAGTAAAGGCAATGCTTTTGGGACTGGTCTAGAAAGCTAGATAGTTTTATTTACATGAATAGAAATAGACAAGCCTATGCTAATGAGATGGGGCTGTACATGGAAATGTTTAAGAGGTAACTTAGGAAGAGGTAACTATGGAAGGTAACTTGTCTGTATGTGAAGACAACTAACGTTGCTAATAAGGATGATAAAGAAACCACGAAAGTAGTAAACTAGTTATCAGCATGGACTGAAGAGGAATCACACATTTTACATCTGATCTACAGGCAGTTAATCCAGCAATTTGTTGAAAACTGTGTTGAAGAATACTGTTTTCTTTTAGTATCTTTAGTGCTTTCAGTCATTTATATCCAGAGAAAAGAGTTTGAAATTGGAAGTCAAAATCCAATGATTTTTTATACTTGTTTCCATAAGAAATCAGGTCTTTCTCAGTCAGTTGATATGACTTCCTGTCTGTTAATATGGCAGTTACTGAAAAATATCATCTTTTACCCCCTGAGACTTAAAAAGGGCAATAACTTTTCAAAAAGCCTAATTAAGTGTGAAATTTTGAAATATGTTAGAGTATTTCTCCAACTTAATTTTGTATAGAGATGTGCATGTAATATATCTTCATAAAGTTTGAACAAAAGTTGATAGATTGAATACAAAAGTAACTTAGAATGTCTCATCAATCATGAAAAAAACCATGTCAAAATTTTGCTAGTTTATTAAACCAAGGTTTTGTTCAAGAATTCACTTGTATAGATAATTATATCCATAAAATCTGCTTTTTACTTAATTGTGATGAACAAAAAGTTCTCAAGATTAAGGCATTTCATTGGTTACTGTTTAAGCTAAATGTTTGAATTGAACTTAGGAACACATTTCTATGGCCTGTGCTTTATAGAGAATCAAATCAGCCGGACATTGTTAGATCCCAGTTGTTCTGCACTGCCGTTTTCCACTGGCTTACCTGCATTTTCAATGACCCTACCACATGACAGGAGGGGCTTTTCTACCTGTACAAGTTGGTTTCCCTGTCTGAAAACTATAATTGGTTTGTTATGTCTGTAGAAGCATAAATAAAATCCAGTGGTGCCACTTGTTCAGGGTACAGCTTATTGGTTTTTTTTTTTTTTTTAATCCAATATCACTAGATGCAAGTTATTATGTTATAATTTGCACCAATTTTCTCGCTATCACTGCCTGTTACATCCCCACTGAGAGTAGCTGTAATCACTGTCCGTTTACCACATACAGTGACACGACTGACTAAATACCAAAGTGATTTTCAAGATTTGAAGCTGTATGCAATGAAACTATTGACTGTATAAATTCAAAAGGGATTATGCATGCCTGCAAATGAGTGTGATCTACAAGTGCATGGGTCATAAGAGGTGATGGGAAACATCAAAAGATTAATAAAATGTTGCAAATGAAATGCAAGATTAAGTATAGAAAACCTGACAATTGCCATGTCTGCTTGTTAGTGTCTTTTTTCTGCTCTTTTTCTACCTTTTAATCAGTCCTCTCTGTCAATTAGATAATTTTACACCTTGATTTCTAATTTGGCTGAATTTGGCAGCAGATACAGAACATAGATGGGCTCTATGCTCTCAAAATGACTCTTGTCATTTTGATTTGGAAGCGCTAAATATTGACAAAAAATGTAGTTATTTGCTTATTCATTGTCAACATCATCAAATACACCTCTGTATGGAACCTTGATGTGTTTTGCACTTTTTTTTTTGTTACAACCATGCTTTTTCAAATATAATTCGTAAGAAAAGATGGTATACTGCACAGTAAATTTTCACTATCTTTACAATATTTTGTGATTTTTTTTGTTTTGGTTTCGATCAAGAGCACTTTTCACTTTCTTGTGCTGAAAAGTGACCAATGGCCCTTGGTGAGAACTTTTACCAAAATGACAGGGGACCCTAAAATGAGAAACTTTTTGACAACTGGACATAAATAAGTTTCAGGATTCCAAAGCCATATTTTATCTTGGCAGCTGCCCCGATCAGTTTATTTGAAAAATGCTTTCAGTTGTGTGACTGAGAAAGAAGAATGTGACTCTGGACTATATAAAGGTTCTGGATTTGTGATTGTCCTAGTTTTCCCACCATGCTCTTGTGCTTGGGACTTGTTAGGGCTCTCACACAAACTGCTTCTGTAAAATGCCTCAATACCTCTGGATTTTTAGGAGGACTGTGCACAGACAGAGGAAGGTGGATTCAGCTACCAAAAGAAACTTTTTGTTCTAATAAACACTTTGATTTGCTTAATCTGTAACCTACAGGGGAATACCATTCAGTGGGTTGTCAGAGTTCACATGATTCTGTATGTAATTACTTTGGTATTATAATTGCCTGTAACTGTCTATACTGGAAATGATGTAAGTTTCTGACCAGGGGGTATATTTTTACATTATTGCATTATTCAAGTTTAAAGCAAGCTGGTGAGGAGTATAACTGGAAAGAGAGAAAACAAGGAATTTAGATTAAAGCCCTTTATAGTAAAAGAATTTGGGTTTGGAAGATTTATTTTTGTATGACAGGATTTTTGTAAGGCAGATTAACACATTTCATATCCTATACAATCATTATTTCTGCTCAGATAAAGAATTAAGATTTTATAATAAGGAGGATTTTGGAAGAAGTCTTGACCCTATGAACAATTCCTGAAAGTAATGTTTTGGAACAAAACACATCTTTGTGAGAGTGTACAGATTCACGTACTACATTGCAAAATAACAATGATTCAGGGAATGATACTATAACTCTAATCAGCTTGCAAAGTAGTTAAATGTAGCTTCAGTATGCTTGTGGACTGGTTTCCTCTTTTTCTGGAGAAGTGGAATCAGCTTCTTTAATTTCATGGGAAAGGCCATAGAATCAGTAAGATTAGAAATGTAGCAATTTCTACACATGTGCACTAGCAAAACTCCCTGCTTTAATTGCTTTCAAGTAATATAATTTAAATTAACAGTTATTTTCACTTGCTGTCACATTTTCTATTAAAACTCACATCATAAATTAAAATAAGCCAACTTCTCAATTACCAGCAAATGTTTCAATAGGCAATAGTTAGAGTTTATGGAAGAAGTGAATGTGTTGATTCTCATTTGAAGTATTACCATTTCATATTTTCTCCTGTTCTCCACATTATTTGTACCACATACAACTTTTGTAAGCTTCATAATTCTAAAATCAATCATTCAAATTCTGGAATGAATTAAAAACTTACATCAATTTTAAAACAGTTAAACACTGAATTCTGAGAGAATAAGGTGAGGTTTTATTTAAATCCTGATTTACCACCCTCCTGATGTTTTATCTTTCTATATTATCATAAAGAGTTTTCCATTCTCTCAGTTATTTTAAAGTTAAATGCTGATGACTGTAAGAAAAAAAAAAGGGGGATAAAGTACTCCAAAAACAATAAGACATAGGTATTTAGTGTTTATTGAAGGTAGAATACGTTTTTAGAATTTACATCTCTGTGCAGGATATATCCCATTACCTGCTTTATCAGTTACAGCAAATTCAAGACTTGAGGAGAAAAGAGAGGATATGTTCCCTTACAAATTAATGATCATATTTTAAGTGCTATACAATCTTTTAGAATAATGATGACATTCCTCTCATTTATACATCAAATATTTATTCTAAAATAAAACTGCTCTTATGATTTTCCATTTTCCACATGTCCACAGAGGACTCAGTTATCTTTACTAACAATAGTCATTCTTCCAAAAGTTTCTTTTATGACTTGAATATGAACAGTATCTTATACTGAGCACCTGATCTGCATGAAGTAATTAGGATTGGTCAGAATTAGGCTTTGGACATGTACAAAACAATCACAACCTCCCTGAGTCTCTCAAGGAGGGATAATAGTTTAGGGGAAAAAAACCCATGGAATTTTATAATAGTTTTAATGCTTTGAGACTTGGCTACACCAGCTTAGCCCACAGCATCATTCCTGAATATATTAAACTACTGAAAGATTTAATGACTGAGTGATGATTTTAGATTAAATTGTATTTCATCATATTCATGTGTGTAATTGTGTGAGCATGCATAGAATCCGTTGCAAAGAGCTGCAAACCATGGCTGAGTCATCAAATGCCTTTGTGTTAGGACTCTGCTAAGGGGTTTTGCAAAGAAAAAGTGTCCTATGCTACACATGGTTGTCAAATATGTTTGGGTTTTTTTTATTTCGCTTATTCTTTCCAGTTTGTTTTGTCTTGCATTTTGTAAAGGCATTAGCAATGCTGTACCAAAGTGATCATGAGTCAGAAAACTCTTCTGCAAAACAAAAAAATATTTTTTAAGTAAGAGAAGACAGTTCAAAAGCTTTTTTATTTTTTTTTTATTTTCTTTTTATTTTCAAAGAGGACTAGCTTTAACTTGTGTGGCAGCCTTTGTAAACTGGGTCTGTACCTGAGTCTCCAAGATTGAGAACAGTGTCCACCACCTGCACGAACTGTTGACATAAAACAACAACATGCTTCTGCTTGGTCTGAGCTGCAAAATGCATGCTCACAGTCTTGCCTGCCTTATTTAGTGACTTCACTAGATATGATCTTTGTAGGAAACCTTGTCTTTGGTTTTACTCTGAACATATATATTACCACTAATGTGAATGAAATGAAAGTGAAGAGTGAAACATGATCTCAAGCCCGAATTTTTTTGGACTAAGAGGCTGGAGCTTTTGGGATCCATGGGGCAAGTCCCTGCTTCATGTGAGTGATTGCAATCGCTCCATAACCACAATAAATATGAATAGCCCCCGAGCCACTCTAAGTTGTGCCTGGTAGCTTCAGTTTGCAATAGATAATATAACACTAAAGAATACTGAGAGGAAAGGAGAGCCACTGGCCGTCTGTTTTCCTCTCCTGTAATGCACTGCACTGTAGTTCAGTAGATGCTACAGGAGTACTCCTGTAGCCTCTCCTGAGCAGTGCCTGCACTCCTGCAGAAGGAGCTACACCTAGTCAGCTGCTGCTATTTTCTCTCACTCGTACACTGCTTAAGAGGTGTAAAAGAGCACAGAACAAACGAGAATCTGGCTTTGTCTTTCTCTTTTCTCTTTTTTTTTTTTCTTGATTATAGTTCTTGTGAAAAATGTGTATTTGTTAAGTGAATGGGGGATGAATACAAAAGTATGCTGAGCATGACTGAAAGCAAATTTAAAGAGTCAAAGATATTGTTTTGGTGTTATTCTCCTAATTCAACACTGGTTATTGAAAAAGTGATGAAGATGGAACATTCTTACCTATTTTCTCTGAAGAGATTCCAACATTCAATTTAGGAGTTCAGTAATACACCTCAAAATAGAAAAACAAGCAAATGTGCTTGTGATTGTTTTTCATTATCCACGAAAAGAAAAACTAATTATGAAAATATTTATTTGATGTTTTATTCATGAGCTAAATTTTATAAATTAGTTGCTATAATAATACAGTTGTATACCTTTCTGTTTGGTTCCAGCAGTTTCTTCTATTTATAGCTATGAAAGCTAAACTATAATGATGCAAACGGGGATGACTGATTAGCATAATGGATGTACTGATCAAACAATTTCTTCAGAAATTTCCTCTCTCTGGTTTCAATAACTGTAATTATTTTTTTGTTTAAAGT
Organism: Aphelocoma coerulescens; assembly: GCF_041296385.1. Lineage (NCBI taxonomy): Eukaryota > Metazoa > Chordata > Aves > Passeriformes > Corvidae > Aphelocoma > Aphelocoma coerulescens. Next base: position 47,825,471 of record NC_091017.1, read on the forward strand.
GAATTGTGGCAGCAGAAAGTACATCCCTTTGGTGTCTTTTGCATTCTGTTTCAAGTGAAATGCCTGACAATAAACAACATTGTTCCCCTTTGTTCTTCCGTATGAAATACAAGTGAGTTTTCTCACTTGCAATATTTCACAGGAATACAAATGGTAATCTTTAAGTTGTTTAGAAAAATAAAGATTTTGACTAAAAACTTATTTCCATGTTTAATACAAATCCTTTTTTTCATAATGAAGTCTTATGATTAATATATAGCAAATTTTTCTCTTTAGCCTGAAACATTATTTTGTTCTTGAGAACTGATTAAACAAATCATGAGATTATCTAAATGGAAAGATAGTTTAAAAAGTTTTTCAAAATTAACTTATGAAATTAAAACTGTACAGTTACTGATTTTTTCCCAAATAGAATTAGGAAGAATGATTTATGTCTGCTTAAACTGATGAAATCTGAATCCAGTCCTATCTAAAAACAAAATGAGAAAGTAAGAATGAACCTAATATTCCTCTGAAACCTTTCTTTAAACCTGAAAAACTGATAAAATACAATTAAAGGAAAAAAAAAGAGGAAAAAACCCAAAAACCCATTTTTCTCTTCATAAAATCATGGAATCATTCAGGTTGGAAAAGGCCTCTAAGATCATTGAGTCCAATCTCTGACCAAGCACCTTGTCAAATATTGTGGATTTGAAATCCATAGGGCCACATAAATACCTGATTTCTTGCATTCAAAATTATGTTTATGGAATTCATAAATGACAGTACAAGAGAGAAAGTGACTTATTATTCCCACTGTGGCTTAATTAAGAGGAAAAGCATTTTATTTCTACAGTTTGCTTTTAATCCCTTATTGGTATAGTACAATTGCTAAAAATAAGTTATATATAATTTTCCCTTGTATCAGTCATTAACAAGCTAACCAAATAAATTTGGTGAGCTGGAGGTAGGGAACCATAATAGCATGTAAAAGGATGATGAAATCCTTTTCGAGGCAGGCTTCCTATATAAATGGATTTCAGATTCTGCAGAATCAGATCTGTAGGTCCTTAACATGAGCCCAATATTAATAACTGTACACCAAGTTGTGCCTTATATTATATGAAATTCTTTTAAATTAATTAAATTGCTTTCATATGAACATAAAATTTGCCGAAAGCAGGAGTTTCAATATCTGGTTTTAAAATCTGGCAGCTTATCCATTTACCCTATGGCCTTATGGGTTGGTATGAACCAGCATCTGCTCTTTGCAAGTCAATCTATGAAGCAGACTAAAATTTTTTGAATATAATATTTATGAAAAAAGCTCTTAATTTTTGATTGTGTTTTTCAAAAATAAAATCTCCATGGTCATCTTTCTGCTTCTGAATCTCAGATGAAGGCAAATCCTTTTGGATAAGTTAGTTGGTAACAAAATTCTTCACAACAGAGTTTTCTTTTGTTCTCCATTTTTGTAATTTAGTCTGGCTTAAGTTCAAGTAACTTCTCCATTTAGCTACCTTGAGCATCCTGTCTTTGCAGGTTAAGAAAGTGGTTTCTGTTCTTGTGCCAAACAGTATGAACAATCAGGGTAGGAATATTGCCATCTTTTTAATGCTTGTATTCCAAGAGAGTAGGAAGAATTCCCAGGATATTAATTACTCCTAGCTGAATTGTGAATGAAATTCATAATTAGCTAAGCCCTTCAGTTTTCTGAAAACCTTTATTGATCCTACTGTAATGTTAACTGGAAAACATAGTATAGTAGTAGTGACTGGAGTTCCATAGGACTTTCTTTTTTATTAAAAACTTCTTGCTCAACAAGGATCTTCATTTAAACAGGTAATTTTAAGATGCCTGTGTGATTAAGTGATGCCTATTGCATTCAATGTAGTTCAACAGCTAAGGCAGAGAGACACAGAAGAGCTGTATGTTTTTTTAGCTTAAACTTGGGCCCACAGGGTGACTTTTGGCTATTTACTTTTCTTCTCTGATCTATTTGTCTATTTACTTCTCTTCTCAGATTTCTCACCTACTGAAATATATGAAGTGTCCTTCTTTTGTGAAATAGTTACCAATCTATAGAGGAAAGGTATTAGGTAAATGGAAATTATCTACTTGCAGTAATGTTCAGTGGTTTAAAGTTACAGAACCACATTTCAGACGTCTTTGTAGCCCAGCTCCTACCAAACTATCATTCTTTTTCCAATCATATGTACAAGATAGGTGATCAGGAAGTTTTTCTCATAAACCACAAACCTGTCTGCTGCAGTATTGCTCACATTAGCTGTGAGGCTTTTCCCAATGGAGAGCACACAAAATCATGGTGAAGTAAATAGGAAAGTGGGGAATACTGCCCTGATGAATCATAGTGTATATGGGTTCTTCTTCACAGTGGAAAGTCTTCAGAACTTCTCCATGTTTTCTGGGCAACTAATTGCAGGAAAACTTAGTTGCTTTAATGGTGTCCTTATTTTCTTAGGTAAAACTTGGTATCTGTAATTTTGTTCATATATGAATACACAGAAGCACACACAAGTATCTTGATGGAATAGTTCCTTAATATCAGAATTAGCTTTCAGATAACAAGCAGAAAAAGTGTTGAGTTTTTCCTTCTTAGTAGAACCCAAACTCCCAGGCTGGAATTCAATCAGGATGTTGCAGTTAAAGCTCTAGATAGTTCTACCATTCTGTTTATTCGGTGAGTCACACACATCTTTTTTGTTTCCTGGTGGTTTTTTTTAGAGAAGGGAGGCTGGTGGGGTTTTTTGGTTTGTGTTGTTTTGTTGTTTTGAATTAAGTTTTTTTTGAGGGGGAGTGGGTTGTGTGTGCCTTTTTGTGTCACATCCTTCAGTCATCAAAGTGCCCTTAGATCACTGATCCTGTTAGAGGAAGTGTGAAGGGTCTTCTTACTACTTAAATGCTGAACACTCAACATTACTTAAAACACTGCCTAGCAAAAGACACACCCTTTTACATTTTACATTGGAGTCTGAGCACAGGCATGCAGAAGTCTGCTCATCGGTTCTGTCTGGAGTGGTTTGTGAGAGGAGGTTGCAATTGTTTCAACGCCTTTTAAACTGGAGAGTAAGCTATTATTAGCTTGTCTTGTAAGAGGTCATAATGGGGAAAAAAGAAGGGAGGTTATTAAATGCTTTGGCACTGATTTAAATACAATGAGAATTATAGGTGGTTAGATCATAATATTGCTGGAAGGGGATTCAAGAGGTTATTCAGTCAGTGTCCATTCATCTTCTGCAGGGCAGGGCCAATTACAGGCAGGTAGAGTCTGAGAGACATCTGTGCAGCCTAGTCTTAAACACCTTCAGCACTGGAAATATCATAGCTTTCCCAAAATGTGTGACCCAGGCTTTACCTTACTGCTGTGATTAATGTGTTTTTGTTAATATCTTGTTCTTTATAATTTAAACCAGTTGCTGTTTTTCATATTCACATGAATATGATATTAGGTTAATTCCTTCCCCTTTCCTGAAATTTTTATTTAGGTGAATATTAATTCTGTTTGTTCAACATTTGTATCTCAGTTTCTCTCCTTCAGATTAAACTCTTCTATCTCTTCATTCAATATATTGCATTAAATAATGCTTTAAAACCTCACATATTTGTGACCCTCCTCTGGACTTCTTGCCACTTCTCTTGAAATGTATTTCCTCAAGCTGGACACAAAGTTCTTGCACCTTGTCCTTACTAGTGCTGTCCAAATCAAAAGATTACTACATTTATTTTTGGTGTATATATAACAAACCAAGGCTTAGTTGGCTGATTACAGAAGCGTTACTCCATTGGCTTATGTTCTGCTGCTTTTTAAGATAACTACTATATACATCTCTCAGAGTGTTTTTTCCCACCCAATTATTGCAGACTATGTATTTATGTAGATGGCCATCCCTAGTAACATCTACTTCTCTCTGTTAAATAACATCCAGTTATTTTTCAGGATGTATCTCCAGTTAGTCAAGTTCAATTCTCTGTTTAAACATATTTCTAATCCTAATTTCAGGAATTCACCACCCAGTCCCTTAATGAAAATATTAATAGGTATGAGTATATAGATGCATGAGGAATAGAGCTCTGCAGAAATCTGCTCACCATCTAGGTCAGAGGGAAGCATTAAGAACCTCCACTTATGTCTTGTTCATTGGAGAAGAATTTTTTATATTTTCTCTCATTTCTGTAGTCACAATTCAGTTTGATGTTCTTTCATTTGACAAATTGATTAAATATTAAAATATGGCAGTGATTTTCATTGTTGTATCATCAGAAATAGCCAGGTCACATAATATAAATTTCATAATAGCTTAACATGAAATAAATAGCTCAGTTGTCTTCTGAGAAAAACAGTTTAGTTCTAATGCCTTCTTTTCTGATAGTGAAATTAAGTAACTGATTCTGTCGATATGTACAAAGAAAGACAAGGTTGCAAGGAGGAGCAAAATACTCACATGAATTTAATTTGAAGTCCCTACTCCAGAACACAAATGCTTTAAGTGTATTAGCTTAATTCAAGAATCATGTATATGAAATAATGGCTTTGATGGAAGAGTGGTGGTACAGAGAATGAGCTCCAGAGATAATCCAAGAAAATGCCATAGAATTTTTCAATAAAAACAAAACAAAATTCCTCCCAAGTATTTCCACTTCTTTTTCAAAAAGGAGTCCAACTTGACTACTGCTAGTAGGAGTCTAGAAGAAGAGCAGAGATCACTCAGAAATCAAAGGAATGGATGCTTTTAAAATAGACAATTATTGAATTAATTGTACAGTTATAGTGACTATAATTTTCTGTCACATATCTATCAGCAAGATTTCTTCCCCTGCACATTTAGTGATTACACCAGTTCCAGTCTTGGCAGTGGAGGTATTCAGTTCACTCTACACCATCCTGAAATACAGTTATTTACATATTTTCCCATTTACTCATCCTCTCCTTCAAGGTTATGCTACACCTTTGATGGTATCAGGCAACTTAGTGTCTAGTTTAATGATTTCTAAGCTTGAAAATTGCCTTTAATTTTTTTTTGAAATGCAGTATCTGGCTGGGGCGAGCAGAATGGGGCTGCTAGAAGCAGCTGGGGTGTCCCCCCCCTGTTTCTGGGCATGACCTTTGTGTAGGAATAGCTGGACTGGCTGGGGAGCAACTGATATTGAAAATAGACTTTCTCCAGAAAAGTCTAAATGGCATTATTTGCTGAAAAAGCTGTGCTTTTCCTAAACCCTGTGAACTAGGAAATCCTGAGTCAAAATACATCATAATAACATAAAAGCATAATTTTTCAAAACAGATGCCTTCATAACATTTATTTAGGAATGAGAATGGTAATTATTCCAGCAGAGTAAGTGAATATAGTTCCATTGTTTTATTTTGTAAAGTACTAGGTTGACATCCATGGAAACTAAATATTATTTACAGAGTAGGTATGACAGCCTGTATTTCTCACCATTGTTTCAAAAAATGTATTCTGATTCTAATACAGGTCCCAATAGTCCTAACACCAAGCATTTACAATTTATAGGCCTTATATGTGCATTAACCATACATGCCTCCCCTTACATAAAACCCATTAGTCTTTTATTTTTGCAGTCCACTGGACTTGTCTGCTGGTCTGTGTGCCTAATTTCACCATGCTTTTAGCTCCTGTGCTTTGTGTTGATTACTGTAATTGGAGCCTGAAATTGGTAGGTTTTTTTGTATGGGTATAGCTGGAATATGCATAGTTGTGCATAGGTTATATTTGCTTTCTTTGAGGTACACATATTATCATTTCCTAACTGTCTATCTGGAGAAACAAGAGAAGACTTGGGATGCAGAGATGGCACTGATGCAGTAGCCTTCATCTAATTAAGGGCTGGGATCAGGAGAATACTGGTTGTTTTTTGGTTTGGTAAGGTCACAAATAGTTGCTGAAAATCCCCATTCAGCTCAGGGGAGGCTTGACCTCGTGGCACATCCTTCTGTTGGAGCAGCTTATGTGATATGTATGAGACTGTGAGAGAGGGAAAAGGGCAAAGGGTTATTTTACCCTTACAGATACTGCTCTGTCAGGGTCAGATTTCCCTGATGAAGCAATTGGTAAAGGTGTTTACCACATTTTGATGTTTGAGAATGACACAATATACAGAGCTGTCTTCCTCCTTTTGTGTGGCAGTAAATAAGTTTCTTCTGCTTATTTTATCCCTGCTGTGTGTGAATGCTATCACACACACTCCAGTGTTTATAGGAGAGGTGAACTTAACGATATTTTTTGGGGAGTATGAGAACTCTGTAAGACCTATTTGACATACAAAGGTGCCTGCATGTGCACACAATTTAAATATTCTTTCTTTTTCAAATGTGAAAATTGTTTATTATTTCCACATATGCAGGTAGGCTAGGAAGATAATCAGGCTGAAATGATTAATTTTGCACCAAAACTTTGATGAAGTGATGGGCTACAGGTTTACCCTGGACCTCTGACTACCAGCTGTAGAACTGAGTCTTATCATACCGTTGAGAACCAGATCCTTGAATTGGATTTACTGCAAGAAGAGGGTGCTTGGTGGCCCTCCTTGTGGTCAGATTCTGCCATCTTTTAACAGTGAGGTCAAAACCTAATCTGACAATATGATCTGGCAATATGATGCTTTTGATTGGAGAAGCAAATACTTTCTAAGTGTGGTATTTGATTACTGGCCCTATGATGACAAAAGAAGTTTTCAAATGTGGTGATGGTTTTGCATGGAATAAATTATGAAGAGTTAGATATCAAAGATATCAAGTATGTTTTTCTTGTACCATTTGATAATTACATTTGAAAGCTTACAATTAAATCAGGGAATTAAGAATCTACAGATGGGAGGTGTCGCCTTCCTTTTTCTTTCACCCTTCAGGTAAGATGATTAGGTTTTATACTCAATTTTAATCACAGATAGAGTTATTGGCTTCATAATTTGGTGATGTGAATCAATTCAATGTGGCATAGCTTGGATTAATTCTACTGTAGGTAACTGCAATATACAGATACTTTTATAATAAAAATTCTTTCTTTTTATTCAAAAACTGTGGATTTGAGCTAGCTGTCTAATAAAACACATTTTAAAATGCTGAAGATAATTTAAAACTGGGAGGAGGCAAATATCGAGAGTTTAAAACAATGTTTTAAATAGGATTAATTTTGATTTAGAGCTCCTACAATATACACCACAATTTTGATACCACCACATACAAGATGATACAAACTTGTTAAACATAATTCCTGCTTGAGTCACTTCCACATTCTAAGTTAGACACAATTTCCTTATTTCTTATAAAATAGCAATCCTTAAGTCGATGAAGAATACCTTTACAATTTTTTCCTTTTTTCTCATCACAGTGTGTGCTATGTGACTCTTCTACAATGTATCCTCTACTACTACTGCTGTTTCTCATGTTTTTCTTTGATCACCTGAGCTGTAAAAGAGCATGACTGTTTTATCTTGCAACCAGTAGGAGATAATCCTATCCAATTCAAAATTCATGTTGGGTTCCTCATTCACTGATGTAATGAATTAAGTAAATAAAAGAGCAACTTCATATGATATTCATCTACTCTGTCATTTTTTTTGTTCCCATCTCCAGAGTTCACCAACCCAGCCCAATATTATCCCCATGTTGCAGACTTTTAGATAGTTTTCCTGCTCCCTACTAGATCAGCTTGTGAGACTCTTTTCTGTGCTCAAGTTCCAAACTTTTATAACGGACACAGCAAGTTTGAAATTTTCAAGAGAATGTTAGGTTTTAACTTAACTGAGAGCCTAAAGCCCTTGCAATGCCTATCAGAGTGGTCAAAGGGGAGGAGACTTTTCAAACAAGAGGAGACTTTTCAGATCATAAGGATTTGCACTCCTGACCTATCTTGTCTTGTGTATATCCTTTCACATCCCCAACTGTATTCAGACATACTTTATGTTTTGAGGCTACATATCAAGAATGAATTGGACCAGACAAGCTATGTGCAACCAGACTAAACAGCCAACACAGAGAAACAGGATAGATGAAAGCTTGCCAGATAAAAGAGGAGAAAATGATGGAAGGCTGGAGAGACGTTGACATATTTTTACACCTGCTGTGTCCCCCAAACTTTATTCTCTTTTATTTTCACATGCATTGCAAATTTTTATCTTGTGCTACATGAGAGAATAGAAGTGTCAGCATTCTGAGGGTTATAGTGGTGGGGGTGCCTGTGGGTTCTGTTCTCTTTCCAGTTACAGCAGAAGTACAACACTTACATTGAGACACTACTTTTGAAATACTTGCAGAATAATTTTACAGGTTAAATTATTTATCCAGAACTTTTGAGCTTATTCATTTGAGCCCCATGGACACCTGAGACTGACTCAGCACTCTGTTAAACTCCCTTGTCTTATTTCCAGTCATGTACATAATATACACAGACTCAAGAAGATTTATATTCATCTTACCTTACAATATATAAGTCCTAAATTTGTAGGGGGTGTATATGTTATACATATATAATTTTAGAAAAGTCCCTGAGGGAGTATCTTTCTTGAAATATTCCACTATGGGAAGAGAATGATTTTATTCCTAACGTTAATTGTCTTTGCAGTTCTGTTGTATTTTCCTTATTTCTGTCAATGATATATTGCTGATTTTACAGTCCTCATTCAAAGAAAACCTGATGAGACCTTTGAGGAACTTCACAAAAGTTTTAATGCAGCCTTTCAGTAATTAATTACAATTTCATTTGTTTTCTCCCCTTCATCACAGACTGAGAAACAGCCATTTACTTGCCACAGGATTTTTGTGATCTATAAACCCAAATGTCATGATGTGGTGTGTCATGACAAGGAAAGGCTTGTTGGACATCTCCATAGAACTTGGCTTTTTTTCATGGCTACTTCTGACTGTTATTCTCCTCGTGATTCCTTGGACCTTACCCCAGATTACTGGCTGCTCCCTGTCATCCTATGTTTATTAAAACATCACAAATATAGGAACCTATCTAAGAATCTTCTGAGGTGTAGTAACTGCCCTTGAACTTGAACTGCACTGTAATCCTACAAAATATCTGCCTTTCTGTACGTGATGGTCAAATCGAAGGGAAACTGCTCTCCCTGTGCTGTGCTTACCTTTGCCAGGAATGGACAAATGATAGAGGTGGAAAGCTGGAAACCGTAAGTTTAATGTGCCATCTTTGAGGCACTGTGGTGTCTTGTGTATATTAAATGATTTGGGGTTCCAACCCCAACATACAAAACCATCTGTAGAACAGCTCAGAAAAATGTGGGATATATCTCAGAGAAATCCCCAAGTTCTAATTGTAGTTATAATGTTTATATTAACACAAACTTCTGAATCATGTGCAGGTTTTTGATGCAAATTCTCCAAGGTGCTTTGTGTGCATTCACAAATGCGTACACCTGCATATTAGCCTAACACATGGTGTATTCTGCAGCATAGCTTGTCCTTCTGTGTGTATTGTCAGGATTCTTGATGAATTTGGCATTTTGATCACGTGTCATATTCCTGTAGCTATGGAGTGGGCTTCCCTCAGAAAGCTCAACAGTCTTTTCACAGAATGTTCTCTAGTCACACTGGGAGCAGATGCACAAGTCCTGAGGAGAAGAGACACTACCCTTAGTAGTTCTGCCAGAAACACTAAAGTGACACTTGTTTTTTTCAAGTATGAGCTGAGTGCATTGTCATCAGATGATTCAGTGATGGGCCAGAAATCAAAGGTCTAACTTTTTAAAACTAAAACATATATTGAAATAATTTATAGCCAGACCCAAGAGCTCAGAAAGGTGTAGTAAAAAACTTATATTGTGATTAAAAAAAATAGTGAAGAAATTTATTTGACTGAAATGTTTTAGAATGTTCTGTAAAATGTGATATAAGAAACTAAAATAATTGTAGATTAATTAATTTTAAATTATTTCCAATGAAGATACACAGCTCAGTATCTTTGCTTTCAACTCTACTCATTTCCATTGTGCACTACTGCTGCAAAACAAAACCCATGCCATCTAGTGAAACCACTCAGTGCAGGGACCAGCAAAAGAAATCAATCAATAGAAGGGACCTTTAGCTAAAGGTCAGAAAAAGTTGTATTAGATCCCTGGGAAAAATCCCCCGGGGATTTTGTTGCCAGTTGTAGAAAAATCCCCAGGGATTTTTCAAGCAGCTATTAAGAAAATTTGTCTTCTGAGATGATGTTTGCTACTGGTTTTGTGCCTTCCTTCACAACCTGTGTGGGCTTCAGAGATCACTTAAAGTAAATTCCAAATGAAATGTCTTTCCACTTTGTATATTTGTAATAATTTTACACAGAAAAATGATGAACTCTTGAGGTGATGAGACCATCACTGCAGTCAAATTCACTTCAAATAACTTCAGTGGTACAGATTTCTTTGAAAGAAATTTTAAAAGCAGTTACTATAAAACAATGGATTTTTATATCACGTCCATCAACATCAGTTTTTCTTTTACACAATACCATTCCTACAGACTGATTTTATATGCAGCTACATCTTCCTGTGTTTTATAAGCAAGGCCACCAAAATTCTACAACTCTTTTTTATTCCCCTTCCTCTTAATGAATGAATTCCTATCCTAATATTTAATCCATACATTTCTTATGTGGAATACTTGTTTAATGCACTGAGCTCTACATTTGAATTGGAATTGGAATATATTTCCCCGACTTGATAAATAAGAGTAGATCAGAATGGATTAATAACTAGGCTACAAGTAGATGCATGTGAATCAGCTGATAACAATCTTACTGTGATGACTCTTTTGAATTTCAGCTCTTTCTGACATTTGATCACAATAGACTTTAGCTAAAAATGTCAGCAGTTTAAAGCAAAGTCTTTTCATTATAGAGGGGTTGTGAAAAAATAAAAATTAGGCTCCAGAAAGGCAGTTGCTGCAGCTCACCTGGAATACAAAATTGCCATTGTTATCACTGCTTCCTTTGCCATTGGAACATTTTATAATAGGAATAATATATTACAGTAGTGTTAAAATCTAGAAAATGTTCCTGATCTTACCTGAATACTTCCCTGCACAACTGAAGCCATGTCAAGCTGACTTGCCATTTATTATGTGCTATATTTCTCAGACATTGCTTGCAGACAACTTCTGTATCCCACCTTTTTGTCCTTTTTTTTGTCCTGATTCTACAGCAAGACTGTATTGTTTTTGTAAATACAAATGAGAGAGAGAGAGGAAGGCAACAATATTTTCTGAAACTGAAGCACTATTGTTTAGGGCAGCCAAATCCACAACCACCATGTACATAATTTTCATGGAACTAGATTTTTATAGACACTTGCCTCAGTTTTTTTTTGTTTTTAAAATTAAGAATGTTCTTTTATATATAATGGGTCATACCATGTACTCTGCACTAATTTTTTTGCACTTCTGTCCTGTTACTATATTTTTGTTGCAGTGGGATAGGGCATGAGAAAGGTGAGGAAAGACTATTTATTGAAATACTATTGTGGGGCTGAATTTATGATGTGTACAAGTATGTTCCTTCCATTCTTACTCAGAAGAATCAGAAGCTAACACAAGCGGGGCTTTTTCTGAATATATGGCACAGAGTCAGTCTCCTATGCATGCACATTTGGACTCTGAGCCTTTCCATAATTTATATGCTTATTGCAGCTTGTATTTTTCTTGCAGCGTACCTGTACTGGATGGTAAAAAAGTGAATTGTGGTTCTTTGTTTCTAGACAAATAATTGGATAAAAAATAATATAAAGCCATCTTAAAAACATGTTTTGCTAACGTCCATAACTTGAGAGTAATACAAATTTTGAAAGGCCTTTTAGTTTTATGATAAATTAAACAATTCCTCTTTCCATAATTTGTAATATAGTTCTGAGAGGAAAACAACCATAAAAACTCATAATTACTGGACAAGCCTGTTTTTTGACTGCTGTGTAAACCTATCTCTAGTTGGAATGGCCTGCACTATTTTGTTACACAAATTACAAACGATTTAATATTTTATTTATGCCTTGCTTCTGGCATCAAAAATTATAATTCTACTAGAAAAAAAAAGCTTTATTTAGACTTATTTTTAAGCTCTCTTTCTACTCCTCTCACTCCATGTTATACTTCAACATGGTTTTTTGTGCTAAGTTTTGAGACAGTATTAGTTTCAAAGCATTTTGGGTACTCTTTTGGTTTTGTGTTCAAAGATACATATGGGAAGTTTTAGAGCTGCTTTATAGTAATTCAGTGTTTTTTCATGGAGCGTACAAGGGCCAAAAGAGGTGGCAGCATAATACAGGGGCAGAACAGGGATTAAAATAGAAGATTCTTTCATAATCTATTTTAGTCACTAGTGAAAAAATGTCTTTTGGCAGAGACTGATTTGTGGATCAGAGGATCACTGATTAGCATTTTTCCACCTTCCAAGTTAGGTGTGAGAGCATTACAACGGAAGAAGTGTAGGTCTGCTTCTTGCAAATGGCTTGAACATTAGTAACTGGAGGATGGTGGAAAAGTTATTAGTTTCTGCTGTGTTATTATACTAATAAATACGTTCCTTATGTTCTGTTTACCACTTTATGATGTTACATTAACAGATGATAGTGTTGCAATCCAATAAATAAACATTTAAATATGTCTTTCTAAATGCTCATACAAGACTGTTCACAATAGTATCAGAACACCTTACAAAGGCTGTTTCACATGAAGACAATTAAGCAGGTAATTATTTTCAGCTTTGTCAAAATAAATTGCAATTTGGAGTCCGTGTGAGTTCTCATTATTTGGCATTTTTTCCCTTACTCGTTGATGTTTGCAGCTAGTGCTGGGCTTGCCTCACCCAATTCAAGACAAAACTCCCATTAGAGTGAGATTGATGGACTGTTGAAACATGTGCATTAATTTCTCTATGGGGTAGTTTAGACCAAAGTCTGGAATAAAGAGCTATATACTGCACCTGATGGTAGTCTGCTCATCCCACAGATGAAAATAGCATAATGAGTGCTTATCAAGGTCAGGTTTTTGTTAGACTTTCATTTTATTTTGTCCTTATGTCAGTCCTTATTCTCAAGTTCTATGAAAGTGTTACATTTTATGTAGAAAGCATTTAAACAGGGGTATTCAAATCAGTGCTGTTAAAGTGGTGAAGGAGAAGAGCATCAGACTTATTGTAAAAAGCCAGAAAATATAATTCTACTGAAAGTAGATAGTAATTACTGATGGATGTTTTCATATCCAGGTTACAGATGTGGGGAGAATACGTCTTACTGCAGTACAGCATTTCAGTTCTATGGCTGAAAACCAGGCAGTGCAAATTAAAAGTAGCTACACACACTGAGTTCTTCACTGATCCAACAAGATTTAGTAACCATAATAGCTCTTAGTTGATCTAAACAAAATACGAAACCAAATAGGCCTAACGACATTGTTTCCCCTACTCCCACCCCTGTTACACTTACTTTTGCTATAATGGGGAGAAGAAGGGAGGTGGAATTAGACCGTAAATTTATGGTCTAACATTCATCTCATAAAATGCTTGCTGAAAAGTTAAATAATGAGTAACTATTTTAGCTTTTATTTTGTTTTGGAAGGAGGCAAGGTTTGCTTTTCCTAGCACTTAAAAGAAGCAATGGCATAAATATCTATTCTTGCATCCCCATAGCCTTCACTTGTAAGGCATTCTCAAAGGTGAAGAAACACATGGCATCCTTTACAAATTGAAGAGCCCTCTCGATGTGGGAAGTGGGATACTGTCTCCTTTCCCTATTCTGTAAAGCAGAATCCAAACCAGGATCTTGTTTGTAAGGATCAAGAATTTTTATGGGCTTCTGGAAATGACACATTTTTATTTGTACATAGTGAGCTAATTATCTCTGTGATAGAGATATTGCTGTGTGTTTTGTCCACTGGCTGTGAAAAAAAAGGGGCTGCTTTTTTCAGGGCATGGGCTCACTCCTTTTCTCTGGCATTATTTTATGCTCTAAGAAATTTAGTAAACTTTCAGCTGAAGCTCCTTCCTTTCACCACTAAAGCTCAGGTTGCTAGTTCCATTCTCCTTATCTCCTTTCATTCGATATAAGGGAAAAGGAGACATGGGGACACAGAGTAAAGGCTTGCCCACTGAGCTAGAGTGGCTCTAAGCCAGGTCAGGGGATAAGAGCAAGTGATAATGACTTTAGAGATTGTTTCGCTCTTCTGTCTCATCGTTTCTGTCTTCACAACTGGAGCCAAATGTATCTGAATGTAATGCCAATTGGGTGCAATATATTGAAATTTTCATAAACATTTGTGTTGTTTCATTTAATTTTAAATATGATTCCTACATTTCAAATGATTACTATTAAAGACAAATGAATTTCAAAATGCATCCTCTGATCAGTTGAGGAAGATGTGCAATTAATGTAGCATGTGTGTAGTAGCAGTGACAGGAACAAAATCAGAAAAGGTACAGAAACTGTTAGGTATTCAGAACTAGTCACGAATCTTAAAATACTTAACAGTTTTCAATGATCAAAGAAATGCGTTTTATTTATAGGCATAAATGAAAGAGCCTTCAGCGTAGCATGAAGGCAATGCTGGATAACTTGTTGCTATGCTATGATAAGAAACCCCCCAGCATTCTGGGGGATTTTAAAATTAACAGCCTGTCTGCTACTAAATGTTCCAAGTACATCCAATTGATGAGTAGATATGTGATAATATACCATTGATCATATAACAATAGGTGATGTCAATATAGTGGTGCAGTGAGTAGTTAAAAACAGCTACCATCTGTCAATTGCTTTATTTTAATTTTCTAGCTTTTATAATTCTATTTGATCCTCCTAGACACACAGTAATTAATTTGGTTTTCTTCTGCCTTTTTCTCTTATTTGTCAGACTGTTTTCTCTCATATCCTTCTAACTCCTGGTGTAACTGAATTTAACATAATTCTGCATCTTAAACATCCTCATTTGTACAGAAAACTCAGTGGTGTTGGAAAGACTTTTGGAAAAAAAACAAAGCCTTTAAAACAAATAAATTGTTAAGTTCTTAGTCATTGCTTTCTTGGTTATTCAGAAACAAGTTCTATCTGTAAATTAATCATAAAAAATTCAACAAAATCTTTAAAGAAAAAAATTTACATTAGCGTGCTAAGATTGCTAATTTAAAGAATACATTGTATTCTTTAAAATGCAGTTGTAAAACATTAAATTTTTGTAGAGTAAATGTATGTTCAGGATTCTCATTAAAGACTTTGGATGTTTTTAGAGGTGATGACCTTACCAGGATTGCAGTACTGCAATGAATTTAATTGGGGAAAGAATTTTCTTTACTACTTCAAAAATAACAGATTTTTCATATTGAAGTTCAATAATTCTGATTGTTGCTACTCTATTAATAATCTAGTGCAGGGTGACAAACCTCGCATTGAAACTTTATGACTTCACAAGAAAGGTCATATGGGTCTTGTTTCTATGGAAGGATCTCAATGCTCCTGCAAGTGTCCTAATACAATAAGAATTTTCCTCCTTTGAACTGTTTCAAGCTCCTTTTAGAAAGCTTTGATTGCATTCAGTTTCACTTAGGTTTTTTCATTCTTATGCCACCTAGGATCTTAGTCTACTGAACCTTACTCTTTGATTACATAGATCACCTTGTGGTAGATCCTAAGATAACTTCTTGGAAACCTATTTTATCTGCATTTGAGTTCCTCATTCCTGCTGGCATTCATAATCAAAATAATGTCTGACAGAACCAGAAGTGGGCCTGCTTTGAGTACCGCTTACTTCCCACATAAGAAAAGAACTATTTTGACTTAGTTTCGTGAATCTATTTCTAAAGATACTTTAGCTCTGTTTGGAAGTTTAAGGCTTTCAGAGTATGGGAGGTATTGAGCCAAAACTTCTGTTTTCACTGTGCCAAATTTGACTACCCAAGAAATCACTTCTGTTATTACTGCTTGAATAGTTCTAAGTGTTCTCTACACATCTGTGAAACAGATTGGAATATTCGTTTTGAAGAAAACATGGCAGGGGATGGAGGTTTGCAATATAGGAAACTCGGAGTCAGGTCTCTGACCTTTCTTGCTCAAAGACATGATCTGCTTTGCCCAACAGACTAGCACATAGGTCTCTCCATCCCTGATCCTAACTCCGTGAGACTTTCTGTCAGGTGCCACGGGGATGGGCCGGCTGCTGCTGGGTGGCACATTCAGCAGAGGAGGAGTCTCACAAGCTGGGGTGCAATCCACTGCCCCCAGCAGGGAGAAAGGCCAGCCAAGGGGCGGCAGCTGTAGTCAGCCAAGAGTCTGCATTGCCAGGCACACATACTGGAGATTTATTAGCATCTTGCTTCTAAGAGAAATTGCTGGACTTAACAGCACGTCTGTTTTACCATAAGATTTGACTAAGAACATGAAAGGTTTCCTGTCCATTGGCTGAAGTACTTCAGATTTCTTTTTCCATGTTAAGATCACATACTCACTTTTCTTATCTGCATGGTCCTCTGCAGTTATGGAGCATCAGGTTCTTGAAAAACAAGATCTTCTTTTACCATCTCTAATTTTTTCCATCCCATAGCCCAAGGAAGATTTGAACCCTAGCTTTAAGGCACAAAGTAGTAAAGCAGATGAGCTAAATGGTTTTTATTCAAAGGAGGAAGAATAGTTATTGGACTTTGCACAATACGGCATTATTAGTGGACAAAATATTTTTAAAAGAAATTGTATCTGGGACACAAACTTCCTGAACACAGCAATGTCAGATTCATCTAATCTAGCCTTGGGACTCTGTCACTGAAACACATAAAAGTCCAAGCGCTGAAAATATTTCTGTGAATAAAAGTGATTAAGTTGCTGCTGGAATCTTTACTTAGTTGCACAAAAGCTTTTAGTCACATATTAACAGCCATAGCAGTCACATATTTTACTGATAAACACTTTTGTTGTTCATAGCTACTCTGTCAAGATTAACTAGTTCTGTGAAAATAGTATTTGCCTGATCAAGCAGCACCATAGGTCTGTATTTGGGAAGCACAGCATCTATGATTGTACTGAGTGGTTTACATTTTAGTGCAGAGGCATCAGTGAAGATTCAGCTAGTGTCTTTGACAAGAAAAGGCTGAATTGATGGAGAAGCATGTCTCAGAACTCTAAACTGCAGAGGGAGAAACTTCTACAGCTATCTTCAGAAGCTTCTCTGAATCTCTAGGTGTTCGACTTGGTAGGAAATGCCAGTCTTAAATTGCTTGGGTCTAACAGCTCTTTTGAGGACAAGATTGTAAGTTGGCCACACAGGTTGCCCACTGGCCTGCAGCAAGAAATGACAAATAATGTGACCTGAGGACTTCAAATATAGTGTCTGATTCTAGGATGGCAGTAATGTTCACCTCCAGGCTTCATCACTTAGTGTCACTGGAGCAGCTGATGATCATGGGTATCTTTCAAACCTTTTAGAACACTTCATAAGTTTAGTCTAAATCCAGAAGACAGCAAACTATATCTCCATATGCACTGAGATTCATTTTCTTCAGTATGTATAATGATAAGCATTAGATTTTTATCAAGAAATATACCTTTAACTATTTTTGAGTTTTCATGTTCTCAGTGCATTTTAAGACCAAGTTCTAAGACTAAGTAAAAAAATATCAACAAATTTGTCTGAAAAAAAGTGTATATTTATTTGAATAAAAAATTATGGTGAGTTGAGATAGGCTTCCTTTTTGGAGATGATGTAAATGTTTTTCTAGGTCCTTTTTAACTATCAAAATCTGCAAAATTTTTGTTATTTTCTTCTGTGTTTCAGTACAAAGTTTTCTTCAATAAATTTTTTTTATAACTTGAATTTTTTTTCTAGAAAGCCATTTAAGTTTGAGAAGCAAAGTTAAATGAAGTGCTCTGAAATCACGGAAGCAAAGTGCAAGATTCGGAAAGAGTTACTGTCCACTGTAATGAGATTTCAATTCAGTATCCTATTCAAGACAGAGGCAGTATTTGAAAAATGATCTTTCCTGGCATGTGAATACTATTTCTCATTGAACAGCAGTTATGAGATCAGAGACCATTTAATATTCTTTTTGTTTATTGTGCAGTTTAATGAAACACCCTGAACTAGAAAGTTCTGAATGCCAAGTGATTTTGTTTGGTTCTGAAGACTTGTAGGTAGGGTACTTCTAAGCACTAGTTTACAAAGAAAAAAGAGTGTTCAGTGGAATTGCTCCTTATTTTCGTTGTGATATCAAAGTATCTATACAAGTATATACACATACACAAATGTATATACGCCTGCATATATGCTTGCAAACCCACATGTAAGAAAAGCTACTTACTTTATATGCATAAGGGATTTATATCTAGCACAACTGACAGATATTTTGCATTTTGTTTTCTACTAAATGGACCCATGGTATCCATTCTTGATTAATTCTGTTTAGATTATGATCAAAAAGAGAATTACTAGAAATTAATTTTTGTAGCAAAACAATGAAGAAATACACGTATAGAATAAATTGGTACATGACTTTTTCCTTAGCCCTGATTAAACAGCCTGAGAGAAAAAATGATGTGAAATAAGACATTCCAATGTATCCATTTCACACCGTTTGCTGTTTTGCACTTTGTACCTCTTAAATGTGAAAACATAGAACAGATGTCTTATGAATTATGTATATTTCATAACAGAAGACCATTGTCACATGTATTTTGGTACTGAATAATTCATAGATAATCTGCTACATCTGCAGAGGGACTGATCCACTTCTTTTTGTAAGAGACACTTAGATAAATACATGACCTGCCAATGTGCACTTGCAGTCCAGAAATCCAATTGTGTCCTGGGCTGCATCCAAAGCAGCTTGGCCAGCAGGGTTAAAGAGGGTATTGTACCCCTCTACTCTGCTCTGGTGAGATCCCACCTGGAGTGCTGCATCCAGCTCTGGGATCTCTGCACAGGAAGTACATGGACCTGTTGGAGTGAATCCAGAGGAAGCCACCAAGATGGTTGGAGGGATGAAGCACCTCTCCTATGGTGACAGGTTAAGAGTTTGGGTTGTTCAGCCTGGAGAAGAAGAGGCTCCCAGGAGACCTTATGGCAGTGTTCCAGTACCTAAAGAGCACCTGAAAGACAGTTGGAGAGAGACTTTTTGCAAAGGCATTTAATGATAGGACAAGGGGTAATGAAAGAGAGTAGGTTTAGATGAGATATTAGGAAGAAAATCTTTACTGTGAGGGTGGTGAGACACTGGAAAGCATTCCCAGAGAAGCTGTGGATGCACCACCCCTGGAAGTGGTAGGATGGATCCTTCAGCAACCTGATGTAGTGTCCTTGCTCAGAAGGGTTGGAACGATATGATCATTAAGGTCCTTTCCAACCCAAACCATTCTATATTTCTGTGACCCTAGAAACAAACAAAAGAAATACCAACCCAAAACCACAAGTAGTTGGTTTTTATTTGCCCTTGAGATAATTTAGGCATCAGGCTTACTAAGGATTTTGCTTGCAGAAGTTTCTGGGATGAGTAAATCTAATAAAAACTTCAGGCATTTCTTGTGCTAGCTGCCAGCATAGGGAATTTTCATAGGCTCTTTTTGAAAGAAGCACTTTTTATGGGAAATATTGTGTGGCGAAACTTATGTCAAACTCTGTTTTATTCTCAAACAAAGAATAAACATTATAGACCACCATTTCTGGGTGTAATATGCTCAATAGATACCAAAATAAGGTTAGGAGAGCATTTTTATCAGTAATTTGGAAAAAAGCCTGGCAGAATACTTGAAACATATTTGAAATTATATTTGTCAAGTAAAGGATAATTTGAAATTGTCAGTACATTCCATTGGGGACGAGAGAAGAAACCTCCAATTTTAAATGGAATGTAATTTTAAAAAAATTCAGGAATTTGTAGTTCATTAGAAATTAGATGTTACTATGTTGATAAATATTTTATACAGAATTTAATATGTGTCTGAAAAATTATCAAATAGAATATTATAAATTAAGGGCATCTTCAGATGATCAAAAATAATTGTCACCTGAAATGAAGAACTCACTTAAAACATTTTGTGCGCATTTAATTTACCACATTGGCAATCTTTTCGCCTTCTAAGTAAAATGGAACAGTTGAAATCTCTAGACGTTTGACACATTTATAATCTTTTTTACTTAGCAGTGGGGACAGTTGATGTTGGGCTCAGGCATGCAGTAACTTCATTACAAGACATGGAATTAAAAAGAAAAGCAGACGCAGGCAGAAAAGACTTGTTTTATTCAGTATTTGTCTCCAAGTATATTGGAAAGAATTAGACATACAAAAAATTTGAATGCCAGGAATTAAATAAAAATAAAATACATTTTCTGTAGAATGCAACTTGAAATGAAAAGTGTACAGAAATAAAGTCTCAGAATAATTAAATAATTTATAGCGTGCATTTTTTTTTTTAATAGAAGAACAAACATAGAAAAGATGTTAAAGCAAGGTACTAACTCAAGATGAATATTAACTTTTCAGACAGTGACTAGCATCTATATTAAAGGCAATTTATTTTCATTACATCAAGAATTTAGTTGCATAAAATTTTTGGTTCTGAAATGGGACAAGAATTTCCTTACAGATATGAGAAACAAATCATTAAGTTTCCAGTACTTTTGAAAATTTGAAAGAATTCATTAAAATTTTGACATGTAGGAAAATCAAAAAGGTTTTGAAATAAAAATGGTTTATATTCTGAAAAACTGGGTACAGTAGTTTCACATATTAAAATGTGCCTCTATTGTTTTTTTTTCTCTTTCAAACCAACCTTTAGCTCCTATCCAAGTTTCAGTACCAAGTGTGCCAGTACTATTCTCCTAGTAACTGCTATTGCCCTTTTAGATTGAAAAGTAAAACCTTCTGAATTCTACCAGTAATTTGCCAAGGTAGAAACTACATTAAATAAAGGCACAGTTTCATTTAAACTTTTAAGACCTAATTGCAAATAACAGCAGGAAAAACCATCTACGTAAACAGAATTCTGGTGTTTTGTGTCTTGCAGAGACTGTTGTTTACAGTCCTCCTGTTTTAATGAGAAAGACTTGAACCAGGTGGAAGATCTCTTTAAGAGTTAATCAAGCTTGTACAAAAGAAACTGATGAGCAGCTGCTATCAAAATGAGGTTGTTGATGTTCAGGGTTCACAGTTATTCATATATATCCAGTGTATTTTTCTCCATTTTCCAAGTCTGATCCAAAGCTGAGAAAGAAGAGGATGTAGAGAGGATAAATGAAACAAATCCACTTAAGACTACAGAATATTTGTGGGACAAATCTGAATCCTTTAGCATTACTGTGTTGGGATTTGTATTATCCCTGACAACTGTAGCTGGATAAAAGCCAAATCAAACTAAAATGAAGTTGAATGTTTCAAGGATAAAATTAGCTGCTAGATACGTTGTGAAAAGTAGTTGCCAAAACAATGAATACAAGCACAGAACAGATATGAAATTTAACAAATCAAACAATAAGATAGTATAAAGTAGTTGGGATGTGTATTAAAGACCTTAGTTTTAAACCTGCTGAAGAAACCCTGAAGAGAAAACATTTCTTAAAGAGAAAAAAAACCAAGCAAAATGAAAATTATTAGACCAAGTAGTTGGGCTAAATAAATATCTATCAAATTTTGACTGAATGTTGAAGAATTCAGTATTCTGCACAATGATCCAGTAAAAAACCCTGCACTTTTTGTTCCTGAAGACCTCTCGGCACTTTATTTTAATGAGCAAAAATATTTATGATCCTAACTGACGGCTGTTAATGACTTCATTATGGCTGAGTCAAAAATTATCTATGTCACACTGATGGCCATTTTTATTTTTTGACAATTTTCTATGCCTAATTCCCCATCTTTTTATTACTTTGATGGTTGGAGGTGTATCCTACAAATTGAAAATTTGCATGTCTTCTACAGCTTTAAAATGTTTAAAATCCTTCTTCTGAAGTTCATAAATAATGAGGTTTCTACACCATGGTGGAAGGGGAAAAAATCCCATCTCTCCTATGGCACATATGCAAATGTGGTACTAAGAATCCAAAATTCATTAGGAAAAAGTGTTTTTCTTAATTTATAAATGAACTTTGATGTATTACAGTTCTGCCTATTACTTCTTGCCCTTTTACTGAGTAGTACTGAGAAGACCCTACCCTTGTCTTCTTTACTGCTACTTGTCAAATATGGTTAAGATCGCCCTGGAGCCTTCTCTTCTCCAGGCTGGACAGTCTCATCTCTCTCAGCCTCTCTTCCTACGACAGATGCCTCTATCCTTTAAACATCTTCATAGCTCTTCTGGTAAATTCATGTCTTTCTTTTATGTGGAGCCCAGAATAGGCCTCCAGATGTGCCTCAACAATGTTGAGTAGAGGGGAAGAATCACATCCCTCGACCCGGGGATGCAACCTCTGGGATGCAGTTGCCCGTCTTTACCACAAGGGCACATTGCTGGCTCAAATTCATCTTGTCCATCAGGACTTCCAATGTTCTTTCTGCAAAATGGAATTTCACTTGAATGGGAGATTCAAGCCCTTAAGTATTTCAAAACTTGTCATGACTAAATTTTATATACTTTTAAGTGCATTTTTAAACCCCTTTCCTCTTCACTTTCAAATACTTTATTAAAACAATGCTTTATTTAGATGGAGAATGTGTCTACTGAGTTATAAAATTAAATATTATCTCCAAGATTTTAAGAAATTGACCATTTCCCTGAAAAATAATGTATTTTACATTAATCTGAACTCTTAATACATTCATGGGCTACAATATTATTCTCTCATTCATAGTAAGTCCAGCTTTTCCTTTCTTTCAAGAATAAAAGTTGAAGGATACCAAATAAGGAGAGCACTTGAATTCTTAAGAGAAATTACATCTGGACTTATAAATTGTTATTTTCACAGTAATAAATAGATATTTAAGATCTAAAATATTATACTTAATATATATAATGAGATAAATACTTAATAGAATTAAATTAATAACATGCAATAAAACATAGTAATTTCAAAGCAATAAAATTTTTTCATGATCTCAAATGGAAATGTATTTTATTATAAATTAATGGAAATGTATTATTATACATTAATATTTTAGTGTACAATAATTGGTTAGTACTACTAATCCTGATTTGATTATCAAGAAGTTATAAGGAATACAAATTGTAATTATAGTTCCAACTGGGGAAATAAAATTCCCTTAATTTTTTGTTTTGTTGACAATAATTAGCTGCTTTGAACAGATATTAAATAAATGCTTCACTTATGCTGAGGCCAAAGCTTAAATCTAGCTATCTACAAATAGTTTTGTTTGAAATTATTTCTAGCTATGTGTTAATATATATTTATTTTCAAAAATGATAAAACCCGGTGACATTCTGCCAATAGATTCAAAAATATAAAGTTAGAAAAATGTTGTTTCTGCTTAGTGCAGATGTTCTCCCTGTGTAATACCTGTAGCACTGCATTTGGCAATTCTGGTAGTCTGGAGTGAGATGTAAATGCTGCATTTGTAGGAACTATAATGTGAAAAACCCCTAGTATGCTTTTCCAGGGACTAGAAAGAGAAGTGCTTTGTTTATTCTGTATTTATTCTGTTTGTTCTTATTTACAAATAAGAGGAAGGATTGTCATCAGACTGTTACAGGATTTCCTGCTGGTTTTGCAGCTTTCTGAAAAGAATCCTTATACTCTCTTTAATTTTTTACCACTCTGGTGGTTTTGTCTGCGTTAGAGTTAATTTTTTTTCACAGCGGCTGGTATGGGGCTGGGTTTTAGATTTTTGATGAACATAGGGTTGATCATATAGAGATTTTATCTTTTATTGCTGAGCAAAAGTGTTTACACAATTTTCTGCTTTTTCATACTGCCACACTGGCAAGGAGGGTTTGGGTGCAGGGGTAGTTGAGAAGAGGTGCAGCTGGGACAGCTGACCCCAACTTCCCAAAGGGACATTCCAGATCATATGCTCAGTATATAAACAAGGAGGAAGAAGGAACATTTGGAGTGATGGCACTTTGTGCTGTCTTCCCAAGTCACCAATATTCATGATGCATGCCTGGAGATGGCTGAACACCTGCCTGCCCATGGGAGGCAGTGAATGAATTCCTTGTTTTGCCTTGCTTGTGTGTGTGGCTTTTGCTTTCCCTGTTAAGCTGGCTTTATCTCAACCAACAAGTCTTCTAGCTTTTAACTTTCTGATTTTCTCCTCGATTCCACTGGGGGAGAGTGAGTGAGAGATGACATGGTGCTTGGTTACTGGCTGGGGTTAAACCACAACAAGCACATAGAGAGTTCCTACTCTGGTCCAGTCCAGCCTACTGTCTCAAAGGTTCTTCCTCAAAACCAGAAACTGATGATGAGGTAGGAGCATTGGCTCTCAGCCATAGGATCCTAAGGGGCACTCCTGGCTGATACTGGAAGAAGAATGCTAGTAGAGGAAGCACATAAAAATAGCATGTTTTGCTCTTTGGGTGCATGTCCCAACTCCAGCTCAAGGCAGGACAAAGCACGGGGTGGGGGAAGGGGAGGGGAGAGAAGAGATAAAAATTATGGAATTGCAGAATCATGGAATATTTTGGGTTAGAAGGCACCTTTAAAGTCTATCTAGTCCAATTCCTACCAGATAAGCAGGGACATCTTCCACTAGATCAAGTTACTCAGACCCCCATCCAGCCTGACCTTGACACCTCTCTAGACAATGTGTTCAAGTGTTTTACCACCCTCATTGTAAAAACATCTTCCTCCTTATATCTTATCTAAACTGAACCTTTTTTAGTCTAAAACCATTACCCCTTATCCTATTGCAACAGGTCCTGCTAAAATGTTTGTTCCCAGCTTAATTCTCTGACCCTCATAGGCATCCAAAGGCTAAGGTTTCCCCGTAACCTTTCTGCTTCAGGCTGAACAACCTCATCTTTCTCAGCCTGTTCTCATAGGAGAGGGGCTCCAGTCCCCTGGATCATCTTTGGGGCCCCCACTCTGGGCTTCCTCCAACAAGTCCATGTGTTTCCTGTGCTGGGGAACCCTGAAATGTGATTTGAAGAGCTTGAAAAGAGAAAAAATATTATTTAATTTCTGAAAAGTTAGAGGTCTTTAGGGTGGGTTTTTTTCTCAGTTGATTGTATTTTTCTTTTGTTTTGCTTTTATAAAAAAAGAAAAAAATTAAATCAACTTGATCCAGGTTCTAAGTCATATAAACTTCAGGTATTAACTTTATACATACTATTAATATAGAATATGCATAGAACCCACAGACTGTTATTTGAATACAAATATATTTGATGAAATCACAAATTGTTTTCAGAAAATCAGATCAGTCTGCAGAAAGGAAAACAATGGTAATTTTTTCCTCTTAAACAAGTAGAATTTTGTTTATTATTAGAGAATGTGCTGTAATTTTTTTATTTCTTCAGGAGATGAATATTATGTCAAAATGAATGTGACCACTTAATAACTTGGTAAAAAAGTTTTATTTTCTAATTTAGAATACAGGTACTAGTTTAAATTTCAAAATGACTTCTGACACAAATTCCAAAACAACAATGTGAATACTTGAACAACAGGTTTCAAACACATAGATTAAAAAATTAATCTATTTTTGCCACTCATTCCCTTCCTGTTGTTTCTGTTTGGGCTTTCGGCATTCAGAACAGAAAGTTGTTCCTGTGTTTTGTGATAAATGAGATAATAAGGGTGTGAACTCTAGCAAGAAGCGGTATACACATAGTATCCTGTAAAGTGTCAAAGTTGTTACCATTAATTTGGTGCTTTAGGAAAGGAAGTATTTTCATAACCTGAATGAGAAAAAGGTCAGAGGAAAGAATAGTGAGAAAACTCTTACAGAGCTATCTGATTTTTTTGAATTACAATGATGCTACTTACTCAGATGATGCCTCTAAAATGGAAATGAATTGTTTTTTCTAAAGGTACTTTCTGAACTTCAAAAGACAAAATCCATCCAGTTTGCATGTTTCTAAACAGAAGAAATACAAATTTCTCATCTTTCCTCAGTTTTCAGATTACTGTTTCTAGGTATTTGGCAATTTGCCATTGTATTGAGAATGCTGGAGCTTGGCAGTGTGCCATGAAATTGCAATAGAATATATTGTAATTGCTTTTATGGGAATAGTGATCAAGATGAAAAATATACTTTGAATCTACTAAAACTTGGGGCAACATTAATTTCCTTCTCCCTCTTTCCTGTCTTTCCTTCTAGCTAATTTTTGGGGCAAGAAACTAATTTGTCTTCTAGACAGAACTGTTTTCTAACAACATGCTCCATGTAATGAGGTGAGGTATTGTAGTGCCAAAACCAGACATCAGTTGCATCCTTTGGACACTATTTGTTGCATTATGCTTTCTTCCAAGACCTTCAGAATTCTGTCCATATGCTATATTATAAATAAATCAGAGATATGCTGATTTACAGATTTTCATTTTTCTGGGGCATTTAAAGAGTTCTAGCTGCGAAAGTGAGTGAAACAGTTACAGGTTCCAATTCTACATTAGTATATATTATAGGAGTCCATAAACCATTTTCTCTGGAAGAGCATTTGGACCATGAGAGCCAGATACACGTAGATACAAAATTAGATAAATGTTAGGCTTAGCTAAAGCCAGGTCATATTGTCAGCTGGTAGACCAAAGAATGACTGTGGTAAAATTACTTATTTGTTTTTCTTAAATTTTAAGACAGACTTTGACATCTTGTCCCATACTCTGGCTATGTTTTAAATGGCAGCATAAGTAAACAATCAAATAATTTTCCAGGGAATGCACTGCCCAGTGGTACCATTACTCATAAAAATCTAAGGCAAAACCCCCACTGGCCCCAAGGCTTGTCCAGCCTGCAGAAAATAAGATCTTGAAAGGGAACCTAACAGAGCAGCAGCATGCCCATGCCCATGTTTATGTGGAGGTTATCCAGAATACAGAATCAAGACCTTCACAGTTTCCTAGGATGGGAGGACAAGAGACAGCAAACACTGAAATGAGATTCACATTGGATATAAGGAACACGTTGTTTTATGAGACAGTCAGACAGATGAAGTTGCCCAGAGAGGTTATGCAATCACCTTCTTTGCAGGTTTTTGAGACCTGGCAGGATAAAGCCCTGTGCATTCTGATCTCATAGCTGACTCCATTTGAAGCAAGAGGCTGGATTAGAGACCTTCTGAGCTCCCTTTTGAAGTGGCTTGTCCTGTGATACTAAGATCCCATAATAAGTAACTTCGAAAGCCAGAAATTGTTCACAGAAAATCTCTTCTATAATAATAAAAAAAAATTCTTAAATTTTATAAATTCTCAAAAGATTTTCTAAAGTTATACTACACAAACATGGATTTTAATATTATACCAGACTGTATTTTTTCTCCATTTAGAAATCTTTACCCTTATCTCAACAGGAAGTCTCATAATAGAACAATTAATATAGAAATGCTGAAATTCAAAAAATCCTTGTTTTGCATGCTAATTAGACCTTCAGTAATATATCCCAAATAATGGATTTTTTTTTCTGGTGGGAAAGAAATCTTGTTTTATTTTTCTCCGACTGTAATAGTTCATCTTTTAAAGGTTACCTTTGCCTCCAAACCTTGCCTTGCTTATATCCCCAGACCATCATGGGTATGGATAGAAAACCACTAGCATTACTTGTTTCTCCTAAGTTCAAAGACTGTTTGTTATGGTATTTTGAAATGCAAAGATTCAGTTTCAAGGTTTCTGTTTTATTACTTTAATAAAATTTAAGGACACAATTCATTAATCAGTCACGTACTAGACAATGTGTTTTATATCTGTTTCATATCTGGCATTTGCTACTGCACACCTCAAAAGCAAGTAATTTTTTTTTTTTTTTTTGCTTTTAGTATTCTTGAAAGCACCTTTTTAACTGAGGGGAATTCCAGTTCTCCGGGAGGGAGAAATTTTGTAGTTGAAGGAACAAAACAGAGTTGGCAGGAATGAATAATTAAAAAACCCCTCTCTCCTAATTAGATAGTGTGTATTGTCTTCTTAACTTTGTAGAAATTTAAAATTCAGTTTGTGAAGTGTAGGCTAAACAAGGCTTGGTTGCATAAACAGAGTAAATGTTATAGCCTGTTACATCCAGAACATTGGCTGCAAGCCCTGTGGTAAACTCCCTCAGATAGAAGCCTGACTGTGAGAAGATAGGAAAAAAAATTACAGGTAATCTTCTTTTTGTTTGCAACATAACATAAGAACATCTGTGCTGGATCAGATCAGTAATTCTGCTTTAGACAGTGGTCAGTAATAAGAATGGAGTGTAAGAGACAGGGAAATTCCACACTGTACTGCCTTCTTTTTTTTCATTATTGTTTCCTGGCAATAACTGGGGCAGAGCATTCCTGTCTCAAATGGTTGCTTCTATCTAGATCACTGCATTTAGCAACCAGCAATTAACCTATCCTTTTGAACACAGTTATATTTTTGCACACAAAAAGTTACTGTGGCAATAAATTATTCTTTTTAAATCTGAAAAAAATTATACCATTAGGATCCAGAAATATTTACTTTAAATCTGGGCCTGCAAATTTAAATAAACTGTTCTTCTAATAAGTAACTTGTGCAATGATGAAACATGTTTAAAAAATGCTGTTTCATCACCTCTGCTAATTTCTAGTAGATCCAAATCCTAAACTGAGTTGTTTCAAAACATCAGAAGCAAAAATCTCTGCCTCTTGTGTTTTATTTAGTGGACACAATACCTTTTTCAGTTATCTTGCCTATTTTCAGCTCATTATGAAAGAATTAGGATTCTTTTGTTATTCATAAGAGCAAGAGGATAGCGTTAGTTATGTGGTGTGGTAGTGCATGGAGCACTGCACTTGGAGCATCCACTTACCCGCTGTAGAACACATCCTGCCTTGAGCACGGGAGTAGAGGTGCTGGATACCCAGTAAGTTCATGGTGCCCAGTAAACCTCACATAACTGTGGTAGCTGCTGTTCCAAACCAGTCTTAGCACTGGTCTGTTGTCTAGATTTACATGTATCTGGTTAAGGTTCAGAGATCCTGCTGCGTTTTTTACTTAACATCAGCAGTACCTCATGGAACAAAAAGGAAAAAAATTCAGCCTTCTTGTAAGTCGCTTTGATACCTAGTGACAAAAGATGATCTGTAAGAGCTTGACATTATAGCTATTATTCCATTAAATACTGTCATAACAACCTCCTTATTGGATACACAGCATGGGTTTTTGCTATTCTGTAGCAAATATTTCTTCTGTATATGTAATTAAAGAATGGTTATCTCAGTTCAACTCATATCTAATTATGTAAATGAGCATATATGCCCTCAAACTACTTTTTGCATATTGTTCTGACCTAGAAATCATGCCTTTACTTGCTCATGTTCATGTCTTAGAGGTGTTGGCCCAAGCCTTCTTTACATTAAAGTTTATAAATAAAGATCACGTAGAAGTCTTATTATTTTTAAGCCCATTTTCATGTTTTCTCAAACATGAATTATAGGCAAATCAAAAGTGATCAAGATGGCAAGATTATGAATGCTGCAGTGCTGAAACTTTTTTTATTTCTGTACTGGAATTCAAACATACATCCTGGAATTTTATGAAAACTGACATATACCAAAGGGGAGACAAAAAATATTTTTTTTGTTTGGTGGGTAAGAACTTTGCATGTTAAGACAAAAGTTTTTGCTTGCATGAGAACTTTTTTCATCCGAAAATCGTTCCAAACCAGACTGTTCCTGTTGGTCATTCTCTCCACAGACCACTAACTATGCTGTCTTTCTTTCTGTGTGTTTCAGTTCCTGATTTTTTTCCTGTTGAATTTTTAGCAAGCCTAATCATCCTTCTTGCTTTTTCTCTGCTTTCATTTTTTTCTAGCCCTCACAGATGAAGGTTCCCCAGCAATGATTTTTCAAAAATTGTTTCTGAGAAACAGATGACCTCAGTGGAATAGAAAATATTAGCCAAGTGTTTCAACCAGTTCTTAATATTGGGTATTAAACACCTATGTGGTATGCCTGGGTGATTAAGACTATCTAGCATAGTTCTGGTGTTTAATGATTTAATTAATAATTTTAATTATTAAAGCCCATTCTGTGATATGGAATCAAGTATTCACATAAGCCTTAACTACTTAAGAGAGCAGAAAGCAATAATTTGCAATACTCCCAAAAGTCACTCTGCTTCCCTGAATCTCAGACTCACAGTAGGGAAAGTACCTCTTGAGACCATCTAGTTGAACACTGTCCTCAAAGGGCGATTAACTACAACAGGTTGCTCATGGCTGTGTCTCATTGCATTTTTAATACCTCCAAGGACAGAGACTACACAACTTCTCTGGGCAACCTGTTCAAGTGCTCAGCTGTACCCACAGCTGAAAAAAATGTCTTATTTCTTACTTATGTTTAGATCAAATTTCCTATATTCCATTTTTTGCCCATTTCCTCTTGTCCTCTCACTGGGTAGCACTGAGAAAATCTATTTTCTTTATTGATGCCCATCAGATAAACAAGGTTAAGACTCCCCAAGGCCTTTTATTCTCCAAGTTTAACAGTTCCAGCTCTTTCAGACTTTCCTCATATGACAGATCCCTTAATTATTTTCCTGGACCTTTTTTGGGCTAATTCCAGTGAATCCGTATCTTTTCTGTACTGGAAAGACCAGAAAAGGACCCAGAACTCCAGATGTGACTCACCAGTGTTGAGGAGAGGGGAAGCTCCCTTGACCCTGAGCTGAGGATGTTCTTCCTAAGGCTACCCAGGATGCCATTGGACTTCTTTGGCACAGGGGCACATTGCTGGCACAGGTTCAACTTGTCTGCCAGAATGCCCAGGCCCTTCTTTTCAGAACAGCTTCTCAGTCTGTTGGTCCCCATCCTGTGTTGACACCTGTGGTTGTTCCTCCGCTGGTGCAGGACTTTGTGTTTTATTCTCCAGAATCTCGTTGATATTGTTGGATTTTGAACTTTGAAGAATGTCAGACCATTTCTGCAGCCTCTTAATGATATATGCTAATAGTTGTGAAAAATCCCCTTAAGTGGCTGGCTGAAAACAACAACAGTGATCAGAAACCTTTACCAAGAGTAAAACAAAATGCCAGGGAAAAAAAAAGGCAGAGGAGGAGTACTAGTGTCCTCATAATCAGTGAGATTCCAAATCCTCTGAAAGTTTTTCGAGTTATTCATTTGAGCAGCAGTGCATCTTGAGTAAGTACAGTAGTTCACAAGAAAGAATCAAATTAGAAACCAAAAAATTTACCAGGGGATACTCAGTGAAGACTGACAAATATATAATATCTTGAAAAGTCGCATTGATACTGTCATATTCACAGTTTTCTAAACCTGGTTCTTTTGCCTGTACTGTGTAGCTTAGCTACTATTTTCCCCACAAACTGGCAAGTAAATTAATTCAAAACAAAGCAATTAAAGAAACTACTTATAAATCAGTTAACCTGTTTAAAAATTTTAACCATAGTCTATGGTTCAGATGGAGCACAGGCATGTAGCAAGCAAATTATCTCCTTCTTCATTTGCCACATGGGACACCTGTGTATTGTAGCATATGAATCCTTGTTGAAATGAAAAGGCTGAACTTAGCAGGCAACGTCACCCCCTGTGGGAACCCAGAGTGCAGAGAATATTTCTCTGCCTGTTTTGAAGAATTTCACCCCCCTGAACAACACAGCCTTTGACCTCTGTCCATGGAAAAAAACTGCCTGCTATTAGAAAAGAACTAGAAACTACACTAGTGTAAATTAGGTGATAGACTACTATGTAAGATCATCACAGGGTGAAAAATTTAGAGGTTTTGGGTTTGTTAATGTAGTAAATAGATAAAAGCAAAAACCATCAAAATGGAGGATTGTTGTTATTCTCCAAACCTTCTTCTTCTTCTACTACTCCATATTCTGCAATAAAAGTAGTTTGGGATGATTGGACAAAGAATTCAGCAGTTCCTGGCTGTGTTGCTAAATAATTGGCAGAAAAGTAAAAATAATGTACGTTTTTAGTAACCATTGGTTGATTTACCTTTAGAAAGGCTGTGTAATCTTGATAATTGGGCTTTCTCCTGCATTGTCTGCTTTGTGCTATGTCTGGATCACGCTGGTGACTCTTTTTCTCTAAGATTTAATAAACAACGATCAAGAAGCAGCGAAGGCTGAGAGTCCCCGTTTGTCCCTGGAACTCCTAGCAAGGACTTTAAAAACTCTCTCCCAACAGGAGAGATTTGATTACGGCATGATCAGTGTCAACCCCCCAGTTCTGTTCCTGTCCAAGCAACTGGAAAATATGACTGAATTTCCTCCTACTTCTCTGGACACATACTATGGCTTGGTTCATCCAAAAATCTTTGGCATTTTATCTAAATCTCTGTGGCCTTGAAATTCCTGGTGTGGTCCTCAAGTAGACAAGACCCAGCATATTTGTTGTCTAAGTCACATAGGTTTTATACAGGTTTGTAAAATGACTGTTTTTCTTTTGGTTCTGATTCAAAAATTTATGTGTTTCCTCAAGATTAATAATTTGTTTTCCTTAGTCACAAGTCCCCGCACAAATATTTCACAGAATTCTTTCAGAATTCCGTGCAGAACTGATTTGTGATGGCTGTTATAAAAAATTACTTTCTTGTACGTTTATTTCCATTCTTTCACCTTTTTTCTTTAATCTGTGCATTTCTAGATGCCTCAGGGGTTGAATGATAAAGTAGGTGATCTTTCTCAGTTATTTTCAATGTCTGCATATGACACATTGTTTATGATGCTTTCACTGTATTTAGAAGGTCATAAACTATCAAAAGCCACAATGAAACTTTGCTGTAAAAATAATTCATAACAGAACAAAGATTTTAGAGGATACTCAATTATAAATTAGATAAATAGTTAAGACTTATGACATACTTGTAATTGTATTTGGCATTGATTTTATTTTAAATTTTCATTCCCTCAGAAAACTCTTACGACAAGAATAGCTTTCCTCAAGTTTTATGAATTCTAAAACATAATCAAGAAGAAATTCTTTTAATAATGCTCAGTTTTAACAAAGGGCTATAGCCATTTCAAATCTAATAATTAAAAAAATGGAAATGTTCACGTCAAACTAATGGCATAAATGTAAATAAGAATTACATCAGGCACATTTTTGCCATTAACAGATGTGATATAATACAAAAAGGATTATAAATATTCTTCACCAAAGGAAGAATTCATGGCCCATATTTTTTTGGGCCAGAAAGTAAATAGGTTGTCTTAGTTGTCACAAATAAAACACAGGGAAATAATTTTATGCTCTTATCACTGTTCCTTGAAGAGAAGGACTTCCTCATGCCAGCTGGAGCCATTCAAATCCAAATACTGAGTAAAATGCATCCTGGATGGATCTCATTATCAACTACTTACAGGTTGGGGGTTTTTTCATTTGTAATGAATTAAAATCCAGTGAAAACCGACATGATTTGGATGACAAGGTAGGATCTGAGCCCGGAAATCATAGCTGCCTTTTATAAGAATTAGAGGCTGAACTAAGTTTTAAAATTTTTTCATATAAAGTCTTCTGTGAAAACTTTCATGCAATTTTAGTGTATCTTGATTAATATAGAAACACTTTCATTTGGCTTGCATATATAGACATGCAAGTTGATGGTATTTCTGTGGTGGTTTGTTTTGTTTGGTTTGGTTTGGGGTTTTCTTTGTTGTTGGGTTTTTTTGTTGTTTGGTTTGATTTGGGTTTTTTGGGGTTTTTTTGTTTGTTTCTTTTGCTTGTTTATTTGGGTTTTCTGTTTGCTTTTGTTTTGGTGGGGTGTTTTTTTTTATTATTATCATTTTTGTTGATAAAGAACCAAGATGTTTGGTGAAAATAAAATCACATATGTTAAAAAATGCTGAGGTCCATGATCTGCCTTTTTAAGATTAGGAAAAATAGCTCTTTTTACTTTAGTATGAAAAATGAGATCTTCTTTTTTTCATGAAAAGCTTGTATAACGAATATGGTACAAACTTTTTTTTATAAGAAAGACTATATAGAGATTTTAGCCTAATCTTTTACATATTTCAAAAAAATGTAAGCAGTGAAACCCAAGTGGAAATGAAAATTACAATGCTAACACCTACTTTACTGGCTTACTTCAAAAGTCATTTGACTTACAAAGTGTAGTCACCCAATTACTTTAAAGAATTTGTAGGAAATTTTTACTTTTTAAAGAAGTTATAAGGGTCTCTTACTCAATGCCAAGCATAAGTTCCTCCTCAAAACACAAAAGCAGGCTGGGCAAAGACTGCTGTTAGTCATTTTTTGTGTGTAAAGATTTGGCTGTGTGAATGAAGCAGGAAAGAGCAGAGAAACTGAGGAAAGGTGGCCATCAATCACAATCTGCAGCCTGGAAAAGCACTGGGATCATAGCCCTGCCAAGGACTCTAGCAACACCCATTCAAAACAGAGAAAATGGAACTGTAAGCAGAGGACTATCCTTCGGGTTTTCCAAATACTATGTCCAAAGAAACAAGACTTGGAACATTTTCTGTAAAGAAAAAGAATGATCTAAACCTACTATTGGTTCCCCTGTCCATCTGGAATACATTCATGTCTCTAACATTACATAGCTAGATGTTTCCAGAGAGATAGCACTAGTGATGAATGTGATGGGGAAGGAGAACATAACAATACAGTTCTGAGACACAGTCCCCCTCTTTAGGCTGGGATGTTTTAGAAAGCAGTGGTTTGGAATGAACCACTGGTCTAAGTCAGTATTGCAAACCACAGATATTTGAAAGAGTAAATCAACACACAGCAGCATATTTCAGCTGTGTTCTCTCAAGGACTACCATAACATAAAGATTAACAAGTACATACTTCATTGCTAGCATTCTGTTTTACCTGTTTTCTAGATAAGACCCACTGATTATAGACATAGAACTTAATTTTTTTTTCTTGGAACAGGATATTTTTTCACAGTATGTAGTCTTTGCTTAAACTTCTTTACTTTTCAAACAATGGGATGTAGAGGGGAAGACATATGAGGAGCAGCTGAGGTCACTTGGTGACTAGTGACAGGACCAAAGGAAACAGCAGGAAGCTTTGTCAGGAGATGTTTAAGTTGGATATTAGAATAAGGTTCTTCACCCAGAGGGTGGTTGGGCACTGGAACAGGCTCCCCAGGGAAGTGGTCACAACACCAATCCTGAGAGTTCAAGAAGTGTTTGGACATTGCTCTTAGGCACATGGTGTGATTTCTGGGGCTGTCCTGTGCAGTGCCAGGAGTTGAACTCAATGATTTCTGTGGGATCCTTCCAATCCAGCATATTCTATGATCCTATGGTAATAATTAATATGATTATAATAATAACAATGAGGTTTAGATATATGACAATCAGAAATACCTGTTATCTTGGTCAGCTCCCATCCTCCAATGCCTAATTAATTTTTTTACTAGAAGAGCAAACCATCTGCATGACAGCAGTATAATTTAGCCTAAAAAGAGATTTTTCAGATCAGTTAACCAGACTCTGGAGATTTTCTTCAGGCTAATTACCTGAGAAGAAGAATGGCTTTGCTCTTTGATTTTAAAAGGATTTCTGTCCACTTTCTCTGCACATAAGGAACAAACAGCTACTACAGGTGCAAGACATAAAAGTGATTAACT
Organism: Aphelocoma coerulescens; assembly: GCF_041296385.1. Classification (NCBI taxonomy): domain Eukaryota; kingdom Metazoa; phylum Chordata; class Aves; order Passeriformes; family Corvidae; genus Aphelocoma; species Aphelocoma coerulescens. The sequence goes on from NC_091017.1 coordinate 47,861,072, forward strand.
GAATCATTAGTATATAGCTTCTAAGTAATGACTTAATCTATTGAAGAAGAGATCTAGAAGTATATCAAGATGCTAAAATATTAGGTGGACGGTATTAGTATCATATACAGAAGTCTGACCTTTCTCAAGGCCTGTATGAAACAGTTGGAACACTAAATGGAAGGAATCCATGTACAGAGATCAAGACATAGATACATTGCTTTTGACTTATTACTCTATTCTCTTTTATTCCTTTGGATATTTTACTAATGATTTTATCTTTTTAACAATCAAGCAACTATTCTTTTGTTCCTTCAGGTGGAATTTTAACAAAGTTATCTATAATCAGCTGAAGATAATAATTTTAACTGGCTACAGAGAAAGAATAATAATATCCAAGCTGTAAAAACTGAAGATATCACTCCTTCAGGTCATATGGTAGCAGCTTGGAGTCTGGTGTTCAAGGTTCTATATGCAGCTTCAGAGGAAAAATCCTAAATTTTCTAAACTGAAAGACTAAACAATTACATTATCTTATTGCTGCTAACTTGACTTTCCTTTCCTTTTTTATACTGCTTTTTAGGTAATGTTTTTTCTGTAGTTTCACTGAATTATGGTGGTTTTTTTTCCTAACACAGGTCATCTTTTATAGCTCTATTGCTATTGGAATATTGTTCTTACTGTGATGGCTGCACTCCTAATAGATGAATTTTGCTTCTTTCCAATTACTTGAAAGCTCAAACTAGAGACAGGTACAGAAGCATCTACAGAATCATTATTCTCAGGTCATGGTTGTTTTAGACAAAGAAAATAATCATGTTTTGATTTAGAGTGATTTGACTTGGAGTGAAGCTCTAGAGCATGCCTGTGTTTCTCTACTATTATATTGAAAATTGATAGCCAAGAGAAAACTCCTAGCTAAAAGTAAACTCACAACCATCCCACCCTCTAATAAATTCACTAGAACAGAATGTTGAAGTTCCTTGTGTGTTTCACTTGCAATGTTCATTTACATGTGAAATAATTGACTTATTAAAAGGTGTTGTTCATCACAAGAGAGTGTTGAAAAATCCTGTGGTTTTGATTGCATAAAATACCACTTGTCTTGATTGCTGCAGATCAGCTTCACTCCCTTTGAAGGGAAGAACTCAGGTTGAAAAAAAGAGTAACTGACATACCAGTGAGTGCTGTAATAAATTTAGACTAATGCTGGTGACATTGGCCTTGGGAAACATATTCACATTTACAGGATTGATGTCTTCATTACTTTCAACCTGAAAAATACAACAGCAATATAAAATTTTCTCTTCAAGTTCTTCCAGTTATTGGCATGTCAGTTGTACCTTTTCAATTTTTAAAATGAAGTTCATAAGCACTTGTCTTCTTCATAATAAAGATTTACATCTTTCATGACCAGCTAAAATAGTTACCTGCTTTCATTAACTCATAGCATCTTGGGTTGACAAAGGGATAGTTTTTACATTCTCATATTTCAGAATGCTTCTTGTTGGATTTTTGCAGCTTGCTTGATATTTTTTTCTATTCTGTAGTGGAACATGTTTATATATATATATATATATATATATATATGTGTGTGTGTGTGTGTGTTTAGTATTGACTAAAATATTTACCAAATGTTTAACTCTATTTAGATATTTCTGTGCTAAAACTAAAATAATGTCTTCAGAGTGCAAAGCACATTACATTCTGAACAGTATGTGTGTTTGATGTCATCCTTCCAAGGAAAAGCAACAGAGCATAACATGAAGCATTATGACTAAAGTATTTGTTTGGCAGAAGCATCAGTTCATCTTGCCTTACATCAATATCACAGAACTTTATGCATTTGAAGTACAAGAAATTAATTTGTTCCCCACCCAGAGTGCATTTTTAAAACATCTGATGTTATAGAAAATAAAGCATCCACCAAAGAAAAAGATGTAAAGATATAATACATTACACATTTTTGCACAATGTGGTGCAAAACCTGAAATCCTTTGAAATGATAAAGATCTATTCAGACAGATCAGTGTCAAGCAGATAGGCTAAAACAGAATAGAAAAGAAATAGAAAATACCAGAAGACAATACAGTGCAATTTATTTTTTTAGGGCACCTCTTATATTCTGAGTGCCTCGAAGTGCTTTACAAAGTAATGAATTAACTACTTGCAGCAAAGCAACCAACCATTATGGAAGGAGAAGATGTTATGTGCCAGCATTTCAAACAAGTCCCAGCAAGCCTCCTGAGTTTCAAGCCTAGTTGTTAGGCTGTATTGTTTGTATCCAGGAGTAATTGTGCTTGAAAAGTTGCAGGTGCAAATAAATAATAAAAAAACCCCAGCAAACTTATATTAGATTTAAGAACTGACTTTTTAAAATGTTGAATTTACAAATTTACGGAAGTGCAAGCTTATCCTTGGAACTCAGTACTTTAATTAGCTCTAATTTAAAAAATCAGGGTTCTTTGCAGGTTTTTTTCTTTATTTGCTTACTAATATTTTCTTCGTTTTAGAAAAGGAGGAAGAAAACTAAAATTAAGATAGAGGGCCATTGTGGGTGCTTTTGTGATGTGGAAGGGATGTATCAAAAAAAGGAAGGGTCAAGTCTATAAATTCAAGTTGAAATAATTAAAGGCCGAGAAAGAGCTGAAAGTGGGGAAGAAGCTCCAATACTTCATCTCCTTCTGTTTTCATTACAAAATTATGCTCAGAGGATGATGGACAAGTTTGAAAAACATTTATCAGTCACAGAAGATAATAAAATTCTTGTTCAGAGTTTGATTGATATGCTTATCTACATTAAGTCTGTACAGGGAATGAGTATAAAAATTTCTCTAGTTTATCCAGTTAGAAAACAAGAAATAGTTCAGGTTTTGATAAAGGTTTTTTTGAAAAATAAACAATGTTACTTTCTTTTACAAGAAATCTTGAATTGGATTTTCTCAATACCTCAAACAAACAAATTAAAAGCACGAAAGAGAAGATAAAAAAAGTAGAAGAAGTTGTTACAGTCATTCAAACCTGAAACCTGTCTTGGTCTTAGAAAAAAAAAGTAATTTTCAATGCTGCTTTCTGAACAGGGAGCTAAATAAAGCACAAAGCTTGATTTTGAGAGTCATGTAAATGCTGTGACATTGTAAGAATAGGAAAATCTATCAAAAGAATGCTTTTAAAATTAGAGAAGCATGAAAGTACAATATGCAGAGTTTAACAGACCTTAAAACACTCAATCAAAATTCCTTGCCTAGTGACATTTCACTGTACCTGTGCACAGTAAGTTTTAGATATTCAACAGAGTGACTCTTCAAAGGGATAAGAGAATATAGCAACCAACACACAAAGAGGTTCCACTTTTTGAAGTATTACCATTTGATATGCCTACTTAAGAATTGTTCCGGGAGGTGTGCACATAATTCATGTTAGATACTCTATCCTCACAGTGTAAAGGCAAATGATTACTCCATGTGGTCCAAAACGTAAAATTCTTCATGTAGTTTTCTTGTGCAGTAGTTGACATCATCCCAGAAGTGTCACAAAATCCAGTATCTCTAGAGCTTGAAGTACGCAAAGGAAATGATGCAAATTTATATGAACATAGAAGTGCAAGCCTTTTAATTCTTCAGAAACTTAGTCAGACGTTAAAAAGTGGTTTATACATATGTTCTCACTTGACTCTCTATAATATCCATTTATGCTTAACTGCCCAATGCTTTAGAAAAATACAAAGTAATATTTTAAAATGAATGCTTTGGACTTCTTCCAGAAAGGACAGAAATAAGACCACAGTGACACTTGAGGTAGACCATAGAGGTCTCAGATATTATGATGCTCAGATATTATGAAATTATAACTCAGCACAAGCCTCTGATTTCATCACTTGCACTTGAATTGTGACTTGTGCCACCAAGCTGTGTTAGGGGAAGTGCCATTTTCTTCCACTGGAAAATCAAAGAAAAACCTCTGGTTCTTAGAGTAAAAGGAGTAGAATATCTTCCTCCCCAGCACACCTTTCCCCTCTCGGGTTAAAGGTAGGCCAAATAAACAATTTTTGGGTGCTGTCCTAGCTGGGCATGCCTAACTTTTCCTTCAGCCTGATGCATCCAGACAATAAAATAGCTGGGAAAAGCGAACTTGAAACATGGATTGCGGACCCAGGATTCAACTTCCAGCTGGCTCCGGCTGCCACTGGGGCTGCAGCACTGACAGCTCTGCTGACACCCCCAGGGAAATACCTTTTCATGTCAGCTAGGGAGAACGACTTGGAGTGCAATAACTTAGTGATACAGAATAGGGATCTATTGAAAAGATTCAGTTGTTATTTGTGATGCTGTAGGACTGTTCTTTAAGTAAAATATCATATGTTATGCCCAAAGTAAAAGTTTCTTAAACATTCTGGTTGATCAAGCTTCATAGCTTGTTTCAATTTTTTCCTTCAAACATCATTAATTTTAAAAGATTTTATTATCCAGTTTTATAAAGTCTCAGGGAAGATGGAAAAAATATTTCTGAGTTTTTTGTTTTTTTCTCCTGAATGATGGAAAGGAGCAATGAAAAAAATGGTGAACACCTCTGCGTGGGTTACAGAACAGCTATCAACCAACTTAGAGATTTAGGACTTGATTTTGCTGCTATTAAAATACATTAAAAAATGCAGTTGATTTTCAATTACACTTAGAACTTAAAAATGAATGTTGGAGCAACAAGAATTTACTTTTGCAGAAAAAAAGTCTTAGTCCTGTCTTTATGGAAGATAGAAGATTCCTGTTGAACTAAATACCGCTTGTCTGAACCAGCCTCTAGATTTTAATGGGAATTATATAGTGGTCAATGACCACACTAGGAAAGAAAACATTCTTTTAGCAAATGTCATAACTTTTTGGCTGATTTGTATACGATCAAATTCTATTCCTATAGATTGGCATTTTCTTTTACCTTTGTAAGTTACTTCCATGGGGGCTGTCTAAAATAAAAAGAGACAAATATATACTTCTCCAACACATTTTTCTAGTGCTACTAGTATTCCTACTGTACAGTATTTCTGTAATTTTCTATTTTTATTAATTTCTTTTATTATTTTTTATTTTTCTATTTAAGCTGAAAAGTAATAAATAACTTTTCCCTTTCTTTTTAATTGCCACTGTTGTTCAGAAAGATACATGAATATCTAATTGTTGATGTTTTACAAGAATGAAAAGGGATTTTTATCACTAATTGCAATATTTCCCATTCTATTTTAACTGTCTTGAATCTCTGATTTCTGAATAATTTCATATTTGCAGCTACAATATGGATGCTTAACTATTGTAAAAAGGCTGAATACACCTAACAAATACACAATAGAACCATCACAACCCAAAAGTAGTTTTCACACCAGCAATTTTCCTTAAAGCTGATGGTAAGCTATTCCAAGAGCTTGGTGAAGGAACTGCTTCATTATACTGACTAGCTGCACTCTGATTATCTAGTAAATTGCACAAGAAAAGAGATTTGGAGAATTCTGTGCAGGTTTAGAGCTGTATGTACTTAGAGCTTTCAGTGTGCTCAGAGCTTTTAATGATATCTGTTATTATATCAATTGAACAGTAACGATGACAGCTGGGTGCATTTTCTGAAGAATAATAAATGATGGAAACACTTAATGATCCGAGGTAAGTACAAGGCAATTTAATACCAACTGGTCATTAATTCCTTAAGAAATGCAGAAATATAAGATGCTTGTGACTTTCACAACATAAACACAGTTATTGGATAGAATTATAGATATTTCCCCTCCTTGTTCTCTTTCATAATTTCTTCTACGTGTACATGATCCTATGCACTTTCACTTAACTGGTCATATCTATGGCCTGTACTATCAGTCATACAGAAAGGTGCTTGACTTTTTTCGACACGTCTTTCTAGAATTAACATATATGCTTTATTATCATATTCCCACAGTCTAAGTGAAGAAATATTTGTCTCATAAATTTATGATGATTTATAGAAAACATTTAACATTCATAAATAATGGCTTATTGTTAACATGGTTTACAATCATCCCATTAATCATGTAGATTTTTTTGACTAGAATGGTTATTTAATTGTTTCTGTACAGCTGAAAAGGAACATCATGTTCTTCTTGATCAGTTATTACTAAATTACTCAGGGTTGAACTTGTTTTTTAACATAAACAGCATGAAAAAGTATTTTTGTTTTAATAACTGGAATATAAAATTATAAAATAATTTTACAGAAACAGAAAATTAACTAGAGGATGGGTTTTCTATTTTTACAGAACTTGATAGCATTAAATGATATTCTAAGTAGTCTAGAATAATTAAATAAGATTTTAAGGAAAGGGTGCTATTATCTACTATTTTATACATGCAGTCCAACTTTATTGCTGTACTAATGCCAAGGTTGTGGGTTTGATGCCTTTATGGGCCATTCACTTAAGTGATGGACTCGATGATCCTTGTGGGTTTCTTCCAGAATATTCTGTGATTCTGTGTCTACACGCCTATCTTTCATCATGGAGAAATTAAATCCTGTAGATAAATTGGTGCATTCTTAAAATGAAGCAGCTCTATCATGTGAGGAAATATGACAAAATGAAGAATAAATTAAATGAAAGAAGAAATTTCATGTTGTTAAATGTTGCCCTGTGGCTGCAAAACAGAAATTTTAAAAAATTTAAAAAAAGGACACAATGAAAATGAGCCAGTATTCTTAGTAACTTCAATAAGTCTCAGAACTATATCTACTTACACATATATGAATAAATTATTCAAAGGAACTTAATTAAATTAAAAAGAGAAATTATTATACTGTTCTCAAAATGAAATAATGAAGGATTCATGAAGAATTCATTAAAGTGAAACATGAAATGAAGTATAATTCTGTTCTGTGTCAGAAACAGAGGAGAATATATTCTATACCATATATTTTATCTAATACTGGGACCTTACTACATCGTTGAAAGCAATTTATAAGACTGGGATCCATACCAGATGGGAAGCAGGAGCCTGCAAAATGTATCATCAATGAAAATAGAAGTAAAATATACAGTTCAAATTCTCTGAATCATGCTCATTTTCTGCTTCAGGTATGGATGAACGTCCACAAATGAATTATTCTGGGTTTTTATCGCCTTCCTCGTTCTCAACATAAACAATACAGAGGAAATGCAAGACACCTCCATGTTTATATCCTTTTTCAAAAATGGAACAAACTCCCATGAATTACTGTTTTTTCAAAATAGATGTGCAGGTAGTAAATTGACAAGAGTTGAAAAATGCAGCATATTGTACATCTCTGCATTGATATAAGTGGGTGCATAAGGGGAATAATCTACTTCTGGAACAAGGCAATAGCAGATAACTTCTATTACTTATGTTGCTCCTGAGAAAAGTGGAAGTATATGCTACATCTTATTTAAGACTAGAAGAAAAGTGACAGTCTACACCAGTGTAATACGAATTCTACTGATACAGTCATCTATGTTCTTTCATCTTCTTGTCATCGCAAAACATTTGGAAGAAATAAAACACCCAAAAACTTGTATTTGTAGCTTTACATATATTCCCAAATTTTTATCCACAAGCCAAGAGAGTCAAAGCAGAATAGAAGAGCTGTCAGTTTAGGATGAGATTCTTTCTTTAATATTTTAATACTACTGTTTTCATATTCTGTATCATTGTTTCTTGTCTGGCAGTACCCAGATCATATCAACAAGAAAGTAACATGAAGCTTATTTTATAGTAGTAAAAACTGCTGTCATTGTAAGAGAAATATGAATGAGGTGCTTTTAATTAGAAATTCTGTCTCATAATAACTACTGTTTTCATATTCTGTATCATTGTTTCTTGTCTGGCAGTACCCAGATCATATCAACAAGAAAGTAACATGAAGCTTATTTTATAGTAGTAAAAAACTGTTGTCATTGTAAGAGAAATATGAATGAGGTGCTTTTAATTAGAAATTCTGTCTCATTATAAAGTAAGAGTAACTTATATGGTAAATAGCTGAATGCTATACTTGAATTTATAGACTATCCATTACATACAGTGTAAGATTTTAATATTTGAATGTAATTTATTGAATGTTGAGGGTCAACTCCATCTCTGAGATCATAGAATTTTAGAATGGCTTGGGTTGGAAGGGGCCTTAAAGATCATCTGGTCCCAACCCCCCCGGCATGGGCAGGAATACCACCAACTAAACCAAGTTGCTCAAAAACCCCATCCAGCCTGGCCTTGACTACTTCCAGGGCAGTATTCCAGAGAATACAACTTCTTTGGGTAACTTGTACCAGCCTCTGAGTAAAGAATTTCTTCCTCATATCTAATATAAACCTGCCCTCTTTCTGTTTAAAGCCACACCCCTTGTCCTATCACTAAATGCCCTTTTATAAAGTCCCTCTTCAGCTTTCTGTAGAGACTCTTCAGGTGCTGAAAGGTGTCATAAGATTTCTGCAAAGCTTTCTCTTCTCCTGGCTGAATAACCCCAGTTCTATCAGCCTGTCTTCATAGGAGAGGTACTAAGTTACAGAGTTAAGGAGCCAGTGAAACTGGTAAGAAAGTTTTCAATGAAAGAATTCCTTCTGACAGAATATGCCCTATTACTTTTATGAGAATTTTGCTAATATTCTGACAGCAAACTATTTGCTGTTTAGTACTGTGCAATCCACTAAAACTGTCTTTTAGTCTTTTGCCTGCTTGGCATGTGGCATGCTGAGAATTTCCAAGCTGACTGCGTTGCACCATAACATGCTTGAGGTGGTTATGCTGCAGAAGTGGTTGAGGGAGGGATTATGCAGTGATTCTGCTTTCCTCTCCTCTCCTCCTCCCCTCCAAATATTGTGCACACAACTTGGATGAACCTTCCAGAGCACAAGATTCCAAGTTGTCCATTTTTCTTACTGGCCTTTTTGAAGGTTTGTTCCAGTCTTGCTAAGAAGCCAGATCACCCAGCATGTCACCAGGTCCCACCACTCCAGGTTATGAGCATCAAGAGTATCCCTAGGAAACCTATAAAAAAGATACTACAGTTAAAACATTGTTGTTTAAACTTGCCCTTGTCCTGCATCTTTATCCAGGCAACAAAAAATTCAACAAGCAGTTACATATTTACCAAAGGAATTTTTCAGTTACTTCCTTTTTTAAGCTCAGAATTTCTGTCTTTTTGTCTGAGCTGAAGAATCTTTTCCCCTCAAATAGTTAAGGATTCACAGGTTAAGCAACCTTATGCCTGCTTCTTCTCAGGTCTAGCAGATGTACTCAAATTCTGCTCAAGAGACATTAAGAGCACTTCAATTACCCCCACTTCATTGAAAAACACACTGCCAGATCCTCATGTTTTATGACGATGGACTAGGAATTCCTCAAGACATGGGGTGTACTTCAGCCTGATGATTTCAAAGTGGTATTTTCCAGAATGCCTCCCAACCACATTAATCTTTGACTTCAAGGGTACATGGCAAGACTCACCATGGATGTAAACTGGGAAATTATAATGAGATTACCATTTTTCCAACTGGATGATTGAAGGATGTCAGTCTAGGGTGAGGCTTCTGTCTCTGAATCCCAAACAAAAATTTGTAGCTAGCTCAGGGATACAGATAGACAATTATAAATAGAAAAAAATACAAGATTTCAAAAATCACCTTTTTGTTTTTTCCTGATTCCTTTAGGTATCAGGTCACAAATCCATTTCTCAGAAAAAAACCTCAGATGTATTACTTATGATTCTGAAAGGGACTCAAACAACAGGTTGTATAAATATTTTTTGGGTCTTGCCCTCAATCTAAAACAATGAAATATAAAAGCAGAATTGTCTCTCTGCCCTCTATAAATTAACTTAATTTTGTTTCTACTCTGACACTAAGAGATCGAATAAAAATGTTTCCTTTTTTTAGAAAATAAATTATTTTCTTTCTTCAAGGAATGCCTCTATGATCTTGATTAAAGAGGGAATTAAGAAATGAAATGAATTCTTTTCAGTTTAATACTAGCAGGATAGATTTGAACCTCTGACTATAGGTGACATATTGCTTGCAAAAAAACAGAAAACAAAATCATGTGTTTTATTTTACCAGGAAGAAAGATAAGACTGTCAGACAATGGATTGTATAAAAAATTTCTCCCAGACTATTTCCTCCAAATGTCTTCTGTATCACTGAGCTAAATAGAAAAAATACCTTTTTTCCCAGTGCTAACTAATCCTTTAAAGGCCAAAAGAAATCTGCTTTTCCTTTCTTTCTGCAAAGTTTGGAAACCCTTAATTCCAACCAAATATTTGTTCCTTCTCCACAGAAATGCCACATTTTTGACTCTTGACATTCTTTTCACAGAGATCAATGAGAAACATCAAGAGGCACATCTCATTGGCAACAAGTGTTTTTCGTGACGCATAAATAGACCAATTTAATATGGAAGTTGGGATTTTTTATGATAGATGTTAGACTTCATCTCCAAAAGTTTTTTTTCTGAGCTGTTTTGAGACTGGTGTCTGACCATTACTATCAATATCAAATATCATAACAGTTATGGAAATGACAAATATAATTTCCTAACTGATACAGTTTTGATATGTTTAATTCAATCACCTCTATTTCTTTTCTCTTGAAGGAATCAACATTTTTTTCTTCCTTGGAGACAGACAGTACTCTGCTGGTCTTTAGGTCACTTCTTGATGACATGGAATTGGACAGATATCAGATATCAACTTTAGATCAAGCCAGTAACTTCCTCCCCTGAACTACCCTTACTAGAACCAGTGCTTAAAGAGCTTATGGATTTCAGTTCAAGTATCTGAAGGTCTTTAAATGGAAATGGTTGGTGTGAAAAGAAATTATGTTTGTGTCATACATCCATGAAATACGTAGGGAAACACATCTAATGTAAATTAGACACTTTCTTTCCCTTGAACTATTTACAAAAGTGTAGTTTCCCCAATGATTTCTCAAAGTGTTTCCTAATTTTTCTGATCTCATGCTTACATAAGTGTACCTTAACATCAGAATGCTTTTAAGGAGACAGCATCAGAAAAGTGGGTATTATATGAACCTGTGGCATCAAATTTTTTCAGAACAAATATTTAGAAAACTTTTTGAAGTCCATATCACCTCATTCATTTCCCAAGGGAGGAGCATGATAGAGCAGATCAAATGGAAAGAAAGCTCATGGGTTTCATCTTAGCATGATGCCCTGAGTTTTGTCTTAGCAGTGAAGAAATTACCCTCTGCATCTGCATCTGTTCCTTCAGAGATTCTGGCCCATGTGGCCTTTACTTCTTTAATGTCAGGAGATCACAGTGACTGACTAAGATTAGCATGTTTGTTAGTCACACCATTGAGCATAGTAAATGATTACTCAATATCCTAAATAAAGCTTTCTAGAGCACTAGGACAAAACTCAACATAAAGTTCTAGAAGTTAACTCAATGAAAGCTCATTACAAAGAAAAAAGGAATATTTTAACTCCAGTCTATTTATAACTTACTTTCCCACCTTTTTCTTTAAATCAGCATATGATTCCTGCTCTGCTTAAGTAAAACCAATTATTCTTTTCAGTCATCCAATTTCTTCAGATGTGTTGAAAAAGAGAAAAGAAAACCCCCCAAAAAATATTTTAATCTGAAAAAGACATCTCTTCATTTTTTATCTTGTAATATTGTCATTAACTTGTTTGCCAGCAGCTTTTTAACTGAAAACTGGTCCTATTCCTTAGACTTTTAGTTCATCAAGATAAAGGCCCAAAGCACTAACATATATAACTTTTCCCATACATATGGGATATATAGGACAATGCCAATTTCAATTATATAAAAAAAAATCCCAGACGCTAACAACCGCCAACCATTAGTTGAGTAAGTATTTTAAATAGTGATCAGAGAAAGGGACCTGGGGAACATTTCTCTAAATTTAGCTTCCTGTCACTATTTTATAGAAAGCATTATTAGCTATGCGTTGAAGAGTTTGGTTTCATTCACAAGATATTCAGTACATAACTGATTAGGTCTGGTTAAGCAATCTAGGTCTGGTTAATACAAATGGAGGAAATTTCAGCTGTAAATACAAGGGCACTGCACTAGGGATAGCTCCCAAATATCTCAAAGCAGTTGCTGCAGTGCGCTTCAGAGGTAGATTTTCTTTTCTTTGTCTGCCAGATTAATAAGAAAAATGTACAGCAGCCAAGAACTTTGATGCTCTGCATTAGAAGTGCACTTCCTAAGAGCACAGTCAACATGTACCCTTTTATCATAGAAGGGCAAAGTACTTAATGCTGCCCAAAATCATGGAGTTTACACAAGCAAGTGGTCCAACAGCCTTGCCTTTTCCTTTGAAACACTGAAAAATAAACTCAGATTTTGTCATTTTCTAGCTCTTCAAATTGTCCTTATGCTGTTTTCCTTTCTGTTTAGTTCCCCTTTCTCTTTGTTTATACTTGACTCCAAAGGAGAGTTCGGCACATTTATTCTGCTTACTTCTCACAGAAAGAACACATGGGAGCAAGTAGCCAATAGACATTTTGCAATTTTGAATTGTATCAATTTCAGTCAGGAGTTTTCCATAGATCATGACTTCTGAATAAAAAAAAGTATCACCTTGGAAACAAACAGAGATTTTCAGAATGAAGTGCAAGTTATTTTCCTACAAGTGACAAATTACAATGTTAAAAACTAGTTTTCCTAGTAGAAATTTTGAGATAATCAAAAAGCCCCAATAAATCTCACTGTTTCTAAGAAGGGCTTTCCCTTTATGCATCAAAAAAATTAAAGCTCAAGGCTTTTATGTCCTGGATATTTTATTTGCTGAGGCAAAGTAAAGGTTGTGACGTGGGACTTTCATGTATTTAGTTTATCTCAAATAAAATAGATTCACCTGTGAGATACATCTGGTGTATATTACAGTCAAATATGTCACAGTTTAAACTGTAAGTGAATTACAATAACCAAGATCTGGACTGAGGAGGAGAAGGATTTGCTGACTACTACTTACCGCATTATGTGCTGTAAGAAACAGATATTAGAGCATATCTACACACTTGAACACCTTAGGACAGCTGTCAGGATAAATGTACATTCAGGATCTAAAGCTTGTCACAGCTGGTTTCAGAACAAATATATGAGAGCTACATGCAGGGTGGTCCATTCCCTGCATGTTTGGAAAGACCTGGGGTTTAACTGAGCTGGTAAGTATGTCTCTAGGCTGAACGGAAAATTTCAAATGCTGTAAAAGGCATAACAGTATGTGCATTTCTTAAGAAATGTAAGGCAGCTGAAACACTTTGAAAACCTCTCCCCTCTGTTTGCACAGATAAGAGAAAACACACTGTATGTGGATGATTTGTCATATCCTTATGCAGTCACTCCTAAGTATATGACAGACAGTCATGCATATCGTGAGCTGTGTTAATGGATGAATTCAGTTTCTTTAGATTAGCATTTAATGCCTTCCAAAAGGCTAGGCATGTGCACTGCTTTGTGTATTGCTTGGAATAAGTCCCATCAAAGTTGGGATTGGCAACACCTAGTCCTGGTGATCAGGCAGCTGCAGGTCTGAACTGAAGTAAGGGAAGGGGCTGCCCTAGTTGGGAGAAGGACAGGAGTTTAGAGCCTGTGACTCCCACTGCCCTTGTTGGACTTGATATGGAGAGCTGTCTGGGACCACATGGAAAGAGGTCAACTTGGCAGAGTATTCCTGGGAGAAATTGCAGTGCATAGAGACTCAGTGGCAGGCTTTCCAAGCTGAGACTTTATTATGTGAATAATAAACTCTGATTAGAATATTCACCTGGCATTGTTATAGATGTCTGCAAAATCTGAGTTAAGAATTTCAAAATTCCTTATAATCCACTGAAAGGAAGAGATCCTTCAGTATACAATTTGTCTGTCATTTTAGACTAGGTGAATAGTATGATAATTACACATTTTATTCTTTATCCTTGCATAAGCAGTAAATTAACTGCATGACAACCCAGTAAAGGGTTGTCCTTACAAGGACAGATACAGGGAATTCTGATTCTATTATCAGCCTTACGGAGATGTTGGTCTCTGTTGATACATAATAGCCAATAAAACCTGTACGTGAGCAATAAGAACATCATGAAATGCTTCTGAATAGAAAACATACACTCTCATCACCATTTGGCTACTTGTTAGCTTACAAATTATTCGTGTGTGTGATATTCTGTAATTCACAAAATACAGGCCATCCTAGCTAAGATACCACTAGAGGAACTGGTATTCCTGATACCAAGTCCCCAGTTCGAAAGTCTGGAAAGAGAGTCTTTAATTCATAGGCCATAGGGCATTGCTTTGATTGTCTAGTTATGTTGGTTATTGCAGAAGGAGGAGGTAAACCCAATGAGTAAAGACAATACTCAAAAGATGTATTAGAGCCAAACAATTGCCTTCTGCATGATAATAAGTAAATAAATAATTAACTACAGAAAACCAAAAAGCATAATATAGGAAAATAAAAGAAAACTGTGAAAATGCTTGAAATGAGGGCTTTCAGTGTTCTCAGAGAAAAAGGCTTACAATTTTTTAGAAACATGGTTTGCTCTTGGATTAAGATAATTTAATATAACACCCATAAAATAAGTTTTCATCCATTTCTCAGATGAAAATTCTCTGGATTATCAGAAAATTACTTCTTTAATGCTCAACTCCTAGTACACCCCAAAATGCTTGCCATGTTAGATTTTAACAGGGACATTTTATATAAAATTTGTAAAAGAATATTAATTGTAGGTCAATTCCTGCCTTGATACTGGGCAGAACTCTACATTACTTGTTTCTCTTTGCAGAGAATGAAGAAATAAAATCAGAAATTTCGATTAATGATTCAGTGATTTACTAAATCTTAACACCTTTGCCACAGTATTTTTCAAAGCTGATGGTACTTTTCTCTCCCTTACAGGAACTTAGTATTGTGTGTCTTCAGAAAATAATTCCTGGCCATGTCCACTTCATGGTATGACCAGAGTAAGTTAGCTGAAAGATTCAATTTTGCACTTGGTGTAAAAATCCCAGTTAGACCTCTACATGCTTTATTGTTGTGACAATAACTTGACATTGGTCAGTTATATCGATAACACAAACATGCAAAAAAGAAATTTAAAAAAAATTAAAAAAACAACTTGCCATAAAAATGCATTTTCTATCTGAATAATGAATGTACTTATTTTCTATGCCATACAATTTCAGAATAATGCATTAATTACCCCTTTTTCACTATGACCATTGTTAATGCCTAATTAATAATAATAACAACAACAATAATAACAAACAAAAATACTGGCCTCATTCAGTACAAGGCATTATTAGTTGTTTGCCGCTGAAATCCTACACAAGGAAAAGGGTTGATATGGAGTAAAACATTGCAATTTACTAATTGATGTTCTGTAGTTTTCTCCAAATGCAAAACCCACACTACCTCTAGAATCTTACAGTCTGAAAGACAATTTGTGAAGTGGCTTAAATTAGATGCAAACAGAAAGTTTAATCCACGTACGTAATGATCTGATAAGCGACATTTCTGCATATTTGCATATATATTATTTAAAGAGAGCCACAAGCTTGGTTTGATTAAAATGGAGCCTTAGTGAAAAAAACAGAGGAATGCCTTCTCAGACACCTTCAAAAGTGTGAATGTAGCAAGGTCTTATCACACCATAATTTATTTTAAATTCTGTTAAGTGCAGCAGTAAGTTTTAGCCTTATTCTTTTTCCTTCCAGAAAATATTTGAAGTAATAAATAGCTCACTGATTGGAGCTATTTTAAACTTAGCAAGTTAAATACTTAACATTCTTTTTCTATAGCATGTTTGCCAGTCATCTGGGGAAATAAGTGTTCCTTATAAAAAGAACCACACTGAAGCAATTCAGATACTTCAAAGCCTTAGGTTGCCTGCCAGAACTTGCTTTAATGTATTTGTTTTGTGAAATTTAAACAAGGGACACAATATTTATATGTGTACTCTATCATTATGCAATTTGTCATTTTAGAAGTCATTCTTAGGGCTAGGCATTTTCAGAGCTATAAAAATGTTTATAAATCAGATTATAAAGTGATACAGTAGATATAAGTTTGCTTAATGCACAGGACAGGGAGTCATAAGAACACAGACTTGTTCTGACTTCACTAATGACGTGATGGGAGAAATTTTTCTGCAACATTTAAGTTTAAGCCTTTGTAGAAGAAGAAAGGCAACATCAGCAGCAGGGAGATGGGGATACACAAATAGATATGCTCCCTTCAGACAACCTTATCCCTCATAAACTGCAATCAATCCTCCTCTGCAGTTTGGTTCACCAAGATCCACAGATTTCTTTCTAGGAAGAAACAACAACTGAAAAGCTCAGTCAGTGTGGCTTATATAAATTTTCTTTTCTCTCCCTTTCAGTTCCTAATGGGAAAAAAAATAGGAAATTATAATCTGCTGTTGAAAAAATGAGGATATTGACTCTCATATTCCTTCTTTGTTCTGTAGGCTGTGACACGAGCACTGAGATGTTGCAAGGATTTAAATGATTGGAATCTGGCTGTGTCTTGGGACATCTAAGCCTGCCATCCTGCTGCCCATCTGAGACTTCCTTAAGTGAGACCGACAACTGAAAAACTAGGCTTATTTGGGATTTAGAAATATTTACTGTGTTTCTGCAGGTAACAAACCCATGACAGCAGCATTACTGTCAAAAATGAGGTGTACTATACACCACACAAATCACTGTCTAGGCAAACTGCCTTTTAAAAAGGAGACTGAATGCGTCCAGCTGTGTGCTCTGTTTTTCTAAGTGCATCCAGCAGCAAAGTGTATTGAACATTTCTTTGTCTCAACCTCCACACTCCCAGTGAGTGGGTCATTTGACTCATCAAGCTTCTACCATTGTAGACACCTCCCCATGATGGGGTATGCTTTTTCTGATTGAGGTTTAATTGGCTTTTATTTCCCTGGATCTTCCCTCTTGGATTCTTCATGATGTAAATGACTTTTTTTTTTTTTTTCCACAGCAATGTGGAGCTTCCTGAATAGGGAGTGGCCTCTCATTAAAACATCCCTTAGCAATCACAGGTGCATCTCTTCCAGTGTCAGCTTCAGTATGTCAAATTGACTTGAGTGGTTATTACCTTTGGTATTCCTCTGCTGCTGTCAGTACTTCACTCCCCCACATCCTGTCACTAAGGGTCTGAGAGGCTTGAGGACAGAACTTGATATTCAAGGTCAGTGTAAAGAGAGCATTGGTTGTCTGTTTCCTCTATCTTTTGTTACTGGAGGGTCATGTAGGCCTAAAAGACAGGACTCTGCCTGCAACAAGAGTTACACAGCTAGGTGTTAACTTGCAGAATGTGCCCATGGCCTTCTATCTCTTTCCCAGTCACTGACAGAGTTGGGGAAACCACAGTCTGACTCCCTGTGCTCACTGTCTTAACCCTGCAGAGCCCTGTAATCATCCTTGAATTGCTCAAGATCTCCCTGGCCAGTAATATCAGTATTGAAATGAATGAGTAGAATTCTTTCTCTGTGAAAAGAGAACAGTCTGTGGGCTGGATAGTAGATTAAATTTGTTCCACTACTATGGAAAGGCAGTGCAGAGCCTTATAACCAGTCTGCTCTTGTCTTGGAGTGAGTTGGTTATAGCTTGGTTTAGCAGTCAGTAACTGCTGCCTGACCTGTTTTAGCTTCAGCAATGGGAACTGTCTCTGGTAAAGCCATAAGAGTCCTGGGGAACCACTGTGCAAAAAGCAACAGACCCTTGGGGTAACAGGGCTGGGGGATGCTGAGGGGCATCTTTCAAACTTTAGCTGCAAAACAATGAAAAGAAAGCAATGCATTTCAAAAAAATAAAGGAAAATAATAACATTTGTGCTCAGCTTTTAGGAGAAATTCATGATCTCATGCTTCTCCTGGGAAGGGGGAGGAAGAAACTCTCTTCATGAACATGATAGTCCTTCCTCCAAAGACAGCACAATGCCAATGACCCCCATGCCACGTTCTCTTCTCCTAGAAAATTAAATTTTCATCCTTAGGATTCAGGGGGTCATCAGGAAGGTTTCAGTAGAACAATGGTTTTGTGTAATAAGTTTACCTGTATTATTAACACAGCTGTTCTGCATCAGTTTGGACTGTGCATGTTAGTATTACACAATTTGGACTTCTAAGTTGTTAAAACATAAATTAGAATAACAGTAAATTCTTAGATTTCCCTTAGACCTGTATCAGTGGTGTGTTCCCCTTGGCTGACAAGATTTAGAGCACTGTGTCCTGTTCTGCTTTATCACTGTTATCACACTGGGTCTGGCAGCCCCATGCAGTGACTGGGCCCACTGTGATCATGCCTCTGCACCAGCTGTGGATTATCATTTTTTATCTTATTATACAAAGTATTTTTGGATAATTCTATTCTGGGTAACAAGTCTGATTAATCTGCCTGAACCAAGCAGTCTGCTTCACCAAGTGTATGAAGTTTCGGTGAATAACACTTAATAATTTGAGCTTCTGCATGATATTACAAACTGAGGGAAAAGTGTCTTTCAAAATCTTCTCCAAGGTATAATTTTTCTACAGAAGTTTCAGCTACTCGAGTGCAAGATAAATCTATCATACTTCTAATTTCAATGGCCTATACACAATGGTAATCTAAAGGCAGCCACTTGTATTGGGCTAATGCAGCCTGACCTGGAAATAGTAAAGGAGATTGTTCATAGTGATGATTATTAAAATAAGTAACAAGATTTTATTCCAGATATACACAAGTAGACTATCACCTCTGAGTGAGTATACCTATACTGTTTCTCCAGCAGTGAAGAAGCAAACTGGTGTGTGTTTTATCTAATGGAAATGCATAGACACCTATATGCACATGCAGGTGTTTGTATGATTCCAATATAGAACATGAGATTTTTTGAAAAAATAATTTAAAATAAAACTCTGTAGGAAAGACAATATCTGTATCACAGAGTATGATTCATGCTGAATGCTTACTAATGCTTGCTTCTTCTAAAAAAAGACTTAAATAGAGTCACAAAATCATGTTCTATTTTTATAAAGTCAATTAATTCTCCTTTATTTTATGAGTCTAACCCCAGCTGGAAACTAAATACCACAATCTCTCATTCGCTCTCCCCCTTCCTGGTGGGATGGAAAGGAGAATCAGAAAAAAAGTTAAAACCTGCGGGTTGAAATAAAAATAGTTTTATAATTGAAATAAAGTAAAATATAGTAATAATAATAATAATAAACCCAATATTAATAATAATTGTAATGAAAAGGGGATAGAGAGACAGGAATAAATCCCAAGGAAGAAAATCAGTGCACAATAAAATTACTCACCACTTGCTGGCCAATGCCCAGCCCATCCTGAGCCGCCATTGGCAGCTTCTGGAAACTTCCCCCCAGTTTATATCCTGAGCATGACATTCCATGGTATAGAATATCCCTTTGGTCAGTTCAGGTCAGCTGTCCTGGCCATGCTCCCTCACAGCTTCTTGCTCACTTCCTCACCAGCAGAGCCTGGGACACTGAGAAGTCCTTGACTTGGGGTAAGCACTGCTTAGCAACAACCAAACACCAGTGTGATATCAACAGCATTCTCATACTGAATTAAAGTTTGTACCAGCTACTAAGAAGAAAATTAACCCTTTCCCAGCTCAAACTTAGACACTTCTATAACTCAAATAACATAAGAAAAGAAACATAACGTAAGAAACATAACATAAGAAATTACTTGAAGTGCACATTAGAAGAGGCGTGGAGTTCTCATGAGAAATGAACTTTTTCCTTTTAATATATCAAAAATTTCAGCATAGCATGTGTTTTAAAACAAATATTGCCTAGAAGTCTAAGCAAAGACTTGCATTTGGTGGATTTTACAGAATGAAGCTCCCCAGACACTGAAGTTTTATTTCTCACACATTCTCATATGGCACCTTGGCATTAACAGATGAGCTTTTCTTGGAGATCTTGCATTCACTGCTTGTCTCACAGAACATTTTCATGTACAACCCATTCATGTTTGTTCACATACATCATATGCTTCAACATTTTGTCTTTGTAATGAAAAATATAGCTATAAGAGGCATTTTAAGCCATGGAAATATTTCTATGACTTCAAAATTTTTTGTTTGTTTGTTTATAAACTTGATTTTCCTTTATTCCTGTATGTCTGTGCAAGTCCTTGAAATTGTTCAAGTGTATTTACACTAAGACACCAGCTGGAAGAAAATTAGGTACAGCTCAGCAACTTAGGTGGCACAATAGTTCCATCGGGACTAAAGAGACATCTGTCCATCTTAATGATTAAAACACGTATAATTACATCTATATAAGGAACAGATGAACTGTCTGACATGACATAATTTCTGGATGTTTATGTATATTATGCTTCTTGCATTATGAAGAAGCTATCTGTTTATTTGTTTCTGTGCTGGAGGCTGCTGCTCCCTTAGCAGGGATGGTTGACTTGATACATGGACATTACTGAGCTTCTTTTACCTATACTCCAGTATATTAGCCTGAAGGGAAATCAATATCCCCTTTTTTACCTTAACATTGGGTTATAAACTGCAAGGGTCCAGGAACTGACTCATGAGTCCCTCAGTGTTGCCTTTCTCTGTAAGTCGTGTTACTTAGAAAAGGGTCAATAAGTTCTGAACCTAGTATTTGGGGACCATGGAGATCCTGACTCCAACTCAGGATGTTTCCCAAGTATGTACAAAGTTGAATTATTTTTTTTTAAATTAGATGATCTTTTGTGTAGTCAAAGAGTAGCTAGTTCAACCACACAATGAATGAAAGCAGATTTTTTTGTACCTGAACCTGCACTGTCATCCTAGATGAATGTCTAATGTAGTTGAAAAGACAACTAGCAATGTATCAGTGCAGAGAATGACTTATACACTTCAGTGCTGGTGCACCTAGTGCAGTAACAAACTTACAAACAAATAAAGCAGAAAAAGGGAAAGCTGTATTAAAATTGCAACCTGAACTGCCTCTGAGTCGCGAGCTTTTGCTAATTTTGGGCTAAAAACCAGCTCTTGTCAACGATGCTTATGACAGCCTCAGCAACTTTTAAGATGAATAAAAAGCTTTCACTTCAAAATGGATTTCAATATGACAGGGATAAGAAATATGTAATGCAAATAGAAGGGCATCTGTGAGTCAGTCAGGTCTATGACTAACATAATAAATAAGATTTGTTAGCCAGGAACTTTCAAAAGAGTTTTAAGCATTCCTTATATACTACAAGCTACAGATTTGGTACCCTCAGAGTGTTGGTAGAGATTCGGCTTTAAACAATACAGGACATTAAGCTTGAAACATCAATATGTGTCAGACTTACACTTTGCGAGACAGAAGATATATGATTCTTATTGCCATAATGATTACAGGTGTAAGAGTTCTAATATCAAAGCTCTATTATCCTGCTTCTGAAAGCTACCAGGAACTTGTGTCCTACAGAGAACCAAACAGCCATCTTATTAATCAAATTTTTCACAGAAAACCTGCTCTCAGCTCTTCAGCACTTGAAGTGTACACTCAAATAATGTCTTCTGCTTGTGAAAGGAATAGGGAGCTGGCTACCTGAATAATATGTGAATATTGCTCAGTAGACACTGAGCAGTCAAGGCTATCCCAAAATATTTTCAAATAAAATATAGGGTAAATTAAGTGTGAGAAGGAAAATTATATAAGGGACTAAATTAACACACGGAAATCAACATACACATTTTCCATGGTTTAAATTACAAGGTAGCTTTCCATGCTGTAAGAAATAATTCAAGAACTAGTGAGAAGGAAGGGAAACAAGGCTGCAATGCAGGAACAACTAGCCAGAGAATGATGATAAATTTATATTAAAAAATCCATAAACAAATCATAGACATGTTTTTTTTTAATCATATTTGTTTCACTATTTGACCAAATTAAGGAATGTGGGCAGACAGTGGTGCTGGAGTCAACTACCAACTGGCAGAAGCTGCAGGAATAATATCTGTGTCCAATTTTATCTGGTAAGACTTCTCCCTTGTTCTTTGTTCCTGCCTAGGACAAGTTCTGCCCTTTCATGAAGATGAAAAAGATATTTTTGAGTGAGGGGTGGAACAGGAAGAAGTTGAGGAATGTGGTTTCTCTCCATATTCTCCATGCAAGTAAGAAGAAAGGAGAAGAAACAAAAAAGAATAAGAACATTTTATTATTTAGGAGTAAAGAGATATCTGATCCAGAATTCATTTTGCATTTTCCCTAATTTTCCATTTAGATTTTATTTGCTCTTCCCATATTGTTACATAGAAATTAAAAAATTAAGTTAATGTGGTAAATCTCAGTGAAATCTAGCACAATTTCTCTAGCATTTGAAGTCTCTAATGGTATACTGGAACTTTTTCTACTTTTGACTGAAGGGAGTGTATTTCCAAACCATGCCTCCCTCCTGTTCCAGTCTTTTCAGAATGAGAGATGATGGATTTTAGAATTGTTTTCAAAGTCCTTGAAAATCACAGGACCAAAAAGCAGGTGACAGTATTTTTCCTGGAGATCTCAGGCTCAAACAAGCTACAAGCTCAGATCTACAAGCTACAAACAAGCTTCCTGTGTTTTGAGAGTCAGGGACAACTGATATTCTATACATGTTCTCTTTGTTTAGATCTTAAGATACAGCTTTGCATTTCAGGCAGACTCCCTGGTGGCAATGCTTTTTATTAAGCAAAAATCCTAGGTTAGTCTTTTTGATACCTAGCTTCAGTAACATACTAATTTGGTAGTTCACTTGTTTACTAAACTATTCATCCAAGCTATGTGAGGGAACAATCTAGATGTCTACTTGTCTTTGCTAGTCTGAAGTTCCTTACCATCTCTTAATAGGTGATAGGGACAAATTCCTAACTCTTAGAACTGCCACAGATTTGGATAGAAATTTTCAACTCAGGCAGTACAAAGATATTTGTCTTGCAAACAAAAATCTTTAAGAAAAGTTTCAGCATTACAAAAAATTGAATCCAAAGAGGTATTCCCATCACCTGGCATAAAAATGATGAATGACAAAACCCACATAACTTGAAAGTAATAATTTTTTCATTAAAGTAGCAGAAAATCCAAATTAACAGCTTCAAACTGGCATTATCTACTATTAAAAGATCTATAACAAGCAACTTTCAAACCAGCATGAAACCTAATTATAGAATATCTTTGCTGTGGTGGCTTCTATTTACATCTGTTCAAGCACAGAAGTAAATAATCCAGGCTTTCCTATAACATCAGCATGTTCCTGACCTTTATTGATGACACTTCTGAAGGAATTTACTGCGTTTTGAAGACTGATGCTGCTGGCATTGAGTTCTATGACAAAGCTTCAGTTTATTCCATTGCAGAAAAACTATGGGTAATGTCAGATATGTGATAGATTACATAGAAATACTTTTTAACTTGTGCATTTCCCTTCCGTACTAACTTTTTTTCCTCCTTTCAGCCCCTCCACAGAACCAAATTCACTCTTTCTGTGCAGTAGTAGGGGCAACAGCAATGGGTAATATGCAGGCATATTTACCACCGTTTTATCTCCATTTGCCACTTTACTGGATGTAGCTATCCTCCTGGAAGGTACTCATCACATCCCTTTACTCACCAGGGCATTGTCTCTTAAGATTTTCTTCAGTTATTTGAGACTCAAATATGTATGTATTTACATTAGTACTAAATCTTCTCATCAAGCAGTACTGGACCACAAAAAAAATTGTTAAAAAAGAGAGATACTGAATCATCACATTCTTCAGGAATCTATCTCCACTCAGAAAGTGATTACACTGGAGTTGCAGAAGACATGGAGTTTAATTGGTAGTAGATATTAAAATGTGTTCAATCTGAAGGCTCTGTTGTCCATCCTTCTGCCATTATCTGGACATTTCACTCGCATACATACATTCACAGATATATTGTTAATATGGTTAATATAGAGTTGTGAGTCATATAAAATTGTGGTATTTGCACTGTTTTGTCTTTTTCATAAAAATACATAGGGCTACGGGTTCAGACTGCATAAAACTAGCATACAAATCAACCATACTTCACATTTGAGAAAAAATATGACAGTTTCTTTTCTTATTTACTACTGCTCTTATCGCAAGAAAGGTGGATGCTTCAGGAACAAGCAGACCTGTGGCACCAAGACCCCAAGTCTGAGCTTCTTCTGTTACTGATCCTGCCAAAAATGATGGAGAGGGGAAGAGGGTGAAAACTCTTCTCTGAAACAAAACTTGCTTCTGAAAAATGGCTGGCATTTTACAGGCTACTGCCATCTTTCAGAACCTTTCATCTCTAATGCATGTCCTCTTAAATTTTATCATTATGGTCTAGAATTGTTCAGGCACTCAAGAAACTACCTGGAATTTGAGTTGCAATAGTCATTCAAGACCTTTGTTTCTAGAGCAGTGACACACCACTGGTATGTAAAGTAACACTTTCGGGCCCAAACAGTAGTTAATTGATGTAAATTAGAACAATTGATCCAAGTTTCACTCCTCTCTAGAAGTTAATTTATTTACTTCAAGCCGAGCAGTTTAGCACCAGTGTCTTAGAATTTTAACCACTTGAATTCAGGGTCAGAAATATTTTTATAATTTTGTAATTTTGTAATTCTCTCAGTTGAAAAGGGTTGCCTGCTTCTTTCCTAGTTTCCTACTCTCTAGCTTAGACAGACAGTAACAATCTCCATGTATATTTTTTTTGGAGCTTACACAGGCTTGTTAAGGAGACAAGTTACCTGAAAGTGTGGCTTTTCAATGCTCAGTTTCTGTTTAAAATTTGCCTACTGCAATTGTTCATACTACAGATGATCCCTGACTTATTCACTTAATGAACTACTTGTGTTTATTTTGTTGTTTGCACATTGATTCTACTGTTGCTTTTCAAGGTTAAGTAATTTATTGATTAGCTTGAATTGTAAACACACTTTTTAATTTACCCTTTAAGAACAATAGTATGTAATTTTGCACTACTTCCTTGCCTTCACTGTTTTTCCCCATTTCAGTAATCACCCCTATATTAATCTTTTCAAAATTATGAAATCTGTTTCAGGTTTTACAGCTTACTATGAATCCCTTGAGCTGAATACATAATCATTTGTGAAAGGTTATGTTTGTGACATTTCTTACCTTTGCTTATTACATAGCATTAATTTTATTTGTCTTCTATTATTCTGCACAGAATAGTAGTTGTGATGAGTTTCTGTGTCAATATCCTATGAAAAGACAGCAGAATAATTAGCTGTATCAAGGCTGTGTGAGTGATATTTTCTCTCACCTTTTCAATAGTGGGTTTCTGTAGCTCAGAATAAGATTACAAACTTCTGAGAACAGCAGCAAAATTAGTGTTGCAGGGGCTTAAAGTGTTGGGGTTTTTAGTTTTAATGCCTTAAGACTGTAAGAAGCTTTCTGTGACTATAATCAGCGTTGAAGAATAACAGTAGGGTCAGTGGATGAGCAGATAGTCACAGAGGAATTAGATGGTCTCTCCAGACCTTGAAAAATGTACCTTTGAAAGATATGCTTACCATTTTCATGGAAAATGTGTTCAAAAGAAAAAAGCCTAGAAAAACAGGACTAATTGCCATGCACCATCACCCTCTGACTTTTCAACTATCTCAGTGTTAAAGACATTGGAGGAAGAAGCCCTTAACTTATGTTTCTAAACATGTTTAGATTCCATTTTTTAAGTTGTGTTTGCCTGCACAAAAGATAGTTTGTCATACTATTGCTGCCCTTTGGGAAAGTTCATTGAGGGTCATCAGATTTGACTCTTACGAAGTCATAATGTTTTACACGGTAGACCTGAACAAATAGCAGAAGGATCAAAGGTACTTGGGCAGAATATATTTGTGTGTTTAGAAACTGGTTCCTTTTCAGGACAAAAGCATGAGTTTTCAGCTGCTATCCATTTATGAAAATTTAAAAATACTCATGAAACTTCAGATTTTTGCATACTTTTCACTGGAAAAATTACCTTTCTGCATCACATCTCCCAGATTAATTACCCACAGGGTAGGGTGGGTTGACAGGGGGTTCATAATCTTTTTACCATCTTTCAGCTCACCATTTGGTAAAATGAAAGTGTCCTAAGAATTCTGTGCTTTCCACAACATCAGAAGATGATATATGATACCTCAAAGCCTAGGCAAAGAAACAGATTGTGAAAAAGTTGTATTTTCATGCATCTGCACTTCAAATGTGCCAGAGAAGCATATTTACCTCAGCACAGTTCTCTAGTCACTTCTGCCTGAAGTCTTATTCACAAATAGGTCTCTCTGAGGGGCCAAGATGAAGGAAGACCAGGGACTTTTTGAATATTCAAAATCTGTAACAGCAGCAATGAAATGATTCATGATCACTTTGTGTGGCTTCACATGAGTTATGTACATAGACCTGTACAGTCAAGTGTGCTGGCATCCTCAGCTGTTAGGCATTCATGATGACAAAAATCTCCCAATTTTTCAACATTTCAAGCAAAGTTTTTAAACGTGAGTTTGTAACTAAATTTATAATTAGTAACTTGTAAAAAAATGCCTTCTTTGCTTTCCATCCACCTATAAAGCTGTTGGGGATTGAAAGAAGAGTTGGTTACAGCCAGAACAAACTGAAAAGTCGCATAAATTGACACTTAAATTTACAGCTTTATTTTAACTATAATGGGTTTTCTGATGCAACTCCCAGGTCCTCCTTTCCATAATTTTTTGGATCCTCTTTTTAATGGAACTGATGGAGACCTTTCTTCAGTTTTCCTTGTCCCTTTTTTGTAATGATAATCTATAGATTGATGAAAATAAAGAATTTTTATACTCTTTGCTGTGCTCACTGCAACGATTTGAATTTTGTTTCTTGTGAGAGAAAGAAAAGCTTTGTACTGGTTAACAGTCAAATTGTATTGAAATCTATTGTGTTTACTAATTTTCATGCTCTAGTTACACCAGGTTTCACTTCTTTGGAATTAAATCAAATAACCATTTTGTTGAATCTCCACAATAGCTATAATCAGCAAAGCATGCAAAAAATTAGGGAAATTATTTTACTATTATTTATATTTTCTTCGTGCTTAAACTAGTTTCTGTTCTTTGTTACTGAACTCTTTCAAAAAGATTGATGAAATTTCTTATCGACATACATTACTCTGTGGTCTTTCAGCACTCTTGCAGTTTTAGCAAGTTTATACATGCTGCCACTAAATAATGTGATGTAATTGTTACTGAATTTTCTCTGAAGTAAAAAAAGCCACATTTTTATAAAACAAAGTCCACATACATACTTCCCCTGCCTCAGCAAGCTTCTTTTTGTACTGTAAACAGGTGACTGTAGAGGGAGAAAGAAAGTGAATATTATTATAATAGAAAAAGGCATGTTTGTGGAAATTATTAAATTTAATGCTGTGAAATGAACCAAATGAGTGTCTTGCTTTCTTCAGGTGATTCTGCTACGGGAGCTTCAGCTGAAGTGTGCAAGCCTCACACCCTGCTCAGTAACACTACAATCAGTATAGTACGGGTGGCTCTCCCTATTCAAAAACTCTTGTAGCCATTCCCAGGACCACGATAAGCTCAGCTCTGCTTGCCAATGAATTCATAAACCCCCACTAACCTTACCACCGGTAAACTGTTTTCAGACCTCTGCCTCAACATCAGCTTTCTAAGATAGGTCTTCAATGGTCTTTTTCCCAGGAAACCTTCTTACTTGCAGCTGACAGAATGGCGAGGTTTTGCTATCCCTTGATTAGAAATTTCTTCAGGTATGATGCTATTGGCTTTTAAGTTCACTGCAAATAATGCAGCATTGGAAGCA